>NC_072010.1:32454626-33054626 GCF_027791375.1 Indicator indicator
CTCAAGTAAGTATATTGAATTAAGATTGCATAGACACAAGTCATGAAAATTAAGACAATGGCTTTGCTTCTGACTTCTGAAAATGAAATAAAAAGAAAGCTTGAAACATGGCACTGAGCACCTACAATGCCTGCATGGCTGCTGTTGACTTAGCAGCTTGATCTTCTTGAGCATATTTGTGTTACATCGTCTAGTAATGTAACTGATAACAGTAACAGAAGAAAGAGCTATTAAAGAAGGAATAATAGAGCCCTGTGGAGAACTTGAAAATCCTGAAGTTTGTGTTTTGGAGCAGTTTGAATTGGAGATTCAGAACCTTTAGCTTTCTATGAGAAAGGTGTCTGTTACCTTCAGTATAATTTCTTGGGAAGGGAAGGAAAAGTTTCTCTATTCTATATTGATGGTTTATGGCCAGAGGCCCACTGCCAGAAGTGACTAGTGGAGAAGCTGTTGGCCTGCTAGAGTGGGTTTTGTAGTCTAGCTGGTGTGACCAAGCGTTGTGGGGATGCCATGTATCCTTGGAAGTGACTGTTTTAATTGATACTTTGTTCTTGAGGCCAGCACATTCTGGAATTATAAATAACAGAAGCAGCTGGTTGATGTTAATTGTAGATTTACCAGGTTAATATACTTTACGTGCATGTAAATTGCATTTTAAGATTTCTTAGTGTATTTGCTTTGTGTGATGTGAACTGTTTGCATTGTACCTTTGCTGCATTGCTCTGCTTGCATACCTAAGTACTGGCTTCAAACCTTTGTTCTGTTCTTTTCCTGGTAACTGGCAAAATGCAACATTTGCAGAGCTAGGTGTCCAAGCCTGGAATGGTGTGTTAAGAGTTCTGCTTCAGTGCTGTGCCTGTGCTTTTATCCATGTGTCCAGTTTGGTTCAGCATCTGTTCTTTGCTTGAGAGCTCTTGATGAATGGTAAATACTTCAGGAAAATTGAACTCTGATGAGTCTTTACAGCAGAAGCAATGAAAGGTGGTAAGAAAAAGGATGGTGTGGGTGGTTAAGTAAAGAACAACTTTGCCTATTGCTAATTCCTCTTGTCAGACTGTGGGAAGACCTCTGTTTGTATTATTTTCCCTTCTTTGTTTTCCTAGAGTCATTCTTACTTAACCAGAAGCCCTCTGTATTGTCCCTGTAGGCTAGGTTTACTTGCTTCAGACTTTTGGTGCCAGCAGGAAGCGGAGCCCGTGTTAGGGCTGGTGGCTTTCCTTTTCTCTTACTTCATGCACATGTTCTCCAAGTACAATGGAGTGTATTATCTGGTCACTCTTTGCCTTCATAGGGATTTTCCATTCTTACCCACCATGAGTGTGGTGAATTAATATCTTTAAGAGTTCCAAATGTGTTGTCAAATGTGCCAAAACGGTAATTTGGTTTTGGTGCAGGACAGATACAAAACTCAGAAGATCATTGTGGAAATTAAGCCTTTGAAAATGAAAAACTAACAAGTTAAGACCTCCTGTAGTACTGGAGCCTGCCCTACAACACCTCAAAATTAAATTCTAGCATTGCATTCTTTTTAAATGCAGATGATCTCCAGGGATTAGAAGGAATTGAAAAATGAAAGGATAAAGTGATACCTAAACCAAGAAACAAATCTTTAAAGCTGAATGGTAAACTTCAGACTTCTGATTGAGACAGCGACTCATAAGGAGCCTAAATCTGTGATAACGTATTGTGTTGGTGTGAGCTGAAATTCGCCCCCCGCCACCAAGTACCCAGGCTAGCCCAGTCTGGAAGCAAATGAAAGCTGTATTTACAAGCAGAGTCTAAAATCTACGATGAAACGCAATGAATGTGTACGAATACACAAAATTCACAACATTTTACAAATATGTACAATCAACAGAAAAGCACAACCGATCTCCCTTTGTTTCCCCCCAAGGGGACCCTCCCAAAGGGGCCTCTCTCTCTCCCAGGAGCTTCCCCCCAGACCCCACTGGACAGAGAAGCAGAGTTAGTTAAGCAGAAAGTTGTTAACTTAGCTGCCAAGGTCAGTGTGTTATCTTCAGCCAGAAGAGAAGAAGAAAACAGCAGCCAGACAGCCCAGCAACTGCCCCCACTGCAGAACGCAGAATGTGCAGAGTGCCCACTTTGTTTTGGGTAATAGTTCTTAAACATTTCTATCTATCCAATGGAAGTGTTTAGAACAATCAGTATTTTGATTTCTTACACCCAATAGTGACTTATTTACACTCTTTCACTTTCTCTGTTCTGAACTTTGCAAGGAAAAATTAAAAAGTTTAAAACCATCACACATATCTACTTTTTTTGTACTTTAAATTATAAATGAGAACTACTTTAGAACAAGACCCGATGTACCTTCCAGTAATTTGGGAACAAGAGGACATGGGTAAAATTGCCTTATCTAATTTTAAGAAAGGTTCTATATGTGGAGCTCATTGCCACAAGATCTTGTAGAGATCTAGAAATTAGCAGCACTTAAAGGAAAAAAGAAGTGCATATGTGTATGTATATGTAGGAAATGATACAGAATTATTATAATACATTAAAAATTAAATGACTTTTGGCTTCAGCTTCTAGGGCTACTTCAAGGCAATTCAGAGGAAACTACTACATCTTTGAGATAGTCCAGCTGTAGCTGCTGCTTTCACCTCTCAGTGACTTCTGGAGTATGTGATGCTAACAACTATTGAAGACATGATACTGCTCCATACCTTCTTATTTCAAACGAAATAAACTAAAATGAAAAATTCTTCTTATTTAAATTGTATTTAAAGTAGTATTGAAGTATGCCTCACCACCCTCAGGGTGAAGAATTTCTTCCTAATGTGTAATATAGATATAGCTTCTTCCAGTTTGAAGTTATTACTTCTCATCCTGTTACTATAAGCTTTTGTAAAAATTTCCTCTCCATCTATCCTGCAAGCCCTCTTCAAATACTGGAAGGCTGGTAAAAGCTATCTGGCATACAATGATGTGTTACTGACTACAGAGTAGCAAAAATTGGGTGGTTGTTGCACCTTTAAAGTAGGGAAAGATGTAACAGCTGCCCTACTCTATCAAGTGTGGGTGACAAATTCAGATGCCATGTAAGCAGAATTAAGGCATTACGGTTTGGTTAACAAGACCACTTATTCACAATCATTATTTTTCAGTAAGCTGTTCTTGTGCTTCAAAAATGTAATGGTCAGCACAGCAATGGCTTAAAATAGCGTTTCGGATGTTATAGCACTGGCATTAGAGCCCCGCTGGCACACATCCAGGAGGCCTGTAAAAATAAAAAATTCTTTAAAAATGCAGCTTCTGATTTTAAATTTCCTAAATTTTTAAAATTTTAAACCTCTTTAACAAAATAGAGAGCAAAATCCTGCAAAGACACAGCTAGATAGGAACAACTCATATTTGCAAAACAAAATACTTAAATTGAGTATAGAAGTGCATGTAGGGTAGGTAGTTGTGAAGAATTACTAAAGCTGTACTGAGAAAACTGATAGCTGCACTGCTGCGGTGTAAATAAATAAACTTCAGCAGTTGGATTTTCCTGTTTTGCCTGCTTGTGTATTTTTCAAATTCTTGGTTGTACTTCAAGGTACACTGTCGACCTTCATGGGCTAGTTCTTCTTTATAAACATATAAATATGGTTATTGGTTACGTTATGAAATGAAAATAATTTGTCTTTTCTTAGGAGGCTGTGCAGGTACCAGGATGGCCTTTAGGAGCCTCCTTTCCTGCTCTTCCCAGAGACAGCCTTGGTAGTTATATCCTGCCTCAGGGGAGGAAGGATGCCATCTGTTGTGATAACCCCTCTTAGAGTGTCTGTGGATAACTCCATTAGCTGTTGCTAATGAATAAATAGGCAAGTAGCAAGCATTTAAAATTGCCAGGTTCTCAAATTTACTGCTGCCTTCAAAGGAATGAATGAAAGATGTGATATGCTTCCTGTGCTTCCCTTTCCAATTCTGTCAGGAAGTGCTCTTGCTGGAGGTGCTCTGAACAGTCTTCAGAATGATGGTTGCTGTGTGTTTGAGTTTGCAGTCGGAGCACTAGCAGTCATTTTTAAAGCAGTTACTGGGACTCTCAGGTCTGACCTAACTTTTTTCAAAACACTCCCTCATTACAGTGCTGCTCTTTCAGATGCTTTAAGTAACACTGAGGAGGGATTTTTACTTCATGCTACTACTAAATTCTGGAGTATGTTTTTTCAGGACATACAGATTTCTAGAGATTGCTGGCCTATCAGATGCTCTACAGATCAAGAACGTCAGAGGTTATTAAACTCTAAAGAACACAAGTAATCTACTTAGGTTTTTTTTTCTTCTCCCCCCCTGACTTTATTTAGAACTTTCAGTTTGCAATATATTCAAAATAGCTTTCTTTTCATTGTATTGTATTTCTGTTTTAATTTATTCAACATCAGAATACTTACAGTGGCATGTATGTATCTTGCCCAGTCTGTGGAATTGAATGTTTTGCTTAATGTGTTTGTGCTTGGACAAGACCTGAATATGATCCCCAAATGAGTCCCATTATGGGAAAGACTGAAGTCAAAACCTCTGGGTTAAGACAAGCCCCAGGTTCTGTTTCTCCTTACGCAGTTACTGGCTAAATATTAGTATTTTGTTTGATCTATAGCAGCCATTCCAAGAATGCTACTGAAGAAGGTGGAGGAGTCTGCAGGCTTTTCTGGGGTTGTACTTGGTGTTTGGAGAGGATGTTTAGTTAGATTTTAAATGTAAATGTGATGTGGCTTATGCACAATGCAGTTGTGTTGCAGGTTACCAGTAAGATGAGTAATAAACTTAGAAATGCAGGAAGACTTTCGATCTTGTTTTAAATATGAAAAGCTTGGCAAAACTTACTTGAAAAATAAATTTATCACAGTTGCTAAAGCAAATAAGTTATCTGAATATTTTCTACATATCAAATGCAATCAATCTCAAATGTTCCCTGTTGGTTGTAACATCAGGTAGTATTGGAGGGATTTGCTGTTTGGCTTAAAAGGCAAACTCAAAAAAAACCCTAGGCAATATACTCCATATCATTGCATGGCATGTAACTAATGAATAGGACCATTGAGCAAATGTGGTTTTTCTTAATGTTAGTGTATTGGCATAAATTTCTATACTTAATCCATTTTTTTTCCTGTCTGCAATCTATTTAATAAATTCATCTAACTATCTTTGCCTTCAGCATTTTTAGTATGAGATTAGAAAGTGCTATCTAACACCAAGTAAAATAGGAATAGCCAAGTGTTGTAATTATATGTTGACTACTGTTCAGGAGGTTTGTTCTTTCCTTATGCTTACTTTGTCTAGGTAGTATTGTAAAATGGAACTATTTAAGGTGATAAATTAATTGCTCTGTTTAGAATATTTTGTTTCTCAGGACATGGGAACAGAGTTGTTCGAAGTAGAATAATACTCAAAGCAATAACAATCATAACTCTTATTATATCAGTGCTTATTGTGTGCCACATCTTGCTCGTGTCTACTGTAAGAGGGACAAACATGAGCATCTAACATTCTTGGAAGATAAACTGTGTACTAAATGTTGAAGGTGCACACAACCACATGTATAAACTACTGCGGTGTAGCTTTACTCTTTAAAAAAATGTATCTGACCCTCTTTAATATGACTTTGATACCTCTGTACAGCATCCTTGAAGATAAGAGTCTGAAGAAATTGGTGACTTCTTTAATCTGTTGGGTTTTTTGGCCTTGTTCTGTATCATGAAAAAGACAAAAAATTGTACATTGCTGAGCAATGCAGGACATTTGAAGATCAGGAGTAGAATCCTTGGCTGCAGGGGAAAATTATACTCTTGAAGGTGGTTAAGTAGCTAAAATACAGGACAGTTGATGCAAAATACAGTGCTGATAACAAAGACTGAAAGCAGTATGTTCTTGGGCAAGAAATCTGGTGGAGAATGTGAAGACTACTGGGTGAGGAGGGGCACGTAGGAAGCTAAAGCCAAGTCCGCTGACTGGGAATATGTCCGCTGTATGTAGTATATGTTATTTTAGCCCTTTATTTTAAGCTTCTGTTGTTACTCAGCATATTTCGGTGCATCTAATTAGACTGCTATCTCCTTTTCAAGAAGTATTTTCCACATAGCCAATGACTAGGGCTTTTTCTTTAATCTCAAGTGTTAATCTTTTTATCTTCCATATTTATGGTACAGTGGAAAGATATTTTCAGTTTTTATTATTTCTCTTAAGACATGCATGTAAGAATTTTATGTATATGTGCTGCTACTTGCATACAACACGATGTGCCTGCAATGAGTTGCTCAACATTGAGGGCCTAGCTAATTTGAACCAGCCAAGTAATTCTGTAGAACACTGGTTGCTGGCTTGAGTAAGTTTGTAAATCTAATTAGTGCTAGTAATTTTAATAGATGCCTTTTGCAAAAACTTCTATTATACAACCAGTCAGGATTTCAGCAGAAGTGTTTGAAGTATGTGCTATTGGTTAGCAGGCTGTAGGGATGGATGGAATGTTATTTCTGCTGGATGAGAATGTAAAGTAAGGTGCTCCTGATACACTTCTTACTTCTAATTAAAAAAGAGAATAACTATTGACTCTTTTGCCTTTAAAAATAATTGTCACTGGCGTTTGTGTTTTGGAAATGACTGTGCTTCTGTAATTGGAGGTTTGAGATTAGTGGAAGAAAATTCTGAAAGAGATTGATGAGGTTCTAGTATTGGCAGGTATTCAGATACTTTGGTCAATTGATGTGGCAGTTTTATATCTGCTCAATTTTCAAGCAAAATTATTTTAAAATTTAAAAAAAGGCAAAAAACTGCCTCCAACCAAATAATAAAAAAAAAAAGCTCATGTAAGTAGAGTGAGGATGAAGAGAAAGCTCAGAGGAAAAAGGAAGCCAGAACAGCTCAGCGCATAAATTTGTGCTGTGTAAACCGCTTTGAAATCAGTGACACCTGATGTCAGTGCCCTTAAAAATGCGAAAGGAAATTTAAATGCTTGTTATGTAGATCTCTACTGCCAAGCTTGTTACTCTTGTTAGTATGTGATTTGTTCTAAAATATCAACTTCTAAAATCCTGAAGCTTTAAGAGACAGCACTTGGTAAAGAATTATAGTGATTGCATTTATTAATAAATTTATTATTAATTAGAATGAGACTGAAATGCAAATATTTTTGCATAGTTTGAAATTCATACAGAACGCAGACACTGGGCCTAAGGACTGTGGAACCTGATTCAGATACTCGTGTAATGCTGTTTTTCTATTTTGGTTCGGATGACCTGATCCCCCATGTTATTTTAGCTTTTCAGTTGCCGCATGAGAACTTTACCTCACGTTTCAGCATCAAAACAAGCTGTTAAATTATTTTGTTTGTACTAATAATTTTAGTCATCTAAAGGTTAATGTAATCAGTTCAAATAATTAGTTGTGTAATAGAAAGCTTACCTGATTATTAAAAAAAAATCTCAACACCTTTTAATGCATAGAAGTCCCAGCAGTGAAGGGAGATGGACAAACAAATCTCTTCCTTAACTTTTTAATTGATACTTGCGCATGCTTACAATCCTGCACAGATGTAGGAAAAGGATTGTTAAGCATTTGTGGTGTGGTAGTTTATTTCTGTGCAGTATCTAGGCAGGATTAATTTCAAAGCCTTTGACAAATGCTTATTATTTCTAGATACTTGGAATTTATTTTTCCCTGGAGGAAAAAGAAGTGTGATGTAGCCAGGGAAGAATTTTCTATTGGAATTTACTCATAGCTGTCTAAAAATTCATTGAGATGTACTGCAACTGCTTATTTATGTTCATATATTTTTGTCTGAATTGCCCTCTAAAAGAATGTTAGCAAGGCTGGGAGAAGGAATGTGAATTGCCGTGGTTTGACACAGAGTTGATTTATATTAGTTCTTTGAACTTCTTATCTATCTCATGCACCAGCAACACCAAAAATCCAGGTACCTTCCCATAAGGATTTTGATTTTTTTTTTTTTCACAACTTTTGACTTCTGTTTGTATAGTTTCTAAAACTTTTTGTATCCTTAAGGTTTTTTAAATTTTGAGCTAAAGCTACATTATTAGAGTTTTTATTGAAGGCAGTGGGGTCATCCCTGAGTCGTGTTACCTCTCTTTTCTCTTTGTAGTATAGTGCGCTATCATTTAATGTGGCTGTTGTTTAGAACAGATGTCATAGCTTTAACAATCTCCACATATTTCTGGTTTAAAATCTTATTTTATGAAATGCCCACAGAAATTTCAAAGTCTTTGTCCTGACTTAAATAAATTGCTGTCTTTAAAGGGTCCCAAGTGGTGGTATTTACTTGACAACTAGTGGAAGGGCCAATACACTCTAATTAGTTCTGCTTATGGATTTGAATTAACATAACACAACACTTAAACCCAAACAAATCCCAACCAAAATACTAATAAAAAAATCCTCATCCTTATAGTTACGCTTCAGGAGGGGTTACATTATTTGCTATCTTGCTTTTTTGGTTTATTTAGTAGTCTTGGCTTGAACTCTCTTCAAAGGCATGTATCCCAAAGCATCCTGATGAGAATCTCTTGAAGTCAATAAGTGTCCATGAATATTGCGTACTATCTTTGCTCTTTCAGAAACTGGCTCTTTGAAGCTTCTGTTTCTGTTCAGACTTTCTTTTTTTCATGTCATTCGGTGTTTCCTGGTTAAGTCATGCAGATAAAAGAAAATTAATGCATATTCTGTAGCTGTCTCTTGGCTCTTCAGTGTCAAAACAAGTAGCTGTAAATTAAAAAATGCAATTATTGCACAGATTCAGAATTGTATTAGTTGCAGAAGAACTTGCCATTTTCACTGAACATTTTATGCTTTTGAAACTAGAACTTCAAGGGGGAAACTTTTCATGTGATGCCCTAGATTTGTTGTATATGGATTTTTCATTATGAATCAGTAATACACTGCTCATATGAGAGAAGGTATGGTAAATTGCCTGGAAGAGATTCTTAACAAATAGAGGAAGGCTTCCCCTAAATTGGGAAATACTGTATCATAACGTGTAAACAAGAAAATTTACCCATTTGACAATGAGATGTCAGAATGATATGTTAAATATAGTCACTTAACCTTGTGGCATATTGTGCTTCTTTGAATGCACTATAGTTCCTGTACAGAAAAAGGCTACTTTTCCAGAAATTATAGGTCTCTTGAATGCTGCTTCTGTTTTCTGTGCTGGAGTGCAAGTACCATTGCACCTTTTAAAAAACAGGGCAGGGGAGATGGGGGAAAGTTGGACTACAAGTTACTAACTATGCTTGCTTCTTTCTAAATGTCAGAAATTAGTACAATGGAACACTGTGCAGCTTACTATTTGTAGCTTGTTACTCCTTTCTCTTAGCTGACCCTGCTTTGAGCAGTAGCATTAAACTTGGTGGTTTCCAGAGATGCCTCCCAACCTCAATTAATTGGTGATGCTGTGGGAATTCAGTAAGTTTTGTAATTTCTTAAGCTATATTATGTAGGCAGCAAGGAAGTAACATTATTTGTTTGGTGATTCTATTTTATTCTATTTTTTAAAGAAATGAACATAGAACTTTGGACTTATGATGCTGAAACAGGAACAGAAGGCAGTGCTTCACTAAAACCAATAGCATTCTTCCTCCATCACCGAGCTGACAACCTTAAGTATCATAAGTTGATGTGTAAACTGTAAGCCTGACTTGTATTGGTCCTCTTAAGCTTGCAGTTAATTTCAGTTGTTCTAGAACACCTTTAACTTATTTCTGACATACATCTGCATTTTAATTTTTTTTTTCCCCTTCCTGGAAACATTTGTCAAGAAACGTGTTGTAGGTACTCCTGCCAATTCCAATGGCTGGCTTGTTTCAAACAGCTTACTTCCTAAGGTCTTTTTACCTTTCCTTGTTTGCTGTCTTGATCCTTGCATTCCTCTTTGACCTGTTACGTTGCTTTATTTGAAGGCTTTGGATGGGGTATTTTGGAAAGGGGAATGGAAAGAAGGTGTGCCTAACATGGTATTTTAACTCCATTAAGCCCACAAATCTGGTACTGTTTGTCCATATTTAGTTTAATATATTATGATTGTCAGTTTGACTTGAAAGTAGCAAGTTTTAGGAAGCTGTAGAATTTGTGTACAATTTTATATTTTAAGTGTTACTATGGTGAATATTTATTTTTAATGAAGGCAACTTGCTACAATGTAGTTTGGGAGAGAGAACATTTAGTTTTCTGTAAAGTAGATTTCCTAGAAGGATCATAAGGGAACATACTGCTTTTTCTGTGATCTAAGACTAGTAATTCCCTGTCTAATCCTTTTGTTGTCTTAAAGCCATATCATGTCCTCTGTCCTGGTTCCTTCAATTTTGGAATCTCAATCCACAGTGCAATCAAGCAAAGTCTCCTTGAGTTAAACCCTTTGTAACCGAGGAATTAATTTGCTTTGTGTAGTTTTGGGGAGACCCCCAAGGAAAGAAAAAGTACTGGTTTTGTATTCTGAAGTCCTTTTCACTGGTGCTTGTAGAGGAGAACAGAAGTTTGAAGTAAAGAACTATAAAATTTAATAGGGTATTGCAGGAGAACCTGCTGACCTGCTGTTATCTGTTTGCCAAGTCTTCCAGTTTTTGTAGTATGCTGTTACCCTGTTGCTTTGGGCAGCAGCCTGTAACCTTCTGGATAGCTGTCAACCCGTGCAGGGTCTGGAACTCCTTCCAGAGGAAGCAACAGCTAGGTAGGTGTAGATCATCACAGAAGTGGAAAGGCATATCCATTGGATTTGCTGTATGCATCTTGCTTTAGACTTACTGTTTCCAGATAGTTTCTGTTCGTCACTTTCCTCATTTTGTGTCTTCTGAGATAGTGTAGTATGTCCCACAAAAGCATGACATAGTGAAAATAAGATGCTCAGACTTTGGCTATCCTAGTAATTCAGCATTTGTTATGGGGTTTTGTGGTTTTACTTTGACCAGTGAGAAGGCCAGGGTGAGTGTGCTGGAGCCAAGAAAATGGAATATGCTTTTGAATCTTTGTTCAGATTTATTAAAAAAGATAAAGTAATTGTTTGTTGAATTGCTAACTGGTTTTGGGAGATAACTCAAGGCTAACCAGGGATAGAGGAATTTCCAACTGCATGTTCTTCTTCAGACACTGTCTTGAGCCTGATGATTACCCTTTCATAAACTTCAGTGAAAGTTTTTGAAAAAGCTAGGATGTTAAGTATTAGAGGAGGGAACAGATACGTGTAAGTCTGCCTTTCCCTTGCTGGCCCCCACGTTTTGGGATCTGATTACATCACCATGACAACAGAGGTTTCATAGATGATAAGCCTGGTTTTCCATGATACATTTTTAAGATATATCAGTGGTGTGGCTGAGAAATTGCCAATATTTCAAATATCATCCTGACTATACCTTGATGAAAATGAAAGTCTAAGGATTAAGTCAGCATGAGAAACAAGCCAGTGATTGTATCCTCTGTAGTGAGTTAAACTACCTGACAGTTCAGACTCTGCAATTTTTTTTTCCCTGAGGTTTTAAACTATTTCAAAACTGTAGGCTTCCTACAGTACTTCGTTAGGTACAGTTTAGGAACTGGGGAAAGCTCATAGAAACTGTTTAAAGAATTCTGTTGCATTTTTTGCTGCAGTCTTAGGTTGAGAACTCCCAAATTCTTCTTTTCGCCTCAGCTTTTTAGCTGAGCTTTTTTTCTTTCTTTCTTTCTTTTGGTCAAATTCAAATAGAATACTCACTACCTTGCATAAATGGCCATAAATGGTTTCTTTGTATGGAAATATTTTGAATATTGGTTTGCATTAGATAACCCAAAAATAAGGTAACATGTAGTGAAGGGCATTTGTTCTTTCCAAACCCCAGAAGATTGGGGAGAAGCTTCCTCCCCTTCCCCCCCCAAGTGTAGTTCTTTTGTACTTTAGACTGAACTGTTGCATTCCATTTTATTGCAGCTTCACACAGACCTTCAGTTTTAGTTGATTCTGTATTTCATGCTGTCTCTTGGATAGCATTCATTCTATCCCAGACTAAGTCTCACTTCATATTTTTTCTAAAACACACTTGTATTGGTGGTCTCAAAGGAAGGGTGCTGCTGAAATTGAGCCAAAGATACTTCAGACTGTGCACTGAAAACCATTTGCAGTTGGAGAGCACTTTCAAAACCATTTGTCCGTGCTTTGGTTCTTTAAAGAAAAGGGAATTTCTAAAATGTTGGGTACTTAAAAACTGAGAACTTAATGTTCTTCTCCCCCAGTACAGGCAATTAAAAGAAATGTGGGGAAGAACAATTAGTGATTGCAAAATATCCTTGACAGGGCCTAATTTCTTCTAAATACTTGATTGCCAGCACTGGTAAGTGCTAATATGTGCACTGGTCATCCAAAAAAAAAGTGCATGCACAAATTTCAAGGTAAAATTGCATTGAAATTTGGAGCTGTGCTTTCAGGTGATCACTCTCTTTAAAATGCATTACAAATGTGTATTGGTTTTGAAGACTGAAAGTTGCCTTTCTGAGAATGTCCCAACTTTGATTTTTTTTTTTTTTAAAATTGATAATACGATTTTTCAAAATTTACACTGAGTTGTGCTTTTTAGTGTTTAGTTTAGTGTGTACCTCTGTTAGAGGAGATTACCTGTGGTGCATTTTAACTCTTTTTTCCATAGTGATGCCAAACATTTTGAAACTGTCCTTCACACAGCCCAAAGTAGTAAAATGGAAATAATTTACAAAACAAAAAAAAAAAATCTTTTGTCCACTTTACTCATTATTTTAAAGGCTAAGTTTTAATATAGCAGTTCTCTTGTCAAGCACAGCAATCAAGCATTGTTACCAGTAGATGTTGTGTGATGTTAGAATGGCTCTTAAATATTTGGCCAATAAGGTTGTGTTGAACAAACTGCATTTGAACAGTGCTTAAAAACAAACCCAAACTGTATAGGTTTGCATCAGATCATGAAAGAAAAGCTGAATTGTACTTAAGAGGAGCACAGCTGATGCAATAGTCAGGCTAATGTTAAATCCTAAGTTTCATGCCCATATGTTGTTTCCAGTCCAGCCAGTGGCTTCATAAATGAAGTTAGTGCTGCAAGTGCATTCAAGTCAGTAGAGTTTGCTTCAGTCAGTGGCTCTTCTACAGGGGGAGTGTAGGATGTAGAAAGCAGACTTAAAGATATGATTTTTAGGTATGTCTCTGTATCTGGGTATTTTTGACTATTTGAGACACAAGGAAAAAGTTTCGTGAGTACTGCAGTTTAAAAGAAAATAAATGAGGGAGGAAGCTGTCTGTGGGGCTTCTAGGGATTTCTGTCAGAAGTTTCTTTGACTGTAGCGATGCCATTCTTCTCCTATTTTCATGCTTTTCCCAGTGTGCCCAGTAAGTTTTCTTCTGGTATCTCTTTCTTCTGCCTTTCCCACTGTAGTTTCCCTTTCAGTCAGCCTGAAAAAAAAACGAGGCTGGGCTGCTTACTGCCTCAGTTTAAGATGTGCTACTGGGATAGCTGGTCATTGTGCATCGCAATGAGTAATGTTTGAGGTGCTTCTTGCTGTCCCTTGCTCTGTGCTTATGAAGGCAGAAATAGAGTTGTGCTCATGTACACCATTGCTTTCATGACATTCCTCTATTCTTTACAGTGTCAAACTGGATTTAGGTCGAAACAGTGGATTCAAAAACTTCTTTGTAAGGAAAGCAACACAGACATTGGTTTGCCATGTTATTTTGGTTTCTTTGTTTTGAAAAGCCAATCAAAATTGAGACAGAGCCCAGGTGTAGCAAGCACTAATCTTGTGGAGAATCAGTGGCTTATCATTGCAAACCATTTAAATGTAATAACTGGAGATTTACAAGCTTACAGAGTTTTAAACTGTACATAAACTAAATGTCTAGTAACTTTTAGTCGCTAAAAAAGTAATTCTAATAAAATATGGAGATGAGTTTACTGTTAATAATATTTGTGAGCTCTCTTCCTACAGCTTTCCTTTAGCTTTTTGTGTTTAATGTTAGCTGTAATTCTGAAATGGATTGCTAAGCTTGGGTGAATTTGGCTTCCTCGTAGTAACTTTGTCACCTCTCATTGAATTGTGTTCTTATGTGGAGATGGATTACTGACAGCCTTGTCCATAGTGTCACGTTTTTACCTCATTAACTTTGTTTACAATATATAATCATGCTGCAACTGAACATGTAGTAGTAATTTAAATTTGCCTTGCCATAGATGGAAAAGAGGGTAGTCAGATGATACTGACTTCTCTGATTCCTAGCTGCTACGTACATGTTTTTTCCCTTTAATATTTAGGACACTGCTGAGAAGCTTTTGCTCTAATTCAAGTGATAAAGAAGGAAGTAATATGTGTTGTGTTAATGAATGCTGGGGAATGGGTTGGGGAAAAAGGCATAACGTAGTTGTCATTAAGAAGAAAGTTAAATCTTAAGTGTTTTTTCTTTTCACTTTCCTTTTAAAATACTTACACCTTCTTAGTAGTGTCTTTTACCACGGTCAGTGGTAATTCATCATGTGTGATTCATCGTATGTTGGTGTACTTTTTTAGCCTATTTTGCTACAGTTAGAGTTCTGTGAAGCTCAAATCTGCACAGTCCAGTTAATGACTTATTTCCTTAAAGACCAAGGTTCTTGTGGTTAAGTTATGGGCTGTCTGTGAATGGTCTGCCAGTGTATATGTTGCTAGCAGGTGTTCAAGTAATTCCATTGGAGCTGTGGGATATACCCTTCCTTTTGTCACGTCTTCCCTTGCCAGTGCTCTCTGCTCCTACTTAGGAGCTTACGTATAGCTTTGTTGAATGAAGAATATGTCTCAGCACACTTTTGTAATGGTCTGCAGCAGGAATGAGAACAAAACACTATTATTTTATTGGTGCTTTTAGTTTATCTACTCTATTTCTTTTTTCTTTCTACATATTTAAAGTGTATGAGAGGAAAAAATACAACAAATGAAAATACTGAGTCATTATATCAAGAACATTGTTGGAAAAGCAAACTTATAGCTTGAATATGCCACGTTTCTGAAAGCTGCATTTGATTCCTGTAAAAACTAAAAAAGTTTTATTGTTGTCTCGCAATGTGTCATTTAGTGCTCACTCAAATGCTTACCATAGCTTCTCTCCAAGAAAACAATGCCGTTGCCTATGCAAGTACCATTAGAATGCATTTTATTGGATACTGTATACGATTCTTCTGTCATGCAGGCTGTGTAGAACTTGACTGGTAAATGGCAATTCCTTGATAACTCGAAAAATGGATGTTAAAAGATTGCCTGGGCTAGGACGTAGCAGGCTGTTACAGCAGGTTGCATCTCAAGTATGAAGTTGGTTTTTTTTTTTTCTTTTTTTTTTTAAGAATTTTTCTGTTGGACTGAAGTCTACAATAAAAATAGTTAAATAAATGAATAGAAAATAACTTGATGTTCACATGTGAAATGATATGCAGTATATAATACTAGTCCAGCAAAAAGGGGGAGGAAAACAAGCAGTGACACAAGGTTAGACTCCTGTCAAGTTTGTGAAATGCTTATGGGGATTTCGATTATGTTGATACTAAACTATGAATTAATCATTTAAAATTTTGGGAAATAGCTATTTGGAGGAGTAACTACACTAAAAAAGCAGAGGTTCATTCTCAGTTGAATTCTGTATAATGTAATGCTTAACTCTACAGTCTCTATAGAGAGCCGATTTTGAATGTGTGCCAAGAAAGGACTTTATTAGGTCTGTGTTGCAGTTTTCTTTGTTGGCTATGTCAAATTGTCACATGCACTGTGCCTTCCTTTTGGTATGTTTCAGTAAACTAGAAAAGGAAGTTTGACTTAGGAGTTCTCTAATAACTTTCTTCCATGTGTAAATAACAGCGGTGTGGAATGCTTGTGAGTTTTCTATTTTTGTTTTTTACTTTTCCATAGAAAGCCATTAAATAGAAAGTGCTTATAATATACAGCTAAAACCTGAGAACTGTAATGCAGATCTCTCTTGGTCCTGTTGCAAACTAATTTTAGAAGCTTGCCTTAAAAAGAAAATGTGATGAAAGGAAAAGCCTTTATAGTCTTTTATAGGAGAACTGATCTTAAAGGCAGAAGCATTGTATTAAATACACCGAGTGTTTTGAGAAAGCATCAGCCATTGCATTTTGGCTCAGAAATTGGAGACTAGGCAACAAATTAAATGAGAATCATGTCAAGAATATCTCTGGTGTATGTTTTTGTCAAACTTGCTTCAAAATAAAATAGGCATGTTGTAGATACACAGAAATGTTCAGTAATAATTCAAATGGTGGTTTTTTTTCAAGAGGGTTTGTAGTGTCTTGCATGTTTGCCTGAGTGTGTGGGAAGTTCTTTTTTATCTGCCCTGGATTGTGTTTATTTTTGTCAATGAAGTTTTTACTTGAAGGAAAGAGAGTCCTGTGAGATTCAGTGTATGGTTAAACGCACTCCGACCCAGATCAGTCAGTGGGGTAAGTTTCTATTTTGGTATAGATGTTTGGTGTCTGTCTTTCCCTGTTCTGAATAATTTTGTGAAAACAGTAAGCCTAGGATAGAAATAGATCTTCATGTGTTTTTGTATGTATTGTTTTATGTATGACTTTATTTTTTTCTTCTTGCATGGAACCTAAACCAAGTGCTAATATTTCAACAGATACAGAGTGACAGTCTCACACTGCACACTGGTATGCCTGTGAAGAGGCACTGCCAAAGTTAATTGTCTAGTGCAAAAGCTGGGAGTTCTGGCTGATCAAAGCAGGTAGGTGTGTAGGTACCTGCATGGAGAGAAGATAGAGAGACAACTCAATGCAAACAGGTTTTACTTAAACAGAGCCAGATGATAGATTTCAAATGGCCTTTTACCTCAGCTGACTTATGAATGTTTTTATTTGAAAACTTGGTGGTCTTATTCCAAGTTGTATTTGAGAGAATGGCACAATTTTAACTTGATGCTAAAATATGGGTGAGTTTGCAACACTAATCCCATATAGAAAGTAATTAAATCTTCAGAAAACTTATAATTAGCTAATTTAAAGACAGCATCCTTTGTCAGGTGGTAGCAGCACAAGATAATCTAGAAAGTTTGTCATATACTGCTAACACCTACTAGGTAAAAATAAAAGATATAATTTTAATCTAAACATAACTGCATATGAGACTTTTTAAATGTGAGTCTTGAACCCAAGAGTCAAACTATATATTACAGATGTGTCATGGTGTACTTGCATGTCATTTGCAAGTCACAACTCTAAATTGGTTTCTGTCTCCACTGTCACCAGCTCATGTTTGACAAAAAAAAGTCTTAGTTACATCACACGCTTCTTAGTGCCGGAGAACTAATGCAGTTTACAATAGCATTTGACACCAGTTTGTGTCTCAGCAGTAACAGTTCGTAGAAAACTTGGTCAAGTTTTGCCTGTGGAGTTCTTATTGCTATTGAAAATGAGGAAAGGATCAATCCTGTTGGTCAGATTTCATATTAATTTCTACATCTTTTAAGTTAAAATAGCTTCCTGACTCTAGAGCGTACAAATTTAGTATGCAGAGTTCTCAGTTCTGAAATGCATGTTTCCAAAGTAAAACTTCATAAAACTGGTACTTTTAAAAAAGCAACTAATTTGCTCAGTTTTTCGAGTGCATCCAATGTTGTTCTTTAGGTGCACTAATCTATTAAATATACATGAGTAAATATTTCATGAAAGGGGTGTTTTTGAGTTCTCCAGAGATGTAGGGCACCAGAGGAAAGTCATGAGGGAGATGATCAAGGGTGAAAACATACAGAGAAAAGCCTTGAGATATTCTCACATGAACATTCAGTTTGGATCTCACCTCACCCTCAAAAACAAACTCATGGACATTCCTGTAGCTATTGAACAGTACTGGAATCACTCCTCTTAACATTGCTTATGTGTAGTATTTCAGCTGCCAGGTTCTGCAGCTGAAAGACCCTGAGTAGAGAAGTGTAGGAATTATATGAATATTGAGAACTCAGTAATAAAAACTATGCTTTAAACAACAGCAAGAACAACCAACCAACAACAACAAAAAAAAAAAAGACAAAAAGCACAACCTCCCCAAAAACCCCCAACCAACCAAATCCCCAACAAATCCAAACCAAAACTGTTAAGAAGTTTGTGAGCTAATTGAATGTAAAGAGAAGCAAAACAAAACAAGCTATGTATTAAGAGCTAAAAAGGAAAGTATTAAGGTACTGCTGATGTTAAGAAACTACAGCTTTTATGTAATTTATTCAAATAAATTCAAGGGAAATAATGTAACCTTTGTTGCTTTCATTGGCTTTCTCTTGCAGAGCAAAAGAGTGAACAATCTGGCAGCACACGTCTTACCACCGGTTTTTATTTTTGTTTTAATACTTTTTTTAATATCAGCTCATGCACTCTACCCAGAAGTATAGAATTTCCCTAAAGCTGAATGAAGGTCTGTCTTTGACAGAAATGTATATTACTGCCAGTAAAGTCTGTTAATCTGATATAAAAATGTAATTTAATTAGGCCAAAAAAAGATTTGTGCTCAACTGTACTTGCATACAAAGTTGACAGGAAGCAAAACTCATGGTAATAAAGACATTAGAAAATATTCTTACAATGTAAACATTATAAAAATGGAAAAATTACAGTATTGCTTAGTAAATACCTGTTTCCCTAATTTTACAACATCGATTCATCTGTTTATGGGAATTATTTTTTCACATTAGTGTTTTCCTGTAATCAACTCATTATATATCTCTAGTGTTTCCTTGCTGTTATGGATGTGCCAAGAAATACTGGCTGTTTTTTTTTCAAAGGTGTGTTACTGTGATAGCTATACAGAATTTTAAAGCTCTCGTGTCATGCTGGGTTCAGAGAAGCCATTGCTTTATATCACTCCAACACTGGCATTAGGAAGGGATTGGCACCTATGACAACCTCAAGTAGGTATTGTCTGACATCTTATCTGATAATATTGACAGAGCTGTGGCCCTCTCTAGTTTTTAGTAGATCATTAAAGAAGTTGAACACAAACCAGTTCTAGAGAGAGGCCAAATGCTTTAAAACATTCAAAATGCAGAAAGTCAAGATTACTACCTTTTACTATTTGTCTGCAAGCTTAGCTTTTAATGAAAGGTTGTGTGATACAATCTTTTAAAATCAATACATTGATGGTTTTGCTGCCTTTTCTCCCTCTTGGGACCTGATACCAGATAACATTAAAGCTTTTGCAATGCTCAAAGACTTCTTATCAAATCCCTTCTTCCTCACCACCCCCACCCCACCCAGAAAAACCCCCAAGGAAAACAGGAAACCCAAACATAGACCAAAAAACCCCGAAACCAAACAAAACCAGCCAACAAACAAATCCTAAACAAACTAATAAAACATCAGGAAGCTTGGGAAAACAGTTTTTTTCGTAATGTTAGTTGCTTGGAATTTAAACAGCCTTCCTTCATTCCTGTTGATCCTTCAATATGCATGTCATGTTGGTGCTAGTTTCCAGGAGAAAGATACTTTACTAAACTTTATTGTTCTTGTAATGTTTATTTTGAATAACAGTTCCACTGGATGCTGGTGCGTAGATCCTGCAGCGAGTTTGCAGCCTGTACATGGTTCTAGAGGTATGATTAATGGCAGCAGAGTAACAATTACTTAACCTAGAACAAGAGTCATTTTAGGACCTGCAAATACTTCGTATGTCTAGTTGCAGTTTAAATCTAAAATAATTGCATGATGTTTTAAAATTTCAGTTAGAGGGCTGAGAATTAGTTGATCTAGCAGCAGGTAACTTGATGTAAATGTGGCAGTTTGCATTTTGTTCCATGTTCTTTCACTTGGATCCTGCTGTTGTTGGAACTGCAGTATTAGAAATAAAAGTACTTATATTATAAGTGTTGCTTATATTCCATACCACTTACCAAGTACACAGAATGATTAATTTTTCTTATTTCACAGATGGTATTCTGTAGTCTTTACTCAGAGTTGTCTAACTTTTACTGGCTATTGAGCCTCTGATGCTCACTGATACAGAGAAGTAGGAATCTCTCTTTCCTGGCTCTTTGAATTAGCAAGTGGCAGTGAAAGGGGGAAGGAAGCACTAAAGGGAGTTCTCCTCCCAGAATAGCTATCAACAGTCAGATCGCTATGGCAAGATGTTGCAGGGATTCTTTTCTTTGCCTAAAGGAGATGAGGACATTGATTATAGGATCCTTGCCATCTTCTGTATGCTCACAAACAGAACTACCAGAGCCTTTCCTGACTTCATCTGTATCATATCAGCAGCATATGTTCTTGTGTCATCATTTCATTCTGCTCCAAACTAGAAGGATCCTACCACAGCCTATACGTGAGGTAAATCAACAAACTGGGATACAGTGACTGAAGAGGTGTTGCATATTCAGCTTCCTAAGCTGGCTTAACCTCCCATCTCAGTAGCATAAATCACTTCTGATGATTGAGCAGGTACAAGAAAAACCTCTCAATTTTCATGATAAGGATTCAAGTACTTTGGATGGTCTATTGTGGACCTCCTTCCATTCTTTTAAATCTTCAGAAGAGCAAAAAGGTGTTTATTAGCATTTTTCATCTCAAAATGCAGAAAGGTGTAGTTGTTTCAGCCTGAAATACATCTCTGTATCTAGGAATCAATGCGACTATTAGTTTCAGTAGGCAGAACACAAAAATTACCAACCGCATTTATTCTTTAGAGTTCAAGACAAATCTGTTCAGGGGAAGAAAGATGTATGAAAGGATAAAAATTGGAAGTAAAGGGTTCTCCCTTTCTTGGAAAAGGAGAGATGCTGTAACCTTCATCTAAGGAAAGGACTTTAAAAGCAAGGTATTCTTAACAGACTGTTTCAGAGTGATCTTCCAGAAACTTTTTTGTTGCTCAGTTGTTTCCATGAGGAAAACACGGTTGAACAAAGTCCTCATAAATGCTTTTATTTTTCTTAAGGTTTTCATCCAATCTTTGTCTCTTTTGCTGAACTGCTACATGAATAGAGTAAGACCAAGTGATCCTGTCTTCTACACCCTTGAAACTTCAATAGTTGATTTTGTACTGTGCAGTGTACTGAAGGTCATCTGGAGTCTTTTTCCAGTGAATATGATCTTTCCCTGGTGAAAGACTTTCTCAAAGGCAGTCTTATCTTGATGTTACAGAGGCTTCAGGCAAAGATTCCTTTTTGAAAGGAACTTATATCAGGCTGGATCATGCTGTTTCATCTGGATAATTTTGCTGTGATACCTTCTGTTGCTTTCAGCTGGAAAAGAATATTGGCTTCACCAGTGTTAGCAGTGTTCGCAGGCTTCAACACATCACCTGAAACGAAGCCTACAGTGTTGTATATGGCACTGTAGTTAATGAATTGTAAGGAACAAGTATTGCCAACATGAAAAGTTCCTGAGATTCAATATTGCAAGTTACCTGGTTAAAAAGAGCCTCTGAGTTTCAAGAGAATCTTAAGAAGAAGTAAGCTTTTAATTTTCCTGGCCTTTTATGATAGTTTCTTAGCCAGAAAGTACCGAGCAGTGGAAGTTTTCATGGATCATGTTCTGCTTGTAATTTTCTCTTTTATCTTGTATTCTCTGCCTTACTGGAAGAGTAAAAATGTCATCTTGAAGACATCTGTTGACCAGGCATATTCATGTGCATTGGCCAGTTTTTCTTTCCAGTCAGAAAGACCTTTCACAAAAACATTCATGCGGGATGAGAAGACTGAACTGGACTCTCTAGCATTTGAAAACTGATCTGAAATAATAAAGATAATGTTTTGTCAAATGGAAAGATACAAGAACACATCTCAGTCTCACGTCATTGAAACATCATGAAATTCTACTGGAAGCCAACTAATCCTGTTGTATATGTGAAATAGTCTTGCTATTTAGAGCAAAACCTCCTACCTTAGACTGAGATACCATCAACATATTCAGTGTTCTCAGAGGAACAAAGCAGCAGAGTATCTTTCTGCATGTCCAAGCAGTTTCTGTGGAAGAAACTTGCTGATCATTGTAATTACTGTAAGATATCAGGTTCTGTCCATGATGGCTTTATCTGTCACTTGTTAGGAGGAAAAAAAAAAAGGAGGAAATTTGTCCTAACTACAAAAATTAAAGATGCTTCATGAAGTATACTACTGCTGTGGTTTTTATGACAAAACCTAGGTTTTCCCCTCAATTTCTCTTTGTATTATTTGGACCACAATGAAGGAAAGTTTCTTTGAGGAGAGGAAAGCTTATAATTGTAGAACACATGAGATACCTAACCATATAAAGCTATTTTTGTGTGCTCTAAAGGAGACAGTGAAGAAATACCACTGAAATTGCCCTGAAATTAAGTGAAATGACATCAGACATGAGTAGCATACCTTCTTGGTTAAATTTTGGGTTATACTCTACCTGGTGTCTTGAGAGCAAAGAGGAGCACTGCAGGTGAAACGGTAGTGCCTCACCTGAGGCATGCTGCTCAACAGCTGTCCTACATGCAAATACACGACATTGTTGCTGTTGTGCAAAAGGTATGGAAGTGCATAAGAACTGTAAATGCATACATGAGCAGTTGCACATGTAATTGTGTTTTGAGTCCAGTGACTTCTAGTTCTTTTTTCTTGCATGTTGACTCCATGCTACTGAAAATTTCACAGCTTTCAGGATTTGTGAGGAAACTTCAGCTGTCATATACATTATATTTTTGTTGTTCAAGTAATGACAATTAAATCCTAGCACATCTAGGTTTTCAGGAGAAAACAGGAATATTCTAGAAATCCAGAAACCTGAACCAGAACTTGGGTAGGTTCTTCGCTACCACAGCAATTGTAATTTACTTAGGTTAAACCAGAGGTGGTCACAAGAGCATCGAAGTGCTGTCAGTGTTTGATAGATTTGATTTTGTGAATAGAGTAGAAGATTTGAGATTGGAGTATGTCCTTTACAGAGGAGTTGGCAGTGGGGTTAGGAAGTCATTGGTGAGGGAAACATTCAGGTAAGTATGGTTGTTTCCTCTGAAAGAGCTTGTGGGGAGATGTTCACTGCATTGCAACAGATGCCATTTTTAATTCACTTCAGAGAAAGCGAACAGAAGAGATTTGGAATTTTTTTCCAAGAAATGAGTACTTAATTTGCCCCCTCCACCCTCACCCTACATCCACAATCTGAGAGAACTTTCTGGACAAAACATCTTATGATTGATCTCATCTATTGGTAGATGTCTTAAAAGTCTTGAAAGTTCACAGTTCAACTCTTGGGTTGTTGGTTTTTTTTTTGGCATCGGAGCATGAAAAAACTGCATGTCTAGTATTCATCTCTTGTCATCCTCCCCTATTGCAGTGACTATGTGTATGTCTCTGTGTGGCAGGAAATGAGGGAATGCAGATCATTATTCAAGAAGTTACCAACTAGCACTTTTCCTTCCCCTCCAGTCTTTCTGCCTCCCTATCCTGGAAGTATGGAGTCCCTGCCTCAGCCTACGGCTTCATTCTTTTTCCAGCTGCCCACAAAAGTAAAGAACCATTGTGAGAATTTGAAGAAAGAATCCGCTCAGAGGACTGAGTCTCAAGCAAAAGCTCCAGGTTGCAGACTCAGAAAGAAACTTCCTTTGGGGAAGGATCTGCTTCCAGGATTTGCTCGTCTCTTTTTCCTTGGGCAAACAGAGTTCTTGAAGCAAACAACAGGGTTGCAGGTAGGTAGGGCCCCTTTGAACTGCCATCCACTCAGATGTGAAGGATGGACTTTATGCTGTTTCTCTATGCTTTTTTTGTTGATGTTGTCTTCTGCTTCTCTAGGCTGAGAGAGGGAAAGAATATGAGCAGTTTAAAGAAAAGAAAAATGTGAAGGAGAGAGAGAGGAGAGAAATATCCTGGGCACTTGTAAATAATATTTTTTTTAATGTCTCTGCATAAGCTTCCTGTCCAAGGGTCATTTTTGTACTTGAGTTCTTTGAAGCATTAATGACATTCTTCGTCTGACCCTTTTCTAGACAGGAAACTAAGTCAAGAGCAGAAACTGGTGGCTGGGGCTGAGGTAAGGCCAGCGATTGCATATGGCCCATAGCCACACAATTTTCATCTCCTCCCTGTCTCTTTACACCAGTGCTAGGTTTAAATGTGCAGTTAAGGTGAAGACCACGAAATAGGTTTGAAATCTGACTTGATTCCCAGCCCTGAAAAAGTTCCCCAGTTCTAATCATGTAAAAGATTCTTCCTTCAGACGAGCCTGTGGCTTCTGGGTTTGTTAAATCCTGTTTCTTTGTCAATGTGAAGGAAATAGACTGGAACACTGATGAGGGGGATGAGCTACTCACCCACACGATCAGCCCAGAGAAGGGGAATCAGTAGAATCAGCTCAGGTAAATTCTGGCTTTCTCGCTTCACACTGTGCGGAGCAGCAGCCTCTTCCTTGCAAACATCGGTAGCCCAGAGTCAGACCTTTCTTTCTCCAGCTATGCCATTGCTGGCACAGGAAGTATATCCTAAATTTCCCTCCGATTTTTAGCAAAAGGAATCACTTGAAAACTGGCAATGAAATTCTAAGGAGGTATTACCAGTTCCTCTTTCATGCTGAGTTGAAGTCATTTGGAACTATGTTACGTGCATTATTTACTTTGGTGCATCTTGTGACTCTTCTCTCCCTCTTCATTCCCTCCAAATTGCTTCAGGACACCTTCTAACCTTTATACTGCATCACAAGCCTTCAGCAGAAGATCTTGAGAGCCATTTATGTTGCTGGAAGATGACTGGGTTTGGATCTTGGCCTTCCTTAAGCAGGATCTCCTGACAAAATGGGATTGGGAAAGACATGACTTCTTTTTCCGTCACACAGAGCCATCCTAGAAATGGAGGCCTAGGTAGAAAAGTACTTCTAATGCATCAGTCCTTAGGAAATTTGTTTGGCCTTCCATGGTCCTTTTGTTACAATGTCATAAAGATGTCTTTTAAAAACCTAAACCTGGCATCTTCCTGTCTGAAAATCAAGTCAGTAAGTCCAAGTTTTAAGAGTTCACAGGTCTAATAATATGACTGGATCTTGCTGTCCCATGCATAGGACATGCCATGTGAATCTGTGAAACAGGGTTCTGCTGTGGTTCAGACTGCAATGTTTGTAAAGCCTTTTCTACTTACAGTCCATTTAAATGAGTAGAAATAATAAAACTTCTTCTGAAGATGGTGTTTAATTAGGTTTCTAACTCTCCAAGTTTACTTAAAAATAAATTTGAGCCAAAAATGTCAAAATAGCAATTTAGGAAACACTGCATCTTTTGAGGTTTCCTGTGATTGTGTTGAGAAAAGGTACTTTGCAAGTTTTGAGAGTTATCAAAGTGAAAAAAATGAGATTTTTTTTTTTTTTTTTTTAGTGAAAAGTTACTTGTTAGAAAGCAGAAAACTTTTAATCGTTTTCCCCCTAAGGGATTCTATAGTCATTTAAATGTCTTGTGAGATCTCAAAACCTTTCGTTTGGTAGTAGTGAACAACACACGCTTATGCCCATGTACTCTTGTTCTTTTTGCTATAGGAAATTAGTTCTGAAGAGTAGGGCTTGCTTTTAAAGTTCAGATTAGGAAAGGGGAAAGCTTTGTTCTGAAGCTGAGTACAAGAAGGGGTGGCAGGGGGGTGAACTGAACCCTCTGGCAGCAGGTAAAGAGCACTTCTATTTTCCTGTTCTCTGCTTCTGGCAGTTGGGTAAACTAGTCAGATGCTTGTGTTTGAATCCAATTAATTTCTTAAATCAGTTACCACAAAACATTGTTTTTTAACTAATGCCTAGATCTCTCATTAAATTCTCCAGCATATTTAATTTGAACAGTCTTAACGTAGCCCTGAGGCTACTGCTTCATGGCACTTGTGACTTCTTACTATGCTGGAATGTGTTGCAGTCTTACATTCTAAAAATAATTGTTCAGATGGTGCTGTTTAAGTACATACTTATGTAGTGAGCCATTTTCACTGGATTTTCTGAAATTTGGCTCTGTGGATAGCTTTTTAATACCTTTTCAATGGCAGTGAATATCAAACTTCTTTGTCTTGCTGCTTCTGTGGTTATCAAGTGAAATGCTAAATTTATAAGCTGGTATTTTTAGAAAACTGGTATCAGTCAGATGCATGTGTTAAGCTATGCAGTCACAGTAACACTTGGGAACTTTGAAGTTTAAAGAGAAATGAGTTTAATGTATCACATTCCATCCTATTTTTAAAAAAAAATACGTGGAAATATGAATGTGGTGACCTTATAACAGAGGTACGACTGTTAGAGGTTTAGACTTTAACTGCCTGCTGAACAGGAGCAATCTAGAAGTTACAAGAGGAATATTCATGAGCCTCAGAAATAAATACTCATGTCTGTGGCTAGAGATCGGTGCCAGCAGTGCTTTTAGCTGAAAATACCTGTGTGGTTGTGTTGTTTTCTTTTTCTTTTTTTAATTTTTTTCTCTCTAATTTCTAGTCCATTTAAGGTTTGATATCATTTGTGCCTTAATAGGTGTACTTGCCTCAGCCACAGTTTTTGGTCATTTTGTTCTGTAGTAAAAGGTAAATTTAAGACTATCAAATACTTATGAATACTAAATAGTTACTGTAAAGTAACAGGGACACTGAGAGCTGTTTCTAATGTTATTGTCTCAGTTGCTAAAATGACTTTACGCTGTGCCAGTCACAATTAGGGAAAAAAAAGGGGCGAAACAAAACCAAAATAGCCAAAAAAACCACAACCAACCAACAAAACTGTTGCTATTCTACAGTCAGTATTTTGATACTTGTCTGTCAGCATTGTATAAGCATATTAATATTATGCTCTTGAGTTTTGCAGCTGGAATCCTGGGTTTTTGATATATCTTTAGAGCAATAACTGCTGCGTTTGTGTTATTAAATAAAGATGTCTAAAACCATTTTCTTGTTTATATTGTACTTAACATAATTGTGTAAGTATTGAGTGACTCTTCTGACTGACTCCAGAATGCCAGGAAACATGGAAAAACACTGCACAATTTTAGAGATTTTTTTTTTCAATCCCCAGTACTAGCAGAATTTCACAAGATAGACTTGCAGTGTTCCTATTTTCCTTTTTCTGTTACCTTTAAGATTCCTTGTAGCATTTAAGCCTGCCTAACTTGCTTCATGTAATCCCTTACATCATCTTGACCAGATGCCAGCTGCTCCTATTTGTTTCATAGCCAGTCAATAAAATCCTGGCTGTTGACAGCTCCTTTTTCCCTGTCCCAGAAGAGCTGTCTTGTTTAACCTGAAAGATTTGCGTTCTTCTTTCCACCTTTTATCTACCCTCTGTTGCAACTCTTTATCTGTTACAGGATGCTTTGAGAGTGAGGGAGTAAAGATCAGGACATTGATGGGAAAAATCTTGCTAGTGTTGCTACTTCAACGAGAGCTAAACCTGTCACTTGTGTGTTGAGAGATGCTTTGTTGCTTTGTCAGTTTAGAGTAGTTTAAGGAAGGGAGATGTAAAAAAAAAGAAAGAGGCGTTCCTTTTGTAAACCAGAAAATGTTGCTTTTATGACAGAGAAAAATAACATAGGTTCTAGGCTATTTATATTGCCTCACTTTACATCAAGTGAGATGGGAAACAAAACAAATTTTCAATGAACTTCTGAAAGCCAGACTGATTCCATCAGCAGTGGTATGCTGTAACTTAGATTTTAATCTCTCCAGTCCAGTTTTCAGGGCATTGGGATTTAAGCAGGTAGCAATGCCAAAAATCCTTTTTCAGCTTTTTTTTTGAGGAAAGTAGATTGATACATTGAATTGCCAAACCTGTTAACTGATCCCTGAAAAAATGAATATGAATTAGGTGTTAGTTTAGAAGTGTTCTTAATTGAAAACTGGAAAAAGGCATTCTCTGAAAGCAATGGTAACAAATGGTTGAACCATCCCAGTTTTATTTCTTGCATGGAGTTTATGAAGAATTGCCGGCTGTGCAGCTCCTAAGCCAGGTCCATAAATTGGTGTCAGCAACATGAGGTGAGTTGGGTTGTTTAAGGAATGTTTGGATTTTGCTGCTCAAGCTGGATTGTCTAAATGGCATGGAAAGCAACATGAATTAACTGTTGAAAAAATTATTTAGAAGACCATGTTAAGCTCATGTGTCTTTTACTGATGACGGTGATGCTTCCCTGGTCACTTGCTAACGTTTTAAAGAGTATGAAATCAGTGTTCTGATAAGCTGTCCTATATTGTTTCACTTCCTTGATTCACTTTCACACATGGGTGGCTTTCCTTTTCTCTCTCCCTGGTAGGAACTGATGTTTCTTGCTTTTTTCTATGTACTGATTAAATGAAGGTCAGGAAAATGTGGGGTTTGGGGTTTCTGTTATGGACCAGTAACAGAGGAAATCTGTCTTGCACAAGTAGGTATTACTTTTATAGGGGCAAAATAGTTTTATTTGTCCTGATGTAAGAGATTGCACAAACAGAGGTGGCTTGGAGTGCCAGTTTCAACCTTACAGATATCTGACCTCTTCTTGCCCAATTCAGATAAAGGTAACATCTGTAATTCTGAAGTGGCATTTGAATGAACAACAGAAATTTTATAAATATATTTAATGCTATCATAATTGACTTTAAAAGATTTAAATGTAATTTAGATCTGTTTCCCAAAAATCTATCCTGGTGCTGACTTGAGCCTCATTTAGAACCCATGCTAAAGTGGTAGTAATACTAATGCAGAAAGCTTGCCAGCAAATGTAAACTGCTGTTCAGGAAAAGAAAACTTCTTTAGAAGTTAATACATTTTTAAGAAATCTGCAGAATTGTTGGCATAGCATATAGGGAAATTAACTGTCTCTTGAAGTTTAGCCTTTTTGGTGGAAAATGAAAATGCTTGTCAGACAATGTGAAGAGAAGCTGTAGGTTAAGGGGTAGATCATATTTTTTAAGTTTAATACTAGTAAAACTATGATTGAATTTTCTGCAGCTTATGTTTTGCTTAAAATGGTTTAACTGTACAGGCAGTCTGAGCTTGCAAACTTTCTGCTTCTTGTTCGTAGGAAACCTTTGTTAAAAGCACAAGGTAAAAACACACTGTTCTGTGCTCTTTGTGTAAGGCTACAGGAAGAATGGAAATTATTGACATGTAACAGATTCTTACCAGTTTTTCCAAAGCTTCGTTTGCTATGGCTAGGGGAAGGCTTATAGCATAAAATTGGGAAATCTCAGTTCCTTAGGATAGAAGCACATAGTATTAGGTGTTGGAAGTGACCTCTGGAGATACTAGTCCAGCCCCCCGGTATAAAAGCAGGTTTGCCTAGATCAGGTTACATAAGATGGCATCCAGGTGGGTTTTGAATGTCTCCAAAGAAGACTCCACAACCTCTCTGGGCAGCCTGTTCCAGGTGCTCTGTCACCCTCGAAGTGAAGAAGTCTTTCCTTAAGTTCGATTCTGTTCCTATTTATTGTATTGTCCCTCAGTTGTGTATCATGGCACTTAGTGGTGAGGGGTGGGAAGGGTATTATGGAAGGCTAGGAAATGCTGTTCAATGTGGAGTTTAGTGAAACAGAAATCTCTGAGAAATGGTGGAAATTACCTTGAACACACATAAGCTGTGGCTTGGGACAGCATCCCTATCCATTGAAGTGCTTCAGGGGAATTTTTACACACCTGCTACTGGTGTGTGACATTTTTAGAAGTATTTCAAATTTTGCTCACCTTTCCAGATGAGTAAAATTTGAAATACTTTAAAAAATGTCTTCCTGAACTCTGGTACTACTTCGCATTCAATGAGGAAGCCTGAAAAATGAATTTGCAAAATCTTTGAGTATGTGTGTGAACAGTGAGATGAAATCAGACTGAAGCATGTAAGAGTAAATGCAGAACAGCTGACTTCAGCACAGTTTTGTGAAACTTTATTATGCCTTGGGCACTGGTTATGTTTATCACCTAATGGTGTCTAAACCAAGTTGAGTTAATGCTGAAGCTTTTTTAAAGGGAAAGCAGGGTCAAGTTAGAAGGGCTCTGGACTTAACCATTTATTTTTATGCAACTTTTCAAAAATCTTGTCTCTTTGGAAGCTGTAAGCCTCCATTGGATCCATTGGATATGCTTGAAATTAGAAACAGATTTTAAGAACTGATAGGAACATTTACAGAATTTGCTAGTTGCATTCTGAATTAAGAGTAGTTGTAAAAATGTGAATGTGCATAACAAACTTTTTAGCTCTTCATGTGTTAATCCCTTCTCAGATCCTAGAATGCAACTAATTTTTCATACATCACCTAATTGATCTGTGAACTTTTAAAACAGCATTTACAAAGCACCCAGTGAAATTATTTTATTTGAGTGTTTTAGGGAACAATAATCCTTTGTTCTGTTATGGATTATGCTGAGGAGTGTTCAGAAGTTATTTTTGTTCCCTTTATACTTTTACAGGTGCTACCTAGTAAGTATCTGCTTCCTTGTATTAATACTAATTTTTACTGATTTTTTTTTTTTTAAAGCTATTCTTTCTTACGATTGCGTCTGCTTTGGAGACTTTTCCCACCTATCCCTGCTGAAAGAGTACACAAGTCAGATCCCTGTAAATACTTCCTTTTTAACTAGTTCAGAACTATTTTTGATCAAGCAGTTTTGCAAATAGGAAAGATGAGCAGTAATACTAGATGTCTTCAGAGAATAAATGTTTAAGAAAAATAAAGGAAACTTTAGTCCCTGTATCAGTCCTCACATTATTCTCCAAAAATCTACCCAAGTCTTCCAAGTAACACACATCTCCACAGCTAGCAGTCAAACCAGTGCTTCCAGTGTGGCAGTATTTCAGCTGCAGGGTATTTAGCTTGTCTCTCCAGGTAATCTTTACACCCAAATTCCTGCTTGTAGTTGAACTTAAGTAATTGTTTCAGATGAATTTTCTGCTGCCTCTAAAGGACTTTTTTTTTTTTTATGGTATTCTTGGTGGCAGTATAGCAATGATACAAAGGGCTTTGCTCCATTCCTTATGACTTTGCAAGTTGAAAATTTTTCTTAGTGTTTTAATTCCATGAATGGATGACATACCTCTAGGATCTTCAGTTGCCTTTACAGTTAAGCAGTTAGTGATTTATATTGCCACATTTTGTCACCCTGAACTACCATCTGGTTTGTGTCCCTCTTGGAGCACTCACGGTTTCAAATTCTGTCTTGCTGTGTAATTCTGTGCAGTTGATAGAGAAATTCTCCTTTCTGCCTTTATGGAAATAATGAAGTATATGCAAGATGTTATGACTTGACTAGGTGTTTGTATTGGTTTCTTTGTAGAGAGTGCAGAAGTACAGACTAGAGATATTTGATAACCACATTGTGTAAGGCCTTGGTTCAGTGAATAGTCTCATCAGTTTGATTGGCATGTGATACTCAGTTATTCTCAGGACACTCCTTCTTGAAACACTTTTAATGTAGACTGCACTGGAGTAAATCACATAGTGACTGGCTTTCTGCAAGGTAGGTGTTCTTGTTGCTTGAAGGAACTTGGGTTTGGGTTTTTTTGGCCCTTTTTTTTCTGATCTAGCTAAAAAAAACCCCAAACAAACAAAAACCTGTCAGGAGTCCCATTTTTTTCTTTCCTCCTTTTTCACTCTTGTGGTTATTTTAAAATTTTTGGCACGATGAAGAGATCCTACATATTTAGCAATCTCCCCTTCCCCACTGGAAAGTCCTTGCAGACTAGACAAGCCTGAAAAACACATTGCTTTCAATATGATCCATATCCTCTTTTAAGAAATACATTAATTGGGATACTTAAAATAAAGCCTCAGCTTATATCAAAATTTACCTTTTAACCTAGAATTACCATGAATGTAATGTGTTATGGATGCTGTTTTCACCTCCCCCCTCAAATCTAAACTTCAGTTTAGTCTATATAAGCTAATTCAGGATGTCATGGTTTTGCTGGTGTGAGGTTTTTTTTTGGTTGGTTCTTTTCTTTGTTTATTGTTTTGTTGCTACATTTGTTCCCTTTTTTGCTCAATGCCAAGAAAGAGACTTTTGCTTATTAAATGAGATCTATGGGGTGGTATTTTAGTACAATCATTAGTATTTTCTGTGGAGGTGTGCATATAATCACACTCACGATTTATATATATAAAGATGCATATAAAAAATATATATAAAGTAACAAAGTTATTTGTAGTTGAATAACACTATATTGTTTATTTTTTTTCACTGAAGAGTTTTGGAGGTGGTACTGTATATTAATGTGACATTTATGTTGTGGTAAATTAAGTGATAATGTCTTAAAGCTATTTAAAGTGCTGCTTCATAGTGCTAGGCACTCATACTGACCTTTAAAATGAAAGCTTAAACCCAAAATAAGGTTAAACTAAAGCAACTAACGATTGCCTGCAGAAAGCAGACTAATGTAATGAGTTCTTCTAGGGTACCAGGGGAAGCTACTCCTCTGGTTGTGGGAAGATCAGGTTAAAGATGCAGATGACTATTTTTATAATGAGGAAATTCAATGAGTGATTTTCAGTTTTCTACTTTTTTTTTTCTTTCAAAATCATTACTCCTGGTATCTTTTTAAATGCACAGTAAGTTAAATGCAGGAATTTTTATCAGCTCCAAACTCCTGCAGCCTGTAATAGCACGTTGGAGTATCAAGTATATTCTTCTAACTGCAATGATATATCTGTATCTGTCTCTATATAAATAGATACATAGATATGTCTCTATACTCCTATAGATAGATAGAGTGTGTTGGTGCAGAATATGTATATTTTTTTCAGCAGCTTTGGGAACTCAGAACTTCCAATTTCTTTGAGTTTAAACTCCATCAAACTGAGCATCTAATCATTAAATAACTTTTAAATACCTTTTCCTCAGCCTTTCAAAGCAATATTATCATGCTACAGTTATCTAAATATTGATGATTGTGCCCTGATGTGTAATTGAATGGTTTTGTCCCCACAAGGAGCATCAGTGGTGCTCCTCTGTCACTAGATAGGGCTGTAGGAAGCTGGGGTTTTTTGCCATCTGTTTACTCCTGTGTGCTGATTTTCTTTGGCTTGACCTGAATGCTCTTGCCCTGTAAGGGTGGTGGGGCTTAAATGCTGAGCACAGACTGATTAACAAGGCATTAAGTCAGGTAATTCTTTAATTTTTAAATAAAATATTAGCATGGTTTTTGTGATCACTGATTGGTATTTTAAGAAACATGGCTTATGTAAACAGTATGGATTTTTAAGCCATTTGGGTATTTGGTGGCTTTCCTTCTTGATCTTAAATTGTGAAGTTTAAATAAGTTGCTGAATCTGCTTGTTCATGGTAGCTACTGCAGTGATGAAGAACAGATATGTTACTAACTTGGTTAAAGATGTGGGTTGCAAATGAATATCAAGAGTGTAAATGTGTTTGTTTTGTGGTGTGGGTTTTTTTTTTTTCCATGTGTGTGGTTAGTAGTGATTTCCTTAGAAAACAGCACTAGATTTATTTATCAAGAGTGGCTTTGCCACTCCTGTGTCTTAATACCTGAGTGCTAACTCAGTGAAACTTGGAATAAAGTGATGTAGGGCTTGAAGATGGAAATGATGTAATCTAGAAATGATAATGAAATAACATGGCAAGCAACTGAATTTTTCAGTACTTGCTAAATTTCAAATAGGGTGGACTTGAGTATTTCTCAGTCATGGTTGTAGCAGTATATATCCACTGGAGGGGATAAAAATTAGTGAAATCATTTGCTTTAGAAGTAGATTTGAATGCTGAAGTAGCCCTCCTATATTTGTGTTGTATTTACAAAAGCATCGTCTCAAGATTTTGAGGAGATTCTTTTCAGTCCTGAGGCCATCTACAAAAAGACTTTTTTATGAAAAGATCTTTCTTCTAAGAACTCAAGAGGATTCATTACTACCACTTTTATTTCCCATTTGTGGGGAAGGCATTAGAATTCTGTATGGCATTAACAGAGGATCTGTTACTGCAGTGCAGACTTCCTGAGAGGTGGCTGCTGAATTTTCAGAGACGTTTTGGTCTAAGAGTTATCAGCTTGTGGTATCTTACCTTTAAGGAATCTTCATCTCCATGTATGCTCTGTGAGTTGAGGTGCCCTTGAAGGGCATGTTGGCATTTCCTGGTATGCATAGTCACCTGTTGTATTTGTCTTGCAAATTATGGGGTATCTTCTGACTCTAAACATAGACGTATTTGACATTACTGTTTCGTGGAAGGATGACAAGGGCATAATGCAGTCCTCTTAGGGATGTTAAAGGGGGTCTGTTCTAACATCTCACTTGGGTTGTAGTAAAGCCTATTTCTTACAGCATGTCATAGAATCATAGAATCAAGAAGGCTGGAAGAGACCTCAAAGATCGAGTCCAACCTGTCATCCTAAACCTCATGACTATCTAAACCATGGCACCAAGTGCCACGATGTCAGAAGACGTGATGTAGTTTAGGGCATATGTAGGGAGAAGTGAGACACAGGCTTCCAGTAGAGGTGTTCCTGGGAACTCCTAATGATTGTATAGGCCTTGGTACAGTAAATAGAAGTACTCTAGGTTGGCATCCCCTCTAGCTGAGTTTTCTTTTGGATGAAAGACCATTATTATTCATGTTCCAGGATGGCAGAATAAGATAGAAATGTTTACTGCTTGCAGTTAGTGCTTCTCATGTAGAAATAGGTGCTTTCAGCTTGTATAGATACATCACTTAACATCTTACACCACTTGATTAGAACTTCTTAGCTGTGCTAACACAAACTGAGGCTGGAGTTCTTATTTTCTACCAATCCTCCTTCTATATCTTATTTTGGTGCTGCATAGACTAAATAGAAGTACTTCATAGCAAATTAGTTGCTACAAAGAAGGAAGCACAATTTACTGAAGTAATTTTGTGGAGTCTTGCTGACTGCCTTTTAAAACAGGACTGGAACTGCAGGTGAGAATAGGAAATGGTCTCTGCTGAACCATTTTGAGTTAGTTTTGCTTCTGTTGTACATATACTTAGAATGAAGTATGATTTTACATGGAAGGAGACTGCACAAAGAGTACTTAAAATAATAATGATGCAAGGTATAACAGATACGGTGGTGGTAAGTTAGTAATTTCCTCCGTAACCTGAGTGGTGAAGCTTAAAGAGTTTGGCTAGGGATTTTTAAACATGTTTTTCTGATCAACAGCATCGAAATCGATTAAATTAGTTTAATTCTTTCTGTAATATTTCCTTCTGAGAATTTTAGGCTATGTGTGTTAACATGTATCTGAAGGTACCTTCTTGAAAGGCCTCTTTTCATGCCTAAAACTACCACAGTTGCTATTACTGTGATATTGAAGTTCTAGCATAATAGATGTGCCAGGACTTGGTGTTAAATTTGGTCCAACTTGTTAACTTTGGTAGTGGAATTAAACCACTACAAATTTTACACTGTTGAATTCTAATAGTAAAATTATCCAGATGTATCAGCATGAAGTAATTGTATATAGTGTCTGTCCTATACTACTTCCTCCTGTATTCCTTCACTTTCCCTGGAAAAATTTAGACGTGTAGTTTCTGGAATACCTTATATTTTACCATGAAGACAGAGCTGATGTTGTCCATCATCCACAGAGACTTGAGGCCTATATGATGTCAGGTACTGTATAAATATTAAATGTGTATTGTTTCATAAAAGTATTTAACCTGAGGAAGCAGTTTGGGAGTGTTGGGAGTGGGAAGTTGCATGGAGCTTTTTTTTTTTTTTTGGTTGGAGAGGAGCAATACTGTTATGTTTTAGCTACCTACTTCCACTTAGTGGGTATGACATTGTTCTTGCCACTTCTTCCTCCCTCTACCCCAGCTGTTTTTAATGTTGACTTTACTAATAAACTGAAACTTCCTCTCATGCTTAATGCAGAAAACATATTCTTTGTCCTAGAAACTTCACTAACTATGCTAATAGATGACTGTTTGTGCAAGAGCAGCTTAAATATGTTGCGAGTTCTCCTGTGTCTGATTCTTTGCACGTAGGTCCTTGTTGAGCTGTAGGCTGCTGACAGCAATGCCACAGCTTCCATTATAATAGTACAGGTGAGAAATCAATAATGATGAGGGAAGAATCAACTCTGAAGATAAGGCAATTTGTTTGGAATGTCTGGTGTAACCAAAGCATATGGCTGTGTGGGTGGCCATAAACTTTCTGAAGCTTCATGCTTAGAAAATTTGCCTAACTAATATTTGGGTTAATCTGCAGCTAGTAGAGCATTCGATTCTAGACACTTGGTAATCAGAATTTTTGTAGTCTCACCCACCACTGCAAATTCCTATCATTCATCTGTTTTAAATGTCTCCCATGGAGTAGTTCTAAAATCACTGGCTATTTCAGCCTAACAGTAACAGGAATATTCGAGTTCCTCCTGCTGCTGTTCAGCCTGTGTATAGCAGCTTACACTATTCAACTGAGATGATGCTTCTGCATGGAAGAATGGGGCATTTAAAATGATATACTGACTCTATATTTGACTTTTCCATAGCAGAGACTGACTGGCTTTCAGTTCATCATGGCAGTGCTGAAAGCACAATTAAGTACAGCAGATCTTTCCAAGCTCCTCACTGAAATTGAGTTGTTTAAGTCTTGTATAGATCCAGCAAGGGCCTGCTTTGCTTGCCCTGAGTGGAGTTGCCAAGCCATGTGTCCTCACTCAGCTCCTCTGGCCAGTTTCACCGCTCCCTGGAAATACAAATTTGTATAGAATTGTTTGTCCAAGAGAATGCAGCATTTAACAGCGAATCTCTGGGAGAAGGCGTTAAGAGTATAATCTAATGATAGTAGATGTTTTTTTTCAGATTCTAAATTATGCCATTGCAATCAAATAATTTGGAAGGACAGATTTTAATTCAAATAAAAACAAACCTCTGCTTTTCAGAGAATATGGAAATGAACAGGGATGTGAAAAAGCTATCAAGCCACGTATTGTTAAAGGAGGACACAATTAGGGTTACTGGAGAAGGTAATATGTGAGGCAGTGGAAGAGGGCAGCTTTTCAGTTGTAGCATAAGAAGCTCAGCTGCAGTTCCTCTTTGTTCCTCTTCTGTTTGCTGACTGTCCAATGCCTTTTTCTTCTCTGCGTGAACAGATCTGCAACTATGCAGCTGCTGTAACACCTAGTAAGGTACCTCACAAATTCCAGATCATGTCTTTAGTTTTGCTTCCTTGCAGAGCTGCTGTACAATTAAAACTTCACTTTCTTGTCATCTCCTGTACAGCCCAAACCTTCCATATTTTTGATCTCTTTACAGTTCAAATCTTCTAAATACTAGTGGTGAATGAATTTTTTTTGGTCATCTAATGATTTGGATAATTTATTAAATGTTTAAAAAAGCCCATTCAGTGTTAAAGTGTGTAATTCTGTGAACTAACAGTTCAGAATCATTTGTTTGCTAATAGACAGTGCAATGCAAATACTGAGTGGTAGATAGTCCAGTTGCTTAGCAATTACACTAAGAGTCATGAGTGTTTATAAAGCAAATATAATATGATATGGTCAACAAGGTATGTGGTGCTTTTTGTATTACTTAAGTGTTCTGATAACTCCTGGAAAAGGTTTATTAGGATTACCCATGAGCAAGCACCTGACACTTAAGAGCAACAACTTGAGTACGTAAATCTGATAAATAATGTGCTTGTGTTTTTTAATCTCAAGCCTCACAACTTAAAGCAAGTGGTGAACATGATGATTTTCCAAACACATTAGCTTTGAACTTTGAAATGTTATTTTCACGGCTTTGATAAATACTCTTGGAATGGCTTAAGCTGTTGAGTCTGGAAATAGTAAGGGTGATGGGTTACGTGATTAAAAGCCATGTCTCTCTGCACACAGCGAAGCCCTGAGGCACAGTGTCAGGCAGGGGAACCCCAGTACCCTTGTCAGAGAAACAAGCCCCCTGACCTGGCTCCTGCCAGAGCTGTCACTGGAGATTATCAGCCCTGGGGACCTGGCTGACATGTGGTGAGTAAATGTTGACACTGTGCAGGATCAGTGTGCAGTTTAGGAAAGGGTGTTAGAATCACCATGGGACCTACGGGGTGCAGGGAAGGATGTTTAGGGGTTGTGTGCAGCTTGGCGTAAGATGATTAGAGGAGGGACCAAGGTTAGGGAAAGGTGGAATCAGAGTGAATCAGAGTGGAAAGAATATGCATAGGGAAAATAGAAGGGCAAAGGGGTAAAGTTGGTCTGGTTGTGTGTAAGCAGGTGACTGGCCAGTATATTTGTGTGGTCATGTCCTGTCAGTGCAGTCTGACCTGTCTCTTCATTAAACTCTAATTATTTTCTTGGGTAAGGGTCTAACCACTCTGTGTCTCCCTATGGGGGGGTCTCAGTGGCAGCAGCTAGTGTCAGACCATGGGTGACAAGTGTGCGTGTGGCTGTGTGAGGGCACACGCATCAGTGTGTGATCACCAGGGACTAGGAAGCAGGACTAGTCAGGGAGTAGAGGAGAGACTTGCAAGTTGCCCTGAAATCTGGGCAAGCATGCATGCATCTGCATGAAACAGCTGGAGGAGTTGGATACTGGAGGAACTGGGAGTCTAGGCCAACTGCTGGAGAGACTGGATTCTGGCCAAGACCCCTGTTTGTGTGTGTGTCTGTGCATGAAGTAACCAGAGGCAAGAAGCTCTGAGGAGCAGCTGCTGAGTACGCAGAGTCCAAGGCCAGATCCAAGAGGACTCATGAGTGTGTCTCTGTGAGACGGTCTGAGTTCCAGCAACTGGAGTGGGGCCATGGGGGCTTGTATGCCCTGTGCTGGCAGCTGGGGAGACTGAGGGTCTGGGGACAGCTGCTAGGGGTACTGAAAGGAAGCCCAAGCCCAGTTACAGAGGTATCTCTAGTCTCTCTATGTGCACATATGTACATACTCTCCTAATGGACTTCAGTCTTGATGAGAGAGGAGCAAGAGGACACTGTTGGTGCTGCTTGTGTTTACCGAAGTGCTGAGTTTGCACTGACCTGTGTGACCAGCTGTGTATGCACGTGCTGTCCACGTGTTTGTGTCTGTGTGCCCATGGGGAACCTGTGCTCAGCCTTGCTGCCGCCCTGGACCTTGGGGCAGGGAGTTGGGGCTGCATCGCCTCTGGGCTACTGGGTTCAGGAGTGATAGTGAAAGGATGTAGATCTAAGAAGAGATGCTCTGACTCTTTGAAAAAACTCTCCTGATTAAAGCTCAAGCTGAACATCTCAGATAATTTACATCAGGAGATAGTGACTCTGGTTTTCAAATGTGCTGTGCTGATAAAAGCATGGAATAATGGAAAATTATTTTAACGTGGAGATTTACACATGCTGGTGGATTATGGAAAGTCAAGTCTGAAATGGCGTTGTTTAGCTTTGAATGCACATAATTTGGAAAATAAAATTTGGTTTAAAATACAACTTCAAATGGGCGTTCAGTGTCTGACAGCATTTCCTGTGCTAGATGTTCTAAGTCAATTTTCAGACTGTTAATGAAGTCTTTCTGGTAGCATATTGTATTTTTTATTGTTACACTTTCATTTTAGACAGCTTAGGCAAAATTTAGGGTCCTAAATCTGACCTTGAAGCCTTCTTCCTGCACGTATCCCCTAAAGAAAAACCCAGACAAGCAGCATGTAACTAAATGTCATCTATTTTGATTTAGTAGAGGTTGCAAATCATACTAATAAATTTCTCTGTAATGACATAAAAAACCTTCATCTCAACAAAAGCCATCATTCATAAAGCATCGTAGATACTTAAACTGTTCTTTAGTAATACTGTCTAATCTTACGGAAGTCAACAGCTTTTGAAAAAATATCTTGCTTTGGTGAATTCTCTCAGCCACTGACTTGGCTAGAGGAAATACCTATTAAACAAAACAAAAAATCCCATGAAAAATGGAAAGCTATTTGCAGGATTTGAATAAATGTTTGATGCTGTTGTGTTCCATTGAGCTGCAGATAGTTGCTGAAAGGCTGTTTCAAAATGTCGCAGGCAGTGTGTAAATACGTTGCTATTGTATTCAGCCATATTGTTGTACCCAGTACAGACACACTTGTCACCTTTTTTAATTTATATATATTTTTATTTTATTTTTAAACTATGGTCAGACCTCTGGAGTAGCTCATATTAGACACTCATCATTCTAAGGACTCATCTATTTTAAAGCAGTTTATGCAGGGGGAAGAATGGTGTGCTTCATCTGTACATACTGCTAAAAAAATCTGAATGGTTTCAGTTATTTGAGGAATGGTATGCAGCCCAGTAGCTCAAAGACTGATGTAACAGACTAGAAAAGAGACTAAAGGTCTCTGGTATCTTAATGTGCAATGTGGAAAAAATAAGTCCATACAATATATAAAAACCAAGGGGCTTACTGAATCTGGAAAGGATTTCAGTTAAAAACTGAATGCCTTCCTCATGAAAATGGAAGGAAGTGTCCTCTACTGAATTTAAGACGGGGGGGAAAGAAAAAGGAGGTTTAGAAACTGGAAGACAACTACTTCATCTTTACTAAAAAGAAAAAAAGCAGATATTAAGTTTAGCAGGGGAGTCTTTCCAAAAGACTGTGTTATGCAAACCAAGTTTCCAAGGAGTCTGTAGACAAAACAGACTTTAAGATTTGATAGGCAAAATGACTTGTGTTCTAGTGTAATTATTGGGGTGTGCAGATATTATCAACAAACTACTGTAAAGGATTATATGAATCTTTAGAAAAATATTTTTGTGTTTAGAAAAGCGGGCTGACAATCTTGTGTGGCAGCAAGGTATTAGAAATAAGATTTTGATGTTCAGATGACCTGTGAAGTTCTGGAGCTGGCCTTTGAATATGGGTTGGATCTTAGAGCTGTGGGAAGGTCTCAATTCTGGACGATAGTAAGCTGATTAAATAATTCTCATACCTGCTTCTGTTATTTGTTTGTTTGCTGAAGGTCTTAGTGGGCACATGTCCTTCTAAGTCTTTATTCATTCTTCCACTGTGGATACACGGTGTTTTTTTTGTATTATTTCCTGGCTTGCATAGCAGGTGACTTGCTGAGATGATTCCTGCTCATCACTGACAACTCAGCACTGGGGGTCCGTTGTTATAGGATTAAATTTTTGATTCAGAAGTCACTAGCTTCATCCTCTTTGATCACTAAGTACTGAAATAAATGTTTTTCATTTTATATTGTTAGCTTCTACAAGATACAACTTAGCTTTTAGAGCATGTTAGTATTTAATCATTGTTGAAAAAGGGTAGGTCCCTTACTGGAATGCTTAGATAAGGACTTTTTTCTTTTTTGTCTAGGTAGTGATTGCTTACTGATTACTCACTTCAAAATGCAAAACACTGGAGTATGGGAACAATTGCCTGCAATGATTCTGGATTCAGTTTCGTGATAATATTTTCTCATTTACTTGTTAACATAGTTGCATGCCTATTCCTGCCTTCCCTGATCTTATAAAAGCTATCAGTTCTTTTCTATTCTCACTTGCCAAGAAGTCTTAAGCTAAATTAGTTGATGAAAATGTCTCTATTCTGCTGATGCTGAGTCAGAAGTGTTTATTAAAGATGATGAGTGTAGTAATCATCAAACCATGTTTAAATCATCAGGAGACCTAATTATAGATAGGCTAACCTACATTTCTAAAATACTTAAGGACTTGAAACCCAAATCCTTCTTGCTTAAGTTAATAAATACATTTATTTCGGTTGGAAAGGGGTGACACACTAATTCACAAAAGACAAAAGTAGTCATTGTCTAGATGAAAACATGAAACTTGTATCATATGATATGACGGGAGGAGAGAGAAAATGAATGAGATTTTCACTCTCTTCTGTGCTCTTCAGGGTAGGAAAGGGATACAAATCTTTTGTGGTTCTTTGTGTTGAAGATACCTTCCTGTGTTTTGGTATATGTTGAATATTTATAGCTCTGCCTTTTCAACTCTGATAATTTTTTTCTTAATTCTCATGTTTTCTGTTGGCATTTTTATTAGCTAATATTTGGGGGTCATACTGTTGATTATTATGGCTATTGTGTTTTAGTGTCAGTCTGAGGAAGGAACCAAGCCTTCCATTTAGCTTAAAAATTTATTCAATGCTTTATTTCCAGTATTTCTTTATAGTAGTAGTATCCATCACTAGTGAGAAAAAGTTCAGATTGAAAGCTAATTCAGAGATGAAGCTATCTCAGAAGAATTAAAAGTTTTCTTCAGTGCGCAGTAAGGGAGATGGTTAATGAGGTAAAGCTTGAATCTAAATGATGATAATTTTAATTTTTGTTCATTACATGTGGTTGTGTCTAACCTTTGTTAATCTGTAAGTTCCCTGTTCTTAATGCCTGAAACGTAATGACAGTGTAATGATCTTGGATGCAGATGGGAAGCAGTACTGTTTGACTGCACTTAGAACCCTCTTGTATTTTCAGAGACCAAAATGCCATCAGTTCTGGTTTTGTTTTTTAAATGAATGGAAACGTGGCTTGTTCTTCGTAAAGAATTTTGATGTCAGACTAATTTAGGTGAAGAATATGTCCCATTGTGCATGATTTGCTTTCAGAAACTGATCAACAATTCTAAGGAAAAGTCCTATTTAATTACAATCAATTGAAAACCAGTTCAGTGCAGCTTTCAAATATGGAAGCATTTGAACTTAATGGACCCTTACGTGTTATGCTAACTGGTGATAAAGAAGATTAATACAGAACAGGCAGGTACAATTACTCTTACTTAAGCAAGTGTCTGTATTTGGGGTGTTTATGAATGCTCTTATGTCAAATTTTAAACGGAAGTAATAAATCTGGTAGGCTCTACTGGTACATACAAGGCCTTAAGTAGATTTTATTTTTGCATGTGGAATATGCTTAAGAAATAGTTTCACTGTAAGCAAAATGCATGTGTTTTATCAGCGGAGGGAATTCTTTAATTGCTGACATGACTTTAATCCTAAATTACTGAGGAAATAATTTACAGTGGCTTGAGGGGAAATGTTATAGATGGCATATGGAATCAAATAATGCTAAATTTGAAAAATTGGTGTTAATGAAGATAGATTCAATATGCCACTCCTGCTCATGAAAGGCACAATTGATTGTAATGGATGATGCTACATGCATTTTTAACCTTCACCTTTCTCTGCTAACCTAACTCCCCAAGTTTAGTTTAATATGGATGCATATAAAGAAGACTGACTTAAAATGCTTTGGAAAATAAATGATTGAAAATGGTGGTTCTCCTGAAAAAGAACAAGTTTATCAGAGGTTTTCTTTAAATCCTCCCCAAGATTCAAGGGTCAAATATATACAGATTTTTTTTTTTTCTAATACCAAGTGTCATCCTTATGTTTTAATGTTTGGGAGTGGGGGGCAAATAGGATTTTTTTGTTGATGATGGGAAAAACCCAACTCCCAGCACCTATTATCTAATTCTCTTCAATGAATTCCTGTTGTGTCAAATTACCCATGGGTGATTATTTTTTATTTTCCTTCCCCCCCCCCCTTTTTTTTCCCCATGACCTGAATCTCTCAAAACTTTGTGACAGCAGGGATTGTCACATCATTAAACTTTTGTATGGCTTTGGAGCCAGGACATTCAGTGTTGGAGAACAAATGAGTCTGAGCATCAGAAGAATGTTTTGTGCCTGTTTAGAGTCCCAGTTCATAACTGCCAAGTTTAGGCAACTGCTTATCTTTGGGCTATTCTTAACCTCTGCAAACATGTATTGCTAACATTTCTAGCATGTCTCTAACTGTGCTGTTAGAGCTCAGGCTGGTGTACATAATCTAGAATAAAAAAAAAAAAAAAAGAAAAACCTGCATCACAAGTTTGTGACCAAGTTACAGAAACAATACAAAACATGAGTCTTTCACTGGAAGCTATAGAAACACATTCAGTTATGCCTGTGGTTACTAATGGCAGTCAGTGCAGGCAGAGTGCTTGGGCTTCAAAAACTGTCCCTTTAAAAATACTTAGTCATAGCTGTGTGATGTGGGCATTTTAAGAACAGTGTTAAATGGGCTGATAGAAGGTAGTTCATTTATGTAGTCTTGACACCTCATATACCTTGCTTCTGTATTTTTTTCCCCTGAACTAGAGACATTGACAACATTGATTTCTGCATCTTAATGTTTCTGATCTCCTTTTCTGTTTTATGTTACTTTTGAAAAGTGACTGTAGGGAGCAGTACCCACTAAGTTACTGATAAAATACGTATCTTTTCACTTCAACAAACTGTTAATGGATGCTGCCAGGATTAAATCACCATGTGAATATTTGGACTCAAACAGTGATTCAGAGAGATTATGAAGGAAAAGTCCCAAGATATGCAGATGTTGGACTTTTTAGAAGTAGTCATTTTAGTGTAACACCGAAGTGTATAAAACTTGTGCAGATTCATAGTCAGGGTTTTAACAAAGTTACCAGCAAAGTATTCTAGACTTTACGTGCCTCATTTCAGTATTACCTATAGCTGCCTGTTAAACAGACTTGGCATTTTAAAAATGGTTTCTACTTAGCCTTAAGCCTGCAGTCTTCAGAGCATGAATGTTTTGGGGTTGTTGGGGTATCTTGGGGTTGTTGGGGTATCTTGGGGTTGTTTCTCGGGTAGAATCTCTCCTGCCAGTTTGAATATAGTCATCTTTCAGTGCTGTCTGCACCCCAGATTGTGACATCATACCTAATTACAACATAATTATTTGTGACCGTTGTTTTTAAATACATAATTAGATTTTATTAGCATGATCTGTCAGTATAAAACTGTCCTGAGTTCCTGAGGTTTCCAAGTGCTTCAGAGCTAGAATCTAGTTGTATTTTTGGTTAGAAGACAAGAAAGCAGGGTTTCCTCAGTGACCTTCTGCATGACTGATGTATTTGCTCTTCTTTAAACTGTCACTTTTCACTTTGATACTCACACCTCTCCACAGTTCTAATTTAATTTGGGCATTTCTGGAAAGCTTTCATGTACTGAGTTTCTTGCTTTTTTCAGCTGCTGCCATGCTTACCCTCTCCAGTGTAACATGGGAGTGTGACTTTCCTCATTAAAAACATCCAAGAGGGAGAGGATTGAGTTATACTTTTTCATTTTTAGGCTAGTGTGATCTCTTAGGTTAAACTCTTGTGTGAAGATGTGTACGACATACTAAAGGCTACTGCTGTTGGAGAGCTGAAATTCTGGTTTGGCCTCCAACCAGGAGTGCAAAAGCCAAATAGCTGAAGTAATTTTCAAAATATAGATGAAGTAATTTTTAAAATATAGCTTAATGTGTGTTATGATGAGTTCCCTGCTGTACTTCTGTAGTTTTTTGTTATGCCATACAGTTTTCCCTCGTGCTCATATCCTCAGCTGTAACATTTGGGGAGCTGATTGCTAGTTCTAATGCTCTGGTCTTTAACTGTTTTAGAAAACAGTTTTATTTCAGGGTTGGGGGATCACAAACACGTGGCCTTTGATCTAAATGGTAAGGTTCATATGAAGCCTACACTATTTTTGTTTGCTTCTCTCCAGCATTCCTGAGTCTTTCAGATGGTACTGTCCAACCTGTGGTGGTCTGTCAGGATAGTAGTGCTTAGGAATTTTGAACAGTCTGTTCTTGTTCAATTGCTTCAGAAGGCATCCGGATGTAACTTTGAATTCTACCCTCATTTGAGCAGGTGTTTGGTCTAGGTGAAAGTCAAAGAACCTTTCCAAACAAATTTTTACTATTATTCTGTGGTTGGTAGCCCCTGTATTATACTTTACTAAATAGTTTCTAAGGCTTCCATTTTAGCTACTTCATCTTTTTTTTTTTTTTTCTTTTTATTGGATCTGCTGTGTCATTACTTGTGTTACTTGAAGTTATACATTTCAACTCTCTTAACTTGTAGAACCTAGAGCATAAGACACTTGGTCAGTTAAGAATACTTGCCTTTTGGTAGCATTGTTGTGTGTCACAGTCAAGATCCATTTTCAGAGTTTTATCGTAATTTCATGCGAAGTAGACAGGAGAAAGGATTCAGCTACTAAGGATCTAGGAAAACTAAGTCAGCTCAATGAAATAATTGAATCATTGCATTGATAATTATAAGTACATGTAGCGTTTGATCAGATAACTCATGGAGTCCATGTGCAGCACTGAAACTACAGTACTAGACAAAACTCTAGATTGGCTCAATAACAAAAGATTTAGACTTGTGTTAAATCCTGTTATGACAGTTTATTCATTACTCAATTTGGAAGGGCAGACTGCATAAAATGCCTGGGTTTAATGTAAGTTTACACTCTTGTGCAGACATCTTTTTCTGCAAAATACTGTGTTCAGTGTGTGTGTAGGTAAGTCTGCAAGGGGAAAGGTGAGGTGGAAGAGTACAAAAGTCAAGGCTTAATTATTTTTCTGATTACCCCTGCTATGCCTTCAGTTGCTTTGATTTCTGAGTGTATGGATCTACAGAAGTAGTGAGCTGGCGATCTTTTTTGATGTCTTTCCTTGTGAGCTCTCTCACGCTGCTGGGCTAAATAAACTAACAATAGTTTCCATTAATGCCTGACCTGGCAATGTGTATGTTTTGCCTCTTCAGAGGGAAAGCCAATGTTACTAACAAAACAGTGCTGACATCACTTTTATACTAGTGATGCTTTTGGCAGTTGAAGGACAAGTCTTTGCCATGTTGGCTGATGCTCTGTTAAAACAAACAGATAGAAAAAACAAGGAAGGAAAAAAACCCAAAACAAAACCCCAACAAAAAACCCAGTACCTCCAAGTGTCTGGGTGCTCATTAAAAGGAAAAACACTGAACTGCATATTCACAGGTACTGAAAAGAGTTGCATGATGGATTATTTAAAAGAAGTTTTTCATTTTTTTGTAAAGGAACATGTTCAAAGAAAAAAGTAATCATGGAATTTTGAAAGTATATGCTGATTTTAGGAATGAAAAAGCTTGGAAATCAACACATTTTAAATTGTGTGTTCTGACTTACCAGCCTCACTTGTGTGCCGACGTACACAGACACACAGATCTTAAGACAGGTTCAGCAAGGGCTTGCTTCCTTCTCTTAGTATCCCTGGGAATGGTGGCAGGATTCGAGTGCATAGCATTTTGGTGCTTCAGTATTTGCTGAAGTATTTGTGAGCAAAGTTGGACTGGGTTGAGGGGGAGCGAGAGCATGATGACCCTTTGGCATCTTCGGCTAAAACAACTTTGGATGATTTTTTAAAAAAATTATTTATTTTTTCCCTGCCATAAGCTGCAAGGCTGACACAAAGGATAAGGGTCATCTCTCAATGTGGCTGCTGTGCTGTGGGGTATGTTTGTTGTGGGTAAGCTAATGATGTCCTAGCAATGGAAAACAGTAAATTCCAGGGGACTTCTCAGGAAGACACCAGAAGGAATGTAGTAATCCAACTGATACACAAAGATTATACACATATATAAAGATTAATTTGAGAAGTGATGTTGGTTTTTGCAGTGGGGAAAGGAGAAGGATATTTAAATATGTTGTCAATTTAGTGTTTTGAAAGGGGGGGGAAGTCTGTCTTGTACACTATGCCTCCATAAAATGATTTTTTTTCCCCCCTTTCTCATTGTGTGGATGTTCTGGTGTGACAATAACCTGCTAGTCTTGTCTGTGGCTTTGTCGCTGGTGAGGACTGAGGGGAGAGCATTGTTTTAGCTTGACGTGAGTTGGCAAGGGTGGTGTGCTGCAGCCTGTCTGCCATGGCATATTGGAGGTTAACTCTCCCAAGAAAAACATGGTGTGGTCTGTGTCTGATTGAGATCACTGTCATCTTCTGCCCCCAATTCAAAAAGCAGGCTCCTGCAGTCAAAGTTGGGCAGGCTTCCCACATGTGGAGCACAGGGGAGATTTATCAGGCTTCTCCTGCATGCACACAGCCTTAAATATTTACTCAGTGGGAAAACTAACACACGTTTTGGCCCTGTGCTCTTTTCAGACCTGACAGTGTAGTGAGTGACTCTGAATGCCCTGGGGAAGGGAACGGCTTGCAGGGTTGGTACTCCAGCCTGGAAGGGAGTCCCTTCATGAGGAAGAATCTCTAGAGGAGATGCTGATGGTAACGTGACTCAGAACAAAGATTTGCTTCTTCAGGTTTCGTTTTTTTTTTTTTTTTTTCTGGGACTGTCCCTAGGCATATTATTCATGCATTGACTTGCAATGAAAGACAACTACGAGGGGAGAATCTAAAACCAGATAGGAGGTGCAGGGCCCAGGAATGGAGGGATGCACAGCAGCTGAGAAGTGTCCGCCAGGTCCCAGTTTCTCATCTCTAGGCTGCGTTCCACAGTCATCCGGGAACCTGAATTTTGCTTTAATTTGGATTTAGGCTGCAGCACCTCCAGAGGTGCTGTCACTGGGGTCTGATGCTCTTCTATATACATTCAGTCTTTGTAAAAACTGTGATACTTATGCGTGTTTACTCCTAGTGTAAACACAGGCAAACTTGCCCTCTTGTGTCTCACTTTTGAGGGAGATAAAATGGTTTTCTGGAGCAAAGAGGGAAAGCTAAAACTGCTGCAGCCTCTTTTATTTGGGGTACCTTATGATTAATTTTTTTCCCCCCGGCAGCTTTTTAGTGGCGCGCGCAATTCCGAACCCGGACGTCCCCGAAAAGGGACTCTCCGCAGAAGTGGTGTGTTGCGGTACAATAGGAGCGCCGGTGCGGGGACGGCGGGGCCCGCCGTAGCCGCGGGGGGGACGGCAGCCGCTGCAGCCGCTCCAGCCGCACGCGGGGCCGTGCCCGCAGCGCCCCCTAGCGTCCACAGTGGGTCCACCTTCTCCGCGGCCGGCCGGGCTCTCGCAGCAGTTCGGCGCCTTCGGGAAGGGCATTTCCCCCCCTAAAACCCGCAGCTGTGCAGAGTGTGGGTGGGGGGCACCGTACGGAGGGGTGAGGCGGCGCGGGTGGTCAATACCCGCCCGCTGCGCAAACTGCGAGCGGCGGCGCGGAGCGCTGCTTCCCTCTGGCAGCGGCCACGAGGTGGCGGGGTTGGGTTATCGCTGCCTTTCTCTCTCCTTGACGTCAGCGGCCGGGATGCTGGGTTTGCGCGGCGAAGGCACGTTTTTTGCCTTAAGACTTGGCTTTTTTAAGTGTTGCCGAGTTAAGATGAGCAGGGTAAATAGCCTGTTTAACAGGAGCGGTGCTAATGTGGAAGTATCATCCTCAGGAATCGTGAGGAACTGTCCATAAAGAGGTTTTCTTAGTGTAAACTCAGTCTCAGGAGTGCAGTGATGCTGGCTGCAGTATTAGAGGAAGGGCTTTCCAGGGAGGACGAAAGTCAAGTCCTCATTTCTTTGAAAACGACGGTGATGAAGTTTAATATTGACAGTGCAGAGCAAACAAAGTATCAGAATATGAGGCAATTGCACAATTTGGGATCTTGATTTCTTCCACGAGATGCTAATATTCTGAACTATCGTTTTGGATTTTACTCTTAAGTTGCTTGCTTCACTGGATGCAGGATTAAGACTGACCATAATTTGACAGGCACTAAAAACTGAAACAGCTTTAGTTAGGCACAGTTTGCATCTGCATGCACTGATAGTTGGAAACAGCTGTGTCTGCATCTGACCAAACTAACAGCAGCTGGATTTTTAGTGGCTAGTGGGTTGGGGGAAGGAATGGTGACACTCTGCTGGCTTCTGACAGTCATGAAATGGTATTCAGTGAGACAAACCTTTCTACTGACCCCATGTATGGGCTTCTGTGGAGGAGTTGGTGGAAGTAGCTAATAGCATTATGGTTGTTTTTTCCAACACCACATCTGACTACTTGCATTTATGTATTATGGTGATTGGTTTCACCTTTTTATAGACTTATTCTGAAGAGTCCTGGCTTGGGGTTGCTTACTTAAATACCATTTTTGTTCAACTTTTAACTTAAAACATATTTAGAGCTAGATTTCTGAGGAAAAGTCACTATTGAGGACTCACCTGACTTCTGCAAGCCAGCTGTCTCTCTGACTAGAGGAGCAGCCTATTCTCCAAGTCCACAGACCCCAAAGGGAGGGAAGCATCAAAAGAAGGAAAGACAGAAAAAGCTTCAGCAGTGCCAGGTCTGGGTTGTGTTTAGCTGAGGCTGTTCTGTCAGTGATGTAGTGTATTGGAACAGTTTGCTCAGGTATGGCACTCTCAAGGCATCCTTAATTATTGTTGTGGTTGAATAGACTTGTTAATCATAGCATCCTATGATGCTTGGCCAAAAATAGTGAGTGGTCTATAACTGTACTTTACCTTTCTTTAACATTAAAGTTTCCAGCTGTAAATGGGGAAGCTTTCCTTTCTTAGTGTGACTGTAAAGGTTAATCCCACCTATAAAGAACTCTGCAGGGACTGGATTGATGTGGATAATGTTGAGCCTTCCTGCAATGACACTGAGGACTTGTGGTTACACAAGCATTGTGCACTTCTGATTCCTATTTTTGTGTGCAGTGTGCTCTGTGGGAAGTTTAAAAATAGGTATGACCTCTCAGGTTTTCCTCATACTTGTACATGCTCAAAAGGATAGGTTTTTGGTGGGTTTTGTTTCTCGTTTGGGGTTGTTTATTGTTTTGTGGGTTCTGCCCATCATTCATTTCTGCCTTCACTTAGATATTGTTTGCATAGTGTAGCAGGTGGTAATTTTTGGTTTTCCATCAGAACCAATGCAAAGGAGAAGGCAAGAATACGTGGGCTGAATGAGAAGTAGGCAATTAGTTTGAACTTATTGTGAAATACAATAGTAGAATATGTGTAATGGAGTGAGAGGGAAAGAATGTTATTTAACTTGTCTTGTTAGCTCCATTTGTGCCTTTTATTAAAACATGGAAAGTTCAGCCTTTGTCAATAGAAAGCCTGTTGCCATGAATGCCTGAGCAGACTACTTACATCTTTGGACTTAGATTGGTATGTATGTACCAATAGGCATCACTGCAAGTGTTTAATAGGATACTGAACTGTTCACTGAAAGAGAAAATAAACTTTGGTGTTTGTTTGTTCTTTTGGGTTGGTTTGTTTTTGTTGGTTTTTTGTTTCGTTTTTTTACCCCAAGCACCTTGGAAAGAAGAACTCCTAGTTCTTACAACTTGGTAAATGGATATTCAGAAGCCAGAACTACAGAGACTTCTTAGCATACACTTATAACCCATCATCCTTGCCAGTTCTGGTGCATTTTTCAATGCACAAGATGAAGTGGTAACCATTATTAAATACAGCTGAAATGTAGATAGGTAAATAATTTTATATGTGTGTTGTCTCCAATAAAATGCCTGCTTGCTCTCTTCTTCCCTGTGCTCTGAAGAGGAGGGAAAACAGTACTGTACTGTTTAGAACTCCCACAGAGTGCCACTCTTAAAAATCCTTTTGCTTGTGGTGACCAGATCAGCTGTGATTGTGGAAAGACACATGCAGGCTGGCTTTTTGCTTTAAATTGCTGCATTCTTTAACCCACCTCTGCCACAAGGCTGCTGCTCTAGTGGTTAAACCGAGGGCTACTGGTGCAATACTGAACTGCAGTGCTTCTTGCAGCAGAATCTGCATGGTGAGAGGCTTTTGTGCATGGCTGCAAAATGCAGTACAGTTCACTTCAGAGCTGTTAGATTTAAGGAGTACGCTAGCCTAGCATTGTCACCTTAGCCCTTTCCAGTGGGGTAAACTTAGCCACATAAAGATTTTGACTAATGTGACTGTTTTACTTCTGGTGCCTTAGACATGGTAAAGAATTTCTCTAGTACGTTGTATTTGGAGCATGAACTAAGGAGAGAGAGTCATCATACACTGGAGGTTTTTGTTTCTGTATGCAAAGAAAAGAGATTGAGTGATGCTTCTGAGATTTTTGTGGTGGTTTTTGGTGTGTTTTTCCTCCTCTTTTCCAAAAGCTGTCATTATAAGACAGTGATGTAATGGCACTGGGTTATGAATCGCAATGTTGGTATACCAAAGGTAATCACAGGATATTCACAGCTGCTTGCTGTATATTTGGTTTCTTAATCCTTCCCTTCCAAAATTTTTCTTTTCCCAAAAAAGTCTGTCATTTCCATAAATGCTCTTTCTATTACTCAGACATTGTATTAAATGTACAACCCACTCCTCCCCATCTGCTGTTACCTTTCTTTTGGGTATTTTTAGCCTGTAATTCCTTTATCCTCTTCACTCCCTCATGCTGTTCCTGATCCGTTTCTGCTGTTGTTTGACTGCTTTTTCTCCCTGTTTCTTTCCCTGCTTCCACTTACTTTTTATTTCTATTCTCTTCTTCTCATTGTTACATATTTCTTTAGTTCAATGGTTTTTTTTTTTGTTCAGTTTCTAACTCTATACTTATTTTATTAGCATATATAAAAATATACTCTCTTCCTCTGAGACGCAGTAATACTCTTCCAGACCTCTATTTTGGTCTCCCAAATAACATCCGTAGCTTTTACTTAATTTGATTAGAGCAATTAATTTCAAGAAAATTGCTGATAATTACTGGTTATGAAACTGAAATCCCAGTATCTGTTTTAAGAGGGGCATTTCAGCACATCTGTAATGTTGTCACATTCTGTGCTCTTTACTGATAAGGGAAGAAACAAAAATACAGTCAGAAGGTCTCTGAAGAAAATGCTTTGTCAGAAGCAGCTAATTTCAGATTTTTCTGTTGTTACATAGCCAGATAAGGAAATTTGAAATTGTGACTTTCAGGGGCTTTTTAAATAAGCATTGCCAAATGTGATCAATTTAGAAGAATACTAAAATAGATGCAGGGCAAGAACTGTTTGAGTTAAATGTTCATGGTAAAAGTACATATAAAGTATAGGATTAGTACTGTCTTCCAATGCCTGCTAAGGAACTAATGCTTAACATTAGGGTCTTCTTGACACTTGAACTAATGTGACTTAATCATTTGTGGTGGGCCACTGATAGGATTCGTAACTGGGAAAGAACCTTACAGTATCAGAGGCTTAAAATAGCAGTACATTTGGTTTGCTACCTGCAATGTTATTTATTGCTGCTGTGTTCGTGCCAACCTCTTCAAGCACTTGTGTGTGTTCCCAAAAGTCAGCATATCTGAGTAGGCTTCACAGCATTGTGACAGTTATTTGTATGAGAATGGATTATGCCCAGAATACTTATCAGACCCTGAAGCTTCAGTTTCATCAGGAAGTTAACACCCTTCTTCCTACTGGACACACAGCTTCTGCATTGTGCTGCTTGTGATTGGTATCTGTTACAGTACCTCTGGTCCTGGTGCTCTAGGAGCCGAATGCGTGAGCCTAGCAAAGTGACCTTGCTGTTGGTAGCAATGGATTCTTGGAGGGCTTTATTCTGGTTTAGACATCAGAGAATTGTCTTTTAGCTAGATCGTGTCTTGCAGAATGTCTGGCCTAAAAGCAGAGAATCAGGATGGCAGAGTGTTGCTCCCTCCATGAAAATGCTGGACACAGCAGAGAATCCCCATCTCTCTCATATCTGCAGCTTGCTTTAGAGCATTGAAGATCACGTACAACTGCTGTGCTTGTGATAACGAAAGGCACTCGTTACTCCTGTATGAAAGCATTTTGGGCCTGAACTGCTGCTTGAGTGTAAGTTGCTCTGTGGAATCTAAAAGGGAAGAAAAAACTAGGGGAAGAGAGATGTGAATTTAAAAACTCGTCCTATCTTCGTAATGGTTAGAGTTATATTATAATTGAATTTATTCCTTTAACATGAATGTCTCCAAATGACCAAGGAAAGTCAGCTGTAATTTATTCTCATAAAATTTCCATATGACTGAGGAGTTTCTGGTAGCCAGGAATAGCTGTAACTGGTTGCTGTTAGCCCACACCTAGTGGTGAATCTGTTTGGAGGTTTGGCTGGAATTGCTTTGTGAAAGTTGTTCAATAGGAAGACTTAGGGGCCCTGCTTTGTGCTGCATTGTCTGTTGAAATTAATTTACCCTGAACTCCATTTCATGAGTTGTAGGACTAGCAACTTCATAATTCTCTAGAAGTTTTTTTTTTTCTTACATGCAGAGGTTAAAAAACCAAACCAATCAAACGTATTTGTGTTGGGGGTTCCTTGCTATGCAGTTTAGCAGAAATCCTTCGTTATTAATTTTGTATTCAGCTGACTTAACATGCAAAATAAATTGACAATCCCTTGCAGGAAAAACTTGAGCTGCTGTTACTGTGCTGCATCATTCCATGCCAATCAGAGATTTTGCTGGTTCAGATACCACAGGTGCTATGGCAAAGGAGAGGAGCACTCACTTCAGGCTAAGATATAACATAACATAGCCAGGGTAAAGAGATGGCTTACCTGTAGAAGTACAGACACTAGACTTGTCTCCTGTAGGCTTAATCAGATTTTAGTGATGTCCGCGATACAAAAAGCAGTAATTAGTAAATATTGTAACTGGCAATACATACTCAGTGCCAATGCTTGTAATTACTTCTTCTCCTCAAGGTGTTTTACTGTTTGTTTGTTTTTAAACTTGTTTATTTTCTCAGTACTAACATAGTTCCTCAGCTTGAATACCCTTTAAGGATATTTGTTCTTCTGTATGTTTAAATGCTAGAAGTTCTGTGACTTCCAGTTAGTGGAATGTAAAGCACTCACTTGGATATGGTTCACTGTGGTTCTTGGAGAAGACTGACTCCCCATAGCTGCTCCTTCATGGTTGTGGTGGCTTCCAGACGTTCCTAAATCAGGTCTGTCTTAGAGATTCAGATTCATATCTCTTTGGTAGTCAGGACGATTGACACTTCATACTTGGTAGTTTGAAAACTCTCTCTCTCTGGGGTAATTATCTCAGAATTAACCAACCAGAGTTCTACAAAGTCTCAGAACTTCATGATGTAATGTCTTTGAAAGAAAACAACTGGGCCAGTTCTAGGAAGAAATTCTTGAGTTCAGTACTACGGTCTTTCTTCTTGTGCAGGAATTCCTTGAGCTGCTGTTTGCTGACAGGCAGGAGGATAACGTAGGAAAGTTGCTTGCCTCTTTGGGTTTTCCTCCAGGCCCCTGCCTCTAGCCTGGTCTGGGCTAGATGAGTGTTTCCCGCTCAGATCTTTCCTGTACGTTTCTTCACCTTTCACACAGGGAAGGGAGGCTTTGCTTTTGCGCAGTATGTGTAGCGTTACCAAGATGAACATAAAAAATTTAGGCTGATTCTCTGTCAGTGTAATGCTTATTTTTGTGTAACTGAAAGCTTTACCTTATGTATCACTTGGTGGTGACTGTGAAGGATGTATAAGAACATTCCTCAGATGATCGATTAGGATGCTAATAGCTGAAGACAAATTTTTTTTCAGTTAGTTAATGATAGCCAGAAACAAAGCTATACTCTCTAACTGCACTTCATTACATCTGTTCAAGATAAAAAGTTAGCCAAGGTAGAGCAGCAATTTCTGCTGCTAGCATTTGGAAATGAGATACTTCCCAACTTGTCATCCAGGTACTTGTCCTTCACTTCAGTATAGTTTTCATTATGGTGCATGTGCCTTTGTACAGCCTTTTGTGCTTTTTACCTTTTTCTCATTGTCAGTTTTGTTTCTTTTGGTAGTCTTGCAGGCATTGCTTTACTGATGAGTTCTAATGAATGTTTTCTACAGTCAGATTTGGTTTTGGTGTGCACTGACTAGCAGCCTTGCAAAACACTTTGCGCCGAAGTACTCCATAAAGATTGACTTGGGAAGTTGGGGAGAACAAAGCATTAAAACCCCCCCCCCCCACTATGATGCATGGGGTGTCTCCTATAACAAGTACTGCCACATCACTTCAATGTTTGCTTGCTCTTTTTGAACCCCTAAAGTAGTACTCTTGAATTCATGAAAGAAACTTTGGAAATCCTGAATATGTAGTGGCTAATATCAATCTCAGATCATCAATTCAGTAATTCTTATATTTAAAGGTTAAAAAAAAAAATCTTAAGGATTGCATGCTTGTAACTTGAAAGCTTTCAAAAGGCCTTGAATGTTTTTCTGGTGTGCTTACTGCTTTGTCAAGCACTTGCATGCACATCAGAATTTTAAATTTATTTTTAGTTTGTTGCTTTGCATCAAAATTGACATTGTTACCGTAGGGCTTTTTATTTCTGTAGTCTGAAGGTTGGCTTGTGCTTTGTTTTCTGCTTTTTCCTATGGTAGTCTGATTCAAGCTGTCTCTGTAGCCCTCCATAGTATGTGGAAAATGAAGCCAGATGTTGACCCATGAAGGTATGACAGCTAACTCAGTGAATTCATGCTGAAGTGCTGCACTTCATTCAGGCTGACAAACAGCAAATTCTGCTGGCTGAATGCCAGATGCATTCACTGACCAGGTTAAATCTAAACTCAGACTGATGTATTATTTTTTAAAAATCAGAACTGTCAAGGAGTCAAAATACAAGCTCAGTATTTTGAAACATGCTCCCTCTTTCCCTTTGGGCATAAGAACTGTGGGTGGGGTAGGGGGGAACCTAGGTACCCTGATGCTGTCATGCGTGAAATCTTGTTGTTTTTTGTTTCATTAAATGTTAAAACTTACTCGTATCTGACATCCTAGTGTACCCACAGTGATAATTCATCTGTGCGCAATCTGTCACTTTATATAACAGCCAGAATGGTTCAGGACAAAGGAAGGAAAGCATAGCTTGGTGCTGAATTCTGAAATGTGACAGGAGAAGAAAGAAGATCCTTGTACTTCAGGCATTTTTCAGTTGCAGCTAGGGGCTATTTTTCAAAGCAGCCAAAATGTTCTCTTAGTTAATGCAGTTGACTTACGATTTCTTTGTGGTTTATTTTACCTGTAAGTTATTGACCTACATGTACCTGAACAATACTCTTAATTACTTGAACGTATTGTAACCAGAACTGTCGAATTTTTGGGAATGCCTATGAGAAGAATAATGTAGTTGGTGAAATTCTGCTTCTGAGGTGGTTATGTTTTCATTTGGTTTCAATCTAGTAACTGATAAAGCAAATCCTTTGTTTTCCACAATGGTGCTAAATGGAACTGATGAGACTCCTCTGGGGCACAAAACCCCCAAATAAAAAGATGATGACTTGAAATTAGGTGCATTTAGATCAGTGGCACAGGGGCAATTTTTCTTGGTGTAACTGAAGAATTGGCATCAAATGAAACCTGAGAGTGTTACCTTACCATAAGTCATCGCTAGAACTGGACTTGAAGCATGCAGAAAGGTGATTAGTGTTACCAGAGAAGGAGTTACCTATGGATTCTCTTCATGGGCCCAGCAGTGTACTTCCTTCTCTGTAGGATGAAGCAGCTGAATATATTCAGTAGTCCTGCACTGTGTGCGTTTTATGTATGTACTTGCATATACACACACACACACGCATGCACTTATATATGCATGTATATATTATTTGCTTTTCATTTTCAAACTGCCTCGTGACATAACTTCTTTTAATAAGCAGAGAAAATTACAAGTATTTTAGTGTCATCTCATGAGGAAGATGCTGGAAATACAGCTTAAAAGTATCTTTTTATTTGTGTGTGGGCATGAGTTGATGGTACAGTTGGTTATTTATCTTTCATAAATTATATTTGGTGCTTAGATTCATGTCTCTAAAAAAATTTTTTTTTCCTATGTAATCTAACATTTAATGATCATTCTATAAAGAAAATCCAGATCTGAGTCAGAGTAACATTGGAGCTGAGTGATGTATTGGTCAGATGTGCTTACTGGGCCATATTTTTAACTATGTTAACACAGCCTCTAGTGTAACGAAGCTCTTGTTCAGAGGGTATCTTGGAACAGGAGAGGAGAAAGTAAACTCTTAGCAAGGGTTAACTTTCATCACTGCTTTCATCCCTTTCCTTGTTTTAGGCATCCTTTGACCAGTGCACATACTGTAATGCACAGCAATTACAGAGGAAGATTGTCTTCCTAGCTGATGTCAACCATGCAGCTTTACAGAGGGAATGCAGACAACAGAGATGACAAGCCTGCTAAAGAACAATCTGCTCCCAACAGCTCTTGTGCAGCTCTGTGGTACAGAGACTCGTTTGAGCCCGACTGCCATGGCATGTAGTTTATAGAATGGCAAAGGCAGGTCCTAGGATATGTAATATATAAGGTGATGTAACCAGTAGGATTCATTAGGGATTAGTATTGTAATAAGTCCATGACTATGTTTTTGCCTTAGTTCAGCTTTCTGGAATTGGTTTTGAGCATTTCTGTAGTCAGCTTGATGCTTTTATTATTTTTTTTTCCCCTCCTTGCTCCAAGTAATAATTAATTTTTAATCTTAATGTTATACAATAATACTAGGTCAAACCTTCTCATCTTAGTAGTGTGGATTGCAATAATTGTTGATTCCTTTGTTCCTAGCTCTTTTATATGTGGTTGTACCACATTAGTCTCCACTTCAAGCTTTCAAGGATAGCACTGCTTTTGGAGCAAGAATCCCTCTCATAGGGCTATTACACCTGTCTGCCTTTTCTCCAAGGACCAAGAACATGGAGTACAACCACTCCATCACCTGAGTGATCCCATCTCCATGGCTTTTTGGTGACAGTTGAGAAGAGAACTTGCAAAAGAACCATGGCCATTATCTGTTTCCATGTTGTGTTTAGGGAGGGTGGACTTTATGTAACGAGAGAAATATTTATTGCTAAGTATAATATGTTCACATAATTCTTCTTGATGTGCTGTGAAAGGAACATGATGCTCAGTCTTTACAAGCGAGGTGTAACAGGCTCTGGAAAGAACATCTAGAAATATTCTGCACTGCTTCACTGTTAGTAGCTCTGACGTCCAGTTTAAATTATCTGAGTTCCCTCTTGGCTCTGGGAATGGGGGAGTAATACCACTGTGCATCTCACACACATGAACACCCCCTCTCTTCTGAGAGGGGAAAAAAAAAAAATCACATTTTTTTCCTGTTTGCTTCCTTTCTGCTTCCCAACCAAATATTCCCTTTTTGTGATGGTAGCCTTGTTGGTTCTAATACATAGGGTTGGTTTTACCCATCCCTCCTCCATTCCAGGCCATTTTACTGCCTCTTCAGTGCCTTGGCAAGGTACAGCAGAAATGCAATGTAATAGTAGATGGCCATGCTCTGAGCCAACTTGTTTGGCCCTTCCATTTGGTTTCTTTCCTATATGTAGTCTTACAAGGCCAATCCACATTGCAAAACACATTTGACAAGGCTTAAGCAGTCAGCAGTAAGCACAAGTAACATTTGCTAGGTTTGATTTCTGGTTTTGTCTCTGTCATAGGAAGAGTGTAATATCAACAGGCATGCTTACTTGTGTGGTGGGGGTTCCTGTATACATGCTGCAAGTAGCCAGCCGTTTCCCTGGTAAGGGGTTATCTCCAGCTCATGTGTGGACTAGGAAAAGGAGTCTTGTTACTTCTCTGCAATGTACTGTGGGCAGTCAACTTTCATTTGCACTGAAAAGTGATTACTGATACAAGAAGGAAAACGTTCATGTTGAAGCCATGTTGGTATGTATGCAAGTAGGCTTGTAGTTACATGGTATGGATGTACTACAATGCACAGAATTCCTTCTAGTGAGGAATAATTAGCAGTATTCGATAAAGTTTTTGGTTTGATATATGATGAGTTATTTTTATCTTGCCTGTAGAAGACTGACCGGATGCATATCTGTAACTCTCCTCACTGCCTCATGTTACAATAGCAGTTAGGGATAGGATTTGCCTCTGTAAAGTATCTTTTGGAAAACCTGGATACTTTTGATTCGGTGCCTAATTTTCTTTGCCATTAACCACTAAGATTTTTGCTTTGAGAAATAGTAAAACTCAGCTGCCTCTCTAAACACAATTAGCTACCTGTAGTAATTAACATGTGCATTACAGCAAGAGGGAACAGGCTGAGTCAGCTTGAGAGTTGGTGAATTTGGCACTGCTGAAAGAAGATGCATTTGTTTGAGATTTGAAAACCTAATCATGAAGATTTTAATCTCTCTTGATGCTTTATGTAACAACATCATGTGATCTCAGGATCTATAGTGTCGTCACTGTTCGCCCTTCTTGTTTTTGTTGATCATGACTAACCACTATGAAACTCAGCAAACTTTGAATAGAAGGGAGTAGATAATCTTTAACGGACAAGGCTTTGTGATTCTTGAAAGTGCTGTAGAGCTCAGGACCCGTGGTTAATAGTGGAATGCTAATGCTAATCTTACGACTGCCAAGGACTGAGAGGTATTTCTTCCGACCCTCCATCTGGGGGAAGCTAATCAGCAGGTACTAAATAGATATATCAATGAAAGTGACATTCCTCCAGAAACAAGGCTCTGACCAAATAACCATGCAAGTGTTATTCTTGGAACTGGAACAGCACCTAAAGAGGTATGTATGAAGTTTTTGATTTTTTTAGATGCTTACGTTTTTTTTTTTATGGTTTCTTAAAATATTTTGTTTGAGCAAGTACTTAAAAATGCTTCTAAACCGAAGTGCTTGGCACTTGTTAAAACTACTCCAAACTCTTTCAAGCTAGGAAAGCACTGTGATTTAGTACTGCATTGCACAGAATGGTTTACTTATTCACTAAAAATCTGTACGTCTTAGAGAAAAATCTTTACTGCAATATTTAGTCCATATTATAAGATGTTTGCCATTCCTTTTCTTTCCTCATTGAAAAATGTTGCTCAAATTATTCCAAATCTTAACTGATGTACTACTAAAAAAAAGAAATTTAACATGATTTGAAAGTTAGTGTCCAAGTTTGTATTCATTCAAATATTTTTTTGTTTGTAATATGCTATTTTCTGTCTTGTTGCACGTTCAAAGAAAAATGCAGTTAATCAGTCTTCTTAAATGTTTGGAGAGGCATTGAAATGCAGCTTAGTCTTCTGAAAGTTCCAGTTATTTATCTCCTTTAACATATAAACAGTGAAATATAAAATGCATGAGTTTAATCTAGTTAACTTCTAGTGCTGAAAAGAAATACCAAGGAACTTGGTGAATGGGAAGAATTATTTTACCAAGTTAAAGATATATAACGGGGTGGAGGAGGGGGGTGCAAAAAAGCACCCTGAGTTTTCATGTTGCATAGTTGTTCTATGTACAGAAGGTAAATACCTTCAGTGGGAGAGAGCACAGAATGTGTTCTTCATAATTTCTGATCTCTGAAGTGGCGCTTCTGTTATACCACACCCTTAAAATCCAAAACTCTTGTACTTTTCTTATGGGTTTTGACAAATACCAATGAATACGTTTCATCTGATATTCTTGTCATGTTATATTTGTGGTATTGCCTGTGGAGAATACTTTCCCCTTGTGAATGGAGCTTCTTTAAAAGAATATAAAGGTGTACACACTGGACAATTTTAAAGCTAGTTTTTAATTTCTTCAGTATTTGACAGTTTCTGAAAACTTGCTTGAACTTTCAAAGAAATCTTAAAAATGTTAAAATTCATTTGAATGCCTAAGGAACCAGCATAATGGAAATATTTTATAATAGCATTTGAAATATAATGACAGCAGGTACATTGTTTGAGTCCTGTGCATGTACAGCAGTGACCTGTGTCGCTACATATTGCTAAACAAGATAGGTAGCATTGAGAAGATTGTGGAATAGATTGGTTTTCGCTAGGAAGCAAAGTGTATAGTGAAAAATTGTGATGGAGAGGACATGTGATTTTTTTTTTTTTAACTTAATTTTTAAGAGGTTTTGCTGTAACTGATTTTTACTGATACACATAGCAAAATGAAATCATAAACCAAAACCTGCATCTGTTAACACAGTAGAGAAAACATGAATGATTTCTTCTGTGTTCTTCAGCAGGCTACTTCCTGTTTATTTCTCATTTGCTGTTTCCTTTAGTTCCTCTTGCAGAGATGCTGGGTTTGCTCCAGTTGTTTTTCTGTGAATGAAGACTGACAGACTGTCATGTCACTGTAGATTGCAAATAAAGGAGAAATATTAACCTCTCTTGCAGCTGTTTTTAGATAATACTCATACGGTTTCATCTTTCTTTCCAAACCTGACCCTACTGAGTACAGGGACCAAATCCAAAGAACCGTTTGGCTTTCTTTGGGTTGGGCACAGGTTCATTTCTGAGTAAGTGTGAAGTTGTGTGCAGCTTTCTGGAGGAAGGTGGAACAACCCCCAAGTCAAGCATCTCATTTAAAACTTCCAGGATTCTGACACAGTTGGTGGATCTTTTCCCACTTGCAGTTGTTGGTCAAGTGCAGTTTACAGCATACTAAGAAGGGCTTTTACTCTGAAGATACCTTTTCATTTTAAGTTCAGCTGCCACAATGAAGTCCAAGATGTAGATTTAGGCTCTGGAATTTGCCAAAGTGATTTGGAAAAGTGATCTTTATTGTCTACATGCTACTGGGGAGCTGTCTGGGACTAGGCAGCAGGCAAAGGTGATTGTGTGGATGTGCAGGAAATACTACTTCTGTTTTAGTGCAGACCACAAACAGGTGTCTGTGTCCACTTGAGATCGTGTATATCATCAGCACCTCTCCATGCTCATAGTGAACAAAGGGTGGTGTGGCATCCTTCATAGTTATTTTTGAAACTTGGTCGGAAATGCAGATGATCTCAGCCTGTCAGAAAATGCTTCAGTCTCTGGTTATGGCATCAGCTGGAAGAAGGGAGTGCTGGATGCACCAGCTAACTCTTGGGATGGTTAAGGTGGGCTGTAGTTAGTTAAAATGCATGAATAATACTAAAGGCACTTGCACTATTATATTTAGATCATCCCTATCCAAACTTCAAGAACTTCAGTGTGTTTAAAGTATAAGTTAGTGAAGGGTATCTAGTCTGTATATGATTATATCAGAAGATAGAAAACCTACTATAGGTATGACCTAGTAGTCCCTCTTGCTGGTTTTAAAAGGCAGGCTTTAATTCATCATTAGGCAAATATTAGATGCACTATAACATGAAAAATTAAAGCATAAGTCTGACAGCCCCCCGAAACCTAATGTTTTCTCCATGTAAAGGTATTCGTCCCCTCCAGTGAAGTCACATCTTGGTCCTTCCAAAGATTTCGAGAATTCTTTCAAGTGTTTTCACATCTTTTGATCTACTGGTTTAAGTAAATCCCCTCAATCTCTGAATCAGTTCACTGGTTCTTTTCTACCTGTTCCAGTTTATCAACAGCTTGTTTTAAAGTGCAGAGCTCTTCAGAAGTGGAGCTGAAAAACAGGTTTGGGCAAACTTATTTCAAGGCAGGAACCTCAGTTGCACCAGTGCTACTCAGTGACTCAGACATTCACTTAAATATTTTTGTTTATAGCTGTCATGACTACTTGAACTGCTGCTGATTGATGGTTACTGTCTGCTTGCCAAAGGTCTCTAGCAATTAGTAGTAGCTGGGAAGAGTCAGAGAGGGATTCCCCTGTTCTGTACCTTGTGTGGGAGCAGGCAGTGCCTTCCTGGATTCGAGGCTGCCGAGGGCAGTTTTTGGAAGAGGAGATGTGTGCTCTGAGCTTGGTTAGACATTGCATCAGTGGTTCCCTGGCTCCACCAATGAAGCCAGGCTTTAAATCATGTGTCACAGCAGGGGTTTTCTCTCCTTCCTGTAACTTGGCAGCTGTGTGGCACCTCACCACACTGATGCTGTACAAGAGTGGCCACTGGGCATCTGGGCTAACACCCTGCATGAGAATGAGGAAATGTACCAGGGAGCTGATTTGCACTTCCAAGCATTACTTGTGCAAGTCTTCTGATGCTGGAGCTGGTTGGGGTTTGTTTTTTGTAGGAGTTTTGTCTTGAGGTGGGGCTTAAGCCACAAAGGGTCAGGATGTCATCTTACTGATAGTGGTTTCTGGAGGCTGAGGTAATTGTTTTTGAGAAGAGATAGGTGCTTGACAGAGGATGTACATGAGCACCTTGTTTTATACAGAAGACTCTTGGAACAGCTAATGAAACCTTTTTTTTTAGGTGGATATCCACCAAAAATGGACATCAGCAGTCTTCAAGAGGACTGCTCTTAGTACTGGACACGAATGCATCATAAACAGGATGCCAGTCATAAATTTCATAGAATCAGTCAAGGTTGGAAGGGACCACAAGGATCATCTACTTCCAACCCCCCTGTCATAGGCAGGGACACCTCACACTACATCAGGCTGGCCAGAGCCTCATCCAGCCTGGCCTTAAACACCTCCAGGGATGGGGCCTCAACCACCTCCCTGGACAACCCATTCCAGGCTCTCACCACTCTCATGGGGAAGAACTTCTTCCTCACGTCCAGCCTGAATCTCTCCACTTCCAGCTTTATTCCATTCCCCCTAGTCCTGTCACTCCCTGATAGCCTAAAAAGTCCCTCCCCAGCTTTCTTGTAGGCCCCCTTCAGATACTGGAAGGCCACAAGAAGGTTACCTCGGAGCCTTCTCTTCTCCAGACTGAACAGCCCCAACTCTTTCAGTCTGTGCTCATAGGAGAGGTGCTCCAGCCCTCTGATCATCCTGGTGGCCCTTCTCTGGACACCTTCCAGCATGTCCATATCCCTCTCATCCAACTCTGCATAAAGACAGTTACTTAGACATTGAGTAGATATGAAATAACATGCTGTAATCTTTCCTTTGAAAATTGTATACTAAAAGATTAAGAGCACATTCTCTGTTGTTCTCACAATGTCTGGCTCAGGAGTGGCTAAATGTCAGCGTGGTGTCTGCCCCACATGGCCACCACGGATCAGACAGTCTGTAGGTGCTTATTGTTCATAAGCTAGAAGATGTGGTCCTGGGGGAAAGGGGAGCTTTCTGTTGCCTGTGGTTCCTTTAAAGGACCAGTAAGGTACTGAAGAAGGTTGAATCCTACTTGAAAAAGAACCAGTACCTCAGGGTATATGGGCCTTCTGTAGATAACATGGACCTATGCCAGCCATATGCAGGCTCTGGCCTAGAAGGTGCTCTGGGACATTGTTCAAAATATGCTAAGCTGGCACATCTGTTTTCTGACTGTTCTCTTTGGTTTGCAGTGTGGCAGCAATACAGGAAAGGAATGTTGTGCTGAAGTACTTCTTTAGAGCCGTAAGGCATGGTCAGGTCAGATTAAAATATCCATTTATTTGCCTTTAGGTAATTTCCAAAGTGCCATTTATGCACGTCTCATTTCATAGTCTTATGTACTTCCCAAGGTATCTTGCTTTCAGACCGGTGATGTTTTAGAATTTCTTCCTTCAGTGAGGAAAGCTTGAATGTGTTTTATGTGGAGATACCCTTTGGGATTTCTGCAGTCATGAGTCAGCAGGATTTGTCTCTTAAATCGCTGAAGCTATGCCTGGATTAAGAAGCCTGGGAGTACTTTCCCACTCCAGGGTATAGCTGTACCTGTTTCACAATGCTGTGCTGAGTTGAAGCACAGGCATACATCAGATTCCTCTCATTTCCACAGGAAGGGGGGTGAGGAGGGGGAAGGCAGAGGCTGGGCAGGAAATCTTCCAGCAAATGCCTGATTTAGTTGTTGATAAAGGGAGAGCAAGGCTTTAGGATATACCACAGTGTACAGTAAATCTGGTAAATCAGTTCGCATTCTGTTTCTGGAAATTCCCCCCACACTTCCTGAATAGATGAAGATAGATAGGGTTTGATTTCTATAAAGTTTCCATACATGGGGTTTGAGTTCTATAAATAAAAGTTTCCACTTGGATATAAGAATACTTTTAAACATGATAGAGTAAATTCAGCATGTTTAAATGCACCCTGGATGGAACAGTAGGTCTGGAATTTTTTCTAAATTTTAGGATAAACTGTGGACTTGGGCACAAGTGAAGTAGAGCTTTTTGGCTGCTCAGAAATTAGAAAATAGGATATTACAAATTTATGTAACACATGCACATTAGAGCTAGGGGAGTTAATCCAGGAGCCATTCACCTGCTTGTTCATTGCTTTCGCTAATACCTTAGAAGCCATTTGCCAGTGATTGCAAAGAGACTGAAATGGTAGGAGCGTAAATAAGCAACTGGATAGAGGTCTATTGTGAAGATAGTGGCATAGGACTCTAATGTACTCTAGTACACATGTTACAGAGTTGTGGTGTTGGGCGTTTATTATTCAACAGAATGGCCTTAAAAATGGTCCCACACAACAAGGTGGTAACCAGTGAACTGCCCCATCAAAGGGTGAGTAGTGGCAGATCTTCATCCTCATTCATGGCAGATGGGATTTCCCATCCTGGGTGCTCAATTCCCAGCTGCAGTTTTACCTTATGTTTTGTTTCTTTTTTTCTTTGATAATAATTGGCTGTTTTTAACAATTTCTGTAGAAGCTGGAGTAGAGAACTTCATTCCAAATTTCCTGAAGACTACAGGATAATGTTGCTTAAATGGCAGGGAGTTTGGCTTTTTCTGTCAGCTCTCGAGTTGGCTTCTAGGGTGATAAACTTCTGTGGGAAATACAGGCTTAATGTCAAGTTGGAGTCTCTTTAACCTTCTTTTCCTAGGAATGAAGAAATTCTTTACAGAGAGGGTGGTGGAACAGGTTGCCCAGGGAGGCTGTGGATCTCCCCTCCCTGGAGGTGTTCAAGGCCAGGCTGGATGAGACCTTGAGCAACCTGGGCTAGTGGGAGGTGTCCCTGCCCATGGCAGGGGGGTTGGACCTAGCTGATCTTTAAGGTCCCTTCTAACCCAAACCATTCTATGATTCTAAGTGTTGAATCAAAAAGCGGCCATCGAAAGGAAAACAATATTCAGTGAGAAGTGCAGACCTGCTGCTCTGCTGTATCAATAACTTCTTAATCAAGCATGACTAAATTATGAACCGATTCAAGATTTTCCACTATAGTTTCATGGGGGACGATTGAAAAAAGGGGAGAAAGTGGAAAAAGAGGAAGGAAGGAATTAAGTGGTTTAAAGGGGGGGTGGGGGGAAATAATAATAATAAAAAAGGCATGTAGGCTTTACAGGGGGCTGGGGACAGAGAAAGTGAAGAGACTTTTAAATTCTCTGTTCTTCTCCCGCTTCCACAATTAGCACCAGACAGTAAAATGTAGTCCTCCCATTTCATGTGACTTGGTGTGACTTTCCACAGCCTTAAGGAAATAGAGGATACTATGAGTTTAAAAAATAATAAAAGATGATCCCTGTCAGTTACAGGTTAAATTTGCTGTTTTGATTACTAAATCCCACTCTATGCTATCAAGATAGGGTGGGATGGGTGGATGTCAACCACTGGCCCAGAGCCCCTCCTAGGCTGTCAGCCACTGACCCAGGTGCTGTTTAATATAGAAACCTTCAGATTTCCAAATGCTTGTTGTGTCACCATGGCAAACCACTTCCTACACCTGCAGTATTTCTTTTATTGTGTTAGATGTGACTTGAAATGCTCCAGTGACTCTTTCTTCCCCTCTTCATTTAATTTTGGAGGACATGATTGAAAAATCTGTTGCCGTACAGCTAGAAGCAGTAGGATTAAATGTTAGTGTGAGTGGTTACTGTCTGATATGTTCTCCTTGGCTTGAAGAAAAGCATTGCATGTGGAAGTTATGCATAAGCCCAGGGAATTGAACACTCCTTTAAGATTTAAATCTAAAATCACTTAAACCAAATTTTGTGTAGAGGAAAAATGAATTTCAGTGCCATATAACGTTGTAATGTTTTATCACTTTTCAACATATGCTGCTTTATGACACCAAATTTCCGCCCCACCCCCCCACTTCTTCCATGCTGGGGACGGTGACCGCATGCAGAGTGACGTGTGCAGCTTTGTGGAGGAAAGAAAATCAATTCCTGGCTCAGATGTCTCACGTAAAACTTTCAGGATTCTAATACAGTTGGTAGAGCTTTTTCAAATTGCAGTCTTTGGTCAAGGGCATTTTGTGGGATTCTGAGACTTTCAATTTTAATGATGTTAAATATTTTATACTAATTTTAAGCTTGGGTATGAAATTAGGGAAATATTATTCCCAAAGTAGATATTATTGCAAATGTATGACTTTAGATATAGGTGGTGTAGTGTCTGGATAAAGTTTCAGGTTCTGAGTTATGACGGGCTTCACAATGGATGTGCAGAAAACACAATCCTTCATCCACAATCTTTCCCTTATCCAATAGTTATGTCGTTCTGTGACAGGATGACCTGACTATTGGATGAGAGAAAGGCTGTGGATATTGTCTACACAGACTTTCGAAAAGCCTTTGATGCCATTTCCCACAGAACTCTCGTGGACAAACTGGCTGCTCGTGGCCTGGATGAGCGCACACTCAGCTGGATAAAGCACTGGCTGGGGGAACAGGCCCAAAGAATGGTGATCAACAGAGTTACATCCAGCTGGTGGCTGGTCACAAGTGGTGCTCCTCAGGGCTCAGTGTTGGGACCACTTCTCTTTTCCATCTTTATTGATGACCTTGTTGAAGACAGAGTATGCAGATGACACCAAGTTGGGTGGGAGTGTTGATCTGCACCAGGGTAGGGAGGTTCTACAGAGGGACTTGGATAGCTTGGCTCAATGGGCCAATGTTAATGGGATGAGCTTCAACGAGGCCAAATGCCAGGTCCTGTAATTGAGTCATAACAACCCCAAGCAACACTACAGGCTTGGGGAAGTGTGGCTGGTGAGCTGTCTGGCAGAAAGGACCTGGGGGTTCTAATCAACAAGCAACTGAATATGAGCAAGCAGTGTGCCTGGATGGCCAAGAAAGCCAATGGCATCCTGGCTTGTGTCAGAAATGCTGTGTCCAGCAGGAGTAGGGAGGTGATTGTCCCCTTACTCTGCTCTGGTGAGGCCACACCTTGAGTATTGTGTCCAGTTTTGGGCACCTCATACAAGAGAGATGTGGAGGTGCTGGAGCGAGTGCAGAGGAGGGCAATGAAGCTGGGGAAGGGCCTGGAGAATAAATCTTATGAAGAGAGACTGAAGGAGCTGAGGCTCTTTAGTTTGGAAAAGAGGAGGCTGAGGGAGACCTCATTGCTCTCTATAACGGCCTGAAAGGATGTTGTGGAGAGGCTGGTGCTGGTCTTCCAGGTAATTAGCCATAGAACAAGAGGGAATGGCCTCAAGCTACAGCTGGGTAGGTTTAGACTGGACATTAGTAACAAATTTTTTCACAGCAAGAGTCGTCAGGGATTGGAATGCGCTGTCCAGGGAGGTGGTTGAGTCACCAACCCGGATGTGTTTAAAGGTGGTTTGGATGTGGTGCTTGGGGATATGGTTTAGGGGTGAACTCTGTAGATAGGGTTGTCGGTTGGACTTGGTGATCCCAAGGGTCTTTTCCAATCTGAATGCTTCTGTGATTCATCTCTACCGCAACGTTAGGTGGTTATCTATGGTTGATCTCAGGAAAGAGGATGGCATAAGCCCTTCTCCAAGCATCAAAATGGTTTCAGATGGCTTGTACTTCCTTGTAGAGTTCTCTGACAAGTGGATTATCTGTGTTCATCTATATCCGAGATACTTGACATAGGCTTTTTGGTTTATTGGCATTCAAATTGGTAGAATCATTATAATCCTCATTAAATTAGTTGCCTGTAAAAGAGAATATCCTCTTGGATATTCTCAGAAGACCCAGTGAGAACCATTCCTTGTTCGTCTTTTGATCTTACATGGTTATGTTCTTGCTTTAAAATGCAGCCTTCTTTCTCCTGTGCAGAGAACACAGCATGATATTTTTGTATGTGTATTATGATTAAAGATGCTGTCAGGTTATTTTCAAAATCCCAGTAGGGTGTATGTATTCTTTCTGCTGAATATTTATTTAGTTACGCTTGCACATCTGGGGGGAAAAAGTTTACAAATACAGCACTTTATTTCACTAGCATTTTGCATAGCTTTACCTTTGGGCTGTTTTTCATGGAACTAAAAACCCAGTTCTTAGCAAGCCAAATTATAGGTGCAAATAACTGTACAAAGGAAGAAAAGGATGCATTTAGGAAAACTGATGGAGTAATATCTGGTAGCAAGAGGTTCTTCAGTGTAGCAGAGGTATGTCAATTGAAATCAGTGGGCTTCAATCCAGAAATAAAGTATTTGTTAGCCTGTGAAGCTGAGCAGGAAGATCTCAATAGCTTGGTTTCTTTAAATCAAATTTGGGGTTGGAAAAGGAAGTTGACTGAGATGCTGTGATCTTTATTTAGACTATCTGAAAGGGACTTTTTAGGGCCTTTTTTGTTTGATATTTTGTTCGGTATTTTTTTTCTTAATGGAAAAAAATATTGGGACCTACTGCAGGAAAGAGGGAAAAAAAACCCCACACAACTCAGGCAGCTTCTTCAGCCTGTATTGTGCCTTTATTAAGATGAACAAAAAAAATATAATGGCTTCTTGAAATGAATAATGCTTTAGTCCTCGACATCAGCAATTTTGTGTAAGTTTCATAGTGGAAGGGTTGTTTGCAATATAGTTTTGCAAAATAGTTTTGAATTTATGAATTTTAAGGCAGAATAGTACTTCACCACTTACCATTTTTAGATGCCAAGAGAAATGTGAAGTCAGACGTAGATTCTAATCACTGTAGGGTTTTTTGAGTAATTAACAGATTATTTTTTCCCTAACTGCTTCAGTACTTTTGTAGTTAAAAACTGCACTTGAAATCTGCAGGATCTGAGCCTGCCTATAGCATAAGATCAAAGTGTGCTGTGACAGGCTGCTGTTTGCTAGTACCATTTCTGGTGTGGTCTCTCATGTGCAACATAGTCAAAAGATGACATTTAAACTGAGGAGATGCTTGTCTAGGACTTTCAAAGTTGGCATCTAAAAGGAGCATACATCGACAAGGTACTTGAAAAATACGTTTTTAAATGAAAGAATTCTTTTAACATGCACACAGAAATATGCTAAACCAGACTCGAATAGAGACTAAACAATTCTGTGGTGCAGCATACCTCATTATGTACTTAAGATGAAAAGCACTTTTTTCAAGTGCTTAGCATGATTAAATTGAGACAAGAGGAAATTACTTAGTGGGAGAAACAGTGTTTAAGAACTGAAACACTACAAAAGGTAAGGCATGCTAAAAATTCTTTGACTGTGGTATATGTTTCACACAGAATGGGAGAAACATCCAGGCTGGAAAGGGCCTCTGAGATCATTAAGTCCAGCCATTTGGCCTGCTGCACCGTGTTCCCAAGCACCAGACACATCTAGGGATGGCAATTCAACCACCTCCCTGGGCAGCCTGTTCCAGTGCCTGACAACCCTTTCCATGAAAAAATTTTTCCTAATGTCCAGCTTAAACCTCTCCTGGCACAGCTTGATGCCATTCCCTCTTCTATCATTAGTTACTTCTGAGAAGAGACCAGTGCCTATCTTTCTACAACCTCCTTTCAGGTACTTGTAGAGAGCAATGAGGTCTCAATTTAATCAGTTAATTTTTTTGAAGATCAAAGATTCTGGTGAGCTACTTGTTTAGGAGCATATGATATCCTGCCCTGCTGATGTCTCAGTGACCTATCTCAAGGTGTTTTTTTTAGGTTGGTGGGTTGCTTTTTTTTTCCTGTTACTTTATGCAGTTTGTGAACACTTGGGGTGCTCCACAACATACAGACTTCCAAAGCCTATCATCCTCCCTGTAAGGGGATTCTTAACAAATGTCATTGTTGTATATCCAGGGCTAAACAGAGGCATGAATTGGTCCAGACCAGCACATACACAGACTGGCTTTACAGGAATGAGAAAATCCATAGCCTTTCTCACCTCTGCTCCCAGGCATGTGAAATTGTAAGCTTTTGCAGAAGTTTATGTTGCATAGTATCTGTTAATGTGCTGTTAAAAGAGATGGTTAGGTTTTTCAGTAATACAGTAGTCATTTTGACTCCCTTCTAGCGCTGTGGGGGATGGTGAGTGAGTCAAAACAATAATCTGAATGAAGTGCATGTTGAATGTTGTACTGGAGAAGACTGGAGTTGGGGGAGAGACGAAGCAATGAGAAGCAAGAGGAAAGGGTGTTTGGAGGATTATTTTCCTTAGATCTTCTGTAGCTTGTCTTATTTCATAAATTATATATATATATATATATATATATTTTAAAGCAACAGCAAAACACCAACCTTTAAATATGGAATTTAATCTCTTGTCCTTGTCAGGCAGATGACAGGTTGTTGAGGCAAGAACATTAGAGATTAGTAGTGTTCTCCCCTTCCTCTTCCACACCCCACCCCCATCCTAGATGATCTGAGAGCTCAAAGCTTTCTCAACCATAAAGGGACACTAAACAGTTTGCCTTTTTTATAGAGTGGGCAAAGCAGAAGATGCATATTAATATGCAGTCCTACTTACGCAGCTGACAGTGTTCTGTTGAATCACAACTCTGCTTGTAGGCATCTAAAAATAAATGAAGGAACTTGCTAAGAGCCCACTGAAGTTAATGGAAGATGGCTGATGAGTTCAGTTGGGATTGGGTTTAGGATCATATCTCACTCTCTTCTTTGTGAAGTTATATTAATATAAATTAGAAGAGAGCAATGTTATTGTCAATTTAGTCTGAGAATTGTATCATTTTTCTGTTGTAAGTGAAATTACGGCAGGTAATTATCAATCGTTGTGGCAGCACCAACAATTGCCTTGGGAATGCTTCTATGCTTTTATTTTTACATGTGCAAATGACAATACATACAAATGTCTGCTGTCTGTCCTTGTAACAGCAAAGCAAGCCTTTCTGTTCAGGCATGTGAGTTTGCTATCTTCAAAGGAGTTAGTGTGTAAGAACCTAATTAGCAGAGATAGGACTCCTGTGTTTTAACACCTACTCTGCCCGTTTCTAATTAAGATTTTCAGGATGCAGAGATTGCCCCTGAGCTTTGGGCTCAACTGCATTTTTGTCAATTCCAGCATCCCCAGTAATTGCCATGACAAGGGGCCATTTCTGCTGTTTTGAAGTCCAATCCTTGATAAAGCATTAATTTAGATCATCTAGGGCAGGAGTTGATAGAAGATTCTGGTACAGATAGTGTGCTTTTAGAGCTCTTTATTATATGACATGCTTGATCTCTGAATATGATGAGTATGGTTGCGTGCAGTGTGTAACCTCTGCCAAGAAAGTTGAAGCGTACATACAATGTGTGGTTACTGGTGTTTGTCCATTGGGAAGCAGGAAACTGGAACCTGATTCATATGTTCTAGTGTGCTGCTTCTAATTGTTGTTAAATGTGCAAATCGGTACAAGCAAGGGTTTGGGGTTTTAAGCTTCCTTTAATTGTAACCCTGTTAGGTGCTATCCTGTGCCACTTCCCCAGGTACTTGAAGGGTGATAGGGGTGCTGTGCCCTTGTGGGATGCATTGTATGCAGCAAGGGGGAAAGTGACTATGAGGAGCTCTTGTTCTTAAATGTGACCTCTGGTGAACAGGATTAGTTTGTACTACTCTGCTGGCATTACTGAATGAAAGAATAGTAGCCTAGCACAACATAAACTAAGAAGGATGATGCAGATACGCAAATGCTAAATTTAGCTTTAAGATGATTATTCTGTGCCTCCTGGCTTGCCTGCTTCTCTGGGAGCAACACCTGTGAAATACATGCAATTTCTAGTTCTTGGATAAGTTTGTTATGGAGAATTTGAGAGATTTTTAACTTTAGTTTTGTGCCTTTAAGTAAGATAATACCTGGTGAACATGGAGATATGGAAAATTAGTGTGTTTGGAGGCTGGCTCTTTCTTATGGCAGTATTTTGTGATGGTGTGTTTCAGACTTGGGTCTCTTTCACAACTTACTGGTAAAGGGGATCACTTGGACTGTCTGTGGCTGCAGTGGCCATGTTCCATGAATGTGGGAGAACGTAACGTTTCTTGAGAAACAGACCAGTCAGGTGGGAGAAGATTTTTTTTTTTTGTAAATTATTAATGCATATGCTGCAACTTTTTTAAGACCGTAAGTGCTGTATGGTATGATCTAACAGTGAGTGAGTAGGCCTTTTCTCTGATACTGTAGAATAGTGTCAGATGGCTTGGTGGATGGAGATCGGCAGGTGAGTGCGCTTTCTGGGAATGATCTGGAAGCGTTTTTGGGGGCTGAGGCCCACGTAACGGTTGAAAAGGGATCGTGGTCGCTCTGACAGATCCAGTTTTACCTGCGGCATGCCCCGGTGTGCGTGTATGACGCTTTTACCGCCGGTCACTGGAGGAGCGGGCAGCGCTGTCGGGTTCGGCTTTCACTCTGCCGGGCTAAAATCTGCCGAGACGGTGGGCAGCGCGCCGATCCCCGGGCAGCCGCGGGTCGGTAGCGGCGACCCGGCGGGGCTCGGCGCGGGCGGCGCTGCCGTGCGCCGATAGGTGGCAGTGTTGGCGCGGCGACGGGCAGCCCCTCGGTAGCGCGTCCGCGCTCCCGCCGTCGGCAGCGGCTGGCAGCCCGCCGTGCCGTGCCGGGGTTCCCCGCCGCTCCCCGGATCCTTCATTTATTATCACTGTGTTTAATTCCCCCTCCATTCGTGCGGGCGGACATCGGCACGGTGAGCCGCACTCCGACGATCCGCGCGTCAGGGCATCAAGGGGCGGGGGTGGTGGGCACAGTCCCGTCCGGGCCACAGTCCAGTCCCTGCCGTGGGCGTGGGGTGCGTGCAGGGCACAGGCGTGGGGTGCGAGCAGGGGTGGGGGTATGTATCGCGGGATGGGGGATTGGGGGGGGCGCGCGTTGAAGCGCGCCTAATGAGATGCGGCGAAGCAGGGGGCGGGGTCTGAGCGGCGGCACAGCCAATAGACGGAGGCGGCGGCGCATAAATTATGGGGGGGGCCGGGATGGCCAGGTTTTGTGCGGCGCGGCGGAGCTCTGACCTCGGAGCTGGCCGAGCGCAGCCCCGCGCCGTGAAGGGTGCCGCCGACACAGCCCCGCTGCCCGGCAGAGCTGCCCCGCCGCCCGGTGCCTCACGCACACGGCCGGAGAGAAGTGATACTGATTTCTGTGGGGAGCGTCTGTGGCCGCGATTGCATGAATGCCCAATGTTGTAGACCAGTGGCAATGGATCTAGGAGTTTATCAACTAAGACACTTCTCAATTTCTTTCTTATCGTCCTTGCTGGGTACCGACAACTCATCCCTGAGGCTCGACAGTAGGTAAATAAGTGTTGTGTCCGAGGGGTTCTGTCGGCGCAGCGGTAGCGGGGCAGGTGAACGCAGGGCTGGCTCCTTTGTCCGGGAGAGCCGCAGCGGCAGCTCCGGGCACCCGCGTCGCCTCACCGGAGAGGCTGCCCGCACCAGCGCCGAGCGCTTCTGCCGCATCCTGCAGTTAAGCTCCATCACTGTGGTCTGTTCGGGAGCAAAATGTCGGGATATCTGATCCGGCTGCAGGCGCGGGGTTCGGGGCGGTTTCATAGGTTGCTCTGCTGCATTGGAGCATCCCGGTGAGGCGGCGGCGGGTGGGCAGCGTGAGGATGACTTTCTCGGCCAACTGGCTACCAATGCCCGCGTCTCTTGTCTCTTAAATAATTCATCTGCAGCTAATGTATTTTTTCCCCCTCTTTCTTTTATCTCTTGCAGCTCTTCTGGTGCAAGCGTGGTAGCTATCGACAACAAAATCGAGCAAGCGATGGTACGTACTGTGATTGGGGCAGAAAACCTTGTTCGTGTTTAAAGCGGTAAACAATATGGGGATGTAGCGGTTGATGGTTAACCCCTTCGCGGATGCACGTTCATAGCAGGGCTGAGGAAGGAGGCGCGAGTTTGATTTTGAGGGGCTTTTAATTTCTTCTTTTTGGTGTTTTATTGATGAGTAGCTTCCCGCGGAGGAATGCGCACGTTTTGTGTTATCGATGCCGTGGAGTGAATGACGGCATCGCTTTTGGCTCCTGCCTTCCCTAACGATTGATCACGGCTCCGTGCGGCGGAGGAGGGGCGCTGCTAGGGCAGAAAGCGCCATTTGTTTGGGAGGTTTTTACCCCGCTTCCCAGAGGGGGACTATTTTGGGGTGCTTTGTTTTCATGACTGCCCTTTTTAGCGCATCTTGCTCAGGGCCACCCCTGCCCAACGGGCCCTTCCGCTGCGGGTTGCAGACGACTGGGGCATACTCGGCCGTGGCGCCTTTTTGCCGGCGCGGGCGTTGCAGTGTACGGAGCCGGCAGCTCTCTCTCGGGGGCAGCCGGTGCGGCCCCCGCCCTGGCCCCGGCACGGTCCCGCTGTGCTGCGCCTGAGGCCCGGCCACCCTTTGTTACTGGAGCGGTGCCTGAAGCCGTTCTCACGGGAGCCTCTGCCGGCTGTTGCTAGGCAAACTGCGAGCCTTTAACTCCCAGCTATAAATAACTCGGCCGCTCATTGGCTTGTAAGCGCTCTGACGTCACGGCGGTCGCGCAGGGCCGGCAGGAGGGAGGGAACTGCGGCAGCCTGCGCCGAGAACTGGCTGTAGCCGGCGCGCGGGGGGTGGGGCCAGGTGCTGGGGGGGCGGGGCTCGCTGCTCGCCCCGGTCCGCACGTGTGCGGCGGCGCCGCCGCCGGCAGGTTCTGACAGACCCCCACGCCCCCGTTCCCCCGACAGTATTCTTTTTCTCCCGCGTCCCCATCGGGTGGCCGATCCACGGTGTTCTGACGTGGCTCGGCCGCTGCGATGGAAAGCTCTTCCCGGCCCTACTCCCTCTGCCGAAGAGCTGCTGGCTGTGGGTCCGGCCCTGCGGGTATGAGCAGGGCGCTGGTGGCCCTCGCTGGAGTGTTCCTCTTGCGTTTGAGCAGGGATAGGTTCACACTGTCTCGCTGAAAAGACGATCTGCTGCACCTCCAGCTGAGTTGGGTGGGAGCCCGGGCCTGACAGTGGACTGCTTTCCCTAATGCACATGGTCTCTTCTGCATTTCAGGATCTGGTAAAGAGTCACTTGATGTATGCGGTAAGGGAGGAAGTGGAGGTTCTTAAAGAGCAAATCAAAGAGCTGATAGAGAAGAACTCCCAGCTGGAGCAAGAAAACACTCTGCTAAAAACACTTGCCAGCCCGGAGCAGCTTGCCCAGTTCCAAGCACAGCTGCAGACTGGTTCCCCGCCTTCCTCTTCCCAGTCACAAGGGACAACACAGCAGCCTGCTCAGCCGGCATCACAGGGGTCAGGGCCTTCAGCATAGTTCAAGATGTTGTTGCCATCGTGAGTGTTGGCCTCTGAACTGCCCAGAGCAAGAAGGACTAGGGGGAATCCACCTCAGCCACTCTGCATCCATTTCAGTGTGCATCGCAACCCAGACTGAGGACTCCATGCCCTGCACGCATCAGGAGAGGCTTCTCCCCGCCCTATATTACGCACTCATCTATCTCTCTCTTTCCTCCCTTCCCCCTTTGGCTTGAAGGAGTCTTTGTTCATAGGCTGATTGAACAAAACAAACTCCTTCCAGAAAATTAGCACAAGTACACTGGGGACTTGAGCAGCTTCTGCAAATGGCTGAGAAGCGAAGCTGCATGCCTGAATTGTTTTGGTTTGTTGTTAAAGCTCTCATTCATCCAGTGATATAACTGACACAAGTGCATTTCAAGCTTGGAAATATGAAGAAATAGACTGGAGTAGAAATTGATGGCTCAATCCCCCATAGTGCATGGGGGTTCCAAAGTGAGGACTGGTGCATAGGATCTAAGAGGAAGAGAGAGAAAGGTAAATTCAGTGTTTAACACTTAATTGTCACCTGAAACCTTAAGTGCAAATATTTGCACCGTTTTCTGAAGCAATGGACAGGTGCATAAAGCTGTATTATACAGAACACAGGTAGATGACGTACTGTTGGGTCATAGGATAATTACAATGAAGGTTATATGCCTACTGTATATTTGTGTATTTAGTGTAATTACTTTGTAAAATAGAAAACTGTAACTATTTAGGTTGTACAGATTGAAGTTTAGTTGTTTTCATTGGCTGATCTGAAGAAGTTTGGAAAGTTGTTTTTTTTTTTTTTTTTGGTGTGTTTTTTTTTTATGCTACATAAATAAGAATGCACCTACGCAACTGGTCAGAATTTGGCAGATTTATGCTGTTTGTGTAACTTCTGAAGTTCCCTGGCTGCTGATTATCTTGAAGTAAATCTTTGTCCATTGTAGTTTGGTTCAAGACAGGAAAAACCACTCCAAAAATTACCAAACCCTGCTAGTGAAGAGTTTAAAAAAAAAAAAAAAACATAAAAAATTGGGTTTCCTGGTATGGATTTTTTGCATATGATCTGTATAGTAGTATGCATATGTTTTTGTGCATGTTCTCTAAACAGTTGTAACACGTCAATGTATTTAACTGTTGCACTTGTCAACTTTCAATAAAGCATACGATGTTGATAAATCACTGTTTGTATATTGTGCTAATGTTGACTGCAATCCCTTTCAGCATGTTGCAGTGCAGTTTTACGTGAGCAGTGAGGTCAGGAAGCATAGGTCTGGGCGTGAGATCCTGCCTGTTGGCTGAATTCAGAGCTTTAAGCTAAAAATGCCGCAGAGTTTCTTAAAACCGCAGGGGGCATGAAGCCAAAGGCAGGAGTGGAAAGTAGGAAGCCTAACTAAGCCTGACTCCTTGTTTTGGTCCAATCCTGTACAGGACTGTTGGATGCTTTCTATAGTAGTAATTAAACTGGAGCACAGGCGTCTGCTGTATGATCAGTCATGAACGTATAAATCTCATGCAACAGTTGTTACATAGCAGCAAACTGCCATTGCCTGGGACTGGTGGAAAGCAGCTCTGAACCCCTTAATTTGTGGTGGCAAAGGCAGCAGGCATTACAGCTTCCTTAGCAGGCCAGCTGTAGCATCATCTTCTCAAGAACTTCCTGCAATGAGACCAGGCTGAGATCCTCCGTGTCCAAGAATGTCTTTCACCATCCTTTTGCCATCGTAGCTCTTACCTTGATTATTTCATGCTTGAGAGTTGAAATTGTGCGAACTCAATGTGCTGTGTTAATTCTGCCTTCTGAAACTGATGAGAATAATTTCCAGTTCTGTGTGAAGATAAAATTTCCTCTTCAGTTTGAAGAAGAATACTTATTTTCTCTTTAGTAACGATGGCTAAATTATGAGTGAATTTAAATCTACAAATTTCTAGGTGAATGGATGTGATGATTGATAACCTGAAATCAGGAGAGCAAAGGAATTTGTATTTGCTGGCGTTCAGGATGCAAGTCTTGGATGCTTAATAGTATTCACAGTTAATGAGATAAAATGGTCAGTTCTTTGAGTAGCAAGACAGTACTTTGACCTTGAAAGCAGTGTCCTGAAATAAGAATACAAGGAATAAATTTGGCTTAAAATTGTAAGGGTTAATGACAGAGTGTTTTAATTGGGTCTGACATGATTGCTTACTCATACAACAAAAATCCAAGAGCTACCATTCTTGTGGAGCTTCATGTTATTTAGAGTAGTAAGATGCAGCAGAGGAAGCAAGGCCAAGGGTTCAAAGGAAGAACAGATTTTTGTGATATCTGAATTGTTGCTTCTTGGTACTCCTTATGCAGCGGTTCAGACAGTGCTTAGCTGTATCACAGCACAAGTAGCTCTATCACCATTACTGGGATTAGTATATCAAGTTGTCTCATGCGTGTGTCTCTGTGAGTGTGTGAACTTTATCTCATAGTTTGTGTTCTCAAGATTTCAATATGTATAATTTAAGAGCGTTCTTAATGAAGAAATGCCAGAGAGAAATGCAAGATATTTTTTTTTTTGGTGGATTAAGCGAAAATTAGGAATTGATGATAACCTTTGTGGCAGTACTGCACTTGAATTATTGGGATCTGACAAAAGGAATGCTAATTTTGGTGCTTTTTAAATGGTTTCATTGTTTCCAGTTGACTTTATATTCTACTTTATATTCTGAATGTGTTTTTAGCACTTCCAGGCCATAACATTAAGTATATAAGAAAGTCAATCATAACATGAGGAGAGGCTTTTTTACCCATCTTGCTGATCAAAATTTGCACATTATTTTTTGTTTCAAAAAGAAATTTGCCTTGGTTTGGTTTGGGAGTCTTTTTGTGGTTGGTTTGGTTGTTTTGTTTTGTTTCGTGGTGTGTTGGATGGTTGTTTTGGGTTTGTTTTTTTGGGGGGTGCGTAGGTAGTTTTGGGGGTTTGTTTATTGGTTTTGTTTGGTTTTGGTTTTCTTTTGAAGAACAGCCTGAGTATATTCTAAAGCCAAGATTTATTTTCTTTCTTTATTTATTTTAAACTGTCCTTTGATGCAATATCTGGAAGGCTGAACGTTTTTGGTGAGATAATGCATCAATACTTTCAATACACTGTGTTCAGTGTTGGCCATTTTGATCATTGAGTCATAGGTACTGAATAGTTTTAAAACTATGGAACCAGTTTTTGGAGCTGTTCATTAGATGCCAACATTAGGCAGAGCAACGTTTTGCTGCTGAGATTAATTTGGCAATAGCTTTGGCAAAACTGCAGCCTCTCTCTGTGAAACTGATTCAAGTTGACTAAGATTGCACTTGAGACCCAAACAAAGAGTAGCCGTTTTGGTTGGTTGCATTGTAATACTTCTGAAATTAATTGTTTTGATTTTTGCTTTTGTTCTAGAACAAATAATTTTTCAGAGCACTTTACATCAGATGTTATCAATAGTTAAAAAGTGTTGTCTTTGTACAGGCTAGGAAGTCCTTAGGTTTTCATCTACAGTGAGAAACAAATGTAATGTCTTTTATATGTCAGGCTTTTTATTGTCTGTGTGCCTCCAATTCAGTAACTCTTGAGGCTATATTCAAGCTGTTTGTCATTTAACTTCTCATTGACAATTAGCTGCACACTTCCTTTATTTCTAACTGCAATATGATAAACTAATCTAAAGCAAATTATCACAGAGACCAAGTCTTTAAGTCTTTCTTTTTTAACTTCTGTGGCTGCTTTTTTTTTTTAACCAATTATTTCTGGCAAATAATTCTAAAGTAAATCCAGATTGTCCAAATTATGATGGCTCTGTAAATATTTGGGGAAGAGAAATATCCTTCCATTACATGCCTGAAAACTGTCCAGAGAACAGCCAGACAAAGCCTCCCAGCAGCAGCAGCAGAGTAAATGCAGTGCTTTAGAGATGCCTCTCCCTGATTCTTACGGAATAAATCAATGCCTGTGAGGCACCTTCCCATCTTTCAACTGGAGAAAGAACCCTATTTGGAAACCACCACCCTTGACTTCTGTAGCTACAGTGAATGTATTTATCTCAATACAAAGAATTTTAATGTTTATTTTTTCCTATTAGAGTGAAATAGCAGTATTTCATCTCTCTGACTGAAGGCATACTTGTTTAGCTTAATACATGCCATTTGTAAAACCTGTTGTTGAATGTCTTGAGTACTTTATTAATAATTTACATCTCACAAACCTTGTTTTTTTTCTTCTCTTTTTGGGATTATGCATTTTAACTTGCTGGAGAGTTTTCTGCAGGGGTAAACTTTAAACAAGCCCAAGGCTTTTCCTAAAAGGGAAATTAGCCCAATTCCAACCACTGCTGGTCAGTGTAACTTCAGATGTAGGAAACTAAATGAAGAATCGTTGCTGCAGTGAGCTTCTGGGAAGTCTGGAATGAGCTTAGGCATTTGAAATGCATGTTTAAAGATATTCTGAAAAACACCTGCCACTGGCACAATCCTTTTCCTGCGATGAGTAAGCAGGCTCTGCTGCCTGCCTTCAGTATGTGCTGAGCTAGGCCAACAAACAGCGTACTTGAAAATCCCATGGCAAGGAGTTTCCAGCAGGCACTGGCAACTGCTCTCCTGAATCAGGGTCCAGTTTTCCAGCAGGAGCAAAGCCAAGCTCAACAATGAAGTTAAAAGCCAAACCATGCATAAACTAACTTCCTTATGTTGTAAATACATCGGAAGGAGCAGCAGCTCAAAAGGGAAAACGAGCAAAACTGAAACGATGTCCCAGGTGGTGGTTGTTCAGTGAGGTGCCCCCAGGAGAGTTGTACTGGAATAAGAGCAACAGAGTTTGGGCAGGACATGGTCAAGAGGCCCCCAAAATGTAGCACAACAGGAATTTGGGTATGGTGTGATGGCCAGCTGGGGAAAGGAAAAACAGTTCTTGAAAATCACATTCTTGAGCTAAGCCAGGTTGTTAGATCATCTTGAAGCTTAACCTTGATTCTTCAGCTGTGTTGGGTGGGGGTGGTTTTTCAATGATGTGTATGGGGTAACACATACTGGATGCACTTCAAATCATCGTGAGAAAGTGGCTACAGAAAAGGTCATGACATTCCAATTTGCAGTCTTCTTGTTTGGGTGGACTGAGAGCTCATGTTAACGTTCTCCCTCTTTAGAGTTCTAAAGGCAGTGTAAACCAGTGAGAGGTTGAGATCTAGCAAGTGCAAGTTCAGGGCAGATCCACCTGAATCTTGGAAATAAGAAAAGGGCAGCAAATAAAACTTTTCAGTCTTCCCAAAACAAAGTCAAGAAGAACAAACTTCTATGGCCTTTGTAAAGGAAAGTGGTTCTGTGGTTCATCAGGGAGTATGAGAAGGGAAGGAGATGAACTGATTCGGAGATTATTTAAATTACTGTCATCTGCTTTCCAGTCCAACATGTATTCAGGATGTCTTGGAGCTGGAATCTGGCTGCTGACCTCTCAGATCTCCCCCAGAAATCATGTTTAAAGTATCTGCCTGCATTGTGCTCCCTGTGGAGGCTGTACTAAATGGCCATTCTTCCTTCCATTAGTTTTATTACTGAGAACCAGCCTGTTCTGCTGCTCTGCTGCTGCTTTAATCAAAGCTTTGCTACCAGATAGCCATCAGAAAAGACATCTGCAATTCAATTACATATGTGCTTAAACTCATGATCTCTGTGAAACTGGCTGCTGCCAGAACAGCATGCCCTCCACACTGTGGGCTCTCTGGGGCAGCAGCTGGCAGGGCTCTGCTCCAGCACATTTGCCTCCTGCCCTGCTGGCACTGCTTATAGATGCAAGGGGTCATTCCTTATACGGATCATAGAATGGTCTGGGTTGGAAGGGACCTCCAAATTTCAGCTAGTCCAACGCCCACTGCAGCAAGAAGGGGCATCCTCAACCAGATCAGGCTGCCCAGAGCCCTGTCGAGCCTCACTTTGAGTATCTCCAGGGATGGGGCCCCAACCACCTCCCTGGACAACCTGTTCAAGTGTTCCACCACCCTCATGGTAAAGAACCTGCTCCTAACATCCAATCTAGAACCTAGTAGTAGTTTATTCTTTCTTTGCAAAGTGGGAGAGAAGCTAGAAATTTGGCATCACTCAGAAACCCTGGAATCTACTTTATAACTTATCAAAAGTGGTTGCTGCAGAGCAGTGTGTCTCTGCCTTGGGAGGCAGGATGAAAAAACCCCAAAGGTGCTTAGGAGGGTAAATTGCTTCATCTTTTGCATGAGCATGAAAGCATGATGAATTGATAGGCACATCTGTACCAAAGGAAGGCAGATTTCTTTATTTGTCACTGAGTTACTTCAATCTCCACTGCTGTAAGTGCATATTCCCTGGTGCTGGCTGCTCCAAGACCACCATTCTTGCTTACAGTGAGTCTATGAGATGACCAAGGTCTAAAAAGCTTCTGGGCAAGCCAGGAGCTTCTGTGAGGAATAGCTCCTCTGGAAATATTTCCATGACCTTAGAAGTTGAGGTGACCTTCAAGTGATGTCAGGCTGGTCCCTGACATGTACAACTTTGTTTAAAAATGTTCCAGAATGATGACTGAGAGCTTTAGTAGTCTTGCTTAAAGCATTTCTAAGAACCAATTATAGAGGCTCACAAAACCACAACTGAAAGCAGTCAGGATGGAGCTTTGTGTGGGCTTCTTTGTAGAAAAGAAGCAGAGCAGCTGACAAACCTCAAACTCAAAGAGAAGGTGAGTGCAAGGAATGGATGGATGTGGCTCACAGCAAGTTTCCTGCCTTCAGGAAGCAGCAATCTCTGGTTGATACAGAGGCAGAACTAATGCTTACTTGGGGTGGGAAAAAAGCAATCAGGGAACAGAACAATGCAGCTGAATATAGCCCTGACAGGACTGAGATTCTGTACCTTCTGAGTGTAAGATTTAACAAAGCCTTAGAAAGTACCTTGCAGCCGTAGGTGTTCTCCAACTACTATTCATGAGGGATCCACCTCATCAACGACAATGAAAGCACTTCGGGTCTGTCAAGGGGAGGTGAGGACAGAGCATAAGTACTTGTAGGTGGTGCAGGAAAAAGCCCTCTAGCCCATCTCTTTGTCTCCATCAGCTTTACATCCAGTGAGCAATAGTGGTGGATCAAGTTCAGTCATGCTCTTAATGAACACACCTCCCCACTCAGTGGGTTCATGTAAAGGATCTGAGCCAGGATAGGCTGTTTGATCAGAAGACAGTTACTCCTGCTTCCTGCTTGTGTGTCATAAATGCACCTGAACTGTTTAAGAAATGGCAGTAGCTGTAGTGCCAGGTCCTGCCGAGGAAACTGAAGCAGCTCCAACTGGTGAAAGGATATAACTAAGTCAGGGCTGGAGATGCTCAGGTAGATCTAGGATAGAGGGAGAGAATGGGAGAGGCTGTCATCTGATGTGACCTGTTGGATGCTGTTATCTGCATTGGAAATGTCAGTGCTAGGCAGTGATTTCACTCTAGCCCTGGACTGCTTTGGTGGCCTTGGTACTCAGCAAGGTCTGGAAGGAGATGCTCAGGCCAAGCTGCTGAACCACACATAGAGCAGGGGAAAGGTGAAAAGGCTTGAAGAAAGACACCTACACACACACCCTTCTTCTTTTTTTTTTTTTTTTCCCCTGCTCTCACACTATTGATGTTTTTAATAAATGAAGTGAAATCTTAAAGGGGAAGGAAGGTCTAGCATGGGCCCCTACCTGTTTTAAAGAGTTGCCAGCAAGGAAATTTGGGGCAGTTTTTCCTTTGGAGTGTCCTCAACACCTGCAGTGCTTAGATTTGCTCCTGGACACTCTGGGTTTTGGCAGAGCAGATTTATGTGCACAAACACCTCCCCTCCTCATCTTCACCATCGTCAGTTGCCCACTTGGATACTTAAGTAATTGCCCACTTTCAGAAAAAGGAGAAGACTTTGAGTATTGGCACACCAATTAGCATTAATTTTATTTGCTCTTTGTTAGACACAACATTGTTAAATGTGTTGCTTTTATTTCTGTGCAGTTTTGCTTTCTCTTAGGAGGATGTTGTCCTGGCAGGACAGAGGTCAGTCCAGCTGATATGTTGCTTATGAAAACTCACAGGAATCAATTCCCTTTTTCTTTTTTTTTTTTTAAAAAGAGAGTAAAGAAAATGAACCTTTACTTTTGGTCTAAATGTTCACAAAATTCTGTTTCTATCTATGCCTAACTACAAAGTTTGCCAACGAAGCTACTTGGCAACATCAGTACAGATATTTTTATGTATCAGCTATGATCTGTGTTAGAAGCAAGCCTAAGGATACACCTTCAGTATTGCTAATTTCTGGTGAGCTTATCATAAAGCCAGATAGATTTGATGTTCCTGTTAAAATATGAGCTCCTGAAATCATGCTGCTCCTTTGAGACTCGTAACTTCTATTCAGAATGAGTCAGCTTCGAGCCTTAAGTTTCTGAGGAAAAGAGCTGAAAATATCAACAAGCTGCGATACACTGAGATAGGAAACAGAAAAAAACCAAAAATGACACACACTAAAATGATTTCTTAATATTCAATGGCACATTTTGGCCTGACTTAGGAGATATTTTTTGGACAGTTTCACAGCTCTGAAATCACATTGGAGTGAACTTCTTCTTGTGTTCTGGCAGTGGCACAAGCTGCCTTTGTGTTTCAGTGTCCTGATCCTACAAGAACTTAATTAACGTTTTGGGGTTGAACAGAAATGCAGGATTGAACTTCCTTGTTCACAAAGTGAGGCTGAAATTGTTTTCTTGATGTGTGGCAGCTTCATGATAGTTAAGCATATGTTGGATCTTTACTCTTGAATGTGTCTTATCGATTTCTCAAAAAAGAGCATTTTTGTGCCCTAAGTATTTTCTTTGGTGACTCATATGCAAATAATTACTTTTGGAGAGGGAGTAACAGCTGACATTGTTCGGAATCATCCAAAGCAATTCAATCTTGTTCCTTAAGGCAGGAATAAAGGCTGCAACCTCGTCTTCAGAAATGGAGAAGACAAACGGCTGCTCGCTTTTTGCTGTGCAAACAGGTGAGGAGAAGGGGCATTCAAACCGGGTGGCACAATGCTGCATCTCTACTGAGCCTTTCAAAATCAAGTATTGTCTCACAGGTAGTGATGTTTGCTCATTTACCTCCAAGAATTGTCTGGAGTGCTTTTATTATAGGATGCACAACCTGAGCACTGTGTAGCACCAACTGCTCTTTAGTAGGGAGCCTTAGAGAAGGAGCTTTCCCAGCCCATTCCCAAGCTATTCAGGGCTGGTGTCCTTCAGTGCCTGGTGAGATGGCCACATAGGCATTTATCAGTGTTTTCTCATAGTGGCCCAAATGTTGAGAGCAGGTCTGAGGAGGGAAGTTTTAGACTGGATATTAGAAAGAAATTCTTCACAGTAATGGTGGTAAGACACAGGACCAGGTTGCCTAGGGAGGTTGTGGATATCCTCTCCCTGGGGATGTTGAGCAGCCTTGTCTTGTTGAAGGTGTCCCCAGTAATGGCAGGGAGTTTGGAACTAGATGATCTTTAAGGTCCCTTAAAACCCAAACCATCCTATGAATCTATGGATGGAAATCCTCCTGCAGTGTTTCCTAAAGCTCAGGTTGCATTTGCAATGAAGGCTCAAAAGAAAGCCCAGAAAGTTCTCTGCAGACCACTGCCTGAATCAACCAGATTGGAAAAGAACAAAGGGCTATTTCCAACAAAAATAAACATCCACAGTAATGATCCCACAGAATCATAGAATGGTCTGGGTTGGAAAGGACCTCCAAGGTCATCCAGTCCAGCCCCCTCTACAGTAAGCAGGGGCATCCTCAACTAGATCAGGTTGTCTGGAGCCCTGTCAAGCCTCACTTGAATATCTCCAGGAATGGGGCCTGAACCACCTCCCTGGGCAACCTGTTCCAGTGTTCCACTACCCTCATGGTAAAGAACTTGTTCCTATCTGCAGTCTCCAATGTGTGCAGTTGTCTTTGCAGAGCAATATCAGCAGTGTAGCAAAGATGAAGAGAGGCAATCTTTCAAGAAATATAAGTTCAACCCTTTTATCCCCCAGCCCCCACGAAATTGTACCCAGCAGGAGCCTGTTAGGAGGTTTAGTTTGCATTGCTCATCTTAAAAACTGTGGACAGGGAGGTTTCTGAGGGGGCCATTCCCTGGACAGATGCATTCTACTGTCAGCCAAGCAGTTCAGCAGCCCTGTAGTGGCACACAGGGCATTTCTCACCTACCACGGAAGTCTGGCAACTGCTAACAAAGTTCTGTATGCATATGGGACTGCTCCATCTGGAAGATGGTTGTGTAGGCAGCCTGTTTCCCTGACCCATGCAAACAGAAACACAGAGCATACATACATCGCTGCTTTGGCAGACGTGTCCTGACAAGGTTACACCAAAGGGCTTTGCTGGAGCGGGTAAATATGAAAGATTTCCTGCACTGTTTACTTAACGGGTGGCAAGGCACTTCAAAGAGAGACACCAGCATAGTAGGTCAGTCCTTCTGGAGATAGCTTTGGTGCTTATGAAAACGTGTTTAAATGACACATTTGGGGCCTGGGCTGCTAGTGTATAGTACACCTTGGCATGGTAGCCTGGCAGTCTTCAAATTCTTCCTGCTAGCAAAGGGTTGCTTCCTGTACAGGCAGCACTGACATTGTGGTAGCTGCCAAGCACAGCCAAGTCAGCAGTCAAATGCTATGGCTGAAATCTATGCTGTGCTTCTGCAGTGGTCTCTGCTGTGGCCCATGATCAAAGAATCACAGAATGTGTTGGATTGCAATGGACCTTCCACAGTCATCTTGTCCAGCCCTGCTGTAATAAGCAGGGGCATCTCCAGCTAGATCAGGTTATTCAGGGCCCCATCAGGACTGACCTTAAATGTCTTGAAGGATGGGGCCTCAACCACATCTCTGGGCAATCTGTTCCAGTATTTCACCACACTCATTGTAAAGAACTTCCTCCTTATGCCTAACCTAAATCTGCCTTGCTCTAGTTTAAAACCACTACCTGCACTGGACTGGAATGAACCTTAAAGATCATCCAGTTGTAGCCCCCTCCACTATGGGAGGTTATTAATCTCGTATGCATCACCCTTACCCCTTTTCCAGTCTAAATCAGAAGTCCTTATAAACTGAAATGAATGGCATGGCTAATGGAACCTTGTGCAACAGGACAGGTATGCAGTGCCACATGGTGTTCATCAGTTCCTGGACTGTAGGCATTTCCAACTTGTCAGGAAAACACTGTTATATTTAGACCACACTCCATGATATTTTTATTTGGGAAGAGATGGACTCCTTGGGAGTTGTGGTTGTACTTCCTGGTGCTTTCCTTCACTTGCTGAAGAGGGAAGCCCTTGGGCATGCTGGGCTCTGTGGTTGGCTGGATTATCCATTGCAGGGGAACAGACAAGACAATCGCTGACCCTGTAGGGTACTAAAGCATCACAGGTGGTAGGAAAGGCTTTTATTTTTGCCTTGAAAGAGCAAGAAAGTGGAAGAAATGCTAACAGAAAACCAGTAATAATAAACAGTAAACCCCCTGTGGAATGCAGGCCCTCTTCTTGTAGGGGAGACCATACTGAATTCACAGCTTTCCATGACAGCCTGATTTTGCCTTGTGCTCACACACCCCAAATGCAGTCCCTCAGGAAGGAAAGCATGAAAGTTGTGAATTTTGGGGGAACTCTGGAGAATGAAACACCTGTTTTGCATTCCTGTCAGTTAGTTTGCAACACCCAATGCACCCCTCTGGCCTCCCAAGCTCCAGTTTTCTGCCTTTTTCTCTCATAATGATTTATTGCCCATTAAAATGCTTACTGCTGGGTTCCAACAACAAACATACACCATCCTACAGCTTTTGTTTATAACCAGCCTGCAGTTAAGAGTGGAAAAGATGAGCTAAAGCTCAGTTGTTTCTTGAGCAACACTTGCTCCGCCAGTGCTGTAAAGTCATTCTTGGGACAGCGGCGCTCGTTGACCCAAAGCATCAGGGAAGGAGAGCAGATCTAAATGCAAAGTGACCTGTGCTTGCTGTCTGTTTGTACTGTGCATATAAACAGACACCTGGTGTGCAGTGGCCTGGGCTGAGCTCGGATGTGCTGTGTCTGTTGACGCCACGCCAGCATGTGGCTCTGCTGCTACAAACAACTCCCTGTGCCGAAATGCCCGCAGACCGACATGGCCTGGGGTCTCCTCCTGACCTTGGGCAATGTGATACAAGTCCTGCAGCCCGAGACTGGTTTGAACACGTTTTGAAATGAAGTTATCTGGGAAGTCAAGGACTTTCACTTGGAAGGGTTGAGTGCTGTGCCTTCAATGGCACATCTGAGGCATGGGAGGTGCCGTCATTGCTGTGGTGGCTTGTAGGTAAGGATGCGAGACCAGGTCCAGGCAAACCTGAGACTTATGTCCTGAGCTAGAATTCATCCCATATAATTGTAGGGATGTCAATAACGTGCATATAGAATGACTGAACCCTTAAGGGATCTGTGGATGTCATATGATCCAACTGGCTACTCAAAGCAGGGTTAGCCTTAGCATTGGAGCAGGTCAGTCAAGATAGTGTACAGCTGAATTTTGGAAACCTAAGGAAAAAGATTCCAAGAAGCCATTTGCCTGGTTTCTTCAATACAGACATCTCTGATTCTTTTATAATCGTTGTAGAGGACCAAATTTTGGGCCCTTGAAATTGCTCACTTCCTTTAGGGTGAGATAAATTGCAAGTTTCAAATAAAGAATGCCCATCTTTACCTGCTGCTGAGACAGCTCCCCTTGTGCATACTGCTGCCCCTCTGCTATTAGTTGTTCTGGGCTACAGACATCCCTTCTGGCTGCCATGTCTGTTGGAGACAACTAACTCTTTTTTGGCTGTAGTTGTCCATCTGGAAAACTAGAATACCTTTGCTCAACAAAGCAGGACTAGACCCACTTTTATGGGGAGGAAGAGGGGCTGGTTACCTTCACCTGCTCAGCCTGCAGCTCCTGTGTTCAGGGGCTGCACACTCAAGCCCAGCCTCTGTTTGGTGCCCAAGTGCTTGGCAGAGATGGCTATGGAAGAGCCCTTTTCCTCTTCAGCATGCAAATGAAGACAGAAATGACAATGTCTACTTTTTAATTTTTTTTTTTCCCCCAGCATGTAGCTGAAGTGTTTGTGTTATTGGAAAGCTGGGAGCTCCTCGTGGAGGCATCCTACATCCCAGGATAAAAGGCAAATGCGTACAGGGGGCTGACAGGAGTGGTGGGGAGAAACACGGGTGAAATAATCCTCAAGCAATTAATTTATTTAGGAATGACAAAAAAGCCAGCAGGTGATTCTTTTGTTCTCTGACAGAGACAATAATAGTTTGTGTACAAAAAAAGACTTTCAAGAAAAGCTTTTCAAGTTGATTCTATCTAAATTTTTTTCAATGGAATGTTTTTGACAGAAGATATTGATTCGTTGAAATGAGAAAGATTGCAAAAAGTATTCAAAAAAATGCTACAAAGAGGTCACAATCTTGTGGAGAAAAATATAAAAGGAACACTTTTGATTCATAAATTGTTAATTTAAAAAAAAAGATCTTCACACTGTTCTTTTGAATGTTCTATGTTATGTGGTGTGCTATTTTAATATTATGGCTGATATGTCATGAAATCATCATGGTGCATAATCACATCTTATCATTTTTAGCTCACAGTGTTGCCTCTTTGTTGTAGTGAAACAGTTTGGCATCTGATCAAAGTGTCTCCTGCCTGTCTCGTAAAAAAAATATAAATTAAAAAAAAGTCAAACTTCCATTACAACATAGACAGGAGACACTTTGATCTAGAAAAGAAAATATGTTAGTGTTTACTAAGTGGCAGATGGTTTTAATAGTTTTTAAATGAAACAGAATTTTAAAAAAGTAAGATATTCTTACATAATATGCAGCACTAATGAAATGCCATGAAATGATATGAAAAAGAAACAACATCAAGAAGTGAGGCAAAACTATTAAAGAGCATTTCTGGAGAGTGACTTCTTTTTCTTTTGGTGGAGGTCTTACCTTTGCCATTCACTTTTGACCAGGCTGGGTTTGCCAGGTCCTGAGCTTCTCCCACATGGTGGCACTGGGATGGGGGATGTGAAGTCAGCAGAGTTGGGAGCTGGGAACACCTGGCTTGTTTAAAAAGAGATAAGGATGATCAGTCCAACAAAGATGACTCTTGTGTTGTTGCTGTTGTCTTGTCTAATGTGCAAAACAAAATTCCAGATAACTAGGACTGTCCTTTTGGTGAACACATTTCTTAAGCAAGAACAAAACTCAAAAGAGCTGACCAGTCTGGAGCATAAACTTGAGAAGTTTTGCTGTAGTACCAGGAATCAATGTGCTGCGTGCTGTCTGACTCAAACGATCAGGCACTGGTTGTCTGGGAAGTGGATGCCAAAATCACACTATTGTGCATTTTTAATAACACTAATAATGTTTTTTAAAGTTACAGTGTCCAACAGGAACAACTGGAGCGAGTGCAGAGGAGGGCAATGAAGCTGAGGAAGGGCCTGGAGAATGAATCTTATGAAGAGTGACTGAAGGAGCTGGGGCTGTTTAGTTTGGAAAAGAGGAGGCTGAGGGAGACCTCATTGCTCTCTACAACTACCTGAAAGGATGCTGTGGAGAGGCTGGTGCTGGTTTCTTCTCACAGGTGATAGAATGAGAAGGAATGGCCTCAAGCTACGACTGGGTAGGCTTAGACAGGACATTAGGAAAAAACAAATTCACAGAAAGAGTGGTCAGGCATTGGAATGTGCTGCCCAGGGAAGCTGAGTCACCAACCCTGGATGTGTTTAAAGGTCATTTGGATGTGGTGCTTGGGGATACGGTTTAGGGGTGAACCTTGTAGAGTAGGGTTATCGGTTGGACTTGGTGATCTGAGAGTCTTTTCCAACCTGAATGTTTCTGTGATTCTGTGATTCTGTGTGATAGTACACACGCAGCATACGGTGCCCAGAAACAAACACAGACATGGGCTTCACACGAATACACCCTGGCGAGAGTGGAGGGAAATCAGCACATTAGCGCCACGCCAGATTACCAACATGGTTAAAATCTGTATAAAAGCAAAACTGTTCTTTTCTGATGCAGCTCCTTGGCAGTGGGTAGGTCAGTAAAAGCCCAGGGAGGGTTTCCATTCCCCTCCAATAACTCATCTTGCCCTGTTTTAACTATTACCTGAAAATGTTAATCCATCAGTGCTGATGGCTTACAACAACAGCGGAGATGGTGGCTGTGCCCTGTAGGCTCTGGATGTGTACAGGCAGCTGTTGGCACTATGACTGGCTGCTGGAGGGGAATCATACTGGTGTCCCAGTACAGACTCCCAGCTGCAAAGGCATCTGCCAAGTGCAAAAGCAACTGCCTGCTGGCCTTACTGGATCTGACTATGGTGAGTCCTCAAAAGACATGAGAGAGCCAGAAATGTGTTTGCATTTATGCCATCAAAACTTGGGATATCCAAGCCTGAGGCACAGCTGCTGTATCAGAAGCAGCAGCTGCACCATGGACTGACTGTGTTTCCTGACTATCTCTAAGAGCCTGATCCTGAAGTCCTTGTGTGTGCCAAGATACTGGCCATCTACCTGCCTTTTCCATCTGCAGGATGGAGCTAGTACAGCTTGCAGCGCACCCTTAAAACTTTTTTTGCCACAGGATTGCTCAAATGCAGCTTTGTTGGGTATTGTCTGCAATATTAGGAAAAAGCCAAAGAGAGTAGAGTGGGACAGCAGGGCATTGACAGGGAAAGATGTTCAGCCAGTGCATCTGTCTTGTTTTTTCACTAGTGGCTTCAGAAACTTACCATCAGTCAGAGCAGGTGCCAGTAACTTTCGCAATAAATCCGATGAACACAAGAAGGGTTGGGGGAAGCAGACCTCATGTCCCAGCAGCTCCAACATGGGAATCACAATCACTTTTTCCTGGGAAAGCCCATGGGAGGGTGAGGAGCTGCATAAAGGATGTAGGCACAGCACCCCAGTGCTCTTCCATTGTGTGTCTTCATCTGCAGAGCAAAGCAGACAATGTCCCCACTGCCTTTGGGAGATTAAGGGGATAATTTGGGAATGGTGGGAGCCATTCTACTGAAAAGGCAGCAACTTTTCACTGTGCTCTTCATAACACACCTCCATGTGCTTTTGGAAAGCAAGCCCATGGCACATGAAGGGTTACTCCAGAAGGAAGAACCGGGGAAGAGAAATGGCAGATTTCAAGCTCGAGCCAGCCAAAAAGCTGAAATTATAGGAAGCTCCAGTGAAAAGAATTAAATAAGAAAGGAAGATTTGAATAGATCCAAGGCTGCTGAAGGGCATAAAGAAGGAGAAAAACGCTGCAGGCATGAACCTTTCCATCTACTTTCCAAAGACCCAGCACAGCAAATTTGTCACAGGAAATAAAATGAAGAAAGGGAGTGAGACCAGCCAAGGCAGAGAGGGTGCAGAGAGGGATGCTTTCAGCCTCCAGTCAGGCCTGAGGCCACTCTGTATGTGGGCCTGTGGCCAGTGCTGGACTTTGGACGTGCACAGAGTCACACATTGGGGATGTGGATGGGGTGAGATGGGGAAAACATCCTCTGAAGATTGGCAAAAGCAAAAGCACCAGCAATGCTCCCCCCCCCCCCCCCCCCCCCCCCAGGCCTCAACTCATTAAGGGTGAAGTGGGGAAAAACTGTAAGAGTGAGCACTGTCTGCTTGGTCTGTCTCCTCCTCGGTCCGTCTCCTGCTTGGTTTGTCTTCTGTGGGACCCAAATGTGCTTCACCCTCTGCAAGCATCTAGAGGATGGATACTCTCAGCCTATGATTTGGAACATGCTGCAAGACATGTCAATCCATCCCTTCATGCAACAGGGGAATTTGCAAAACAAACCAAACCAAAACAAAAAACCCAAACAAAAAAATCAAGCCCAAAAGACCATAAATTAGCCACTAGGTTCCTTAATCAGCTCCAGTGCATGGGAATGTCCTTCAGTCTCCCACCACTGTGCAGGCAGACGAGGATGTTTTTAGCAACCTGACAGTGTGCATCTACAGGATGCCATTCACTCCTGGGCACCTTAATTTAACCCTGAATAGGATATATAGGATTTAGTTGTAGATATCTAACACTTAGGTAGTGCTGAACGGGTCAATCAACTTCCTCTTAATCAAATGGGAGGGAGGAGACACCTCCCTCCAGACCTGGACTATGTTGCCTCTGGAAGGGACATGTTGCCCTCATGCTGATCCACAGCTGCGTCTGGGTTGGAATTCAAGCAGGGATACTGCACGTCAGAATGCTTCAGAGGAAGAACACCTCCAGTCCACTCATAATATCACCACAAGGCACTGTTTGGTCTCCCATCTGCTCTGCAGCTCCAGCAACCAGGTCACCCCCAGTCAAGCAGCTCCCATCCTGGGTGCCAGTGGCTTCTACTGGCTGTAGGAACAAATCAATGAAGAAAGAGAAGAATAATGACAATGCATCCTCATTTCCAAGAGATATCAGGCCTTGCCCTGTCTGGGAGATAAGGTAGCTCTCAAGAAGATGCTCTTTCCAATGTGACTGTATGTCAGAAGTCTCAGTTTGGGAAGGTTATCAGCCACACATGGTAGGACAGCAATGCTCTTGCATCCTAAAATCACCTCTCTGGGTGGGACCCTGGAACTGTGAACTCAAACCCCTGCCAAACTCCTGAGGATAGGATGCGGAGCAGTTACCAGCCAGGCAAGTGTTAGATTAAGTACCACAGTATTACACAAAAAAAACCCAAAACAAACAAACCACTGGGAAGTGAAATGGTGGCTGGTCCCATAGGAAAGAGGGTTTATAGGTAAAAGCTATGAGGTAAAATGAAGCTGTGGAGGCCAACCTGAGATACCATTTGTGGTTTTGACCTTTGTTTTGTAGGAAAGGCATATAAACTCCATCTCAAATGCACAGAAGGCAGACATAGAGCTGAACATGTAACTCCTGGGATTGCTAAGGGTCCTCCATGGGAATAAGTGATCTGGGTGAGGATGGGGACAGCTTTAGTGCAGATACCAACAGAAAAGAAAGCAGATAGTTGCTTCAAGGGGCAATGGCCTGAAGCCAATGGAGGAGCAAGGTTCAGGTTAGACTTTGAGATAAGGGCTGAGCAATGGAGAGAAGTCACCCGCTGAGGTGAAGCTGTCTGGGCTCACATGGAGCTTGACAAGCTCTTTGGAAACAGCCTCTGCAGTCAGGAAGTGTTTGCCTAAACACAGTCCCCGGTCTGTCTTATTCAAGAACAAAGCTGAAGTTTCTGAGAGCCAGCACCAAATGCAGGTCATTATCAGCACTGTGTTTTCAAGATGGGTCTCCAGATAATGGCTAATTGTGTGTCTCAGGTGAAGTTTCCATGTAATTTGCTGATGGCCAAGTGCAAATAATGAGCGTCACTAGGGGTTCAGTACTACAAATGCTTGCACTCAGAAATCAGTCCCTCAATCGAGGTGATCATTTACCACTAGAAAATTTGTGTTGTCTGGAATCCAGACATGAGATTTAGAAGATGAGGCTACCCACTCAGTTGTGTGCTGTTGACTTGCTCTCAGTCACAACATGCTTCAGCTCCCACTCTCCTCACCTCCTCCTTCTCCTCAGCCTCCTGCTTCTCCAGGGCAGATTTTGGCCATGATTCAATGTGGGGAATATGTGGGGAGGGAGTGCAGGAGGCAGGGTTTGCACTGTCTGTCTGAGGATGGTTGACATGGCTGGGTACCTTGTCACAGCAAGCAACAACTGTACGGAGATAATTGTAACATATCAGATATGTCTGAGAAGCTGTTTATTTCTGGTTTTAATTTTTTCTTTCTCAATCTTTTCCCTCTTGGATAAAAGTCAGAGTCAAAAGCCTAAGTACAGCTGTTGTTAAAGATCAGGGCTATGCACCAAACTCAGCTTGGCCAGACATTGTGGAAGCCATGCAGCTCTGGAAGGATGCAAGGAGATGGCCTTACAAAATTATTTGTACCAGCACATGTGTCCTGGTGTCAGAGCATCGTCTTGGGGTGTATTGAGTATGACCACAGGAGCATGTGAAAAAACAAATGCAATTCAGAGCTTCTGAAAGCTTGAGCGAGTTTGAAAGGCCTCTAGGTACCCACAGAGCACTGTGCATCACAAGGATTTGGCATACACAGCCACTCCAGGAACCCCATCCCTGCCTGGGAAGGTGGCCCAGTTCATCCCAGTAAGAACTCTCTAATAAGCCTGTAACATGAATCAAACCACAAGAGCAGATTTTGTCTTCTGAGCTTATGCAAGGTAGGTAACCTTGGTTACCAAGAGGTAACCCTCTTCTCTTGAAGGTCACTAAAAGTGTTTTGGATGGCAGCAGTGGCAGTTGTTACCCTCCTACACCAGATGTCAGCTTGCAGCCCATTAGAAAAGACCCCAACCAGCACCTCCACTCTGCCCAGGTGCACTTGGGCATCTGTGCTCCAAGTAGAGAGCAAGGCTCCCACCAGCATCAGTGTCCAGACACATTTGTTAGCAAGTCTCAGCAGCAGTTAAATAATGAACACTGAAAGTTTGGGAAGGAAAAGCAGCAAAATGAACTTTTTTTGTGTTTTCCAGGGCTTTTTTCTATCCCCCAAAGACAGGTTTCAGGGGGATCCATTCCAGGCTGGTGACTGCTTTCCACCTTCCAGCTCAGCTGCCTGAGTCCCCTTCTTCCCCACCCTTTGGAAGCATGTTCGTACCTGGTCCATGGATAAGAAAACCAACAAGAGCCAGCAGCTAGGTCTTACAGGGAACTTCTCCTCCTGTGGCCTAGAAAATATGGGCGGGGAGAGGGGAAAAAGAAGATTTCAGTTGTTAGCACTTTGCTGTTTTGCCCTGGTAGCTCATGTAAAAACACTCACAGAAAGACAAGATAAGGAACTTTGTGGTTTCAACTTCTAACCTCAAACAGCAAACACTCCTCAAAAACATCTTACTATGTGGTCATGTTTCTTCAAAGAAAGGGTAAGGAGCCCAACTGAAAAAGAAAAAAAAAAAGACAATATAGTAATTGGAAAATAGTATTTAGTCGCAGAGGAGCTGTAAATAAGTTCGAGGATGCTCTGAGATCTAAAAGCTTCAACAGCCCCACAGCATTTCTTTCCCAGGAGGTTTCTTGTTCTTTTTCTCTTGTTGAGATGCCTCCATCACTATTGGTGCAGGCACCTCCTCCCAGCAACCAGCTAAATTGTTACCCCCTGAAAAATCCTCCCAAATCTCACTAAAATAGATGCTTTTCAGCCTGTGCCAGGAATATCATTATGTGAAATGTGCTAAGATATCGCAGCTTCTATTCAGTTTGTTTCACGTCAGTACAATGAAGCAGCAAGAGGCAGGGCTCTGGGGCTGGGGAAGAACATGGAAAGGAGAATTTAATCAATTTATTGTAATTTGGGACTGCTGAGTTTCATTTTCCTGTGTACTGCTAGCATGGCACTCATGGAACAGGTTGAAGTTTTTTTGGTTGGTTGCTTTTGGTGGGTTTTGTTTGTTTTTATTTTGTTCTCTGTTTTTTTTTTTTTCCCGAAAGAAAAAAAAAATGCCAATATGTTAACTATAGCACTTATGGCTTCACAGAAAAAAAAAACAAACAGATGCTCTCTAATGCAGATGTTACCAGGACCAAAATAACAGCTGACGTACCCTGATAATAACTCATTAGCCTTGTTCAATGGGGAGAGTTCAGCAGTGGCAAAGTGAAACTGTTGGCTGACTCCTTCCCCTCAGCTCCATAGAGTAACTGAATTTCTGCTTTGGCTTCCCTTTTTACTTCCTTTTCCTTTTCCATTTTTAATTCCAGGGCCGTTAATGTCTTCCAACAGCCCTTTGTTCATCCCCCTAACCTAGGTACCAGCCCTGTTTGGCTGCACCCCATCCTCCAGGCTGCTGCTGAGCAACGGGAGACGTTCAGAACAATCTACTTAGAGGGGTCTCATCCAAATCAGTTCCCATCCCACACAGAGCAATGCCCCAGCTCAGGACCAAGAACGGCAACTGAGTTTCAGACACTATTTTGGGACAAAAAGTGCAAAATCCTGCTAAACAGCACAACACAGCTCGGCAGGAATGTCCCCTTGACCTGAGGGCTGGGACCTGGAGCCGCGTGGGGCTGCAGGGAGAGGCGGCCCGGGAGCAGCAAGTGAGAATCCCAGGCTGCTTATTCTGCGAGCGGTAACTCCTGCTGTTAGTCACGGGCGGGGCCAGCACAAGTGCTGCTTCACACATCAACAAGTGGCAAGAGTGAAAAACAGATTGACTTGATTTAAGGTAAACGTGAAAACAAAATCTAACCAAATCCTCCTGCCTTGTTATCAGAGAGCACTGAGCTGTGTTTTAAATTAGCTTGTAAGAGCTGACTTTGAGTTGTGGGATTTTTTTCCTTAACGGAAGCAAATTTACCAGTTTTCCCTAAGGACTGGGAAACATCAAGATCCATAAGGTTTTATTTTAAAGTTCATCTTCAGAGACATGAAGGTGATTCAACAGTAAAGCTGGATCGTGGCAAATGTAGCTGAAAAGAGATCCCACTCCCAAGGCAGAGTGGGTCACTCAGCTCCTGGCCACCCAAAAATCTCAGCTATGGGACTCCTCTCTCCCCCTTGGGGCACCAGGAAATCACCCCCTCCCTTCCTGGGGAAGCTGTACCACTTGGATGGAGGGAAGAGAAAGGAGGACATCCAAGCTTCACTTTCCACCTCTCTCCTTTTGCTGGTGGATTTAGACAAAGCAAGAGCTTTAATAAGTTTAAACAAAGGCAGGCCAGGCTTAAATTGAAAGCTTTCATAAGTCAGCTTTTGGCTGTTGTCAGCTCCAACAGCCCAAACACTGGTGGGTGGTGTTGGTGGCTGGGTGGACCCCTTGCTGGTGGGGTGGTGCCAGATTTTGGCTCCCTTTGGCCACAAAGCCACCACTCCCCAGAGCCATCTGTATGTGGAGATATATGTGCACTCTTGCACATCTGGGCTTTTTTGCAGGGTGGGGTCTGACACTTCCTCTACTGGTTTCACTGGGGCAGATGCTCACTTTGCAATGAGCAGGTGGGATTTTGTCCTTCCTTTTGAAAAGAATGCCAGGAAAAAAAGAAGCCTTGCCTGCTCCAGGCCCCAGAGGAGCTACCTGAGGTGTCCCCTGAAAGCCCCACTAATGCACACCTCCCCCCGAGCCTTGCACCACCCCAGCATTGCTTTATCAGGGCTGGGCTACCTTTTCTATCTGGTGGGTGGAGGTTTCACTGTGCTTTTTGCTTACTACCCAGATCCAATATTTGTCCCTCATGACTTTCTTATTTCATATATATGTTAATTAATTGTAAGTATATTTACACATATCATTATAGAGATAAATAGATTATATATGCTTTGTTGAGCATAATTCTGTCACACACACTTTTTTAATGGGGAGGTGGTGCAGCTGGGACTGCTGTTGCCCAGAGCATATGCATCCCCCTGGGTACCCTTGCCCACTGCAGGCTGTGGCAGACTTACCCAGAGAAGCCTCATGTGTCCTCCCCTCTATTTCCAGTGCATCCCCACTATGCAACCCCCATGTATCCCACTACCTGTATCACACCATGCCCCACCATACCTGGGCCTCACACCTGCTATCTCCCCCACATGCTCTCCCCATGTGTCCTACCATGCTCCCACATCTCACTGCTTCCCCATGTGTCCCGCTGTCCTTTCACACCTGCCTCTCCATGCTTTTCTATCCTGCCATACTCCTATGTGTCCCACCACATCCTCTCATGTCCCTCTTCATCCTCATGTGTCTCCTGTGTGTCCACGTGCAACCCCACTGTCCCACATGTTCCTCTGCACCTTCATGAGTATCCCCATGTGCCATCTATGTGCTTCACACCCTCCATGTGTCTCGCCAAACCCTCTGCATGTCTGCAGTGGTGCACAATGCCTGTCCTACTATGCCTCCATGCCTGGCCCCTGCAACTCTCCTTGTGTGTCCTCCACCATTCCTCCCTGCTGCCCCCATCTCTTGCTCTCTGTGGGACAGTGGAGGCTGCTGACAATGCAATGTCCTGCCAAACCAAATGGTGCCTCTTTGTGATTTTGGAAGGAGCAGCTCCTGCAGCATCAAAGATGTCACCTGAGATAAAAGCAAAGACCCCTTTCCTCTATTGATGCATGCTATCACCTTCTGATAAGCACCACTTATTTCAAGCCCGTATGAGTATAGCCTTTCCTTTTTGAGGAGAAATTCAGGACTGGAAATGTGAGTGCTTTGGGGTAACTTGCCTACTTGCAGCGCACAGACCAGCTCCAAAAATGAGAGTGTGGACACCTCTCCAGCTCCTTTGGCCCAGGACTGTCTCAGTTTTCAGAATATAACAGGTCCCCAGGAATTATTTCAAGCTGTAGTAAGGAAAACACATGGCAAAATGTGTAGCTCTACAACAAGACCTGCATTGTAAAAGTATGACTAGATGTGTCAAAACGGTGAGGGACTTTTTAGGCTGTTAGGTAGTGATAGAACCAGGGGGAATGGATCCGAGCTAGAGGAGGGGAGATTTAGACCAGATGTCAGGAAGTTCTCCACCATGAGGGTGGTGAGACATGGAACAGGTTGCCCAGAGAGGTGGTGAAAGCCCCATCCCTGGATGTTAAGGCCAGGTTGGATGTGGCTCTAGGAAACCTGATCTGGTGGAGGGTGTCCCTGCCCATGGCAGGGGGGTTGGGACTAGATGATCCTTGGGGTCCCTTCCACCCCTGACAATTCTGTGAAAATAAAGAGGGTGTCCCACAGCATAGCTGCATGGCCTGGTGACTCCTGCCATACCCAACACAGTTTGTCATTAACCAACAGAAAGCACTAACCCCATTGCTACACATCTGACAAACAAACCTCCTGATGGACCTTCCCAAGGTTGGCATTCCAGTGTTTGCTTTGGGTACTGATATTTCAAATATCATTGTTAAATGCTGGGAAGAAATCCAATAACTGCTTGGGACTGTGCTATCTTTGTAGAAAGGTGCAGGGGCCTCATTTTCATACTGTTTGCATATATTCTGATTTTACTGATCATGGAGAGAGGAAGGCTGTGTCCATGACACTGCATGATGCAGAGACCTCCCATCCAAGATGCACACCGAGGTGACACCATGGCTGACAGAGAAGACTTAGTTGCATGGGTTAGACTGGTTTTGCACCCAGCCCAGTGTCTATCTCCTGCTGTGGCCAGATGTTTTAGGAAGAAGTACAGGGCTTGTGATGGTTCCCTTGCCAGCCTTTAAGACTTCTGTTCCCTTCCTGCAGATTCCTAGTTCTTGACTTGCTTTCTTATCTGCTCCTGAGGGCTGAGACCGTGCTTTGGTGGGTGGACACTAAGCACTGGACCTGGCTCTTGACCAGCAGTGGCCTATAGAGAGTCCATATTAATCTAGGACTCCTTCCCTTCTTGAAATACCTTATTTTGCAGTTATGTGTGTTGAATTTCATCTGCCCTTTGCCCACTCACTCTGCAGTTCTCATAGTGTGTTCTTACACTCAGATTACTTCTTATTGGCAGCAAACTCTCTCACCTCCCTTCTCACTCTTTTTCCAGGCCATTTACGAAGATACTGAGCAACTGAGGTCACTGTGCAGGCTGCTGTGGAGGTCACTGCTATCCTGCTGCCATTGTGGAACTAGCTCTCTATTCCTGACCTTCATTTCCTGTTTCTCAGATAGCTGGACTCACTTTCCGAATGATTGCGCTTCCTGAGGAGCTTGCTCTGCAGCATCCCTTCACCCTGGGCTGATGGAGCTGCTGTGTCCACAGGAACACTTGCCTAAGCCTTGTGATGACAGTACATGTGTCTGCAGGTACAGGGCCACCTCACCACTCTGGTGGCTTTGGTAGGAGCAGGGCTGGTTTGGATCACCTCTGCAGTCAGGGGGAGATCTGAGCAGCTCTGCACCATGCAAGGGGCCAAACTTTGATCCTTGGTTCTAGAGCAGATGCCCATCTTCTAGGGGTCCTGCAGCCACTGAGCTGCCAACACAGGGTTGAATAGCAGTAGTCCCTGTGCAGCAGAATTCTGTAAGCATGGGTGGCATATTTGGTGAATATACACGTGCTACTGGGGCCAGTATGGTTTCCTAAGAATCCCAGCTGGTTTTGCAGCTGGGATGGAGATCAGAGCGTTACTGTTTTGCTCATGTGGTGCCCAAGCCCTATACTGACTCTGCTCTTCCTCCTGGTTGCCATTCAATACTCTGGTCATAGAAGCAGTGACTGTATGAAGCTGGCCTTCAGTAGCAGCACCTGAGAAGTCTATACAGGACCTATAATAGCATCATGGTACCAGGTACTAGATGGGGATGACTCATTTCTCTTCACTCAGCTCTGGATGACAAAAATAACATGAAATGGTAACAATTCTCTTACTGTTTTATTTAACAATCATTTTCTTCTCCCTCCTCTCTCTGCCCCACTGAGGGACGTTTTGGCAGTTTGCAAACATCCTCCTGTTCACATTCACTGAGTGTTACTGCAGGCATTTCTTTCATGTGACAGCTTTGAAAAAGGGATGTGAAAGCTTTCCTTCTTGTCTTCCTGGCCTTTCCCTCCATCATCTGACCCTCATGAATGCTCTCCAGCAAACAGTTTGCCTTTCTTGCATGGTAAGATCTGGAAATAATTGCCTGCCACAGCACTTATTTCCATCAGTGAATAGGCTTGTGTAATCATGCTGTGGTCTTTGCTCCACAGTTCATTTTCTTAACTCAGAAATGTGATTTTATTTTTTTGCACCATTGCATATATTCTGTTTATCCTCACGGTTCACTGTTGCCAATAAAGTAGGAAAATAAGGGGTAATCACCACTTAACTACCTTCAAACCAGTGCCATGTGTGGGGTGAAAAAAATAATCCCAAAGTATAGAAAAAGTCCTAGCGGCCTTGAAAGAATGTGCAGCGAATGTGCAGCAAATATGCCCTAGACAAAGTACTCTCTCCTTCTGATGGATCATATGAAAATTCAAGGTCCTCACAATCTGAGAAACCACCTTTTGATTCCTTGAATCCCAAGTCACAGGTCAAAGGTTGGATCAGACCAGCAGCTCTGTTATTATGATTCTTGCTGCTAATTTGTTTGTATTTTGCATAGCAAGCTCTGGGAGCAGTGAATGTCATAATCTTTTGTCATTGTGTAGCTCCAAGCTGATAACTGATAAACAGCAGTAATACACACACACACACACATGCTGGATAGAGGCAGCAGCCAGAGAGGAGAATAATTGCTGTCTCAGTGGAGCTTACTAAGTTAAATTAAGCAGAAGGAGTTTTGGGGGTGGACTCCACCTTTTAAATTTCCTGGGAAAAAGATAATTCAATGTACATCTTTCAAAATATGTGCCCTGAGAGACGTGCTTCCTATGGCAGGTAAGGAGCTATGGATGTGTGTGTGTGTGTGTGTGCATCGTCTAGTATTTGCCCTGGGACCAGCCACAGAAAAGTAAAGTGGCCCCATTTGGTTTGGACATCACTGTGACCTGGCCCCCATCATAGCATCTGTTTCCTCACTGAGCCTCAATCCTGTGTATCCACCTCCATGAAGTGACCCCAAATTGGGTGATTTGAATGTCCTCCCTAAATACAGGTAACATTTCAGTGTCTTTCAGGGTCCCAGCATATACCATGAAGAGGTTGTTCTTACTTCTCCCCATATTCAAAGCCACATCTTTACCTTGGAGGCCTTGGGGCAGCCACCCCTCTTTCACATCTCCAAGTAGAGCTTTTCTAGGTTTCGTTAAAACCAAAGGAGCTCCAACTGAGTGCCCAAACTATTTCTCTAGCTCCAGCACTATCTGAAATCCAACCCATAATGACTACTTGATTGCCTCGTCATGGTCTTTCTATAAAGAAAATTAGTACAACAGAAAAATCTGTGCAAGCTTTGTCCAGTTTCAACTAGACATAAACTGCTTTTTGCCATCCACTTATGCAAAAAAGTGGTAAACCCAGGCTCAGTAGCTACTTGTTTAACAGATTTAACTCTATTTCACATCTTGGGAGTGATCTAAAGCAATAGGATAGTAAAATTATCCTGAATAAATACATGCTTTAGAGATAAAGGTGAAATCTTGATTACACTGAAATCTATGAGACATTTCCTAGGATTTCTCTTCCACTGCCTTGGTGTGGCCATTTAAGTTATAACAGAGCCAAAAACTCAAAGGAAACAGAATTTAGGTTGCCTTCTCTTTCCCCTCTCCCTTTTCCCAGTAGGGAGAAAAAAAATGAACTAGGCAGGAAAGGGGAACAGGTAAACAAGAAGAATAGATTTGCATCGACTTTGGAAGTAAAAATGTAATTTTTTAACAAAGATAAACAGTAATTGAGGGAAAGGAAAGTTACAGAGGTTTAGGAGAAAGGATAAATTAAAAAATATATATACAAAACCAGACACAGCTGGCAATGGATTCTCTTGGCTGTAAGTCCCACCACATGGAGCAGACCCAAAGGTAAAAAGAAAAAGGTAATGTTAACAAAAAATAAGAGGTATTTAAGTAAAAGGAAGATTACAGAGATATAAGGGAAATGGGTAGATACAGGTATATACAGAAGCAGATTGCAGATGGAAATGGATTTCCTCGATGGCAGTGGATACTCTTGGATGCAGGTCCCAAACATGTGGAGGTAGGCTGGACCATGTGGTTAGCAGCTCACAGCAGCAGCGGTAGCAAGAGGTGTCCACAAGACAAAGGCAGGAGAAAGAGGAGAGTCAGGAAGTTGACTCTGTCTTAAACACGGTTGTGAACAGGAAGTGGGGGTGGAATAAACTTTGACCTGGGGGCCCTCTCCCTGGGAGGGCACAGGTCTCCCTGCCCACCTGGCCTCAGGTTTCCAGCCCACCCTCTTCCTGGGCTGGATTCAACCCAGCACACTTGGAAATCCTGTCTAGGCTTCAACATCAAGCTGCCATCTTTAGGTTCTTCTTTACATGTCCTAGAGTTCAGTTAGTCTCAAATGCAGTTCATCAAATTGACAACTGCTAGGAAGAAGATACGGCGAGGCAGATTTTCATCCCTGATGGCTGGCATTAATGTGAAGTCAGAAGAGTTAGTCTCAGTACGTACGGGTTTAATTAAATTTAGTTAGATCCTCAGGTAGTGGAAATTAGCAAAGAGGGAAATGTTGGGGAATTCCTTGCTGCTGAACTGTGGAGGAATGTATGCAGTGACAGGATTCCCAGGTCCCTCGCTTGGCTAATGAGGTGTGCCACATAGCCTGGGTCCCCTGGGTGCAAGTGTGGGATAATCAGCATGGTCTGGAATTGCACTCCCAAGAAAACCAGTTCATGGTGCTCCTGTGCCGCAGCTCAAGACTTTTCCCTTTCCAAGTTAGTAATAAACACAACCCAGCTAAGTGATATACGTGACACGTTTATTACCGTGTCCTTTAGAAGCAATTTCCTTTCTGCTCTGTTTTCTCACAGACAGTGTAATTACTGAGTTAAAGAGAACAGAAATTAAAAAAAAAAGAAAAAAAAAAGGTTTCCAGATTTGATAGTTCCCAGATGAAAGGGCAAAATTAATGAACCAGTGTATTCTCTTCAGAGATATAAGGACTTATACCTTAGAGCTAACAACTGCATTTCAGCAAGTCTTCAAGTGAAGGGACATGGTGAAATCATCTCTGTATAGGTAGGAGATTTTTAAATGTCTACACCCAAGTGCCTTCATGGAAGGCAGGCATCACGACATTTCCAGCTATGCTGTGCAAAACAAACCCAGCCACTGTTCCTCACATAACATATGCTCAGTTCCATACAGGAAGAAATAATTTGAGTCAAAATATACAATGGAATACATGGAATGTATACAAAAAATATATGGAATGACAGAATGTTTTGGGTTGAAAGAGACCTTTAAGGATCCAACCTCCCTGCAATGAGGAGGGACTCATCCAACCCTACTTTGAATGTTTTCAGGGGTGGGGCATCCACCATCTCTCTGGGAGAAAAAAGTTCCAGTGTTTCTCTAACCTCATTGTAAACAAATTTCTTCCTTATATCTGGTTCAAATCTACCTTCTTCTGGTTTAAAACCATTACCCCTTGTCCTGTTGCAACAGGCCTTACTAAAAAGTCTGTCTCTATCTTTCTTATAAGCCCCCTTTGAAGTGAGTGGTCACTGACTTTATTAGAACTACTACAAGGCACGTTGCCTTGTCTTGGGTTATGATGTGCTTTACATATTCTTCCTGTCCATTCAGCAGCCCCATCACCAAGGAACCTTTTAACTGGGGACCAAAAAATAGTCCCTCTATTGCAATTTTTTTACCAGCAGATGCCCTAAACTGTCCTAATATCTGCATAAACCAGAAGGCTGCGAGGATTGTGAGTAAGGGTGTGCAGGCTGACAAACATGGGGGGGAAAAGGCTGTTGGGTTTCTCTGCACCAATGTGCCCAGTGAGAAATAGTTTCCATGTATGCTTTCAACCTCTTCTGCTTGGAAAAGAATGACACAGCCCTAAGGCATGATCACTACAATGGCCTCTATGTAAGATGTTGCGTGTGAGCATTTGTAAAACTGCAGAGAGTGCAGGGCGGTGTGGCAACGCGTCCTCGTTCAGCAGCACTTCCCATGGACGATGGATCAGGCTGGGTACTGGGCAGGCTGCTGCTTCATTCTGGAACAGGGCAACAGTCTAAGGTGCTAGTGTTTTAACCTTTAAACACCAAAATTATTTGGCTTTTGATGTCCTCAGGTGGCCTACATCAATTTTTCTGCTGATGGGCCATTGTGAACAGGAGCACTGTCCAGGTGGTAGGACCTGGAGGCTGAATCATCCCATGGAAGGTACTTTCTACTTCCCTATTAATTCCAAGATTTGGAAACTTCCGGGTCATACTTCAAAACCTTCAGTTCTGCTTGAGTCTGCCCACTCCATGCTAGATTTTAAGAAGGGTAATTGAATGGTATAAAGCCAAGGAGGCAGAGACAGCTATCAGAAAGGTGACATGGATGGAGTGGTAATAGAGAAAACATACCTGCAGTGTTGCAAAGCAGGTGAGGACCCCATACATACCCTTCCCCAGCATTGCTGGACCAAGGGCACTCCAAGAGCATTTCTAGATCAAGTGCAAGGGGCCAAACCTGTCCTCCCTCCATGGACAGTCTTGGATTTTGGGGGTTACTTTCCAGAGGGTACAGTCCTTAGAGATGCCCCTGCCAGGATGAGTATTGGGAGCCCCTGGGAGCACTGTGTGGTTCTGAAAGCCCTGTTGCATAGCCCCTCATATCAAAACCTACTGGTCAATGTGTTTGGTGCCAGAGCACAATTTCTGCTTCTTACCATGCAGCTGCCATGAGATTAACTTGAATGAGGAGGTTTAGTACAGCTGAGGGGAGAAGTGGGTACCCTTAGGTATGTGATGCTGGGATATCCCTGTGCTGTGTGTCAAACATAAAGAAATAATTAAGTTTAATCCTTCTGAGGCACAAATTATGGATGAGATTGCAGATGGCATAAATCAGCATGGCTCTGCTGGGGTCAACGGAACAAACCTAGTTTGTGCCAGCATAGGACCTGGGACTGGTGCCTGTCATTGTGTGCAGTCACAAAGACTGCTGAGTGCCATGAAATTAAAATGAAGGATTAATAAAATAATTTTTTTGCATTGTCCTCTGCACAGACAGGCCATTTGGAGTAGCACAGCAGCCATGAATTGCCGGTGGCTCTGACCCACGTTGTTTTCCAAAGTCACTGGTGTGCATTGAAATTAATATGCCTACGTGGTGAAAAGTATTGTTCACTGCATTACTTGGTAATTTAGACTTGTGGATGAACAATTCACTTCATTTAGGTTTATATTTTTTATTTTAATTCACACACAGCACTTCCAGCTGCTTCATAAGCTGAGCTGTTCGCTGGACAATATTCCTGGGAACTTCGAAGCTGGTGCCCCACAAGGGTTTGTTCATACACTGTCTCCAATACCATCTGGAGCCAAGTGTGTCAGAGGAAACAACTCTTCAGTTCTTCATTGCCTCCTGCTGTTCCTCCAGAATTCCTCTTTAACTGAAAATTGCTCTAACAATTCATTACAATTTATGATAACTGTGGTCATTTGGCAAATTGAAGTCCACTCCTTTCTGTTACAGTATGTGTGACACTGATTCAGTGAAAGACCTAATATGCAGAGTTTCTATTTTGCATCTCTGGACTATGTGCTAGCCTAGTGTTCTTCCCCTTTTTCCCTAAATAAGAAAATAAGGTGTGGTTTTTTTGTTTGTTTGGTTTGTTTTGTTTTGTTTCAAATCCAGCCTTTCTCTACCTGTGGTTTAGACTGTCTCACAAAAATTGTAACTGAATTTTGCAGGTCTTGTCAAAAACTCAGTTAATATGACGTGGCTTAGAATATTAAAAGGTATTACTTCCTTAGAAACAGTAGTAGTAGATTTGCTATTTAATTATATCACACTTCTGATTTGCAAGAAAGAAAAAAAGCAGATGAAATTGTATTTCTTGGAAGTATAATAGCCTTTATTCTTGCACCTATGTCTTCTCAGATTAGAGTTAATTACTGAAACAGAGAAGCTGTTCTTCCTTCCACTATTACAACCAGGGTGCTATTGGATCGGTATGACATCATGCATGTTCATTGAGCTTTGAGAGATGTATTCTCAAGTGAAAATGGACAGAACCATTTCAGCAGGCATAAAACCTTCCGAATTAGTATGAGGACTGCAGATTCTGCTGACACAGAGTAAGTTTTTGTGCTATTTCTGTAAAGACAGATTACCAGAACTGATATCGTGATCTCGTCTTAGAGACTATGAATGCCTCAGTCCTCAAATGCACAAGTGATTCACAGTCATGTCCATTGCTGTGCATTTCCTCACAGTGAAGAAGCCTTGCTAGGTCAGCTGAATGACAGCAGAAACTTCATTAAACACACTTGTCCAAAGAAGGGCCACAAGGATGATCAGAGGGCTGGAGCACTTTTCCTATGGAGACAGACTGAGGGAGTTGGGGCTGTTCAAGCTGGAGAAGAGAAGGCTCTGAGGAGACCTTATTGTGGCCTTCCAGTATCTGAAGGGGGCCTACAAGAAAGCTGGGGAGGGACCTTTTAGGATGTCAGGTAGTGATAGGACTGGGAGGAATGGAGCAAAACTAGAAGTGGGGAGATTCAGATTGGATGTTAGGAAAAAGTTCTCACCATGAGGGTGGTGAGACACTGGAACAGGTTGCCCAGGGAGGTGGTAGAAGCCTCATCCCTGGATGTTTTTAAGGCCAGGCTGGATGTGGCTCTGAGCAACCTGATCTAGTGTGAAGTGTCCTTACCATGGCAGGGGGGTTGGAACTAGATGATCCTTGAGGTTCCTTCCAACCCTGACAGTTCTAATTCTGTAATTCTATGATTCTGTACACTTTGTATCTGTTAAAAGTTATTAAGCATCTGTAGATCCCTGTTTGATTCCTTCAAAGCTGGAAAATATTTCTCAAACTAAGGGGTTTCAGAACAGCTGATGATGGAAGAGCCTTGATTCCTGGTCTTGGCTTGGATCAGGTTTCATCCCTTGCATTGCAGAGAGCACCTTCATAACTGAACCTGGGATCTTATGGAGCAATCTCACCTGTGGTACCTATACCAGATGTGTCTCAGAGGCAGCTTTGACTTGTGGAGCTCCTGCTCTATTTCTTGCTAGTTGAGATAAGCATTTATTGTTTGGGCCACAGGCTTCATATTGCATGACTTACCATCGTAGATGTGTGAAGTTTAAATATTAATTCCTTTGTTAGGATAAACACCTGGACTTCAGGGTGTTATTAGTTTGATTTTAAGTTCTCTCTGTTGATCCAGGAACAGTGGAAGAAAAAAGCGTTGCCTAAAGGGGAGGCAGAGCTCCTGGCTGCTCCGATCTGTCCCTCCTCCCTGCACTTTCTCTCTTCATTGACTACAGAGGAAGCATGTAGGTGATAGTCTTAGCCATTAACACCCTGTTTCTGCTCCTCACAGTATCCTAATTTAGTGCTCTGTGTCCCTACTTCTCTCTGGTTTTGCAGTCATTACCCCCTGATAATCACTCGTTCAACTCAATTTACACCTGGTAAAACTTCCCTGTCGGGAGCAGGACATGGGAAGGGTTTCATTCCCTGGTTTAGCTGCAGGATGAGGATATGAAGCCAGCTTTGCACGGCCCCTGTGCAAAAGTAAGCACCCGACAGGGAGAGGAGGTTAGGAGGGTGGCAGGCAGCCTCCAGTCCCCCTTCTTCTGCAGGTTTGCTGTCTAACCTGAGGATCATTTCTTCTCAGTACTTTCTGCTTTGTCCTGTGGAAGGAGTCCAGATGAACATTTGCCCAGTTTCGTAAAACTCTCTGCTATTACAGGTGGGCTGTGCCTTCCAAACATTTGTAACTATTCTCACATCATTGTGCTTGGCTTCTCTCCTGTCTTCATTTAAATCCTCCTTGAACACTCACTCCTTCCAAGAGGCCTATAAATGCTAACCTATGTCAAGATAATGTCATTATCACTACTGTCGATGGAGTAACTCATCAAGTGCTGAAATAAATCACTTTCCCTGGGGATTACTGCCTTAAAAGCCAAATGTAATCAGTAAAGCTAGGGTTTGACAAGGCTGTCACAGATAGAATTCATTTACTAATGACTTGCAGCCTAAAGTCCACATTGGTGATGTGTCTGTGGTTTTAATGAAACATTGCAGAGCCCTTCCTAGCATTTGTTGCTTGTTAGATATGCTGTTTGTCAGATACATCCTCCCACTTGATGGGAAAGCTGTTTTTTTCTTCCTCTTCTCTCCAGATGAACAATAGGTTTCTGAGTGTTGTGCTGCCAAACACTGTTTTCTGAAATAAATTTTTTCTTCTTCTTTGGAATATTGTATCTCTTTGGCCTAAATCAACGTGCCAGCTACACTATTGCCACGGAGGGGTACTGCCTTTTGCAAAGCATTTTGTAGCAGCTCCTCCTAACAACTGCTGAGAGAAAAATAAAGGCACTATCTGTTCACCACGCTATCAGGAGAAAACTTGAATCATTGATAAGGATGGTTTCTAAGCAACCAAACACAGTCTACAACCCTAATAACAGCACTTTGAAAGTAAATCGCTTAGTCTGGTGCACACGAGGCCCTACTCTCCGATGAATGGCAAATTCCTATCAGCTGCATTGTCTGGCAGACATTAACAGGGCTGAAGTGGTCCTAAAACAACACTTCAAGTGGTAGAACAAAACTCAGAGGCATTCAGATCCCCTACAGACTAATAGTTTGAAAGAGGTTTTGCAGGAAATATCCTAAGGGCTTTATTAGAAAATAACAAGTCTTTCCTTTTTGACCCCATAGAATATTCTGGCTGATTGTGGCTCTGTTCAAGGACGACTCCTAAAAGCTACAGAAAATGTGTTAATTGATGTACATTTTGCAATATTTTGCCTAACTTTCCTCATAGAAAGGTGACCCAGGTACTGCCAAGTGTTGTGGTTATTACAGTGTAGCATCTTTACACAGGAAACTCATTCTTTGTAGGAGTATCTTATGCTATGTCATTGTCTGCTCTACTGAAGTGCAAACAAATGTCAAAAGAGGATTAAAAATTTTCTTTTTCAGTAGGCAATATGGAAACCTGTAAAAAACACCTTTCCTTGTCACAGTCCACTGCCTAAATCCATCACTTCTCAACTCTTCTGTGATTCTACTCCTGATACACATCTTCATTTCTCATCTGTTTCTTTTCTTAATCTTATTTTTGAGAGACTGGGATAATGCCTGAGGGTTGAATCCCAGTAAGCTGGTCCCAGAGGAAATCCTGTCTGTGATTGGTAGCCCTTGTCCTCTAGCATTGGGAAGGAACACAACCCCCAATTTCTCTTAGCCAGGGAATAAGGCGTATCTTCATCTTCATCCTCTGGGTACATTTTAACAAGCAGGCAGAGAGTTAGGGGACCTGATGGACCATAAAAAGGGAGGTAATGTTTTAAAATGCACTACAGAAGAAAGCAGCTGGCAAACCACCTCCTCATGCTTTTTGTGAGAAGGGAAAGGGCTGTAGTGACTGGTCCTCAGGTGGTCCCATCATGGACACATTGCTGGGAGCTGAGCACTGCCACCATGGGGCACTTGAAAATGGGAGACTGGGGTTTCATCTGAGGAAGAAGGCATCCTTGATGCTTAGCTGGGATGGGTGGCAGGGAGCCTGGGGAAGCTGACTCCCTCATTCACTCATGCATGGCACTGAAAGGGTCACAAACTCTGCAGTTCATGTGGGAACAAGGACCAGAACATCAAAAAAAGCGGATGTTTGCTGGGAGAAACGCAGGCACTGTGGCCACCCAGGAGCCTGAGCAGCTTACAAAGAGCTTTTCATGCTGTAGTTTGGGTCCTTTTAAGTGGCATGCTAAGATCTTCCCGTAATTTTTCTTGGCCCAGCTGTAAAATGGGTGTGGAAATATTACATCTGCCCTTGCTTTGTCTGATTTGCCTAATAAGACAGTGTCTGGCACAGTGATAATGCTGAACACCACTCAAATACAACTAATACCAAATTGCTTGCATGGCTATGCTAGAGGAGTTGTAGAGGTTTGATGATACAAAAAAGAAGTGGAAATTTGGGTCTCAGAATTGGGGCAGGGAAGGGCTGTGATTCTGTGAGTGTTAGTTGCAGACTTATCTGTGCTAATGTGCATTTGACACACAAGAACTGGTCTACCATCTAGCTGCTCTCATAGAAAGACAGTTGAGAAGAAGCCTCTCTGCCAGGCACCCTTTGGGGAGCAGAAAGTCCTTGAGCCCATGGGAAGCAACCACATGGTGATGATGTCTCTTGGTCTCTTCTCCAAAGTAACTAATGATAGGATGAAAGGAAACGGATTTAAGTTGTGCCAGGGCAGGTTTATATTGGACATTATGAAAAGTTTTTTTACTGAGAGAGTGGTGAGGCATTGGAACAGGATGCCCAGGGAGGTGGTGGAGTTGCCGTAACTGGAAGTGTTCAAGAAATATATAGATGTGGTGCTTCAGGACATGGTTCTGTGTATTTCTCATGCTGCCTGATTAAAGAGAGTATTTTGGTTTAGAAACCAAGGTGACTCCTGTGAGCACTGAGGGTGCTTCAAGGCCTGAAAGGAAGGACTCCAAGGAATACTTGTGCTTAGGTAGAGACTGTTTCATACATATTTTTAAAAAATACTTCATTTTGTGACATATTTCAAATGGGTATATTTATTATTGCCTATGAGCATCAGGGAGCAAAGGATGCAGATGAGCCCATCCACATACAGCCATGCATCCAAGGCCAGTGAGTTCTTCAGGTGGAACTGAAGAAGGAGCTTGTGAGCATGATTTCCCCACTGACTGAGCAGAGGACTGCCACATCACTTCCAATGGTCATAAAATCCAGCCTGTAAGTGGGTTTTGGGTCTGGATGACACCTGCTCTGTGCTAGGAGGAATCTTTGAGATGAAAGTAAGATGGTGTTGAATGCCTTGGACTTATGGCAGTGGAGGGACTGTAGAAGAGTCTGGGATGAGAGACCCATCATGGACCCATGTCTGCCATCCCAGATCCATCCCAGCCACAAAAATCCAATCAAAGTAGTGGTTTGGTATTGTTGGGATCCACCTGCCTATGCTGTGTCAGCCGTGGAGGTGGTCTTACGGCTCAGCACCAAAACACTGAATAGAAGCTGGGCTATGGAGAGAACATAGAGAGTGGAAAAGTCTCTCCCCTACACCCCCATAACAATTATCCATATTATTAATTACCTGCAAAGAGGGAATTCAAAAGTGCAGACATAAGAGATCTCCAGAGTTTCCACAGCTCTTGCAAAAGCAGAGTTAAAAAGCCCAGAACATCCTTCTTGGGGCAGCTTCAGATGTTTCGCTCCTTTTAAAAAATTTTCTATGTCAGCTTCTCAGCTGTACTTGCATATGGGGTACATATGGAGAAGACAAAAAAAAAAAGGTGATGACTGGCGCCAAACGGGGCCTGCTGCAGCTTTTAACAGTCCTCTCTGCTTGCTATTAAAATGCAGCTTTGCCTGGTGAAAATGCTGCTTCATTCCTGCAAAAATACTTCCCAAAGACACGGCCCTTGGAGCACAGCAGGGAAATGTGCTGAAAAGAAGGCTGCTTGGGGGTAACAGGGGCAGGGGGTAAGAGGAGCAGCCAGGTCAGGCTGTCCCAGAGGTACCCAGCCCTGCTGAACTGGGTGGTGGGGGCTTAGCAGCCTGGGGAGTTGCTGGGTGGATGGGCTGAGGCTGTCAGTGTGTGGTGTGCCCTGCTCAGGCTGACCTGGCTGAAGGCTTGGGGAGTGGGAGAATATCAAGTCTGCTATCTAGCCACTGTGCTCCGCTTCCTGCCCTGTGTCCCCGGGTGGGCAGCTCTTCTCCATCTTGCCTGGAAATTAGTGGGGATGCCTCTCTGTCTCCAAAAGGCTGCCTTCACCTGTGATCTGGACCTATACTCTTTCCATCCCTGCAGTCCTGGCCTCGTTTCTGTGCTCCCCAGCCCATGTACATCAAATGGCAATTGTGTGTGTCTGTTTGCATCTCCCCACCATGCCCCAGGCTGAGGGCAGGTTGGCCCTCCTGCCACACCGTATTTTGCATGACACTGCTCACAGCCATCAGCCTGAGTGGGGAAACCTCTCCCCATCAACCCTGGCAGGGGCCAGGAGGAGAAGAGGTGGCCAAGACCAAGAGAGTGATATGCCAAAACGACCTGGGAAACCCATCTGTTTTTGGCACCCGTGGCAGGCTGTGGCATTGTTGCTGTCCTCAGGAAGCAGCTGGCAGCTTCTTTGAAGCCTGCCTGCCCCCCATCTGCCTACCAGCTGCCCTCCCCACTGACTGCGGCTGACCACAGGGGTGTGGTGGGTGGGAGGTGAAGCAGGAGCAGTGCTGAGGCTCAGCATTCAGCAGGGTGGTGGGCTGCCCATGTGTAGTGGTTTGGCCCTAGCTGGGGGCCGGATGTCCACCAGCATCTGTCTGCTCTGTCACTCTCCTTAGATGGACAGGGGAGAGGCAAAATACAACCAAAGGCCCAGGATTCAAGATAGAAGTGATTTAATGGGATGAAAAGCAAAATCAAAGGCAGAAGCAAGAGCAAAGAAAGATATTATTCTCTACTTCCCATCAGCAGATGATATGCCATCACTTCCTGGGAAGCAGGGCTTCGATACACGGAGTGGTTGCTCCAGAGGACAGACACCATCAATGAATGTTCCTCACTTCCTTCTTTCACTTAGCTTATATATCTGAGCTGATATATGACATGCAAAACCTCTTCTGCGAGTTTGGGTCAGCTGCCCCAGGCATGTTCCCTTCCAGGATCTTGCCCATCCCTCAGCCTACTGTTGAGGGAAAATGCTGGAAAAGCACAGCCTTGGTGCTTGGCTCAGCAGTCACCAAAACACTGGTGTGTTATGAAAACCCAACTACATCACTGCAAAACACAGCACTACGAAAGATGCTCTGGGGAGAATTAACTCCAGCTCAGCCAAACCCCCTACACCACCATGGGGACAGGCGGGCAGGTTTAGAAGCAGTGGTTGTGAACTGTGACTGTAGCTCGTTGGGTCTTCCAGTCCTCTCCCATAGCACCTGGCAGTCACTGAGCATCAGGCCAAAATGTGGTTAAGGCAAATTGCACTTCAATGAAATATGAAATACTTGCACAGACATACAGAGGACATTTGGCATGGATCTGCATGAGGACAGTGATGGCTGTAGTGTGAATCTGCATCAGAATGGTGCTAATAACTGCATGAACCTTAAATCACTGTTTCAGAGATGCCCCAAATCAGGGATTAAGATAAAGGCTCACTGGGCACAGTGGTGCTTCTTAACCCTTGGTTCTTGCCAAGTTCCTTAGGAAAGAGGACTCATTTTCCAAGAGATGTTTTCTTGCCTGCCCTAACTGTACCTGTTCCCTTAAGCTGTACACATCTCACCCACCTGATAGCATCCCCAGCAATCTGTGATGGTTCTATTCTCCCTTAAAATGCAACAGGAGGTTGTGGAACACTCTGTTATCAAGATCTATCTTTTGGCTGCACCATCCACGTACAAGATCAGTATCTATTTTAAGGCTTCTTGCATGATACTGCAGAGTCTTCTTCAGAAACAGGATGCAAAACAGACGGAAAATGGTGCACTGGGTTTTTTTGAGTCCTTTCCTTGTCTTTTATGTAGTTTCAGTGTGCACTTGCAGCCCAGAAAGCAAATCATATCCTGAGCTGCATCAGGAGAAGTGTGGCCAGCAGGTCGAGGGAGGTGATTCTCCCCCTCTACTCCAGTCTGGTGAGACCCCACCTGGAGTACTGTGTCCAGTTCTGGAGCCCCTATTACAAGAAGGATCTGGGTGTGCTGGAACATGTCCAGAGAAGGGCCACGAGGATGACCAGAGGGTTGGAGCACCTCTCCTATGGAGACAGACCGAGAGAGTTGGTGCTGTTCAGTCTGGAGAAGAGAAGGAGACCTTATTGTGGCCTTCCAAAATCTTAAAGGGGCCTACAATAAAGCTGGTGAGGGACTATTTAGGATGCTGGGTAGTGATAGGACTAGGGACAATGGATCCAAGCCTGAAGTGGATAGATTCAGATTGGATGTCAGGAAGATGTTGTTTGCCATGAACAGATATTGGAACAGGTTGCCCAGAGAGGTGGTAAAAGTCCCATCCATGGAAGTTTCTGGACGTGACTCTGAGCAACCTGATCTAGTGTGAGATGTTCCTGCCCATGGCAGGGGAGGGGTTGGAACTAGATGATCCTTGAGATTTTTTCCAACCCTGACGATTCTATGATCTTTTTGCATTCCATGTTTCAAAACTGTACACCTGCACTCATGCAGTAGACAGCCTTTACTGTTAATACCTCCTCACATTATCTCTTCACACTCAAGTAAGATTTGTATTCATCTCTTCCTGCAGCAACCCATTGGTGAAGAGCTGAACTTTTTAGCAGTTGTAGTCAGCTAAGGCAATTTTTGATGATGTTCTTTCAAATGGAAAGCAGAATTATAAGTCAGTTTTCATTGGGAAAGCACTAGTTGCAAAGCATAAAGTGGTTGTGGGATTGGTAAGAAAAAAAAGAGAGAAGAAAATAATGAGCTTCAGGAAAACTCCTTTTGTTGTTTTTGTTGTTGTTGCCAACATTGCTAGGTTTCTGGAATGTTTTGCCCACACTCAAAGTTACTGTTCTAGGGAAAAGAAAAGGACTCCTTTTTTCCTGAACAGTCTCTGGGAAACTGAGAAATCATATATTCTGTCACCCTGGCAATGTTGACATTTCTGTGGCAACCACAGACAGAGATAGAGGTGAAAAATACTGGGTTGAAATGGAAAGGAATGAGTGGCTGCTCTTGGGGTATAAGAAAATAACACAGGTGTTAAAGTGCCCTCCAGTGCCAACCCAAACAAAGGGTGGTCTACTCATAATTTTCCTTAGAGTTACAAGGGTATAGTTTCCAGCTACAATAAGATTTCTTTCCATGAAATTTAGTTTAGGAATCGAGATTACTTTTTAAACCAAAAAATTAACAAGTCCAGGGATTTCTGGCTTCATACGTGTTGGCAAATGAGGTTGATTTTAATGGCATTAGCACTAAGTGGACAAACGGGACTAATTTGCAGTACAGAGGATTCCAGATACATAAGAAAATTGCAGGTAATAAAGATTTGTGAATACCATATTCATGCTGATGAAGTGCCTGGCTGTTGCTTCTTGAAATGCAATACTGGTTCCTCTTGGATTTTCTTGTTTTGGTTTGGTTTGGTTTCATCCTGTGGCCTTTTGGAGGGCAGGAAAAGGAGAGAATAAAAGGAGCAAGAGGATGAGAGCACGGTCAGGCTTTGCATACGCTAAAGGAACAACAAATTGTTTGAGGTCACAGACATTGTTAGGCTGAGCTCAAGATAGATGTCTGGTACTTTTGTCCCAGCTGATAGCATCAAGCAGATGTTTGGTTGTTTATTAATTGTGGAAGAAAAGCCAAGATGGTGTGATGAGGACCGTCACTGACTGACGCAGCCTGCCCAGGGCACTGTGCCAGCAGGAGAGCCTTCAGACCTTGGCCATTGTGCTTTCTTTCCCAGCACGATGGATGATGCAGGAAGTCCACTGATTTCAAATGGAGGTTTTAATCAGAATGTTTTTAAGAACTTACAACTTCTTTTTATTTTTTCTTTTTTTTAATGTATACTGAAACAGTACTCTGGGAAAGGTTTGGCAGGTGCTCAGCTCCTCTAAACACATCTCCATCGGCAGCTGATGCCAGGGAATGACTATGGCCAGCTGTTGCTTCAAGCAGTGTCATAGACCTGGTGAGAGCAAAATGTGTGGCTGGGCCATTCTGCCTCCAGGAACTCTTGTCATGCACTGTTGGATGCGATGTCAAGTTGTTTAGAGGGAATTTCTGTGGCTCCTGAAATATTCTGACCTTGAAGGTGGCCTTGGTCTTCTATAAATGACTAATGTTCTTCAGGTTTCTCATCTGACTGCTCTTTTCCAAAAAGACAATGCTTCTTGGAATCTGATGTAAGGTTTCAATTCCAAATTGACAACATTTTCTTAGGCTTGTCGAAATACACAGAATGAAACACACCCAAGAAATGGCAGAAGAATTGACTGGGTAAGTAAAGTTCTATTAACTTTATGTAGTGTTCCCTTTGAAATGTGCGTTTGCAGTTTTATGTTGTACCATAAACAGCAAATAGCTCTTGTGTCCTTCTGAAGGCGAATTGACTCATGTAACTTTGCATTACATGCCTTGTGCTCAGCCTTTCTAGAACAAATTATGTGATCTTAATCATGTTTTGCCTCCTGCATTTCTTCATTTTCTTCTCACTTAGTTTTACACTTACAGATCGCAGGCATTGCTTATCTGGGATATGACACAAAAACTTTCACAACTGTAGCAGTTGTTTAAACATCAACCCCATCAAAATGGAGTGGAAAAGAGGGTCTGAAGAACAGGTCTTATGAGGAGCAGCTGAGGGAACTAGGGTTTAGTCTGGAGAAAAAGAAGGCTGAGGGGAGACCATATTGCTCTACACAACTACCAGAAGGGAGATTGTAGTGAGGCGAGTGCCTGTGTCTTTCTTCCAAGTAACAAGCGATAGGACAAGAAGAAATGGCCTTAAGTTGCACCAGGGGAGGTTTAGATTGTATATGATAAGAAACTTCTTCATTGAAAGCCTTATCACAGACTGGAATAAGCTCCCCAGCAAGGTGGTTGAATCATCATCCCTGGAGGTGTTTAAAAGACTCATAGATGTGGTGCTAAGGGACATGGCTTAGCACCAGACTTGGCAGAATTAGATACTGGTTGGACTTGATAATCTTAAATGTCTTTTCCAGTCAAAATGATTCTTTGATTCTATGAAAATGAAGGTAACATCAGCATTTGAGCTTCAACATTTGACCTGGCCAAATGCCAGGTCCTGCACTTGGGTCACAACAACCCCAAGCAATGCTACAAGACCTTGGGGCAGTGTAGCTGGAGAGCTGTCTGGCAGAAAGGGACCTGGGGGTTCTAATTGACAAGCAACTGAATATGAACAAGCAGTGTGCCCAGGTGGTCAAGAAAGCCAATGGCATCCTGGCTTGTATCCAAAACGTTGTGTCCAGTAGGAGTAGGGAGGTGACTGTCCCCTTGTACTCCACTCTGGTGAGGCCACACCTCGAGTATTGTGTCCAGTTTTGGGACACAAAGAGAGATGTGGAGGTGCTGGAGCAAGTGCAGAGGAGGGCAATGAACCTGGGGAAGGGCCTGGAAAATAAATCTTATGAGGAGTGACTGAAGGAGCTGAGGCTGTTCAGTTTGGAAAAGAGGAGGCTGAGGGGAGACCTCATCGCTCTCTACAACTGCCTGAAAGGATGTTGTGGAGAGGCTGGTGCTGGTCTCTTCTCACAGGTAGTTGGTGATAGAACAAGAGGGAATGGCCTCAAGCTATGACTGCGTAGGTTTAGAATGGACATTAGGAAAAAAATTTCACAGCAAGAGTGGTCAGGCATTGGAATGTGCTGCCCAGGGAGGTGATTGAGTCACCAACCCTGGATGTGTTTAAAAGTCATTTGGATGTGGTGCTTGGGGATATAGTTTAGGGGTGAACCTTGTAAAGTAGGGTTGTTGGTTGGACTTGGTGATCCTGAGGGTCTTTTCCAACCTGAATGTTTCTGTGACTCTCCTAATAGGAGGTTATTTCCCTGATTCAGAGACCAGAAGATCCTTATGTATTATCTAGTGAAATGAAGTCCAGGAGGAAAGAAGATAGCAAGGGAGGCAGAGAAAATATGAAGATATTAAGTGCCAGTGTCTTTTTCCATTTAACTGCAGGCACTTTCTACCACCACATCTGCTCCATGGCACCAGCATTTGATGAATCTATGCTGTTAGGCTTATTTAAATATTTTGAGGTCTAGGGCTGGATTCATTCTACACCTGGAGCATCAGAGATAAACATGCAGCTGAGTAATTTCCCTAATTTTTCAAAATTGGGCATCTCAGGAGAATGAGTCCACATTTTAGGCAGGCCCTTTCTCCATCTTTTAAAAATAGACTAAGGCCAGTTTTGCAAAATGTTGTTCTAGCCCCATCTGTTTCTAATGAAAATCCAGGCAATTCAGGAAACCTTACCAAGGAAATGGACCTTCAAATCAAAAGGAACCAGGGAGAGAAAATGTTTCTGTCACAGAATCACAGAATTGTCAGGGTTGGAAGAGACCTCAAAGATCATGCAGTTCCAATCCCCCTGTCATGGGCATGGACACCTCACACTAGATCAGGTTGCCCAGAGCCCCATCCAGCCTGGCCTTAAAATCTTCCAGGGATGGGGCTTCTACCACCTCCCTAGACAACCTATTCCAGTGTTTTACCACCCTCACGCTGAGGAACTTTTTCCTAACATCCAATCTGAATCTCCCCACTTCTAGTTTTGCTCCATTCCCCCTAGTCCTATCACTACCCAACATCCTAAAAAGTCCTTCACCAGCTTTCTTGTAAGCCCCCTTTTCCTTAGCAAGAATGATTTGAAGACGGTTTAGAAAAGTATCTTTAAGTCACATTGCAATTTTTTTTTTTTCTATGAGGATGATGGTGAGTGCTCAGTGAGATTGTCAGAAGCCAACAGGTAATGCATTTCCATCAAGATTAGTGGGTGCTGACCAGGCAACATTTTCAGTGTTTGCTAAGGAGATGCTCCCTTTTCCAAGATGGCCATGAAATGCTCAAGAATAAATCTCCCTGAAAATCCCATTCCTCTGGAATTAAGGTGCTTTTCAAAGGGACCTTCTGTAATTTTTCAGAATGCCTTTTTGAAAAATGCTGTTGTGGATCCTCTCAGATCCTGCTTGTGACCACAGAGCATTGGGGGGTGGGGGGGGTGGGGGGTGGGGTGTTGTGATATCTAAGAAAATTTGATTATCAATTTGTTGGGCACATTTTTAGGCAGATCAAGTGCCAAGAGTAATTTTATTTAGCTTGGAGTATCTGGTAAACATAAAGAGAAAAAGAGCTCTGAGGCTGGACAGGTCTTATCTCAGTATCTTTATTTACATTTTCAAAGAACACTGACGCAGTTGAGCTACCAAAAGAACTGCTTTCCATGGGCCTGGGAACAGAAACAAATCAGTCCTTAACAGTGTTGTGTGAAAACTATGGCAAATGTTATGTAAAACTGTGCAAACAGAATGTTTGTGTTCTAGTTCCAGGTCATTTAGTGGGCAAAAAGAGAGACATTTTGTGTGAAATAGCCATGAAATGGTTTGCTATTATATAAGTGTAGGAATTGCTATATCAAACTAATGGTGACATGTCGAGAACCAGATGCTCCAAAGCAAAATCCAAGACATCCCAGTGTGGATAATTATGAAACAGTCTGACCATAGAGGACATTTCTGCATAAATGATTTTAGCCCTAAAAGGCTACATGTTTATATTGCTTCTGAAAAGGTTTTAGACTGATTTCCCACAGACAGAGGGCTTATGCAACCAGTGTGCTTCCTGGCTGTGAAAATATCTAACTCCCTCCCTCCCTGTCTGCTCTCCAGCCTCCAGCAACCTCCGAACACATCTGATCTTTGCCACATGAACCAGAAGAGAGGAAGTCTCACAAATAGTTAAATTCCTACAGTTCTCATGAATATAAGCTGCTCCCCAGTGAGGAAAGACAGGTAATAATGCCAGTTCAGGGTGAGCTTACACCTCATTAAAAAACAAAGAAACCACATGGGAGAGCATCTTGTAAGTGCTCCAACTGCACAAAAAGCTTCAGCTGTGGCTCTCTATCAACATGAGATGCAAATCCTAGGTTACCATTGGCACTAATGGCACTATGTCTTTTTCCTATTGATTATAAATTTGGATATCCCTAGGATCTAATATAAATGCTTTGTTCTTTGTGACTGAGCATGTTCTGAGCTTTAACAACATCCAGGGGCAATGAGTGCTAGCTGGCTAACACACAGATAGGATGTTTCCTTTTGGTACTAGAAATCTATAGATTTTGTTGTAGTTCTTCCCATAAAGCATCTGTGCTAAATTAGTGTGTGATGCCAGCAAGCTAATTTGTAAATTAATCAGAAGTAAGTTGAAAGCAGTCTTACCTCTCTTGGGAAGGCTGGAATTAATTGTTTCAAGGTATTGAAATCTTGCCTCCTTGCCACACTGTGCTACTTGACTCTTCTCTGGAGTCCAAATCATTTTAGAGGATTTCTTATCCCTCTTCTTAGACCAGGACAGCTGCCCTGTGACAATCATTTCCCCTTGCATTGGCAAATGCCACATCTTGTATCACTTCTTCGTGGCATCATTAATGAAATGAAGCCTCCTAAGAGAAGATCCGTGGTGCTTGTTTATTGGTCTGGTCAGTGTTTAGATATTGAAAAAAGAGTTATGATAAGAAGTTCTAAGGTGAAAAGGTGAGTCACCTAAAGTAGAAGGAGATATAGATATATATACATATATATAAATACACACATATATATAAATACACACACACACACACACATATATATATATATAAAGTTCATTTCCCTCGAAACTGAATTTCTGGTATAACATTGCTAATGAGGAAATCTATTCACAGCTATTTTGGCAAGTTCCCAAGACAGTCTTGTTTCAATTGCAAATGTGTACCTCTCTCTACTTTTCATTAACATTTGTGCAGGGATGGTATTATCCCTAGGAGCAGTATAGGGAAGCCCTTCGATGCACCCGCTTGTGTGTTGCTCCTTCCTAAAATAAAGCAAATCTATATTTCATTTGGAAGTCCAAGTGATTTATAAGATGAATTGACCTGTCAGGGACAGACAGGGCTGGCAAACAATATGTTATGTCTCAGATGCTGGATTACACAGTTCAGCTTCTTGACTGCAATCCTCAAACGTGCAGGAAAGCAGAGTGCTGGAGTCTTTTGGGACAAAACATTAATTGAACAAGTTCAGAAATTCACACAGTATAAATTTCTCCCCACAATGAGCTGAGCCATATGTTCATTCTGTTTTCTTGGAGGTGTGGCTTTTGTTCACATGGAAGAAGCACTGAAAGGACACAGAGGCCCAGTGGCCTGAAAGAAGAGGAGGAGCAAGACCTTGCAGGTCTGAGGGGACAGAGCCTCTAGTAACACTGAAGGACTGATGGTTCTTAGAAGTTTGTTTCTGAAAAGAAGGCTCTGGAGAATTCTGCATGGCTTTTAGTGAAGTTGCTGAGTGTTACATGTTTTTGAGTGGACCACCTATTCTGATGTACCATGCTTCTCCAAGCAGCCCCATCAGCATGTTGTTTTCTATAACTGTTCTTTGGACTGTAGATATTTATGTCCATGCACGCAATATACTTTATGTCCCAGTCTTCTCTTCTGTGTCTACCACACATCCTTCACCCTCATTTCCTCACTCCCACATAATCTACTAGAAGGGCAATTTTTTGACATTTGAGAGGGGTGTTAACAAGAATCAGGTGCTGCCATCACTCATGAAAGAACTAGGTTTCCTTTACCAGCTGTGGTATGAGCTGGTAATAAAAAAAAAAGTTAAAAAAAAAAGAAATTAATTGGTGTGGACATTACAGTAAAGTTCTTGTATTTAGCAGGTGAAAAGTCAATACTTGACCTGTAGTGAGATTTGTTCATGGAAAACCCCTGGAAGCTGTTTTTAGCAGCAGGGCATTAGTCACTCTTGGAAAGCTGCTCGCTGCTTGGTGCTTCTGGCTCGTGCCATGCCGTGTGTGAGGATTGTTTTGGACGCTGCACAGTGTTAACAGCGACTCCCACTTTTCCTCAGGTGTTGAGTTTAAGCACATGGTTCCTGGCTATTTTAGGAAAACATGAGCTCACATTCCAGATAGCTTTCTCTCCATCCAGAAGACGTGGGTTGTAGAAGGCCCTGCCTGGGGGGCCTGGGAGGCTGGGTAAGGTCCCGCGTCTGGAAGGATTGTGTCATGGTATTTCTGCCCAACCAGTTTGAGGATATGAGGTGGAGGGAAGACAATACAAGTGTGACTGAAGGCTGAGAAAGGGATATTTTTCTATGTCAGATGAAGATAGGTAAAACAGAGACATCGGAGCAGTGAGGTCATGGAGTGAGGTCTGATGAGTGGAATCTCTTTGAACACATCAAAAGTCATGGATTAAGTCATGCTGCACTAAGCCTAAGGCAACTCCTAAAGATATTGACAAAGGGAAAATACAGGTGATGAATTAAAAAACCAGTCTGATCAAGTGGAAAGCTGTCTTGCGTGATACAGGTCTGTTGGGATAAGAAAAGTGGTTGTTTCAGCTGCTAAATTATTCCTTCAGTTTTACTGCTAAAACTCTTGTAAGTTGCTCCAGTGGTACAATGGGGATCTAAATTTTGCAGGAGATCCTCCTGGTGTAGGGAAACTCCTGGATAGCCACAAGCCAAGGAGGTTGCTTAAGAGAGGGTACAACTGTGTTTAGACCAGGCGTGCCTCACTGTATAGGGCTGAAAACAACTGGGAAGGCCCAATGCTGCTGAGGAACTCTCTTCTCTCTCTTCCATTCTGTGGCTTCTTCAATAATCTTTCAAAGGAACCTTATAAATCTCTAAGTAGTGGGTTTTTTAAAATATTGCTGTTATGGTAATAGTTCAGCGCTGCTTCCTTTTGTTATGTGTTAATGGTATCCTTCTCTTAAGTCTACTAATAAAAGGCACTTAAACCCCAAAGTGAAAGTCATTGTAAAGTTACAAGTCAAACAGCTTTGTGCTGTTAGTACCTAATACACAAACTTCTGGAGTGGCTCTGCATCGGGGGTTAGCCTCAAACCTTCACCAGGGAGCTTGCGCTGGCTGCAATGCCTGCTGCTGTGCTTTTGGGGTCACCTCCTCCATGCATGAGTCAGAGCTGTAAAGAAATATTTACACAGCAAAAAGTCTCTTAACTGAGAGTAGAAGGGATGGGGAAATTTCAGACAAGTTAGGAATAATAGAGAATATTACATCTGGCATCTGGATAGAATGATTCAGAATCTGTATCTTTGATAGTCTCTTTAATAGAACTTTTGAATCACCCTATGGACTATATTCATATAGAATTTATATCCTTGCAAGTGAATTCTTCAGGCTTATTCACAGGTCTGTGGAAAACTCTTCTTTTAGTTATGTTCTTCAATTCTGCATATTGCCATAAATAAAATAAGAAACAAAGAATATGTCTGACTTTCCCAAGCTGGCCAGGATGTCACCATACATACCGTGCCCAGTCCTCAAAGCAGTAGACTACTGCAATCTTCGTGAGGGGGTGAAGAGTGCATGGAGATGATGGCAGAGTATGGGCATCTGGGGAGAAAGCTATGGATTAGATGGCATCTTGAGAAGCCTCCCAGCTTTACATTTCCTGTGGTTTCTGTGAGCAATTATTTATTAGGGAAGTAAATGAAAGAAAAAGCCATAAATGAGTGGGAAGTGTAGACTGATTTCTGGAGAAAAGTGTGGTGGAAAAGACAGGAAGGCTGAATTTAGGCAGACCTAGAAAATATAAAAACGAAGCCAGCTATTCCTTTCCTATTGCCAAGACACTGTGCTGTTATAAATGGAAAGAGTGAGGGTCTCTGTAACCTCACTGAGTCACAAAGACATGATGATTTGGCTCAGCTAATCTTGTCTTGGTGTGCTTTTGTGCAAGAGCAAGGACTGTTCCCTGTAAACACTGTGGTCAACTCCTGCTTAGCCACTGAGTGTTCTCAGAGAAGATGAAATCTCCACAGATCCTCCAAGCTGGCATGCTTCCATATGGTGTCCACTTGGGAACAGTTGAAATGAAGGTGGTCTCAGCTTTTCTATTCATAGGTGGGTGATCAGTTTTGAGCCCAGATGCTCTTCCAGACCCTGAGGAAAGCTTAAAGTAGGTGTGTTCATGCTGGTGTTCTGGGATGACAGGGCTTGAATCTGGTATTAAACCCTTTTTTTGTGCATCACACATATGTAGCAGTTCCGAGGACCTGCAGCTTTTTGTGCTTGGGTATGATGAGGTGTACATTCCCAAGAGCCAGCCAAGCAAAAGCAGTTGGCCACTTGGAGCTGTGCTTAGTGCCAAATCCAACCCATGAGTCCTCACCTGAGCCATGCTGGTGAAGCTGGTATGTATTCATGGGCCTGCTGCCTCACTGAGACAGAAAGGATGCCCAACTGGACCATGAAATGAGTTGCTGGAGGCAGAAACCCCTTCCCACATATGTTGTGCTTTTCTTTGGGTGGCAGAAGGATTTTAAAAATTAAAAAAGAAAGAAAAAAAAAGAAGAAAAAAGGAATTCTTCTCATAGTTGGAAGAAGGTGGAAAAAGTAAGAGAGATACCTTGAAGAGATTTTTATTTGTATTGCCAGTGATTCCAGGATGAAGACAAGATCCTTGTAGATACCTGTCTAGTTTCTACCATGGGATACGTCAGAGCTGACAGTTTTCCACCAGGAGGGTTAGATTCTGTTAAAGCAGCATTTTCTTATGGCAAATAATTTCAGCTGGAAAAATTTTGACTAACTTATGATATGAACATGAATGGCTCTGACAGCAGTGCTGCAGTTACTTCATCCATTAAAAGCAGAGAGGCTCTGGAGGGACAGGAGCGGGCTAAAGGTGCAGCCCCTACCTCTGCATCATGATGCTGAACATGGGCTGTCCTGTCTACAGCTCTGGCCACCTTCAAAACCCTACAGTGGTGAAAAGCTTGGGGGCTTGCAAGCAGTGCGGCTCTTGGCTGAGCTGTGATTACTGGGTCTGCACAAGCAGGGCTCACTCCCAGCCAGCTGTGTAAGGACTTTCAGCCATATTTTAATCCGATTGATGGAGTGGCCAGAGATGGTGATGGGATTAGAGCCCAGCAGGATGACGAAGCACTTGGGATTTGCCCCTGCACTGATCTCTGCAGCACACCAAAAGGGAATGGCTGCTCTTGATTCACAGCCCAAAAAACCCTGTGTTGTGGTGGAATGTTTCCTCCAAGATGTGAGTCCAACCCAAACACATCTCACAGTCTGCACTCAGAGCTTTGTCTGCCTCCTTTTCTTTTCTTTTCTTTTCTTTTCTTTTCTTTTCTTTTCTTTTCTTTTCTTTTCTTTTCTTTTCTTTTCTTTTCTTTTCTTTTCTTTTCTTTTCTTTTCTTTTCTTTTCTTTTCTTTTCTTTTCTTTTCTTTTCTTTTCTTTTCTTTTCTTTTCTCTTTTCTTTTCTTTTCTTTTCTTTTCTTTTCTTTTCTTTTCTTTTCTTTTCTTTTCTTTTCCCTTTCCTTTTCCCTTTCCTTTTCCCTTTCCTTTTCCCTTTCCTTTTCCCTTTCCTTTTCCCTTTCCTTTTCCCTTTCCTTTTCCCTTTCCTTTTCCCTTTCCTTTTCCCTTTCCTTTTCCCTTTCCTTTTCCCTTTCCTTTTCCCTTTCCTTTTCCCTTTCCTTTTCCCTTCCCTTTTCCCTTCCCTTTTCCCTTCCCTTTTCCCTTCCCTTTTCCCTTCCCTTTTCCCTTCCCTTTTCCCTTCCCTTTTCCCTTCCCTTTTCCCTTCCCTTTTCCCTTCCCTTTTCCCTTCCCTTTTCCCTTCCCTTTTCCCTTCCCTTTTCCCTTCCCTTTTCCCTTCCCTTTTCCCTTCCCTTTTCCCTTCCCTTTTCCCTTCCCTTTTCCCTTCCCTTTTCCCTTCCCTTTTCCCTTCCCTTTTCCCTTCCCTTTTCCCTTCCCTTTTCCCTTCCCTTTTCCCTTCCCTTTTCCCTTCCCTTTTCCCTTTCCTTTTCCCTTTCCTTTTCCCTTCCCTTCCCTTCCCTTCCCTTCCCTTCCCTTCCCTTCCCTTCCCTTCCCTTCCCTTCCCTTCCCTTCCCTTCCCTTCCCTTCCCTTCCCTTCCCTTCCCTTCTCTCTTTTTTTCTTTTTCTTTTAATTATATCCAAATCCTTGTGCATTGCTTCAGGCACTGAGTCGCCATGGGGGCTCCAGAGGCACCCTGCAGCTGGTGGGCATTCAGCCCGACTTCCTGCGAGGCAACCTGCCGGGCAGCAGCACTGTGAGAACCTCCTTTGTCTCCACCTATCAGATGCCAACAGAAGTAATTGCTCTTGGGGCTGGCTGGCTCAGAGGGGCTGAGGTCCACAGAAGGTGTAAACCACTGTGTGCTCACGGGTGGCAGGAGAGCAAGGTGGATTTGCACAAGAGATGTCTTTCATCCATTGCACTGAAGTAGATGTCTTTTTTCTTTTTACCCACATGAAAAAGGGAAAATTAAGGTAAACCATTTCTACAGCTCTGATTTGTTCTTTGCAGGAATGGTGTCTTTAAATGCTCCAGCTCAAAGTATTGCTGCTGTTAGTAGAGTGAATTGCAGGTACAATGCAAGAGTCATCGGAACGTCTGTCACAAGGACACAGAGTGCTCCCTCTTGAGTGAGCCTCGGATTTTAATCCCTGAATGAGCATCTTGACACTCTGTGGCCTGCCTGGTAATGTTCTTAATCCACCTCTTTATAAATACACGTTCCTGAGAGGGGCGAAGGGGGAGAACAGAAGGGAGGATCTTTCAGCCTGGAGCTGTGCTTGCAGGAAGCAGATGAAGGTGCTCACAGGCTAAGTGGATTAAGACCAGGGAATGTCAGTTCAAAAAATAGGAGCTGCAGCTTGACATAAAGACCTTGGAAAGTGAGAGGATTCACTGCTGACCAGGGCCAGGCCTTCAGAGGAAGCGAGGAAGGGCCCAGTCCCGCCATCATTTCCTGGAATGGCTGTGGACATGGCCTGGAGATGTCCAGGGGATCCTCCTTCTCCTCAAGGTGTGGCTTTGCCTGGCTCTGAGCCCTGCAGCTTATCCATGTATCTGCAAGCTGCAGCTGGTGGAGCACCAAAGTGAGGAGGACCAAAGTGAGGTCCTTCAGGGAAGAGTGCAAGGATAGGGTGCTCTCCCCCTGCCCCTCCACCTGCTCTTCTTTAAGCTCCCTAAGTAGCCAAGCTTGGTTGGACATGGCCATGCCTAACACAAAACACTCCTCTAGAACACTGGGAGTACCTGGAGTTAAAAATAAGATCGAGATACATTTATTAAAAAAACCCAAACCAAAACAAGCCCCCCTCCCCCACAAATAATATAACCATTAAAATAAGGGAGAGTTAAAAATAGGTTTTAAAAATAAAAGTTAAGCAAGAAGAATCAGCATCACCTACTTTTGTCTTCTCAAACTTTTTATTCCTTCTTTCCTTGATGCAGATTCCTTCTTTCCTTCTGGTCTTCAGGACAGTGGCTGGTTTTACGTTGCATCTTGTACATTGAAAGAGCATCTCCTGGGCTTTACTAATCACAGCAATGTCCCAACTAAAGACAGTTCTTACTCTTTAATATCTGACTTTTTTTGACTATTCCTTTTGCGTTTTGCCCTGTTTGTTTTCTTCCCACACACTGGTGTTAAGCCTGTTGTTAAAAAGTAGTTGCCCTTGTAATCATGTTTGCTAAATCAAAAGCAGCTGAACGGGCTTTTGCCCAAATAGTAAAAAGATGATTACTCTTTAACCCAATTTCAATTGTAGTAATGATTTTGAGTTTGAAGTTAGTAAGGAAGATGAATAAATTGAAACATAATGTGAGAGGCAGTGGCTCTTTTAAACTCTTAATGTTATTGTAATAGGCATATCTTGCCTTTTTTTTTTTTCCTAAATTGAAGTATGCAAAAGAAAGCCCTGTTAGGTTTCACACACATAGGATCTATGCTATAAAATGACAGCTGTGCTCTCACATCTGTTTCTTGGCTCCCAGGAAATGTTATCCTTTTTTTTTTTTTCCCCTCCTGTCTTAATACTGCAGGGGTTAACAGCTTAGTGAATGGAAACAGGTCTGAAGATCTCCAGGAAGATAATACTTGGGAAGACAGGTTTAAGCTAAATAAGCAAGCAGATTTCATCAGCCTTCTTGGAAACAACCTGACCAAAGAGTTGTGATCCGTTTCTAAATTTGGCCTTTGCGTTTTCCATGTAAGGGAAGTGACGAAAACAGTGGCAGTAATCCCCAATGAATCTGGACACGCACATCAGGGGCTGAATGCCTTTGTTTGTCATAGGGCCATGGTGAGTTGGGTGTTGTAAACATGACTCATGACAAGTTTAATTAAGACAACAAACATGGGAAATGTAGCAGGAGGTCACTCATCTTTCTTCGTAGTTACGGCAATCAAAGGTTTTTTCTGAGAGATTTGAATGTGCTGTACCAGAGCAAATATAAATACAGGTTTTATACTGATTTTCCGTTTCCAGAAATGACCTTTACTATCTTTTGGATGGTGGTAATGTAGCCTGAATAGGAAAAAAAAAAAAAAATCTGACCTAATGCACAATCACACTAACTTAGTACAAGCCAGATTGCAGCTGATGAAAATAAAAGATATTGTGAACATGTGATAAAACTTCTACAGTCAAATCAGATCCTGCCCCAGCAATCACAGTACCACAGTATATCAGAGGTTGGAAGGGGCCTCAAGAGGTCATCGGGTCCAACACCCCTGCCAGAGCAGGATCACTTAGGATAGTCTGCACAGGAATGGGTTTTGAAAGTCTCCAGAGAAGAAGACTCCATAACCCCCCTGGGGAGCCTGTTCCAGTGCTCTGTCACCCTCACTGTAAAGAAGTTTCTCCTCATGTTGAGATGAAATCTTCTGTGTTCAAGTTTGAACCCATTGTTTCTTGTCTTATTACTGTGCACCACCGAAAAGAGCCTGGCCCCCTCCACTTGACACCCACCCCTCAGATATTTATATATCTGCAATGACAGTTGTACTCCTGGATGAATCAAACTGAAGGTATCAGACACTCATATATCCATATGCCAATGTGGAGCCTGCCTGTTTCTCAGGCATTTACTTGAATGAACACACTCACTGATGGAGCAATTTGTTCCAGACTTCACTTCTCCAGGGATGTGTGGAGCCTCAGATTTTGGTCTGGACAGGTTTCTTTCTAAACCAGCTTATATGGTGTGCAAAATAGCTCTTGTAAGTTGATACCTATTGGCACAGTGTTCTTGAGAAGGCAGTGGTGATACCACCTCAACAGTGTGGACAGCAAATTCAGACAGTGGGCACTGACTGTAGGTTTTGGTCATGAGGGCACTTCTGGGAGCATCCTACACATGAAAATCTCAGTGATGAAAAGTCACTGTGCTGTGCTTAATGATTTACAAATAACAGCACAGTATGCTTGGGATGACCACCACCAACTTTAACTTTGGCTACTTCAAAGCTCCGCATCCTGTTTTGTTAGTCAGCTGGACTCTCCCCTTAGTCATCTGAGAAAAAAGGCTAAGTGGTAATATCCAAGAAAAATAAGAGAATCATGTAACCAACAAGGTTGGAAAAGACCTCAGAGATCATCAAGTCCAACCTATCACCCAGCACCTCATGACTAACTAAACCATGGCTTCAAGTGCCACGTCCAATCCCCTCTTGAACACCTCCAGGGATGGTGACTCCACCACCTCCCTGGGCAGCACGTTCCAATGGCAGATCACTCTTTCTGTGAAGAACTTCCTCCTCACCTCGAGCCTAAACTTCCCCTGGCAACAGCTTGAGACTGTGTCCTCTTGTTCTGGTGCTGGTTGCCTGGGAGAAGAGACCAAACCCCTCCTGGCTACAACCTCCCTTCAGGTAGTTGTAGAGAGCAATAAGGTCACCCCTGACACTGATCTGATGTCTGCAGTAGATGAGACAACTCCATAGGTGCCTATTTCTTAACAGTGAAGCAAGACAAGGGAGCCCTGGTGATTAGCTGAGACTGCCAATCTAACTTTCAGATGGCTAAAATTAAATTAAATTAATCCCAGCCTCAGAGAGAGAGGAGTGCTTGCACCAAAAGCCCCCTTCACATGCAGGTCTTGTAAAAGCATGCTTCTTCAAGACTTTAGGCAAGTTTATATAAAATATTTGAAAATTCTATTGTCAAATAAAATCCTCTTGGGGGTTTTGAAGTCCAAGAAGAGCAGATTTGTACTGGTGTGGCAATCCCCCTGTAGCATATGAAATTGATTAGCTGGGAAGGAGCTTTTCAAAATGTAAGATTTTTAGGTTAATGTAACCTCTTGATTTTCCCAAGAATTTGTTCTCTTAAATCCTTTGGAATAATTTCAAAACGACCTATCCAAATTAAAAAATAGTATTAAATTTATGACACCAGCAAAGTGAAAATTGGATTCTGAATAGAGTTTAAGTGGCAGGACTTGCAGAGTCTGTTGCAGGATTCAAAAGCATTTTAAAATGCATCTAGAAGAAAAATTTTCAAAATCACAAATAATGCAAACATGTCTTTGAAAGCCTACCCCTTAGTTTCTACCCTTTCTTATTCCCTTTAAGTTAAAGCAGCAAATCCACCACATAATTATAATTTCAGCTTTTCTGCTGGTGTCTCTTAAAGCATCCCATTCACATAAAGCAAATGTGTGTGTTTGAGTAAAGTTTCTTGCATGGCCTAAGGTCTAAAATGAATGTTTTGGATTTTTCTGGTGACATGTATGGATGGTTTTACCTGAGCATTCTCCATTAAATAATCACATTTGATTTGATTTGATTTGATTTGATTTGATTTCAGATTTTTTACATTTTATTTTATTTTATATTTTTTTACATTTTATTTTATTTTATTTTGTTTTATATTTTTTCATATTTTATTTTATTTTATTTTATTTATATTTTATTTTATTTTATATTTTTTACATTTTATTTTGTTTTATATTTTTTATATTTTATTTTACTTTACATTTTCTTTTATTTTATTTTATTTTATTTTATTTTATTTGCATTTCATTTTATTCTCTTTTATTTAATTTTATTTTATTTTATTTTATGTAAACATAATACTAAAAATTGTGTAACCAGATCAGTCTTGTTTTCTCAGGAAGACATTTTGTCTCGTGACCCCAGCATTCATATGAAGTGTGTTTACAGACCAGGAACGTATGCACATGGCCAGTAGGAATTTCTGGAGAAAATAATGAAGGGCAATTTTCTCACCAGGATCCTCAAATGCCTCTGAGGCTCTGTTCTTCAGTGAAGAGTCTGGAAAGCCCAGTTATTTACAGGGACAGAAACACATTGCAAGCATGGAAAATGAAGCCTACTCCATTGTGCAAAACTCCTATAAATGGATAAAGACTCCAAAAATCAGTGATGGGACATTCCTCCAGGAGCTGCACCACAGAGGGAATGCTCCCAGCCATTGCAGGAATATCCTCCTGTCACCTCTGTGGCAAGCTGTTGTGTTTGGGAACACTGCAGTGGGATTAAATAACACACTCAAACAGATTAACCAAGGAACAGCTGCAGCCCTCTGCGGGTCCCCTGGCTGCATTGGTGGCACCAGGGCACGACATGACCTCTGTACACCATGGTTGTGTGGCCTTGGTAGCAGCTCTAACCAGCCAGGCTTTGCTCCCCAGGTGCATGGTGCTTAGCATGACCAGTTCAGCATGGAGGAAGAATTGAGGACTCGGACCATAGTGTCAAAGGCTCAGGTCTCTTGCCAGATGGAGTTGTGCTGCCCTGAGCTCAGCATCCTGCAGGGTCTTGTCCGAGCAGCCTGGCTGTCCAAGTGAAGTGATTATCATCGACTCATTAGTCTAACAGATATCAACTTGAATGTCTGATGCATTCCCCTCAAAGCTCATTCAAATGACACAGCTAAAGGGCAGCTGAGCACTCCAGTGAAGGGGGAAGTATCATCTTTTACTACCAGATCTGAGAAAAATCCTGTTCATAGCCCTTCTGGGATCATACTGGCTTCGGAATTGTATTTTCTCTTGAGAGATAAACTGAGGATACAAGTTAGAACGACACGACTTCTCTGAAATCTGTTTGCAAGGGGCAGGAGGGAGAAATCTGTATAACCAGGGCAAGAATCCACAAATAGAATTTGTTTCACTTCTTAATTTTTATTTTTCAATGTGATTGTGGGTTTTTTGTTTTTGTTTTTGGGTTTTTTTTTGTTTTTTTCAGAGAGAGGACTTTTAAGGATAAGAGGGAATGCTGGATTATCAGAGTAAACATGCCTCACATAAGAATAGTGGCACCAGTGGCTCTGGTCAGGTTGGTTCATTGTCCTGTGCATTTTATGCAATGTGAAATGACAATAACTAATGAAGAAAGGACTCTGCAGCTCAGGCAAAACTCTTTTAGATAAGGAAGTTTTACCTGAGTAATAGCTCAGTATAGGCTGTAAAATCTGGTCATGAAATCCTCAGCTAAGCCAATAAGGAACTAAAATCCTTCAGACAGACAAGTAAAACAGGATCTCCAACCTCCATAGCTATTCACATCCTACTAATAAGCTCTGACACCTGTGGCAGAATTGTTAAAGGAGTATTGATCTGAAAAATTTGGTCTGTAATAGTAATTCACAGACACAGAAACAATATTGAATCCTCCTCCCTTGTTATTTCCCAGTGGGATGATCCAATGCAGATGGCATTTCCATTTCTCCTCTTCATCCATCAAGTGGTTATTGGATGGTCCATCTTGTCAGTGTGATTTTTCCCTCCCTCCTTTTCACAAATAATGTTATTGAATGTTGAAGTTTAACAGAGTCATATGTTATAAGGCAAAGGATTAATGAAGGGAACTACTTATAAACAAGATTTTGCTCCTGAGTAAAATAAAAGCAATTTCTTCTTGAACAGTTTTGAAAATAGCCAGTGCAGTTAAACACAATTACATATTTATGTGTATGATTCTATGATGATCCTATGTGCAGGATGTGATTGGCTTTCCGGGCTGCAAGTCCACCAGTGTGCACTTCCAGCCCAGAATCACATCTTGGAATGCATCAAGAGAAGTGTGGCCAGCAGGTCGAGGGAGGTAATTCTCCTCCTCTACTCCACTCTGGGGAGACCCCACCTGGAGTATTGCCTCCAGTTATAGAGCCCCTGTTACAGGAAGGATCTGGATGTGCTGGAAGGTGTCCAGAGAAGGCCCACAAGGATGATCAGAGGGCTGGAGCACCACTCCTATGAGGACAGACTGAGAGAGTTGGGGCTGTTCAGTCTGGAGAAGAGAAGGCTCCAAGGAGACCTTCTTGTGGCCTTCCAGTATCTGAAGGGAGCCTACAAGAAAGCTGGGGAGGGACTTTTTAGGATGTCAGGTAGTGATAGGACTAGGGGGAATGGAACAAAACTAGAAGTGGGGAGATTCAGATTCGATGTTAGGAAGATATTTTTACTCCATGAGAGTGGTGAGACACTGGAACAGGTTGCCCAGGGAGGTGGTGGAAGCCCCATCCCTGGAAGTTTTTAAGGCCAGGCTGGATGTGGCTCTGAGCAACCTGATCTAGTGTGAGGTGTCCCTGTCCATGGCAGTGGGATTGGAACTGGATGATCCTTGAGGTCCCTTCCAACCCTAACAATTCTATGAGTCTATGATTTGTATTTTTCCTATTCTTTGAAACCTCACTGCCTCCTCTACTGAGAGTGGTAAAATCTGCATCTGCTGGCAGGGCTGTGAAACAGTTTTCCAAGAACAGCCATGAGCACACCAGTACCACCTTACTCAGTGGAAGTTAGATGTGGTCTTACTAGCTAATGGCACATTCAGCCATGGCAGGCAGCAATCCACAGCCTGCCATTACAGATCCAGCATTTCTGCCTGACCCACAGTGTAGAAGAAGAACAAGTTGTGTTGCCCTCAGAGAAAATCACTGCCACCTTTTCCTCAGGACTGCTTATACCATTACAATCTGGAGCAGGGAAATGGGGTCAGCGAGCTTGTGTAGCACATCCAACCTCTTCACCTCCTTTGGAAAACCTACCCAAATGTGGCCAATTGATAAATGTCTATTAAAAAAAATTCACCCCTACATGTTCCACAGAGATTTCTGACTCCAGATCAGGATTTGTGCAGTAAAGATGAAGCATGAGACCATGTGCTGGAGAGGAAAACAAGATGTTGAATAGCTGTTCATTAATCAAGTGGTGGGAACAGAGTGAGAGAGTGGTACAGCAGTAAAAAATAGCATGCAGTTCTTACAATTAAAGGCTGTTTCAGGATGCATATGTACAGAGGGAGGTGGAGGAGTGAAGTAATATTACACAAGCAACCTTAATTTACATATGCCTTACTTCTAGAGTGCTCAGCTTTGTAATTCTATGGGCACAACTGTTGGTTTTGTGGGGGTTTTTTTTCCTCTTTTTTTTTACTTTTTTTTTTTTTCTTCCTATTGTATAGAGTGGTTTGCTGCCTTTCAGTTCCCTCTACTTCTCTGGCTTTATAAGATGTGGAATATTTGTGACTGCCTTGTGCTGTGATGATGTGATGGCAGAGCTCTTTTCAGCTCTGTGGAAGAAATGAAAAGCTGCACTCACTGCGAGCAGTTGCTAAGAAAGAAACCTTATTTTAAGCTACTCCACAGAAGCACATACTGACTTGATTGGTTATTGATTTCAGTTTCATTATGGAGAAAGCACATTTTTAGCCATAAACATGTGCAGCCACATGTTGAGTTGCAAGTGTGAAAACTACATCGACTGTAAGGCTTTGCTGTGGGCTGTTCTGAGTCTGAGCATCCGAAAAGCTGAGGACCCACATTTCCCACTTGAACAAATGGCATCAGTCTCTGGAGGAAAGTTTTCTTGGCACCTTCAGTTGTATTGAGCTTTGGATTCAATTCACTTAGGAGTTGGTTGTGACTTGGATCTCACAGGCTGTCCCTAGACTGGTAAATTAAACAAAGCCTCAGACTACTTTGGACATCAGAGCGTGACTGCCTATTCTGCAAAACTGTTGGACTGGCCCAGGGAGTAGTGGAGCCTGCATGAATTATCACCCTCCTGAACAGTGGTGCCTAGACATGGGAATGCAGGAGTTTAAGAGGATGCTCTTCTGTGCAGGATGGTTTTGGTGTCAGACAATGTGGATGGGCACGTTCAGCGTGCAGGGAAGCCATCTGTATGCATATATATATATATATATATAAACATAGGCAGCCATACTTGCCAGAGGTACATGGCTGGGTGATGCCTTGTAAATCTCCTTGGATTTCAGTGCTAAGTACAAACTCCTACATCTTGCCTCAGAGAGCACAGAAAGAAGAGATGTGGGCGCTGCAGAGTTTTGGTTCTGCTTTTACCCCAGCTAAGCTAAAATGAAGGTTTTGTGGCAATTCACTGTTAGCCAAGGGCAGGAAGAGTATGGGCAGGGAACAGGAATGCCTGCAGACACTGGGCTACCCTTTCTTCAGGGCTGTGCCAGTTCAGTTGTCAGTTGAGAATAAATAACAACGAAGTACCTCCCTGAATCAGTGTTTGTAGGAACAGAGCCCAGGGTCAGGCACATTTAAAAAGGACATTTTTTCCCCCTGAAGAAAGCCAGAGTCTGTGAAAATGAACAAGGGAAAGACTTGGAAACTGTTAGCTATTTCCTGAAGGCTTTTCTCATTCCTTCTCATGCAAGTCAACGTGTGCTTTGCCTGGAGGAGAGTGGGTATTTCCTTTTTCAGAAGTGCTGGAGATACCTTATTTTCCTTTTGTGGAAAGGTTCCAGACCCTGCAAACTTTCTCTGTTTCTTGGCCTGAAAGAACTGAAATGTGGTCACTTGAATGGACTGCAAAAGCCATCTTCTTGGGCCTGTTTTCAGAGGCTTGAGTCAGGTGTCCTACAACAATGTGAGAAAAAGGAGTTCTCTCAGTGCCTATTGACACTGCCCTGCTACTGAAATGGTTGTTCCTGGAATTCCTCCTCACTTGTGTTGTTAATCATATTTTGGGGACAACCAGTGCAAGTCCTCAATGTCTGTGTGCATGTATGCATTCTTAGATCCATCTGTCTGTCCAGAGCAGCTGGGTACCTTAAGCAATCCTGTTGGTGTTGACTGACTCATGCCTAATGTCAAGTAGGAATTGCAGATCTCTATCTATGCTCACCTATGGATCTAGATGGATCCTTCTCCAAAGTGTGTGATCAGAGGTGTCTTGGCCTGCCCATCCAAGTTTTTCTGCTCTGGCAGGCAGGAAAAGGTCAGGTTATTGGTAGAAATCTGCTGTATGTAGGACTGGGACATGGCCAAAGTGCACATCTGGACCTGCTTTACCCCAGTTTAAACCAGCTCCATTTCTCATTTCGGTTTCCCTAAGTATTTGATCGGTTGATCCATTTATCTCTTTGGTTCAATGGATATTGAATTACTTATGTAAAGTCAAACAGCTCCAGCAAGAGACATTTGGAGCTGTTCTCCCCCACCACAGCACGCATCTGTGCAATGGCTGATGGAGACTTCAGAGCCATGTCAATCCTCTGCTCTGATTAAGAACAAAGGTTTGAGCCTGACCCCCTACCACACCTGTGTTGCAGGGTCCCAAATAAAAGATCTTTCCTTGGTCTTGCCTCAGAGTTTCAGACCCACTATCTACAGTTTGGCTGACTTCAATGGCTGCCTATGTTTCTGAGTCAGGACCTGAACTGAGGATCCCAGATGATGGTCTAGTTTGGAGTCTTGTTGCTCCTGGTTAGTAGATTTGGCTTGGAGAAAGCTGGTTGGAGGGACCAAAGCAGAGATGAGAACTTAGCAGTATGGCTGAGTCCAGGACTTCTGCTCCTTCCTAGCTGTAGAAAAGGATAGGAACACACCTGAGGTGCCCAGCTCACCCCAGGCTTTGTATAGAGGCACCCTAGTTTCTTGGCTGAGAACTAAGAACTCACCTGGCAGCAGTGGGATATAGAGGATCAGTGCATTGCAATGCTAGTATGGTCTTAAGGGTCTGTTCCCTGGTGCCTGGCCTTGGTACCCCCTTAGTTAATACTAGACTCAAACACATTTGCATTCTAGGATGCTCTCATCCTTGAATCACAGAATGGCTTAGGCTGAAAGGGACCTTAGAGATATCTACTCTAACCTTCCCACTCTGGGCAGGGACACCTCACAACTAAACTCAGCTGCTCAAGGCCTCATCCAACCTGGCCTTGAACACCCCCAGGAAGGAGGCAGACATAATCTCTTTGGGCAACCTATTCCACAATCTCACCATCCTTGTACTGAAGAACTTCCTAAGATCCAGTCTAAACCTACTCTCCATCAGCTTAAAAGCATTCCCCCTTGAAAAATTCCTCTCTGGCCTCCCCATAGGACCCTTTCAGGCCATAAGGTTCCCCCAGAGTCTTTTCTCTAGGCTGAACAAGCCCAGCTCCCTCATTCTATCCTCATAGTAGAGGCATTCCAGCCCTTGGATCATTGTTGTGGCCTTCCTCTGGACTTGGTCTGTGTCCTATCAGAAGTATAATACCATTCAGCTGGAATGACAGGACTAGAGGAAATGGTCACAAGCTGCACCAAGGGAGGTTTAGGTTACTCAGGGCAGTGGTGGAGACACCATCCCTGGGGGTGTTTAAATGGTATGTGGACATAGCACTTATGGACATGGTTTAGCATTGACCCTTCAGTGCTGGGTTGAAGGTTGGACTAGATGACCTTGAAGGTCTCTTGCAGCCAAATATTTTCTGTGATTCTCTTATTTTTTAGCAGAAAATATGTTTCCAAAAGCAAGCCAAGACTGCATCAAAATCATATCATGTCTGTTTCTGCTTAATGAGGCATCTTCATGTAGATCAGTTAGCACAGACACTTATTCACTCATCCCTTCTCACTAACCAGTCAACCACAAAAACATAACTGACATTTAAATGGTGCAGGAGGAGAAACAAACAGGTTTGCCAGGCTGGAGATAGGACCAGTAATTCCAAAGTGTAATAAGAAGGCTCTCAAACAAACACATATAAATTAATCAAGGCTGAACTGGAAGACATGGGATTTTTTTGCAAAGGTTAATAACAGCTGACAGCTTGACCTATTCCTGCAGTCTGCCATACCACCATCACTCCCAGGCTCTGTCTCTTCTCTCCTTAAATGCCCAATGCTGCATTTAGCCTCTGACAGGGTTAGGAAGTTCTGCCATTTGCAAGTTGCCCCTCAGCCCCAGAGCCCACCTCTGGGGTGTACCCAGATGCACGGCAGGGACCTCTCTTGCTGGCTCCCCAGGGTGAATGCTGACAGTGGTGCTAATGGGGTATGAGTCTGTATCAAGGTTTGTCATGTGGATATTATAGCTTGTGAGAGTGTTTACCAGCTGCTTCCACAAGCCAGCATTAGGCTGCATCTACAGGGGTTCATTAGGAGACCTTTCATACCATATTTATTCTTGGGGAAAAGACACTGAAACAACATGACCCCAAACTGACTAACCAACCTGAAAACTGCAGAGTAAATTATCACAGGGAGAAGGCACTCTTTGCTCAGTGCCTGCCTGGTAATGATGCTTTCTTGCTCTTCTGTTTATTTTAACCTCATGTTTCTATGCAGGTAGCATAAGGCCACAGGCAAAAGCATCTCACAAGTACCAGACTGACTCCAGATGCATCAGGTAACAACTGTGGATTTCACAGTTGTTATCACTGACTCTTATCACCTTTCAGCTTAATGAGACACCAGCAAGAGCAGCTTGAAGTCTCAGGTGATGTGTGTGTTTGCAATACCTTTTTCAGGTCACATCTTGAGCTGCAGGCAAAAGTTGAAGGTACACATCAACACTGCCAGGTAGAACTTGAAAAGCGATCCTTATAACCACTGCCTCTGCAGATGGTCCAACTGGAGAAGATAGAAAGGGACTGAGGGCAGCATCTCATATGGACACCATTCCTCTCTAATGCCAGGATTGGACCTCTTCCTCTAGGACACCACATGTACCAGGATAACCATACAAAGAGACGTCAGACCTCCAAAGCTGAGGCAGAAATAAAATGTACCTGCACATAGTCATGGCTGGCTGGTTATGTAGGGAGGATGCTGACTATGGAAATCTTAGATGTTTGGGTTGTGATTTCCAAAACAAAATAACAACTACAGTTAATAGTTTCAGCAGTGATGTTGGGAAGGTGTGGGTCCTGTGAGAGGGATTCATTGTACTGGCCATGGGGTGGCAAAGTCTGAAGTTTCTCTTACTGTCCTCTTACCAAACAACCAAGGCTTATTTGTCTGAGCTTATCCTTAGGATGTGATGGCTTTGCCTTTAGAGGTACTTCTTTCCCCTTCTCGATTAGAAAAATATCCTGAAAACAAATTTCTCTAACCTGATCATGTTTGCTGTAAATGTCTAAGCAAGAACGGATGCTTGTGGCAAGGAGATCTGCAAAGTGAGTTACAAAAAGGAATGGTGGATGCTAGTTCTTGGCTTGTATTGGTTAATCCTCCCATGGAGCTGGCTCTTCAAATTGCAGCAGAAGTGTAATCAGCAACAACTGCAGTGACTTTTCTTTAGTACTTTGCACTATGTTGTACTGAGGAAAAACTGCTGATGGTAAGGGATATCCTGCTTGCCTTCTAGAGATACATTTTACTCTTGAAGACTGGTAGGCAGACAGTTTAATCTCTCTCCTATAATTACTTTCTTCCTCCTCTTGCATATAAAATTGAGTTGGCTTTCTTCTCTTTGAGCAGACTCCCTGGTCTGCACAATGTCAGGATACAACAGCAGTAGTCCAGGTCTTTCTACCTTTGCTGTCCTGCTTCTTTTATAATACTTTCAGCACTATTTCAGCTTCATTCTTGCCCCCTGTGTGATTATTCTGATCTATGACACCCACCACCTGCTACAGCCACGTCCTGATGCCAGCTTGCAATGCCTAGGTGCTACACCAAAGAATGACATTCATACTGTTTGACCTCTATTTTTTGCCTTTTTGTGGGAAGTGAAAGCACTAAGCAACTTCTCTGTGAGCAATCAGCCTCTTGCAGGAGCATGCTGTTAATGGACTGACTCCCAAAGGCAAAGATCTTTCCCAGCTCCCATGGATTTCCGTGAGATGTGTGGGCACTTGACACTTCAGATTAACAAGCTGTCCTCCTGCCAAAGCAGGTATTTGCCTGCACCTACTGTGCCCACATGGGAAGAGCTGCTTCCAGAGATCACTCTCTTATAAGCCTCAACCCTGTGCTGGGGGCTCCAGCAACTGGATCCAGCTTTGCATTTATTTATGTGCTAAGAGAATGGTTTTATTTTAGTCAGTCCCTCTATGAACATGAAGAAAAACAAAGCTGAACATCTCCTCCCAATGTTATCAATTGGTCCCATTGTGCAGCGGGTTTGTCAGCAAGTTATTTAAGACCTTAATCCTTTTCAGCTATTAGAGGGAAGTCGAAGGCAGGGTGAGAATGAAAACAGGAGAGTGATTTTCACTTGCATTTTTCATCTTTTCTTTTCTGTAGTGCTGTAACCTGATAAAGAGGCAATGGTGTTTCACCATGTACCATTCTATTCACTGCTGCCTGCTTAAAATGAGGAAGGTGGAGGAGTAAGAAGAAAAGACTCCTTTAAATCCACAGAGGAGCACTGGTGCCTGTAAGAGCTGTTTAAAAAAGTAAAGCCACTTTAGCTTGTTGATCTATTTCTGCACTGTAATTTATGCTGCCATTCACACAGTGTCAGAAAGCTATTGTAAACCATTGTATAAACCCACCCTGTAGACTTGAGGGGCTCCAGTCCACGGCTCTGCCAGAAGTGGCATACTGGTTATAGGATAATAGCAGGTTTCAGTCCTGAAAGGTTGGGTTGTGTGGGGTTTTTTGTGTTTTGTTTTTTTCTTTTTTGGGGGGTGGGGTGGTGGTGGTTAATGTTCAAAGGGGAGAATTTTAATGGTTCCCGATGGACCACCCACTTAGCTATTAGCAACAGGCAAGCTACAGTGCATGCATCCTGGTAGAGGTGAGTTTTGAGAAGAGATGGGAAACATAAGCTAGGAGCTTTCACAAATGATTTGTAGGAGGCACTTAATACCACATCAGCGAGGTACCTCAGAAGAAAGCCCAGGCTGAGAAATTGCTTCAGAGTAGTAGCTAGGGGAAATACACTGTTTCTTTGGGCATTGCCATTCACATAAGAAGAGAAGCTAGAAGAAGGATCATTCAGGAGGATAATGCGTACTGTGAGCTACAGGGCAATAAGCAAGACAATGACATAAAAGAAAGATGCTGAGGACAGGATCTGTCTCAGCTAACATTAAATGTTATCTAGCCTCTCTTTATGGTCAGCAGAGTGTGATGCTTTGAAGGCATGACTCATCTGACCTATTTTGAGCGCTAGCCTACCTAGGATGAGGCTAATTACCATTTTAAAATGCCTCTTTCTTCCTACTGATTCTGAGAGGTGCTTCAGACACGGAGCACAGGCACAGGCATTGGTATTTTAAACATGTGAAGGGAAATGAGACAAATCCTCCTCTGCATGTGAAATGGTATGGTAGTTAAAGGCTATGCCTTTAAAATTTTTTCACAGATCTTGAGCAGAAAGTAGTAAAATGTAAATAAATCACTATTGGGTGTAAAAAAGGAAAATGATTATTCTAAAATATCCCATTGGAGAGATATCTACGATAAGATATCTTTAGTTCCCAATGATAGATTTAGTTCCCAAAACAATCTCTCTTTCTTCTCGTTTCCTTGGGCTGGAAGATCACAGTATCACAGTATAACAGAGGTTGGAAGGAACCTCAAGAGATCATCAGGTCCAACCCCCCTGCCAGAGCAGGATCACTTAGGGTAGTCTGCACAGGAATGCATCCAGGTGGGTTTGGAAAGTCTCCAGAGAAGGAGACTCCACAACCCCCATGGGCAGCATGTTCCAGTGCTCTGTCACCCTCACTGTAAAGAAGTTTCTCCTCATGTTGAGGTGAAATCTTCTATGTTCAAGTTTGAACCCATTGTTCCTTGTCTTATCACTGTGAACCACTGAAAAGAGACTGGCCCCCTCCTTCTGACACCTACCCCTTAGACATTTATAGACATTGATCAGATCCCCTCTCAATCTTCTCTTCTCAAGACTAAACAGCCCTGGGGTTCTCAGTCTCTCTTCATAGGGGAGATGCTCAAGTCCCCTAATCATCCTTGTGGCTCTCACCCTTGTGGCTCTATACTAACTTTGTGCTTCTGCTGGCTTCTGCTTGACCTTGGCTACATTGCTTTGACTGGTATTAACTTCTCTGCTTCTGTCTCTGGTGCCCTGTGTACAGGGGAGTAGGGGAAGAGGCAGGAAAGGGAGAAGCTGTTGCAGGTCCCCTGGTCTTTGGCCAGGGGGGTCCTTGTGCTGTTCATTAATTGTAAATACCCGTAAATATTGTAAATACTGTATATTTTGTACACATTCATTACATTCCATTGTAGATTGCAGTTTTGCTTGTAAATACAGCTTTCATTTGCTTCCAGTTGAGCTGGTCTGGCAAATTTAATGTTGGGGGGGATTTTCAACCCACCACATTACAAAATTAATTGGCGCCCAACGTGGGACTGTGAGAGAGGGCATGCATGGCCACATGGTGTCCTCTGAATCTGGGTTAGCATCCATTCACCACCTACCCTTGTCTCCAGTAACCAGAGGTTACAGAAAGGAACCAGAAACACATAAGAGAGAAACCAAGAAAGGAATTGAGGGGAAAGAGGACAGGGAATTTTGTTTCAACCATGTTTCAGCTCTCACCAAGAGCAGCTGTAGGCAATAAGGCAGATGTAAGATGAGGAGAATAACTCAGAAAAATAGAAATGGAAAAATTAGTTTTACTAAGTTTCACTAAGAAGTAAGCTTCTTCCTGAACAGCAAACATTGCTATCATCTGAAAAAAAGAATGGTGACATTTTTCTCATTACTGTTCTTCCTGAAATTGTGTTCCAGAATTTTTACGGACAATCTTAAACTTGCTGAGATGTGTACTTTGCACTGAAAATCAGGTTTTGTATGGGGGGAAAAAAAAAGAGGGAAAGTTTTTGTGATGACTGCAGCACAAATTTCTGTGAATGGTTCTTTAAGCTGCATTGCCAGAAATGTCTTGCATCTACTCAGAACTCCAAGGAAGGGAAGTGGTTTGACATTCCTAACACTGCTCTTTCAGGCAGAATAGCCATTTTGGGTGTATTTCACATGAAGCATGGTTTCAGGGCTTGATATGTCTTCATTCTAGGCCCTGAACTGTGCCAAGGAAATTCTCAGTGTTTAACAAATAATAAGAGGAATAAGCTGTGTAAGCATATGTGAATCTTCACTTTATAATTTTACGTGTAGAAAAATGATCTCATAGGCACATAAGAAATAGAGCAGATGGTAAAATGTGTGTTGGACTAAACTCTGGCTGGAGATTAAGTCCCCTAGACAACAAACCCACAAATGCTGGACAGTCCCCTCCAGCCATGTACACAAAGTACACCTTGAGAACTGAGATGGGGGAGCACAGGTCAAAACAGATTAAGAGACTACCTTTGATCTATTGGTTTCTCCTGTTGCTGTAAGTTGCAGTTGCAGTATTATCTGTCAGTCATTCCCTGTGTGGACATTCAAAGGTGTCTGCACTGAGACAGATCTCAGCTAGAATACTGGGAGATAGGCACCCAGCTCTGTTACTCCAATTTGGAGCATGTGCAATTCCACCCATTTCAGAGGTGTTTCACCTGCAATGAGAATGGCTTAGGAAGGTGCCTCAGTGTAAGGTCTTGTAGCTTAACCCTGCTGCTTTTCTCCTCCAGAGATCTTTGTTTGTGGTGAGGGGTGAATTCTAGTCCATAATACTGTTTCAAAGCATGAGTTTCCCTCAATTACTACTGCCAAGCTGCAACCCTGTGCAACTGCAAGGTAAGTTGGGAAAATCAGGAATAACCATGAACTGCCTGAGTTCAAAATTGCTGCTGGGAGAGAAAAGGAGAAATGGAGTCATGACAGACTGCAGGGAAGTTTTGCTCTGTATACTAGCAAAACAAGCATATTCCTCATCAGAAAGTTTGTGGGTAAACAAAACTTGCACATTCCAGGTTTGTTACAAGTCTAAGCTGAGCTGAAAGATTCCTTCAATGATATCAATGTAAATATTATGGGTGCATATCTGGCCAGATAGTAGCCCCTGATTGATGTACAATATCAGATTCATGCCTGCCTCAGGAAAAAATTATCTTCTGCTGTCATGTCAGTTTTCATTCTCCCTTCTCTTTGCTACAGGATGCCTGATGGGCTATTCTGCAGTGTTAAATACAAATCATCACAGTGCTCTATTAGATATGTTTTTCAGCATTGGGCAGATCATGTGCTTCAGAGACCAAACAGACTCATATTTACCCACTGGCTACTTCCATTTGTATGATTGACAGTGGCCTTGGTGCAGCTACCTAAGGTTTCATGGCAGAATTTAGTAACAAAAATATTAGAAAAATTTCATCTCACTTTAAAAAATATTTTCCACTTTATTTATTAATTTTTTTTTTTTTACTGTAGATAACAGTTTTTCTTCCGCAATAATGACAGTATTAAGTTATTGCACTACAGGAAAGACCATTTGAAAATGGAAGAACAAGCAATTGAAATTTTGTATCGGGATGCTGAGATCTCAATGCTGAGATTATCTGATGTAAAAATATTCAAGGTTTGGGTTGTTATGTTTTTGGTTTGGTTTGGTTTTTTAATATCAGTTTTTCTGTCAACAGGCTAATATGTAAGTCTGAGGCACAAGACATTGTAAGAAAGGGTCTAGATCCCATTTCTTCCATTCACCCTATTGCACATCGCGGGGAAATGTATTTGCACTTCTGTTTTGTTTTTTTTTTTTCAAAGGGAAACCAGAGACAACCGTGTCTGCTGCATGATAGAGCTGTTCAGACCACGTTATTTATAACCTGCACCCTGAGTCCATGGCAGAGCACATCTTACCTCCCTTGTTTAAACTATATTGGTATTAGAAATTTCAACCTGCTTTGAAGTAAAAGACACAGAGGTCTTTACTGATGGAGGCCAATGGGAAGTAGGGACAGAGGGAGGAGGTAGGAGGTGCTGGCTTAAGAGGAAACTGTCTTTGTGATCTCTGTAACTTGCCTTACTGATAAGTGGAGGGAGATTTTCCTAATAGAGAAACTGTGAGCTATATGAGGAGGGTAATCCACTTGACCCTTGCCCTCTCCTAAGCTTTCAGTCCATCACAACATTTCATTTCTCACCAGCTGCAAGACCACTTCTCGGGATGCCTTTTCATTGCAATGACAAGCCAACATTTCTTGGCCCAGGAGGAAGACCAGAATGGGGATTTCATAGCAGGGCATGTGAGCGGGGACATAGCAATCATATTTGGAGAGGGTGAGAGCTGGTGGCAGCAAGAAAGATAAACAGGGTGTGTTTGTGTAAGTGACCTTATTTATATCAGCATGCTGAGGAGGGACCAAATGTACTGCACTTGAGGAAATGAGTCCACACGCATATGGGAGCAGGTCCAGCACTATGTGGCTGGCACAAGCCCAGGCATTGCTTTTGCAGGGTGACAGATCGAGGTTTCCAGGGCAGCTGCCATCCTCAGTGATGGGTATTTGGATCTTTCTGCATTGCAGGCTGTGCTGAAATGTTCAGGGTGGTTATCAAGTTCTGGCAGGAAGGGTGCCCATCTGGCACCCATCATCCCTCCGGCGGGCACCAGCATTGAGGAAGGACCCACGGCCCCCATGGAGCTGAATAGACCCCCGTGAGCCACTCATTCAAAATCACAATTCATTAGTTCAACATTTGGCTGCCAAGTGGCTGATGGACCAGTCCTGGAATTAGAGGGGTTTTGGTTTTTTTTTTTTAGTTTTGTTTAACACTGTATGTGTTATTCTGTGAATATTTTGGGGGGATAATTATCCAGTGTGTACTGTGTATTGCGGAATCCAGGAATATTTGCTTTGGCTTTTCTTCCTGGTTAGTTAGGGTGTGTGGTTGCTGGCCTAAGACTCATAGCATTGTTTCTGACTACGTAAATGAAATTTTTAAACAAGAGAATAATGAATACAGACCAGAGAATAAGGCACATCCTGTGGCAATTTCACACAGGCAATTTTTCTTGCTGAAGTCCATCCGGGGCTCAGCAGTTGTGATTATTTACACATGTACTTAATGGCTGCCCACATACTGCTGATACAGGATAACAGCCTATCAAGTTTGGTGGATGTCCTGAATCCCTCTTTTCCCCTGCATTTCCTTTTCCTTTCTGTTTGACTTTGGAGAAACCTCTAAGGAGGAGGAAGAAAACCTTCATTTCAATCAGCATGAAGCCAAAGGAAGGGTGTAACCAGCTTGAAATCCAGACAAGAGCCAGCATGTAACTTCATTTGTTACTGTTTTTGTCTCTCAGCACATGAGGTGGATGGGTGGCATTTTGAAAGGCATAGGACGGTGCAGGCCAGAAGGGACCTCCCAAGGTCCTTTAGTCCACATGGAGGATGAGCACGGCAGGAGTGGCAATGTGCACGAGCACCTGCACACCTCTTGCTGTATGTCGACTGTACACTGCAGCCAGCTCAGTACTGGTGCCAGCAGCAGCCCAGCTGAGGGGAAGAAAGCTCAGCCTGAACGTTTTCCTCAGCTCCTCAGATGGATTTTACCATTTTGTGCTGAGATCTCCTTTGCCACAGCTGAACTGGCACCTGGGCTCCCTGGTTTAGAGAGTTTACCCATGTTAGGTGGCAGTCAGAGAAATTATTCATTATCAGTGATCTTGATGAGAAGATAGAGTGCACCCTCAGTAAATTTGCAGAGGACACCAGGTTGGGTGGGAGTGTTGATCTGCTTGAGGGTAAGGTGTCTCTACAGAGGGACTTGGACAGACTGGATCAATGAGACAAGGTCAATTGTATGAGCTTCAACAAGGCCAAGTGCTGGGTCTTGCACTTGGGCCACAACAACCCCATGCAATGCTACAGGCTTGGGGGAGAGTGGCTGCAAAGCTGCCCAGTAGGAAAGGACTTGGGGCTTCTGATTGGCAACCATCTCAATGTGAGCCAGCAGTGTGCTTAGATGGATGTGAAGGCCAACAGCATCCTGGCCTCTATCAGAAATAATATGACTAGCAGGAGCAAGGAGGTGATTGCTACTCTGTGCTCTGCGTTGGTGAGACCACACCTCAAGTACTGTGTTCAGGTTTGGGTACCTCAGTAGAAGAAAGACATCAATGTTCTGGAACAGGTCCAGAGAACAGCAGTGAAACTGATGAAGGGTCTGGAGAACAAGTCTTAGCAGGAATGGTTGAGGGAACTGGGTCTGGTTTTAGTCTGAAGAAAAGGTGGCTGAGAGAAGACCTTATTGCTTTCTACAGCTACCTGAAAGGAGGTTGTTGTGAGGTGGATGTCGGTCTCTTCTCCCAAATAACTAGTGATAGAACAAGAGGAAACGACCTCAGGTTGCACCAGGGGAGATTTAGCCTGAACATTAGGAATTTTTTTTCAGTGAAATAGTTGTCAGGCATTGGAACAGACTGCCCAGGGAAGTGGTTGAGTCACCACCCCTGGTTGTGTTTAAAAGCTGTGTAGATAGGGTGCCTGGGGATACACCTTAGTGGTGGGCTTGGTAGAGTATGGTTGATGGTTGGACTCAATGTCCTTAATGGTCTTTTCTAACCTAAATGGTTCTACAATTATATGATTCTTCTGTGCTCCTGACAAAAGCTAAAGATTTTGCTTTTTCCAACTCTTTGAATAAGATCGTGTGGCTATGTTAATACAGGCATGACTTCAAGAGAACTAAACTTCATCATTAACTGTCACAAATGCATGTCAGATACTCAGGCAGCAGCCGTTACTAAAGACTTAGCAATCCTTCACTTCTTATGCCAAAAAGAAATTGCTAACAAACCTTCCTGATGTTTTTTTGAAAGTGAAAGAGATCAAATATAAGAAAACAAAATACTTTGAATGCCCCTAATAAATAATCTTGGTAAAACACTGAAAAACACAAATTCCACTGATGGGGGATTTTATTATTTGGAGGCACTTTCATTCACTGTCTGTGCAGGTCCAGGCTTAAACCTAGGGTTGAGATGGGGACTTGCTGTTTGAGGACAAGCTGTTTGAAAGTCACCAAACTCAGTGCTTTCGAGAGAGTGGAAAACCTTAGCCTGATGGAGAGGGTTCTGTGGAGTTTGAAGGCCTCTGAGGGAGCTCTAATGGAGAATATCTCATTCAGTCATCCCATCTGATCTTAGGAAGCAATACAAACCAGCAGCGGAGATGCCTCCATGAGCTGCCTTACCTTCCACAATACTCCTTTTCAATCACTGCACTGCATTCCTGAAATTAGAGGGGACCGGTGCTGGTGTGAGGTTCTGCCCATGGCAGGCTGCTGCTTGCTCAGAAACCCCTGCTCTGAAAGGGCTGGTTTCACAGTGGACTGAAAATACAACCCTGTCCTCAATGTAACCTCTAATCTTGATCAAAACACTTCCAGTGCTGGGCAACCCAGGCTGCATCCTTTGGTCAATTCTGGCAGTGGGTCTTGCATTCCCTAATCCCTGTTAATATCACTGCTTGTCAAAGAAGATTTGTGCCTTTCCTGGAAGACTGCTGCCTATTTTGTACCAACTGGGGGAGAAAGAGATGCCTCGTCAGCTGGTGCAGGGAACAGCAGACAAGAAAGGAATCCTGTTTTCTGGGGACAAGGCGCAGGAGGTGGGCGAGTGTCTGGCTCCAACTATTAACTCTGCCTGCTAGCACCACTTCTGCCCTTTCAGGACACAACATAATCCTCTGTTTTAACCATGCATGATCCCTGAACTTCTCGTGGCAGTGTCTGTGGCAGAAGTGTGAACTTTGGTATCCTGGCCAAACTGCAGGACAGGTTATGTTCTATTGACCTATATTCCCCTAAAGTAATTTATAATTAGTGCAGCAGTTATTCCTTCTCTTTGCACCATTACATTTCTCCTGCCTGCAATGCTGAGCAGAGACTTTAGAGTCCATAATCTCCCAGGTGAATTTTGCTGGCTCCTTCAAGTGGACAGAGAAACACCTAGGAACAGGAAGGGCTGGCAGATGCAACAGGAAGACCTACAAAGGGAAGCAAGAGAAGGGGTGTGAGAGGGTGAAGCAGCATTTGTGAAAGGTTGGTCATCCCATCCTCCAGCAAGTTGGAGGGAAGAGGGAGACTTGATGTTTTGGGGAGGAATAAAGGATGTGCCTTCCTTCATGTGCAGGCTTGTGAAAGGAGCAAAAGGTGTCTTCATGGCATGGGAATGAGAACTCACCCTGGCCTCCACTAGCCAGGGTCAGAGCTCTCACCATGGCACTGGCACACCAAGTGAACCACAGTGGTTCAGTGCTGAGCCTCTGTGTGAAAAAGTCCTGAGGGTCCTGGTGTGCAACATGGGTAGAAATGTTGCATTAGGCAGAGGGTCACCAGCAGGTCGAAGGATGTGATGTTCCTCTTCTGCTCAGCACTGGTGAGGCACATCTGGAATCCTAGGGCCGGTACTGGGCTCCCCAGTACAAGACAGGCATGGGCATAATGGAGGGAGTCCAGCAAAGGGCCACAAAGATGATAGGGGAAAGGAACATCTTTGACATGAAGAAAGGCTGAGAGAACTGGGACTGTTCCTCCTGGGAAAGAGAAGGCTCAGGGGAATCTCATCAATGTATATAAATACCTGATGGAGCTAACACATAAATCTTCCCTCCTGGCAGTTTGACCTTCCCCTGATTTAAATGCCCTTGCATCTGATGGTTGTTGGTTTTCCTTTTTTTTTTTTTTTTTTTTTTTTTTGGCTATGGACAGTTTTCCTTTTATTGTTTGCTTGTTTGTGGGGCTTCTTGGTATGTTTAACATACAGTTTCAAATACAAAGCCCTGATGTGTGAGCCTTTCAGTGAGATGTGAAGGTGTGCAGTATTCCAGTCTTTCTCTTCTATCTCCTGTTCCTTTTTTATTCCTCTTCTGATGTGAAATGCAGTGAGTTGATGTGTTAGTTATTCCTTCAGCAAGCAGAGACATTGTTTTGCTTTGGTTTGTGTTTTGTTTTGTTTTGCTTTGCTTTGTTTTGTTTTTAAGTAAGAGAAATACATTGAGGCTAATACCTCTTGCTTCTATCAGGGAGTTGATCTATAGTACTAATTTTGCTGTACAACTGCACACCACTACTCTAGCAAAGCCTTCCACATTATCTTCTTACTATGAGCCTACAAACTCCCCTAATACCTGACAGATTCTCTTTTAATCTCTGTAGTCCCTGTCATTACAGTAAAATGAAGCCTATTGTTTCAGTATCTTCTGCTGTGAAATTCCTCTGGCCTTGAAAATCAAAAGGTTGTTTTGATTGTAGTGGAAATGACATGATTGAACCAGCACAATATTTTTTACCTAGGTTTTTCTTCATCTTTTCTCTTCCTGTTTTTGCTGGTAAGCTCAAAGGAGTTCATATTGCCCAGGGGTTTGTAATATTCCCATATTTTCTGTCAGTTTTGGAAAAGGTTGAGAGAAATTCTCTTCTGCCTCCTCCTTAGACATTAATTCTTCCTCCTATTCATGGACAATCTAAGGACAGGACAAACTTTAGCTTTGAAAGGAGAATCTGAAAAGCAAAATTAAAGTTTGGTTTATGTAAAATGACAATCTATTTTTAGTTCAAAATTTCTCACTTACTTGACATTAAAACGTTTTCCAATAAACATCTGGTAAACCTTTTATTTCATGGACAGGGAAACTTTTCAGCTGAATGATTTTTACAGTTCTAATTGCATTTATTGTCTTTCTTAGTTTCTGGTAAATCAGAGTTGCCATTCAGAGGCAATTTTGAGTGTTGCTGTCCTTTTCCATCTCTCCAAAAAATAGCAGATCCCTGTGGAAAAGGTGGACGACAACTTCTGTTTTATGCAATAGGAACATTTTAATTCATAGGAATGTAGGTACACTAGAGGACTGGTGCACAAGGTAGATCAGGGCTAAAGCATATGCTGAGTTTCAGGAAGCCTTTAAGCGAAGCTAATCCATCTGCAAAGATCCCTGGTCAAGGCACCATTTCCAGAGCTAAGGCCAAGGTCTGGAGGAGGCAGAGGATTGACCCTGGCTATAGCCCTGCTGCTGGCATGAGAAGACACTGGGAGCAGCAGTGGAGATGCAGCATTGGCTGGCAGAGGTGGCTCAGAGCTCCCTCCCTCCTGCTCCACAACCTTGCTCACTTTTCCACAACCATCATGGCTATTTTTCCACATCTTGATCCCTGCCTGCCTCCTTCTCCTGCCCAGGGATATGTTTTTTAGGCAACACAGCTGGCAGTTGTTTCGTGCTACATCTGTATAGAGCCACATACTGCTCGGGGTCCTGCGTGTTGTAGAAATGCCACGAGCAGTCCATGCTCTCCTATTTCTCATCCTTTGCAGCACAACTTGTGGGTTAAACCCCACCTGGCGCACTCGTTCCTAGCTTGGATTTCCAAAGCAGGTTAGGCATGGCTTGTGCAGAAATTCCTCCCAGAAGAAATTTTATCCCACCAAGAGCTGCCTGTGGAGCAAACACAAGGACTTCTACGTGACAGCTCTAAAGTACACCTGTTAAAGGCTGTTTTCCTTCTGTGAGACCTGCAAAGAGCCATCCTGACCAGGGCCACATCAGCAAGGAAACAGGACTTGACACCACCTCATGCAGCCTACCCATCACTATTAAGAATTTAAGTATTAATCACCTCTGAACAAAACACTTGCAAGACCCAGCGCACCACCTTCACTCAAACAGCCCCACAGACAAAGATCCTCAAATACATATCAACACCAGCACCTTGTGCATCCCTGTGAGGAGGTTGGTTCACACACTTGCTAGATAAGGTGCTGGCCCTGGGTACCTCACCTGTAAAGAGATGATTAACTTCTGGGTCAAGGAGGTGTTGTCTTGACTTCTGCCACTTTTTATTTTCCTTTTAAGGAGAAAAAATATGTAGAGGCTGATGTCAACCCTACTATGACAGTGCTGTGAATTTAGGCAGGTATTTCTATCTTTGCATTGCAGGCTCCTGGTGCCATTATATGTTACAGAGCCAGACTGGACCTCACTGGAGCTTATGGGCATTTCTAAATGCTGGTGGCACTAATTGCCATCAGAGATGATGCTGAGTTTTTGACAGGGCCAGAAGACATGACCAGAACCAAAAGGCACCTGTGCCTATGGCTGAATCAAGCCCATGTTAGTATTATCTTGCAGCAGAAGACCTTTGCTAGCATCACTATAAGGGCATCTGTATCATAGAATCGTAGAATCATAGAATGGTCCAGGCAGGAAAGGACCTCCAAAGGTCATCTAGTCTGACCTCCCCACAGTCAGTAGGGACATCCCCAACTAGATCAGGTTGCCCAGGTCCTCATTGAGTCTTACACTGAATACGTCCAGGGAAGGAGCCTCAACCACCTCCCTGGGCAACCTATTCCAGTGTTCCACCACCCTCACAGTGAAGAACTTCTTCCTGATATCCAATCTAAATGTGCCCCTCTCTAGATTGAAACCATTGCCCCTCATCCTGTCACTGCAGGCCTTTGTAAACAGTCTGTCCCCATCCTTCATGTGGGCCCCCTTCAGGTACTGGTAGGCTGCTATTGAGTCTACCCAGAGCCTTCTCTTCTCCAGGATGAACAATCCCTGCTCCTTCAGTCTGTTCTTGTAGCAGAGGTGCTCCAACCCCCTGATCATTTTTGTGGCCCTCCTCTGGACCCTCTCCATCAAGTCCATGTCCTTCCTATATTGAGGGCTCCAGACCTGGATGCAGTACTCCAGGTGAGGTCTCACCTGAGCAGAGCAAGTGGCAGAATCATCTCTCTGGATCTGCTGGCAATGCATCTTTTTGTCCTTCTGGATGACCTCCTGTCCCTCTGGTGTATGGACAGCACCACTCATCTTGGTGTCATCTGCAAACCTGCTGATGGTGCACTCGATCCCACTGTCTCTGTCATTGATAAAAATATTAAACAGAACAGGTCCCAGTATGGACCCCTGAGGGACATCACTTTGTCACTGCTCTCCATCTGGACTTCAAGCCATTAAGCATCCCCCTCTGGATGCCAATTCCTTATCCACTGAATAGTCTATCCATCAAATCCATATCTCTCCAACTTGGTGGGCAGGATGTTGTGGGGGACTGTGCCAAAGGCCTTGCAGAAGTCCAGATAGATCACATCCATAGGTTGTCCCTTATCTACTGACATAGCCAGTTTATCCTAGAAAGTCACAAGGATAGTCAGGCAGGATTTGCCCCTAGTAAAGCCATGCTGGCTGTCTTGAATCACCTCCCTGTCCTCCATGTGCCTCAGCCTGGCGTCTAGGAGGATCTGTTCCATGATCTTCCCAGGCACAGAGGTGAGGCTGACAGGTTGGTAGTTCCCAGGGTCCTCTTTTCTACCCTTTTTAAAAATGAGTGTGATGTTTCCTTTCTTTCAGTCCCCAGGGACCACACCTGACTGCCAGGACTTCTCAAATATCATGGAGACTGGCCTAGCAACCACATCAGCCAGTTCCCTCAGGACTCTGGGATGCTCTGGATGCCTGGGATATCTATGGGTGCTCTGCTTTTTCAGGTCTGGGAAACCATAGACAAAGGCCAACAAACAACCTGGCACACTTCAAGAGCCAGATTTTTGGACCCAGACACTCATTCCTTACCACCCTGCCCAGTTACCCAAGGACACCTCAGCTTGCTGCAGGTGTGGCTGACTGTGGGTACAGTGCTTGTTGGTTCCAGCAGGCATTACTCACCCAGGCATGGTGCCAGTGCACTAATGAGGTGATATGGCTGTTGTGGACGTGACTTGTGGATGTTGGGGTGGTGGCACAGGGAGTAGATATCTGCTGGATGGTCCATGTGCTCTTGGATTCTCATGCAGGCACTGTGGAGCCAGGCAGCACTCAAGAAGGGGAAGGTACTGAATGAGCCTTCAGTGAAATGCAAGTGGGATGAGTGTGGCTTGGACAGTGCTGACCTGAAGAGGTATGGATAGCTACCACTGCTCAAACAGGTGCCTCTCTCTGCTGGTAAGCCTGAGCCCAAACTGCAGTTCTCAGCCTGGTCAACTCCTTTGTCACTCCATTCTTAGAGGCTTCTTCCCGGGTTGTGAAACACCTCTCCCTGCTAGGGTCATGGCAGGAATTTGGTGCCACGTCCTTAGAGAGGGTTTCAGTTCCTGTGTTATCAAACTGCCTTATGATGTTGGGCAATTTTTCTCTCTCATACCATTAACTGTTAGCATTTACTGACAGCATGGGGAGAGACAGGGACTCTTCAGCCCCTTGCTGAGCAGTGGTATGAGGGAGGCAGAGGATTGCACCAGGGCTCTGGCTGGTCATGTACCAGGGTGAGTAATCTTGCTTACATCAGTGCCCTGGAAGGTCAGGGTAGCTGCTAGATCAGAGGAAGCACTGCTCAGCCAGTCTCCATCACCATATAGTGTATCTTGTGTCACCAGGCAGGCTTCAAAATAAGCACACTGGCATGCATCACTCTGCATTCCTGCCCTGGGCCCCAGTCTCAAGAAGGTCAGATGCAAAGAGAGCAAAAGCATGAGGAGAAGGATGCACTAAGTACCCCAGGAGGTGTGTGTGCCAAGCACTCCTGGGGCAGCTATGCTCCACCCCTCCTGCCCAGCATGGGCAGGCTCCTGCTCCAGTGTATAGACATCTCAGCAAGGTGGTTTTTGCTTGAGCTGATATTCCAAATTTGCAGCAGCTTCTGCTACAATCTCCATTAGCTGGCTGAGAGAGTCTGGCCAGGATTACAAAATGGGAGAAAAGGACTCCAGATGTCACTTAGTCTGTTCCCTTTGGCAAGGCAGGATTACATGTGCCAGTGTGTTTACAGAGTCCTCCTTCTTAGGAATCACTTCTGTCACTATCCCTTTTCTGGCTGGTACCCATGAAACAGATGAGAGGCAGCTAATATAATTAGCAAGATATAATGAGGGACAGTGCTGTTGGCCAGCACCGTTAGCAGAGCTGCTGAGCCCTGTTTGGGTCAGGGCAGAACACACTCTGTTATCAATCAGCTGCCTAGAAATCTGAGTGAGATTTTATCCTTTGGTTTTAGGTTAAATACAAAAAGCTGTGATTCAGCTTTGCACAGAAATCTCTTCATTAAGCTCCCAGAAACACTAAGCTAGCTGGGATCTCCCCTACTCAAGCAAAGACCTGAATAGGGCCATGGAGAGTACAGGGACATGGACAGTACAGGGACATGAGGGCTGTAACAGGAAAGTTTCTGTTATTTATTCATATACATTGAATATTTTTATGCTCAATAGCCTCTTGGGGTGCCCTGCATCAAATGTAAAAGCATTAATAAAATTGTATAAAACATATACCTTGTCCTTTTCTTCATGGAAATGTGACATTTTCTTTCTCACAGGTTTTGAATTGTACCTTCTTGGTTGCACAATATGAAAAAAAAATACACCCTGCACAACAAAACCCAGAAAACTCATGGCCTGAGGTGTTCTTCAGTGTGACACATGGATTTGGAAAATCATTTGGGATCGAGCCATGGCATTTGATGATTGGACTTGTGCCCTTACTGTTGGTACACAAGCATGCCAGCTCATGGGGGACACAGTTTAAACCACACTACAGGTAGAAGAAACCAGCTGAAACAGTGCAATCAGAGGTAGTTGACAATACACACCGAACCTTCCTCTCTTCACCTTTTTCTCAGTAGGTCCTTGCTAGGACCTCGTACAGGTTATTTTCCTAGAAATAGTGGTGCTGGGATTTTTGTTCACAAAGGAATGAGGCTGGAGAAAAAAGACTGCAGCCTACTATCTCATCTTGCCTGTAATGTAGCTGGTATTTCTGACAATAGCTTTTGTGATAAGGAATAAACTTGTATTTTCTGTTAACCACTAACCATTACTCCTAATGAAAAACCAATCAAACTCATTGACCAGAAGCAATCATCCCTCTCACTCTGGTACCTAAATTCATAATGTTGTTTTATCAAGATAAAGTCTTCAGTATTCATGCTGACCTGAGGTGTTCCTGACCCATAATACCTCTCCTTGCCCCTGTCCTTGTGCAAGGGACAAGCACTGTGGTCACCCAGCTCACTGGCACCTTTTACATGACACTGAACTGAACTGAGGACCTGATCTGGCTTAAAGAAACATCTGCCAACTTCCCCCCTCCCATTCCCCCCTCCCATTCCTTCCTCCTCCCCCTCCCCCCCTTTTTTTTTTTTTTTTAATCTGGATCAATTCCCCAGTCTGGTCCTGGTGCTAATAAAGCTGATAAGAAAAAAAAAAACCTGAAGGATGAAGGGTGAAAAGGTGAGAGCCTAAGAAAAATCTTCATCTCATCCTGCTGCTGTGGACTGTGTCTTATGAGACCATGCAGCCGGAGCCATTAGCATCAGGCTAATGGTGCCTGATATATAGGAAGGACATGGACCTGATGGAGCGGGTCCAGGGGAGGGCCATGAATATGATCAGGGGGGTGAAGCACCTCTGCTACAAGGACAGGCTGAGGGAGCTGGGGGTGTTCAGCCTGGAGAAGAGAAGGCTTGAGAGGGACTAATAGCAGCCTTCCAGCACATGAAGGGATGGAGAGAGACTGTTTACAAGGGCCTGCATTGACAGGACGAGGGACAATGGTTTCAAACTAGAGAAGGGCAGATTTAGATTGGATATCAGGAAGAAGTTCTTCACTATGAGGGTGGTGGAACACTGGAACAGGTTGCCCAGGGAGGTGGTGGAGGCCCCTTCCCTGCAGATATTCAAAGTGAGGCTTGACGAGGCCCTGGGCAACCTGATCTAGTTGGAGATGTCCGTGCTGACTGCAGGGAGGTTGGACTAGATGGCCTTTGGAGATCCCTTTTGGCCATGTTGAGTCTTTGCTTCAGCAGAAGTGAGCTCAAGGGGACCTCCGTAGCTCCTGGAGGGATGTCAGGCAATAGCAGGGAGGATGTGGTGGCTGCAAGGGAAAGAATGAAAGAGCTGTTGGAAGGATAGCTATTTCCCATGAGAAAAAAAGTGGTTACAGTCTAAACAATTGCCTTTTTAGCATGTGCTCCTGTATGCTGAGGAAAGTATGTGTCATTCAGGGAAGGGTGATCGATGCAGACTCTGTTTGCACTGCCAGACACAGTGTTACAGGTGTATCAGTTGATAGGATTGTGACTTGCCTTTTTTGCTTCAACAAATTGTAATTTTATGTATATCCATGTGTATTCATATGCGGCAAGCTAGATGTGGCCACAACCCCCCTTTTCACATGCTCTCTGCCAAGAAATCCACCCCAAGCTGAACGTGAAGCCTTGCCTCTAGGAATCCTTTCTGTACAGACAAGCAATTTTCAGCCCATGACCCTAGACCATGAGCAGATGCCATTTTTATTCCCTTAGATGTCTGTCTGCATCCCAAGGGTATATAAACTTTACTTTTCCCTCCATCTATGGAGGCTTTAATTACTCTCAGTAAATAAGATTTCTTGTTCAAGCTCAGGTGTTTCCCTATATATATGATGAAGCATAACTTCATCACTCTGAGATCACAGTATCACAGTACATCAGAGGTTGGAAAGGACCTCCAGAGATCACCAAGTCCAACACCCCTGCCAAAGCAGGGTCACCTAGGGCAGGCTGCAGAGGAATGCATCCAGGTGGGTCTTGAAAGTGTCCAGAGAAGGAGACTCCACAACCCCCCTGGGCAGCCTGTTCCAGTGCTCTGTCACCCTCACTGTGCAGCCATCCAACATGACCTGGACAGGCTGGAGAGCTGGGTGCAGGCAAACCTCATGAAGTTTAATAAGGACAAGTGCAGGGTCCTACATCTGGGGAGAAATAACAACTGTATCAAAAGCTACCCCTCCAGTTTTGTATCATCAGTGAACTTGCTGAGGGTACTCTCAATGCCCTCATCCAGGTTGTTGAGAAAGATATTGAACAAAACTGGACCCAGTACTGATCCCTGGGGGACACCACTTGCCACAGGCCTCCAAGTTGACTCTGTGCCACTGATGACAACCCTCTGAACTCTATTGTGGAGCCAGTTTTCAATCCACCTCACTGACCAACCATCTACGCCACATCTCCTGAGCTTTTCCATGAGGATGTTACAGGAGACAGTATCAAAAGCTTTACTGACGTCAAGATATATGACATCCACTGCTCTTCCCTCATCTACCCACTTGGTCATAACTTCATAGAAGGCTATCAGATTAGTCAGACAGGATCTCCCCTTGGTAAATTCATGTTGGCTACTCCTGATAACATTCTTGTCTTCCATGTGGTTAGAGATGACCTCCAGGATGAGCTGCTCCATCATCTTTCCAAGGATGGAGGTGAGACTGAGTGGTCTATAGTTGACTGGGTCCTCCTTCTTGCCTTTTTTGAAGACTGGAGTGACATTTGCTTTCTTCCAGTCATCAGGCACCTCTCCTGTTCTCCAGGACTTTTAAAGGATGATGGAGAGAGGTTCAGCAACAGTATCAGCCAGCTCTCTCAGCACTCGTTATTGGGATGAACGTCTAGAAGAGGAGTGAGGAGGGAGAGGATTGTACTTGTACTTGGCTAAGTGAACATCATTAGAGTCAGACAGGGAAATTAGAGGCTCATAACTGATAGGAGGAATTTATTCTACTTAGAGAAAGTATGAAAAAATCAGCTCATGACATTGTCTCAGCCTTCATCAGTTGGCTGCTTTTCTGCATGTTAGCTGAGTCCCATTTAATCATTCAAATCCTTAAAAAATGTTCATTTTAAATAACTTTGGCTGCTCTGATTAACCTCAACATCATTCCTCTATGTAGATACCACTGCAATGGTTCTGTTCAGTGGAGACATCTGATCTAAAGCACCTGCAGCAACAGAGGGAGCAGCATCCTGGGCAACAGTCTTTGAGCTGAGTGAAGAGGTAAATCTTCTGGAGATGTATCAAGGACTTATGAGGTGGAGAAACATCTGAGCCAATGGAGAAATCTGATTTCTCCAGCTCTCTAGTTACTGAACAGATACAGAAGGAAAGCTTGTTTGCAGGCAAGAGTGATGGGATGTCCCCAAAATCCCACCTGGGTGTCATACAGCTGGGTCCTGAGCCTGACAAAGGTGGAGGAGGTGGGCTTGGTATATCCCTCTGGGTCTGCCTCCAGGATGGTGTTCTATAGGTGTTACCAAAACACACAGAAACAATTTGTTGATACATGTATTTTGTGCAATGGCATCTGGAGAATATGAGACACAAGGGACTTGATCACGTCATGACTTTCTTGTATTACCTTGGCTGTTACATTCTGTAAGAGAGGCAGAGTGTCCTGACACCATTATTGTAATTAAAGAATATTGTGCTTTTAATTTGCACAGTTCCTTCCTCAGCATTGTTTGACACAAATAGATGATAACAGACTGGTCATTGTGAGTTATTAATAACGTATTATTTACTCACCCTATGCCTAGAAGCCAGAGCAGTAAGCAAGGCTGCTTTGTCCTAGGTGTGCCTCTCTGCACACACAACTAAACAGATCATCTTTGATCTCTCTTTGCCTCCCGAGGTCTCATTTCAATTTGAACTTACTGCTTACTGTCCCCTTCACCTCCACCCCAGACTCTATCTGTGTTTGAGGGATTCTGGAACAATGGCAAACAGTTTGGTCTGCCTTCTGCATTACCTCTTGCCTTAGTACAGAGTCGATGCTCTGGTCTGGTTTTAATTTCCACGATTCTATGGCGCTTTTGAGTCCAAGGTGCTAAATATAGCACTAACCCATAATAGTCAACCTCTTTTTTCATTTCTGCCTTACAGTGTTATTTTCTGCTTTTATCATTTAAGCCTAATGCATTTACATTATTAGGAGCTCTCCAGTATGTACAACATGGTTACGAACAAGTTGAGTGCCTCAAAAGTTTCCAGGAACATTAGTCTTAATAAAAAAGTATGAAAAAGAGATTTTTCACTGGCTCTGCAGGACGAGGAGTGGTGCAGTGCAGGATGGCACCTTTCTTCTCCACTCCCTCCTGCAAACCTGTCCATGCCCTCTGGGCAGGGTGAACACATCCAGCACACTAGAAAAATGACAGTCTGGAGAAAAATCAGCAGACAGCATGAAAAGCGCTGGCTCAGGCATCTCATGTTGGCAGACTCCTACCAAAATTAGTTCTGGATAAGCTAGTACATCTGTAGTCAGAGCAAACTATTCCTCTTTCTTCCTAATGCAGTCATGCCCAAAAAATACAAGTCAGGAAAATGTTTGGGGAAACTATTAAGGAGCATGGAGGGAAAAAGAGTATCCAGACAAATATGGAACTGTTTGAGACAAATATGAAGTCATGCTTAATAAACAGCTTGGATTTATAAGGACTAAAGCAAGCCAAAACCAAGTGATGGCTTTAGGGGACAGAACAGACAAAACTGCCAAGGAAAGAAACGTGGTGGATATAAAGGGCCAGCCCCACAGGAGACATGAGGACTACTCAGCACAACTCCAGTGTCATATCTATGCTTTCCCAAGCCTAACTGGTATCACTGGCCCCAGTCAGTAGCTGGTGAGGTGCAGGCTGTTGGGAAGACTTGGTCATGCCACTTCATCTCTGTCCAAGTATCTCTGTCCCCCTCTCTACCAGATGGATCACAGAATCACAGAATCAGCCAGGTTGGAAGACACCTCCACGATCATAAGGTCCAACTGATCACCCAACCCTAACTAATCAACTAGATCATGGCACTAAGTGCCTCATCCAGTCTTTTCTTAAACACTTCCAGGGTTGCTGACCCTCCCTGGGCAGCCCATTCCAAAGGGCAATCACTCTTTCTGTGAGGAACTTCTTTCTAAGATCAAGCCTAAACTTCCCCCTGTGCAGCTTGAGACTTTGTCCTCTTGTTCTGTTGCTGGTTGCCTGGGATATGAGGGAGGACTTCTGTGTGATCAGGGGAATCTTATTTGCTAAGCTTGGTTATTGAGGTAAGGGTCCCTTTGTGCAAGAGTCCATGCAGTATGTTTGAAGACCAACCACAAGGTCTGGACATCAACAACTGACCCCTCCAGAAGAAATAAAAGTTGAATCTTGTATAAAGAGCTGCCCTGGACATAATGAAGTGAATTTCTCTTTATTTGGAGAAGCTCATTGTTCTTGGCTTGAATACTGAAGAGCTATATGAAAAGGGGCTGAAAACACCATTAGCATGCCCCAGAGGTCAGTGTTTGAACATGTTCTGATTCAAGGGCAACATGTAATGGTTTTGGAAAGGAGGGTCTGCACTACTATCCTTGGTCAAGGTCCCTCCAGTCATTCAATCTTCATTACTGACAGTTGTCCTGGAGTCTTCTTTGGGAAAACCAAACTATTTTCCTCTGAAACAAACTTCAGGTATAAGTATAAGTATAGTTCACTCCAGGCATTTCTTCCAGAAGACACTGTGGATGACACACCAAGGCTGGCTGCCCTACAAAGCCCTCCAGCACTAAACCAGCACTATGTGCATCTTGACCATATGACTTTTTGTCCACAACTTATGCTCAACTGTGGCTGGAAGAGGCTGGAAGGAAGCTATTTGACTTATTCACACTCTCCACTTTGCTGCTGGAAGCACTGATTGTCATGGTGCTATCCAGAAGACAAACTGCTGCTGCTGGAAATTGTGGTGGCTCTATAGGTCTAGGCTGCTGCCAGCAGAACAGATGGCACATGAATGGTGCAGGAAAGTAACTGCTGTATCCATCCAGAAAGGGCATTGCACAGAGCAGTACCACACTGGTCTCTATGTGTATATTATGTGGGAAAGGAAAATATATTCACCTTGAGTGTGATGATGAACACATACCTCAGTGGGTGGGAAAGCTTAAATATGATAAGTCCAGTTGTCTAAATTTTCATATCAAGAAATGCCAGAGCACTGATGCACAGGGACAAAACCTTTGCTGCAACCTGGTGAAAAGGGATTCTCCAATGTTGCTCCAAACTGTCCTGGAACCAGTTAGTCTTGCCACTCCTGCTTCCAAAGATTTATTCTGTTGCTACTATGGCAAAAAATAATCCCAAATATGCAGAGACTGAATGTTTAAAATGCATTAGAAGCAGTGTAGGGGCTGAAAGTTAAATGAAAAAAAAAAAAAAGGAGAGAAAAAGAAAAAAAAAGGAGAGAAAAAGGAAAAAAAAGAAAAAAGCAGAAGACAAAAGCTGGGGTGAGAATACAGTCAAGAAACTAAAATGGTATGATATCCTATAGGTACATGAATTCAGTGACAGGAGGCAGACTCTGTTCTCCAACCAATGCTCCAAATGCCAGTCTCTGGAGCCCACAGTGGCAGCTTCACCACAGAGCAGGGATGAGTTCTGTGCCCATCACAGGTATCCAGTGAACTTTTCACTTGTTCAAGGCAGCCTCAAACCAGGTGGAGACTGTGTGTACTAGTAAACTGAAAACAGTCTGGGTACAAGCCTGAACAGTGTCCCATGTTCACTCACACTACAAAACATGGGGTTTTGGCCTGGTCCAGCTTGCCCTCTTCCAGGCAGAGCATCGCTATGGTTAGCAGATGGTTAACCCACTCTCAATAGTCATCTGGGTGTGGCAGAGCTCAGCTTGAGAAATACTTGAATCCATCCTGTATCACCCCAACTGCTAAAACTTGACTGACAAAGCCCTAAATAAGATCATCTTTCAGCTCCTCTTGCCTTGCCCTCCTCCTGGCTAGTAATGACTCTTTTGAGGCCAGCTGTGAATTATCTGCCGAGGGAAGTTCTTAAAAAGCTTTATGCTGAAGTAGCCTGCCTTATGTTCTCCATTAGGCAGGCTTTATTCCTCCCATGTCCAGCATTACACCAGGAGAAGTTGGATTAGACTTGTATTTCTTGGCTAAACAATGACTAGAGGAAGCATGATAATTATCTACAAGTATTTGATGGGTGTAAACTCCAGTAAGGAAGAGGAATTGTTTAGTGTGGTTAAAGGACTTTTATGGCCAAAAGCGATTAGATTAAATTCAACAAAGCAAAGCATAAACTAAATACCCTTCGTAATACCTAGCAGGCTGCAAGAGCAGCTCCCAAGGGATGCAGTAGAGGCAGTGATGTCTGGGTCAGTTGAAAAGTCACAGGGAGCCAAGCAGTATTTTTGTTACTGACCTCGGAATGCTGTGCCATGAACAGCATGTCCCTGCTCCCTGCTGTGCCCACACCCACACCGCTCTGCCTCTACATGAGAACCCACCCAGGAGAATAGAGAGGAAAGAAGGATGTCAGGGTGGTTCAGCCCCTGCCTGCACCTGGTTTGTCCCCTTCATCTGGTGGTGTAATACATTACCCTAAACAAGTTTTCCTGCTGCTGACACAGACTCTGATCTCAAGACAGTTAAGGAAAAAGTTAATACTTACGCCTTCCAAAGCGAGCCACGTGTAAGCTTTCAGCAGGCTGGGGCTTGAGCCTCAGCTTACTGCTAAACTCATGTTACCACATAGCTACAGGTATGCCATCAGCATTGCCTTCAGGTCACATCTTTATTGGCTGGCAGGAGCTGGTATGGGATGATTGACTTTGTAAAGGAAGAGAACAAACAGGAGTGCAGAGTTGCTATGAAAATATGCTGGTGGTCCCTTATTCACTGCAGGGAAAAATGAGCTTGCTCTCTCACATAGGAGAAGCAGCATGTCATCATCCCAGCTACACCTGCACAAACCTGCTTGTTCTTTTTCTCTGAAAGCCAAGCATAAAGTGTGCAATGCTGTCTGCCAGGAATTTCTGAAGGAGAACATGAGCTCACTTTGTCGCTGAGAACAAATGTTAGTAGTTTGAGCACTGCTGTGTCTTTTGAAATGCTGCAGCCTCTCAGGGAAAAAGAAATAAGGGGATTTGTGATGTATGATGAGTCAAGGATGCTTTCCCCTGGCATGCCTGTTTCTCTGCCTAGTTATACACACAATGGCAAAGGCATGAGATAAGCCAGGTAAGGTTTGTTGTGGATATCCTGGTCGTCTGGGAGACAAGAACTTTATTTACCTTACATGACTTGTAGGTGAGGGTGGAACAAGCATACCCTGTGTTTAAAAGAGCATATTGCTTCCAAATTGCAGGTTGTCTGTTCTGAAACACTGCTTACTGGGTTATCTCCTTTAGTCGATGTGGTTGTGGGCATATCATTAAATCTCACTTAGCCCAAGTGTGAGATGCCTGCTGTTACAGGCTGCCAGCAAAAAGGAAAGGAGGACCTAGGCAACCTCCCATGGCGCTTGCAAAGGAGACCCTGATCTGTTCATAAAAGGTCAGGAAGGGAGTGAAGAATTCAAAAGCCTTAAAAAACCAGGCTGGACCAGAGGCTTCAGTAGTGCGTCATCTCAAATTTTCTTCTCCTGAGGGAGCCATTCTTCAAATGTTTTGTGTGTCTCTTGCTGGTGTCTCTTTCTTCTGTTTTTTTCTTCAGGAGCAATTTGACTGTTTCTGCATTTAATGAGCCTCCTCTCTATATGCAAAGTCAGAAGTAATAGGTATCTGTGCCTATGCAAGAGGCTAAAGGGGCTATCACTGCCTTCCTTTGCATGTCCACCACCGAAACACTTTAAGACTACTTGGCTAGGTGTGCACATTATGAACCACCCAATAAAGCAGGCATGACACTATTGCAAAACTTCTGCAGCTCTGATACCTTCTTCCTCCCAAACCTGGCTGGCTGCAGATAGCTCAGATAATAACATATTTTGTCTTTTTTTTTTTTTTTTTCCTCATGAGCACAGAGTATCAATTTTGGTGGCTTCATTAAAAATTGACATGCTTAAGGATACCATTTTGCATAGGATAATTTTCATTCTGACCAAAAATTTTCATCATATAAAAGGGTAGTCATGCTTTTGATGATGCTTAGAGAAGATTCGTTCTCCTTCCCGGGTACCTACAGTCTTTTCAGAGCCAAATAAAATAATGTGCACACTGTATGGGTAATGGAGAGAGAACACATGGTTTCTGTCACCTCACATGGCCACACAGGTAATGCCGTGCAAGATGTTATCAGTGGGTGCTCCCAAAGCCCCTGATGAATGCATGTCAAGCCTATGCCATGAGAAGCAATAACTCCTGTGTGGTCCACGCTGGCCTGGAAACCAGAGATGCTCAGTCCCCCATGAAAACCCACTGTCCAGGGATTTTCATATTTGGCTTTGCAAACCCAGGAGCTTTGGTGCTCATGAACTGGCTTTAAAGAAAAGCTGAGGGCTAACCTGAGCAACTTTAAGAACTGATCCCATTGTAGGAGGCTCAACTTTACTTCATAACCCAGCTGAGCTTTCACAAGTCTCTTTAACAATAGTGCTCGACTTAAAATGCATGCTACCATGCTTGCTTTCCTCTGTGCTGAGGGGTACAACTCTAGAAATCCAACATACACTAGCATGAAATCTGAGAGTTGAATATCAGAAGCAGACAACTGTAGGGTCTTCAGAGTCTTGCTCTGGGTGATACTGTCCCTAGATATTGTGGATAGTGTCCACAGTATTGACAGCAGCTTGGCAGATACATCCCACATAAGTCATGGTGTTTTTTCAAAGGCATTCTTTGCAGGCTTCTCAGACTGACTCTCACAGAAGTGCCTTTGCTTCTCTTGCTGTTGTGTCCTTGAGAAGACCAGTTTGCAGCCAAAGAAGTAATTTTCCTGGGCTAAATGAACCAACAGATGTTTTTAACATTTAATTGGACATTCATGTCAAGATTACATTACTTGTTAGGTATCTGAGGGCATGCCTACCAAAATGGCCACCTGGCCATTTCCCAGCTACAGAGCACACCTTATAGTGGTTTCTTGTAATGACCTTTCTGGGCAGATCTGAGCTCATGCTGCCTAAGTGAACAGAAGCACAGCAGAGGGACTGTGGCATGGGAATTCCCAATTTTGCAGCATGGTGGTGTTGGTGTGATGTCAGGGCAGCTCTCTGTGTGTGCTAATAGACTTAACCTTGGGCCAGTATTTATGAGTTCAGGCCCTGTCATGGAGTCACAGGAATACTCTCCAGCTGGATCCAAACTGGTGATATTGGTTGCATTTGGTCTGCTCCCGAAGGGTCAGCCAACTGAGGTGTTTGCACAGAGCTCCATCCTGTGAGGTGGACATGGCATATCCTGGAGTTTTTAATGCCTGAATCCACTTGTCATTCCTTGAGGGAAGAAAGAGCCCGTTTTAGAGGAGAGAAGGGGGTCAGATCAAAAAACACCTTGCAGTGTGTTCATAAAACCTTAGGCAACATGCTAATGTCTAAGCCAAACCAACTCCCCTCCTCGCTTTAAACATTATTTAATCGGTTTACTTAATGATGCAACCCATATGAGTTGTCCCTGGCACTCCTCTTTATCAGGGGCAGGGACTCCCCTGCTATGATGCAGCCACTCCCTGGCTTGGCCACTGTCTCTTGGTGGTTCTGTAAGCCTTGCCTTTTCACCCAGAGGGCAGTTAGCATGTCAGGAAGGCTTCAGCCCCAAGTTTAGACTGTAGTGTTTAGGGGTGCTCTGAGGGCTGAAGAGATGCTCCTAAGATGGTGGGGTACCAGAACCTGTTTTCCTCCCCAAGGAGGGAGCTGCCCAGGGAGGTGGTGGAGTCACCGTCCATGGAAGTGTTTAAAATAAGACTGGATGAGGCACTTAGTGCCATGGTTTAGTTGATTAGTTGTTGGTTGATAGGTTGGACTAGATGATCTTGAAGGTCTTTTCCAACCTGGTTAATTCTGTAATTCTGTGGTTCTGTGTGACTTTATCTCTTGAGCCACTTGAAGGGGGTAGATAAGACTACGAAGTACTTCTTCTTTCTGGCTGATGGAAGCTTTATAGTTCTCACTGTCATGTGTCCTAATCTTTGGTTTTCCCTAGCCTTGCATCAGGAAATGCAAGCACTCATGCTGTACAGTGACTCCCTTGTCATGGGTTTTCCTTACATGGCAGTTTGACAAAGGGATGCCTCAGTACAAGAGAGACATCTGTAAACTGGAGGAGATTCAGAGAACAACAATATTAAAAAGCACAATGCTCTTGGAAACATCTGTAAGGCAGCAGTTTAGAGTGCAGCTATTAGCATGCTGGGACAGACCTCAAGTGAAATAAAAAGAAATTAACTTGTTAAATATCTCTAAAGCAGGCATGTAAAAAGTATTATTGTCTGTATGAAGATAGCTTGTGTAAACAGCCTTTTCCACTTGGGGCTACATCTCCATAATTATGTATTATTTGCAAGAAGAATGTAGAGGGTGAGGAGTGAATATGTTCCAAATGTGTCCAAACCCTGACCAGGCAAAGGCTGTCATTTTGGCTCACTTCAGAGAGAGAAGAACAAGCTCATGCCTTTTGTTTATTCTCCCTGAGCTCTTTGCAACAATTGTGCTTTTCACTGGAAATGACTTACCTGGCAAAGAAGATAAGAAACCCAGAAGAACTGTTGAACAACAACAAAAACAAAAACACAGTGCTGGAAAATATCTTCCAAATTTAAGGTTTACAGTCCTTCTGAAACCATATTGAGACCCTTCAGGCTTCCCTAATTACCAAGAGGAAGAACTATCATTCTTTTCTAAATGTGATGTCAGCATCTGTTACAAGCAACCAGCACAAGATTATCCACAAACCTTTCTGTGACCTATAAACCTGAAATCTGATATGCCTTTCTCAGTTTTTATTCTATAATGAGTGATTTTCATTTTTTTCCCCATAACTTTTATAGTACAGACTCTTTAATCTACCAGGCAACATGTAACAAGACTCCATGGCTGGAGGCTGAAGCTAGCTACGTTTCAGCTAGCAGTAAGGTACACATCTTCTTAACAGTGATTAATTAAGCACTGAATTAACTCCTGGGGGGCTGTGATGAATTCAAGCACTTCTTGAAGTTTCTGAGCTTTGTCTTTCCAAACCTCATGCTACACCTGAAATACAAAGTGTGGTCTTGGTATGGAAATTACAGGGAGGGGCAATGTTACAGTGTTTCTTGACATAAATGAGAAGACATTTTCCACATGAGAACTCAATTTTTTTTTTTTAATAGACATAATGAATTCATTCCTTCTTCCAGTGTCAACCAGTCTACTTAAGCAGAAATCAAGAGGCCACCAGTAAATAAAGTCAAACTTTGAAAAAAGACATATCAGCTACATTTGCAGATGCCTACTGGGCTGCAGAATAGCATTTTTCAGTCACGCTGTTGTCTGTTCCTAAGTTTTAGCAATGTCTTTCTTTGACTGTCAACTCTTCCATCTCAGGAATAATACATTGCTATTGAAATATCTAATGAGTCACTTCTAAATATTCCACAGGAACAACAGGACATTAATCTCACGCTGCAGAGCTGTATTTTAAAAATAACTATCTTAAAAACAGAACAAAACAAACAAAAAAACCTCACAAAGCAACAAAAAATCAACACAGACAAATCAAAAAAACCCAAATGCTTTCCTTTTCCTCCTTTGCAGAAGACTTTCTCTGTCTGTTCATTTCTCATCCACTCTTCACCTGCAAGGTTATGCCGAAGTGGCTATGAGGATGCCCGGGCTGAGACATTCTGTTTGCATTCTTCAGTCAATTTGGGTTGGCCGCTCTCCTCTGTGTGGGCTTGGCAACATGAAAAAGTGACCTCGTAGCAAACTTGGGTGTGACCTTCTAAAACAGCAACAGTTCCCAGCACGGCTGTCGGGTCTCCTACTCTTACTCCATGGAAAATGTGAGGCAGCTTATCCAACATCCACCAACAAACTGTTTTACGTTTATCTCAGGGTAGGAGCATGTGTCTGCAGAGTTATCACAGCATGGCTGACACACTACATTGCTTCATCCTGGCTCTCCTGCTGGTAGCTTGTCCCAGAAGCTGTCCTCTGTCCCTCCTTGCTTTGCCAATGGTGTTATGCCAGACCCAACTCTCACCATGTATCTTTGTGCTTCTGCTGCTGTGGGACCACAGCAACATTGTGTATTTCTGCTGCTGTTACAGCTTCCTGGCTCTCTCGATCAACCTGCTCCTTCAGCTCTGAAAAGGCAAAAGGAGCTTGGAGTTGCTGTTCAAACTGTCACTGTAATCTGACACTATGATGCTACTTAAAACATGTAAGCAGTAACTGTTGGACACTGAAGCTCTTTGCACCACGAGCACAGGTATCAGAAGACTCTAGGTGTGTGGATTCAAATATCTCAGTTTCAAGATCAAACCAAACCTCTGTTTCCCTAAGGATGATGCTCAGTACAAGAATTTTGACAGTCAGAGGTACTTGCAGAAGTGTCTTGATGCACCAAGGAAAATTAGAGAGCCTGCAGCACCAAATGTGAGCCAGGCACAGCTGGCTCATGGAGCATCCATGATTCTGGATACTCCTCTCAACTGGGAGATATTCTCATTGTCTGTCTCTGCCAGGAGTGCACCCAAAAAAACCCACAAAACATTGGCCTACATTGTCAGTTAAATGTGTGCACACACACTCCTTGCAAGACTATATTCACCCTCTGTTCATACCACCAACAGACAATCCATCCTGGCCTGAGCTCTGCAGCTCTGCGGTGCCAGCCCTGGGCTTTTCAGCATGCTCTGCACGGGCTGAGTGAAACAGTCCTTTGAAGGCATGGACAGACATTCCAAGCCTGGAAAACTAGTCTGGGGGGAAGGAGGAAGACACATATACTTCTGACAAATCAAGAAATGAAGACCTTCCACGTTGTGCTGTATTTTGGACCAGGGGTAATATATTAGGACAAGGGGTAATGGATATACACTACAACACAGGAGGTTCCATCTCAACACAAGGAGGATCTTCTTCACTTTGAGGGTCACAGAGCACTGAAACAGGCTGCCCAGAGAGGTTGTGGAGTCTCCTTCTCTGGAGATTTTCAAGACCCATCTGGATCCGTTCCTGTGCAACCTGTGCTAGATTCTATGGTCCTGCTCTGGCAGAGGGGTTGGACTTCATGATCTTCAGAGGTCCCTTCCAACCTCTAACATCCTGTGATCCTGTGATCCTAGTAACCATGCTGGTTAAGCTGTAATCAGTAAGAAACTTTACTTTTCCTCTTGTATGTGTGGTGTCATTATACACACACTTTGGCCCTACTAGGGCATAAATAGCTCTGTTTTGGGAGTTTTTATTCAGGCTGTCGTGCTTCTGACAGCCTGAGGTCAGTACACAGGTGCCGGAGCAGGCTGGCCCACACTGGTATGCCACACAAACAGTTGCTTTGACCTGTTCCTTCCCACTCCTCAACCCACCCACGTACAGAGAAGGAGCAAAGGCTCTTTGTGGAAGCACAGCAGCAGAGATGAAGCAGCTGTGAAATACACCTGCCTTTTATTTGCAGCCCTGCTCAATTATATGCCTTTCACTTGGCAATGTAGAGTAGTTATGCTGTAATATGAATACGTTTCTCTTCTCTACCCACGGCTCTGGATCAATCAACAACTTGAAACAGCAGGAGGGAAATGAAGTAGTAACGTAGGGGGGAAAAAATGAGAGCTGAGGGTGTAATCAGCCAACTAAACACCATTAGGACATACTGTCCCACTCAGTGGCCCTGCAGCTGCATTGGGCCGTGACCAAATCTATTAATAGGCTGTGCAGAGCTCTTTGTAGTCCTAAGAGCAATACGCAAAGTTTAAAGCCCTTGTTCCTTTTCTGAGACTTCAGTAACAAACTCCCTTGTGGCACTTAGTCCAGAAAGGATGGAAAGTCCAGTTCTAGTCTCTCCAGATTCTTCTTCTCTTCTTGCCCGGTTTGAAAGAGGAAAATAATGCTGCAACGTTAAATTCAACCCTAACATGGACAGCAAGTTGCCCACAGAGCATCTGGCTTGCTCCAGGCTTGATGACAGACACAGAGGACAAGGACTGGGGTGCAAGTGGAACAGTTTGGTTTTTTGTTGCTGTGGAAAATGACCTGCTGCATCCTAGGTCCAAGGGATCAGGCTGTGACACTCCTGCAACTGAACTGAGAATGTTCTACACCCTGCAGACTAACACACTTACCATGTCACCCCACAAACTGCGTGGCACTTTGGGACCATAAGCCTCCTCCAAAGCAGCATGCACACCTGCAAAAAAGCATCCCCCTAATCCCTGTCTATAACTCTGTGATGACAAGTAGACACTTCCAAACAATGTGTTATTTCCTTTTAAAGACATATAAAGTTTCAGAAGATTATTTCTACCTCTTGCCCAGGAGACACAGTATGTGGGAATGGGGCAGTTCAGATGTTTAGCAGGCTTAGAGAAGGTGACTCCATATATCAGGACTCTGGTGACCTGTTACTCGATGAAGATATCTGTAGCACTCTTGAGCTGCTCTAGTCTATTTCCCCTACTGAGGACTGGTTTGTGGCTGGAGTCAAAAGTGAGTGCTGCAGCTCTATGATTAATTCTCATCTTCCCCATGAATGAGAAAGGGACTTCCTGGGAGCAATGGATGCTTTCTGCAGGAATGCGACCTCAGAGAATTGGAGTCTGGTGAATGTCTGCAGTGCTGTCTGAAACTCAAGGGTGAAACACTGCTTGGTGGGAAAAAGCAGCGGCTCTGCAGGAGAGAAATGCTCGAGGGAGAGGTTGTACCCAGAGAACAGTGGAGGAAGCATGTGTGAGGCAGCAGCTGCAGAAACAGGCAAGTGCTTGGGAACAAACCCTGGAAAAGTGGAAAGGCAAAATGTGGTGCTGGAAGGTGAGGTGAAATGAGGGCTGTCAGAAAAAAACAGCCTGGGGACAGTGCTGCACGGGGGCAAGGGCACACTTGCCCACACTGTCAGGGTACTTCAGCAACCACAGCCACTGTGGGCTGGGAAAGCCTGACTACAGCCCCCAGGGCTTGATGGGACACCTCTCCAACTTAGAGTGGGGCTACCACCTAAGTCACTCCCCAGTACTTGGCCATGTAAATGTATTTATTTAATTGTATTACTTAAGTCAGCAGTCACACCAGATGTACGTAAGCCTTTCACACCTTGCAACATCTCCTCTCAGCCCACCAGCAGTGGTAGGGCAGGCTGGCTGAGGCATGCACATCATGGGCTAGCCAGCCCTGCCTGAGGCTCCTTCTCCAGTCAAGGGAGCAGCTGGGGTAGGAAACAGCCTTCCTGGCAATGACTCAGCCCACCAAAGAGTAAAGCTACCTTCCTGAGATGCGTGTTCCCTTACTCTGACTGTAGGAAGAGCCTAAAGCAAAGAGGAGCCTCTAATTTAGGTATCCCAGCCAAAAAATCAAGGTTAGAGAGGATGAATCTGGATACTCATGTAGATAGAAGATATATGTGGAAAGCAGCAGTGTGCAGTAGAGTGAGAGTAGATGAGTCATCTTGGAGATCATCAGAGCTGACTATAAGGTCTTCTGCACAGTAAGCACCACTTCTTGTGTAATTAGAGGTGAACATGATGCAGGAACTGGTGTGTTGGCTGCCTTGTGGCTGCCTGTATTGCATATTTCAGTTCAGCTGTCTGGAACAACTAACTTTTGGTATTAGTTTTAAGAGAATGCTCTGTGAAGTAGTGAATGTCAAAACACTGATGGAAAGTGCTACTCTACAACCACTGAGAAGGATATGCAAAAAAAAAAAAATCCTTTAGTGTATTAATTCTATGCTACAATTTAGAGACAAGTAGATTTCCCAGGAACTCAAATAAACCAGCATCCAGAGAATTCAGAAGGTATATCTGAACAAAAAAGCCATAAGCACTTAATTTGTGTATGCTATTCACCATCTTCATAGCTGATGAAAAGCTTGATCATTTCTTTTTCCAGGTATACTACTTCATCATGTTGGAATGTGTCCAGAGAAAGGTCACCAGGATGATCAGAGGGCTGGAGCACCTCTCCTATGAGGACAGACTGAAAGAGTTGGGGCTGTTCAGTCTGGAGAAGAGAAGGCTCCGAGGTGACCTTCTTGTGGCCTTTCAATATCTGAAGGGGGCCTACAAGAAAGCTGGGGAGGGACTTTTTAGGATATCAGGGAGTGATAGGACTAGGGGGAATGGAATAAAGCTGGAAGTGGAGAGATTCAGACTGAACGTGAGGAAGAAGTTCTTCATCATGAGAGTGGTGAGAGTCTGGAATGGGTTGTCCAGGGAGCTGGTTGAGGCCCCATCCCTGGAGGTGTTTAAGGCCAGGCTGGATGAGGCTCTGGCCAGCCTGATTTAGTGTGAGGTGTCCCTGCCCATGGCAGGGGGGTTGGAACTAGATGATCCTTGTGGTCCCTTCCAACCCTGACTGATTCTATGATCATGCTGTTGAATTTTCATGGCAAATCCAACTCAAGCATGCTGTAGTCATTTTGGACTATGTAACTGCCTACAACCAAGAATCAAGAATCAAGAATCAAGAATCAAGAATCAAGAAGGTTGGAAGAGACCTCAAGGATCATCGAGTCCAACCTGTCACCCTACACCTCATGCCTATCTAAACCATGGCACCAAGTGCCACGTCCAATCCCCTCTTGAACACCTCCAGGGATGGTGACTCCACCACCTCCCTGGGCAGCACATTCCAATGGCCAACCACTCTCTCTGTGAAGAACTTTCTCCTCACCTCCAGCCTAAACCTCCCCTGGCACAGCTTGAGACTGTGTCCTCTTGTTCTGGTGCTGGTTGCCTGGGAGAAGAGACCAAACCCCTCCTGGCTACAACCTCCCTTCAGGTAGTTGTAGACAGCAATGAGGTCTCCCCTGAGCCTCCTCTTCTCCAGGCTAAACAGTCCCAGCTCCCTCAGCCTCTCCTCATAGGGCTTGTGCTCAAGGCCTCTCACCAGCCTCGTTGCCCTTCTCTGGACATGCTCCAGCAATTCAACATCTTTCCTAAACTGAGGGGCCCAGAACTGGACACAGTACTCAAGGTGTGGCCTAACCAGTGCTGTGTACAGGGGTACAATGACCTCCCTGCTCCTGCTGGCCAAACTATGCCTGATGCAGGCCAGGATGCCATTGGCTCTCTTGGCCACCTGGGCACACTGCTGGCTCATGTTCAGGTGCCTGTCAACCAGTACCCCCAGGTCCCTTTCTGCCTGGCTGCTCTCCAGCCACTCTGACCCCAGCCTGTAGCTCTGCATGGGGTTGTTGTGGCCAAAGTGCAGCACCTGGCACTTGGATTTGTTGAATGCCATCCTGTTGGACTCTGCCCATCTGTCCAGCCTGTCAAGGTCCCTCTGCAGAGCCCTCCTACCTTCTAACAGATCAACACCTGCTCCCAGCTTGGTGCCATCTGCAAATTTACTGATGATGGACTCAATCCCCTCATCCAGATCATCAATAAAGATATTGAACAGGATGGGGCCCAGCACTGATCCCTGGGGGACACCACTAGTGACAGGCTGCCAGCTGGATGTGGCACCATTCACCACCACTCTCTGGGCTCGGCCCTCCAGCCAGTTCCTAACCCAGCACAGAGTGCTGCTGTCCAAGCCACAGGCTGACAGCTTGGCCAGGAGTTTGCTGTGGGGGACAGTGTCAAAGGCCTTGCTGAAGTCCAGGTAGACTACATCCACAGCCTTTCCCACGTCCACCAGGCTGGTCACCAGATCATAGAAGGAGATCAGGTTGGTGAGGCAGGACCTGCCCTTCCTAAATCCATGTTGGCTGGGTCTGATTCCTTGGCTATCCTTCAGGTATGCAGTGATTGCCCCCAAGACAATCTGCTCCATGATTTTCCCTGGCACTGAGGTCAGGCTGACAGGCCTGTAGTTCCCAGGTTCTTCTGTTCGTCCCTTCTTGTGGATGGGTGTCACATTGGCCAGTTTCCAGTCATCTGGGACCTCTCCAGTGAGCCAGGACTGCTGGAAAATGATGGAGAGAGGCTTGGCCAGCTCATCTGCCAGCTCTTTCAGCACCCTAGGATGAATCCCATCAGGTCCAAGATGAGATGAGATTTTGAGGGAAGTTTTTTTTGTCCTCTCCATGCAGCTGATAGTACTAGCAAACAGCACATTCCCAGGAGACTGGTTCCTTTCTGGGCTGTTCCCTAATGTTTCTTACTGCAGACGATTTCCCAAGGCAGCAGGGCAGAGTCTGCATCACGCAGCAGCCAGGGAGCTTGTGCCTTTCCCAGGAAAGCCCTGCAACAGCAGTCAGAGAATCATAGAATTGCCAGGATTGGAAGGATCATGCAGTTCCAACCCCCCTGCCATGGGCAGGGAGACCTCACACCAGATCAGGTTGCTCACAGCCACATCCAGCCTGGCCTTAAAAACCTCCAGGGATGGGGCTTCTATCTCCCCAGGCAACCTGTTCCAGTGTCTCACCACCCTCACCGTGAAGAACTTCTTCCCAACATCCAATCTGAATCTAGCTTTTCTCCCTTCCCCCTAGTCCTATCACTACCAGACATCCTAAAAAGTCCCTCACCAGTTTTCCTGTGGGCCCTCTTAAGATACTGGAAGGCCACAATAAGGTCTCCTCACAGCCTTCTCCTCTACAGACTGAGTAGCCCCAACTCTCACAGTCCTGTCTCAGTCACCCCTTTGTCCCCATGAACAGGGGCCTCTGTCCCACTAGGTGACCCACGAAGGCTCTTTCAGACTCCAGAGCTGATGCAGAGGGATGTAGGTGGCCCAAAACATGCTTCCTTCTGCCACATGACCTAATGCAGTGGTGGATACCTCAGCTGCATTGCAAAGGCTTGCAGAGCAGGAGTGTAAGTGCTTGAACCTACATGTGAGATCGATGGAAATGTGTCAGCAGGTGGGTGAGAGAACACAGTGGAGTAAGCAGCAAGCATGACAGACTGAATACTGTGGAAAAAAATGCAGAGAATGGAGTAGCACAGAGAATTTCTGTTTGTTACAAATTTCACCTCTGTCCCACCTTCTCCTCACTCCTTTTCTTCATTTTTCAACTGCTAATGCAAGTGAAAAAGAACATCTAGACCCATCCAGTCTGGCTTTCAAGAACGCAGAGGCATTTTATTTGTTAAATGAAACGTGCTATAGCAGCCTTTATATGGACAACATCACAGTAAATTTCTTATACCATGGATTCAGTTCCCTACAGGATCTGTATTAATAATACCTGTGTCCAGTTGTTAGTGAACTCCTCTTCCAATGGATGCTTTGTTTAAAAGTATATTGAAAACTTATTTTTACAGTGGCTTTCTTCTCATTAATAGGATTTGACATGTTGGTTCTGGTGTAGCATGCAAGTTGTTTATGTAAAGCTTTGGGATATATTTCTGAATGGTGCTATATAAATCCTGCATGCACTGGATTGTACTATTTTATTGTACGACTAAAGGGTTTCCTGTTCTATACCATAATACGATTTGTTATTTTTCCAGCACACACATTAGCCTGTGTTCAACTTCTGCACAAGGTAGAGGAACTGAAATTAAATTTACAAGCACACCTGAGCAAAGCTAGTTAGCTCTGGCCAGGTCATGTTTCCATTAAATAATAGTGGCTATTATAACACATTGCAAGAAAATGCAGCTATAAATCCCTGTCTAATTCTCCCTCCCCCCCCCCCCCCGTTCCCCCCCCTTCAGTGCTTCACTGTACCATGGAAGCTGTTGTATTTTCTAGTAAGCAATAGACTACACATGGGACTGAATCACCCTGAGCAGATGTGTTAGATGCTAACTCTGAGGAGACAAGAGTACCAACGCTGCTTCCCAGTGAGCTTTCCCCTCAAGGATCTCCCCATGCTACATGAACGTTAATAAATCGATCTTCACTGCATCCCACCACAGAGTTTATTAACTGAAGAAATTGGTTCTCAGAAAGATACAGCAATTTGCTCAAGGCTAGAGAGCAGGTCTCCAGCAAGCAGAAAAAAAGCTGAGGGATTGTGCTGGAGGCCTTCACTTGTAGCCATTTAACATTAATATTAAACACAGTGTGCTGAAGGCATGACAGTGAGAGCTGTTCACCTTGTCAGAAGTGGATGGGCACTGGTTTCAGGGACTAATGCACAACATCCATACAGTGAGACAAGACCCCACTGAGCATGTTGGTCACTACCATGTACCCCTGAGGACCTCCTGGGGCAGCAGGTTCTTAGGAGGGGTGAGGGACTATCTCCTGTCAGTCTATGGGGCTGCTTCAAAACAGGGATGAGAGGTCTGTGGCTCCACTGCTATCCTCTCTGAGACACATTATAGGTCTTCCCTACCTAACTTAGGGAGCAGAACTGGGGAGGTCCTGTTCCTACTGTCGATCAGGTCACACTAGAGCTTACAGACAGCTTTCCTTTTGGTGGAAACAGGGGTGGCAGGGCTATATGGGTTGTTTGTGCATGTCCCATTCTGAGCTGAAGAGATATACAAGATATGGCCTGGACATATGTCTGAGGCTGAGGGCACAAGGGCAAATGAGCTCTCTCTAGAGTTCAAGGTTTTTACAGGTGGCTCTGACAGTTTTGCATTTTATTAAGATTTCTAATTTTCCAGTCACTTGCAATGTCGCCAAAATTTGACCATTTGGAGTAAAGTTTTCCTATCCAGGTGTTTGCCTTAGGCTGAATTATTTCAGAGGAAAATTTCATTTAGAGCTGTTCCTCATGGCCAACACTCAGGCTGAAGGAAAATGCTTATATGTTAAATATGTTGTGACTTACCATTTGAAACTCTCCAGCGCTGTGTGAATGAAAAGATAGTTGTGTGAGGGAAAGGAAAACAGAGCAGACAAGGAATTTGGCTCTATGGGAACAAGTCAGACTGATGGCTGTTGTGTGGAGAGACATTGAGGACCTGGATGGGATGAACTGGCACAGGCAGTATACCATGACGAAAAATGGGAGGACAAGCTCAAAAATTACAGACTTTACATAATGGAGCTGAGTTGCTGAGCTTGGAGAAAGTATACAGTGGGACAAGTCCTAAAGAGTGAGGCAGAGGGAGTTAGGACATGGGGAACCATTTAAAGTTTTGCATCCTGGGCTAGGGTCTGTTCCTAAATTTCACTAGTCTGCTGCTGTTAGTGTTTACATGTGAAACTACTGGTGACAGTGTGTTTCATCTCCCACAGTACTGTTAGAGCAGGCTCTTACCCTGCAGATGTGGTCCTTTAGCTGCCTTGGCAAATCTCAACACCTTGGCAAATCTCAACCCTGCTGATAAGTCATGCAGATGCAGATGACTTACAGTGTACAGGTGTCAGGCAACCTTACTTAACCCCCTTTAATTTTGCTTCTAATTGCACACACATATTTGGGGTTTCTCCATGTATCCAAAGTCCTTTGGACTCACACTGTGCACAAAAAGGACATGTCTCTGCTTACAGGCACCTGTTCAATTTGTTGTTCCTGATTTATAACATGCAGGTTGAATCTTGAAATGTTTTCTTCACAGGGTTTTCTGCAGTACAAGAGCTCCCCAGCTATTAGCGGGTTCATTTTAGCAAAGCTTCTTTGTAACGAGATATCATGATATTGTCATTTGGCAAATGGGCAGCTCAGTCAGCACTGCAGCTGCCCAGTTTCAGCTGACTGGGACTTGATTTTTCAGAGCACTTACTGCATGATATGATGCTGTGAATCACTGAAGCATCACTCTTCCTGACTCATCTGAGACTGAGAGCTCAGCACTTCTGCAGACCAAACTGCTGGGTTTGGAAGTCAGGCACCTAGAGAGTAAAAAAAGGTACAATTAAAACCCATCTGTGAAAAGCTTAGCTGAACAATGTTTCTCAGCACTCTGGAACAAAGAAGGAGATAGGATCTAAGGATGTAATTTTGTACTTTCTCTTCCCCACAGACTCATTCCTCATTGACTTCTAGTTTTTGTAATAAAATGTTGTGGTGGGTTGAAAATTCCCCCCTCTCCAAACATTAACTTTGCTAGACCAGCTCAGTGGAAACAAATGAAAGCTGTGTTTACAGGCAAACCTGCAATCTACAATGAAATGCAATGAATATGTACAAATATACAGTATTTACAATATTTACAGGTATTTACAATATTTACAGGTATTTACAATTAACAAAACAGCACAAGGATCCCCCTGGCCGCTGTAACAGCTTCTCACCCCCTGTCTCCCCCTTAGCCCCCTGTACACAAGGGACAAGAGAGAGAAGCAGAGATATTAGACTTAGCCAAAATAAAAGTGATGTAGCCAAGGTCAACAAAGCCAGTTAGTACCTCCCCAGCAGAGAAATGAGAAGAGAGAAAAGTTGTTTTGGGAACCAAATTTTATGGTAGATATCTCTCCAATGAGGTTGTTTAGAATAATCATTATTTTCCTTTTTACACCCAGTAGTGATTTATTTGCATTTTTACTACTTTCTGCTCAAGATCTGTAAAAAATTTTAAAGGCATAAAGTCTAAAATTACCACAATGGAGATGCTGCCACAGCAACAGAGTATCTCTAATTTGTGTATTGAAGTAAAGAGCTGTGTGGGGAAATACTGTCTGATCAAACAGTCCAAATTGTGTCTGCATAGTACAGGTAATGCATGGGGACTGAATTGAGGTAACAAAAATTAATTTTAAATTAACCTTTTCTAACTTTCATGTGCTATTGTTCCATCAGGCTTATTAGTATTCCTTCAAAATGAGGGGTTGATCTGTTTTGGAATAAAGTGTATTTATTCTAGTTCTGTGTAGCAAATAGCCAGTTCTATATTTCTTACAAAACACTTTTACAAATGGTAGGGTGCCCTTCTCTTGCCATTCCTCACCAACTTGAGTCCAGCATTAGAAGATGACAAATGTGCATCAAGCTCAGCATTTCTACCACCACCTACCTACTTCGACTCTTGTTTCATTAGAATTTTAGCAATGTGCTGGTTCATGGCTGGTAACCTCCTCTCCCTCTCCAGGCTACAAGTGCCTGTGAGCGTGTGTGCATGTGTAGGGGGTGAGGGAAGGAGTGCATTTCTCATCTCCTCAGCATTTATTACATTCCTCTTTCACTACCTCCTCTGCAGCAATAAATCAATGCTACTTGTTATTGTCTACTCCCTGAGCAACATCTCAGAGGGAGAGGGAGGCTCTCCTGGATATAATGTCATATGTTTTGTCAAAAGATGAAATAGAAGTAAAGAACTAAAGCAAACTAAAGACTTGTTTTTGCAGATTTTAGAGGAAGGACTATCCTGGTCATGTCAGCCATATCACCCAACAAGACAGACATGGTTTGCCCCACAGAAGCTGCAGCTACCAACCCAAGGCTTACACTGCATGCATAGGCAGGAGAGGGCAGCGTTTCAGTGGGGCAATGTTTCTGCTTCCACCATGGGAAGGAAAATCTGGGATTTATAGTGCTACTGAGTATTTTCTGCTTACAGGCAGCCTCAGGGCTGAGGTGCTAAGTACATCACTCCTCTGTGTGTGCTGAGCTGGGTGCATGCTCCTTGAACTTCTGCAGCAAGTTATTAGAAAGTGAAGCCCTAAAAATAGGTTGTGGGTGAAGTAAAATACAGCCTGATTATTGTTCACTCTAACAAAAGCAGAGGCACACACACACTGGTGTCTGGAGAAACTGTAGATGTGGTGCTTAGGGACATGGTTTAGTGGTGGACTTGGCAGTGTTAGGTTTTTGGCTGGGCTTGATGGTATTAAAGGTCCTTTGCAACCTAGATGATTCTATGATTCTATGATTCTAAATGTGGAGCAACATCACAGTGGTTTGTGGCTTGTAGCAACTCCCTGGAGAAACTGCCCAGAAAGCCTCTGCCTTACTGTTTGTTGCCAGTTTTCTAATCACTGCAAATGCTTTCTTCCACACAAGCTTCCTGCTTTTCTACAGGAAAAAGAGACCTTCCCACATACCTTTCCTAAAAAGCAGGAGTTAGATATTCCTTCTCTCTGCACAGAACACCGTGGAGAAATTATGAGAAAAAAAAAATAGGATGATGTGGTGGAGGAGCTGGTGAGAAAGGCAGACAAGAGCTTTCTTCTGTAGAGGTGTTTGGTTGGTCCAAGCCCAGAAGCACATAAAAAACCCCAAACCCTGACACATCTGCTTAGATATCCAGGACCAAATTAAATAGGCAGGTTTAAAGCCAGAGTTGCATCTGGTTTGTTCTGGTTTTTTTCCATGCTTAACCCCTTCCGATGTTAACTGGGGTAACTCATCTGGGAACCTTCATGCAGAAGCTACTGAGGGGTTTTTGCAGGCAGATTCTCAGAGTCTGAAGTGCAGAACAAGTTCCCCTGACTTATTAGCATCTTTTTGTTGTGGCTTTGTAAATATATTTTACGTTTTCTCTCTGCAGACACAAAAGGGGGAGAGCGGAGTCCCCCCAAGCGAGAAATGTACTTTATCAACTCCTTTTGTCAGAAACAGCACTGCTAAAAGCATGCTCACACATGCACATCTTTCTCCGTGTCTTCCCTAAACTTTGACTATTTTTAAATTATTTTTTTGTTAAATTGTCTGCCTTGAGCTACTGACAAATGATGCCTGTAACATGAGATGTACAGGGTAGGAAAAAAACTCACCAACTTGTGTACAAGCTCAGATTCCTTCTCCTGCTCTGATTCTTACCATTTCTTACTGGAAGGCTTTGTCTGCCTTCTATTCTGGTTTTCAAAGGGACATACACAGGTCAGTTTGCATTTTCCAGACCCTTCAGGGAAGACACTGTCCTTGCATCAGACTGTGTTCAGGTATTCCCCCTCTGCCTGAGGCTGTCTTGTTGCTGACTGCATCAGCAAGCACACAGCTCAAGCAGTGGAGAGGCAAGTCCAACATGCAGAAACAATCCATCTCTTTCATGCAACTCTTTGAGCCTCCAAGGTGCATGTGGTGAGAAGCAGATCAAAAAAGTATTACACGCAGAAAGGGAAAAGGTTTGTTTCTATTTGCTTGTTTGCTTCTCTCTCTGAAGAAAGGTCTTCCCAACCTTCAGACAGTTGTTGGAGAGTGGACTCGCCATGAGATAGGCATCAAGATGGATTTACAAATACAGCGCAGCGTTTGAGGGCTCTGGTTCAAGAGCTGTCCCTTCCCTATGGCATGGTGAAGCTGTGTGGGAAAGGAAGGATCTGGTATAGAAATGGGGCATGAGGAGACAGCTGGGTTTGGTTTGGGACAAAATGTGGTTTGAGTGTGTTGTGGCCACCACTGAGAAGGCAAAGTCCTCTTAATGCAGCTCTGGCATCTGCCTGCTGCTCCAGGGGCTCTCCTGGGTGTCCTGCTTTGGGGAGCTGGTGGTTTCTCTTCCTGCCAAGCATGTCATTGCAGTTTAGCTTATCTCTGGCTGAACCAACCCACTGAGACAAGTGATTGTTTAAGACAGAATGAATTATCCTCAGCCTTGCTGTCTTTCTGCATCTCATTTTTCCATAACCCTTGCACTTGCTGATTATAATTGCCCTTTAATTGCTTCTATAATTTCAATTACATAACAGGAAATCTGTACAGTAACTGCCAAAAGTATCTGTTAAGTTTGGTTGGGGTTTTTTGTTTGTTTGTTTGGTTGGTTTTTTAATGGTGGGGGTTTTTTGGTGCCTTTTTTGTTTGTTTGTTTGTTTTAATCATTAATTGAGTTTAAATAATTCCACAATTATGATTGCCACAGTCCTGAGAGACCAGTGAGTTCATTCAATGGATGGACTTTCTCTGCCTGCTGTCTACTTACTTGGGGCACAAGTTTACCAGTTTTGTCTGTAGAGATTGTTATTTAGATCTGGTAATGCTGACCAAACGTCATTAATGTGGACAAAAGGATTTAATAGTTTATGAAATCAGATGCTGTAGGGATATCCAGCATTGTGAATGCAAGGAACAGCCAAGAGCAGACCATTCATCACTGTCACTAGTGCTGTTTCTGTTTTATATGCCAGCTAGATGCTGACCTGGAAGAAGTCCAGGATCCTTGCAGGGTTGAGATGGAGATAAGACCAGCCCTTCTCAAGGGTTATTATCATGTTCAAGGTAGGGCAAGATCAGATAGTGGGCTATATTGAGAGAATGTGCTTGTATAAATCAACAATTAAATAATAAGCATAAGCCTTAGGTGGAGGTTAAATATCTCCTCTGGAAGAAAGCATAAGTGATCTCATACAAGGTTGCTTTGATTTTTTTTTTCCCTTGGACAAAACAGAAAGGGACAATGGCAGTGGAAAGTGTCCTTGGAGACTCCCTCGTACTGCTGTTCTGTAGGAGGGTTGAATTGGGAGGTAGGGAGTATTGACTTGTTGGTCAATAAGAAGCCTGTATGAAGCCTTCTTTCCTGAAATGTCACATCAGATGAAGATAGTTTTCTCCAAGAAGCAAGCTGGCAGTGACAGATAATAGGGGTAATGAGACGACCCACAGCCCCGAATTGGGCAGCAGGTGTAATTAAGAAGTTTTGTGATTAAACCTATGTGGATTGCTTTCAGAATTAATAGATTTTGGCTAAAATATATAAATGTGAGCATGCTTTAAATCACCAAGCAAGGAACTTTGGTCCATAGTAGCTATTTTAATCTGGTTTTGCATTCACGCTTGTTTGTTTAAGGACTACGTCTTCTCATTGTTTGGTAAATACTGAATTACATCTGTTAAATAAGGAATGGCTCCTCTAAACTACATTTTGGTCTTTTTGTTGATCTTAACCAGATGCATAAGAGATACTAGTTTATAAGCAGCATGGGAGGCCTATGATGTAAACAGTTGTGAGGCTTAAACATATGTTTGTTTGGAAATGTAACTTCTATCATTTTTATTAGAACAGGAAATGGTGGGTGATCCATTTCTTTTTTTTAATCATTCCATTTATGATGGATTCTATTCCCACAGAAAGTGGGAATTAAATGAAAAGGGAAAAGGACAGAATTCCTACATATATTTGTTTTGAAAGCATGCATTTTTGAATGTGAGGCAATTGAATTTATCTGGTCACCTGGACTCTCAAGATTTTAGATTAATATAAACTCCAGAGATTAAAAGAAGGAAACAAGACTTCCTGGTTCTCCAACTCTTAAATATAAACTCAGATGAAAGTGAGTAAGATACTGGACTTCATCCATCTGTCAAATATCCATGGTCATTTTCTCTGGACTGCAGACTGTCCCATGAATGTTGAGACCTGAGCTGGCTCAGTGGAGCATGGTTTATCAGTTCAGGTGCAGTGCCATGTGAAGGCAGCATTAGGATTTTAAGGTCAGGGAAGGTTCGGGAGGTGTATAATTGTGTTTGCTTAGTGCTGAGCCTAAGCTAATAAACCCTGTGAGGCCTAGTCTAGCTCCCTGCAGAACTGCCCAAGTATTCCATACCATATGCTCTGGGGTCTGCTCTCTTTTGGAGGACGCACTCTGGCTAGCTGCTTATACCGTTGCCGTTATTATTATGGTCCAACACATCCTTGTTGCCATACCACAGATAATGCAGAGGAAAACTTGAGCCAAACAAAGTAATCAAACAGTTTTGCTTCAGAAGCTGGTTGAGCAAACCCAGAGATTCTGCTTAGTTGATGACTTTCACAAATTCATCATTTCTAGCCTTTCCTTGCTGAGGAAACTTTGAGTGTGTAGTACAGAAAATATTCTTTCATTACAATCCCAATTGTTTGATTAAATGCAGTGAATTTGGGCTTTAATATATGTTTATATCAACTTTTGACGTGCTCATTTCAAATTAAACCCAATTCCAATTTAAACTGGAAAAAAATATTCCCACTGGCATTATTTCTGTTTTCCACAGGCAGTTTCTGCATTTGCAGGAAGTCCTAGAAGACAGAGTTTTCTATATCTGCCCATGGATTTTGCAAATGGCAACTCTCATTCTTCTGGCTTCTGTGGTTTTAGATTACCATGAAAACCATGGAATTCCAATGATGAGATCTATATAGAGACTAGAAAAAATGAAAAGAAAATGAAACAAAAATGCAAAGAACAATAAAAGTTTCAGCACCAAAGTTTTCTATGCATGCCCCCCCACAATCCCATGAGTTCATCATCAGAATCCATTTCTCTTTCACTAATGATCCTTTCCTGGAGGGAATGTCTGATTACCTGACCAGTCTGGCACAGCTTTTCTCTCTGTCCTTCCCTTCAGTGGCTAGAGGATTTGGGGATGGTCAGAAATACTGCAAATGTCAATGATTCCAGCTTCCCTCAGGAAATGGAAACAAAAGCAAACACATCCAAACATATTGACCTCTATTTAAAGTCTCAAAGAGGTTTTAGATGGAGTTTATTAACCTGCCTGGATCAGGACTTTCTTCCTTGACATAAATCAGGAAAGGAAAAATTCAACCTTTTGCTAATTTGAGTAGGGCTTTGATGGTAATATGCCTAGAGAGATTAAAGGGATACAACATGAAATAACAGAAACTAAAATTAATGGAGCTGTAAATGGGATTGCATTGTGCAGGGGCCCTACATATGGTTCAGATTCAGTGCTTCCTCTGTATCCAGCAGTATTCTTACAGCAAGAATGCTTCTGAGGAACCCTCATGCTTCTGCACCCTCCATGAAAGCATGGAGAAGAAAACCTCACCCCACAGTGTCCTCAGTGTCTGTTCACCATTCTTTCTCTTCTCATGGTGACATTCTGTGGTTTTATTTGTGCTCTCAATTAAACACAGACTTGTCTCTTGTTTATGGTATAAACCCTAAGACCAGCACTGGAATGTCACCTTGTTTAGAGACATCTGAGATAGACTCTGTGATGTCAGTTAAGTTGCTCACACATAGATATCAAAAACAATCTGAGGTGCCATGAGAGAGCTGAGATATTCAGGCTGGAATGACAGACATGGCATTTTCCACAGGAGGCACAGATCCACCTGGAGAACCAACTGGAAGCCAACGAATTATTGCTAGACAACTCCAATGGCTACTGTTTTCAAAACTGTAGCATATGCTTGGTGTCTACAGATAGCCAGGTGTCTAAACTCCAGATGAGGCCAACTGGATGCTGCAGTCAGCAGCATCTGAAGAGCTATTCATGGGACCAAATGGTGAGGTGCTGCTTAATTGTCTAAACACGTATATCAGTTTTCTGTGGAGTTACGGATCTCCTGGAGCAGATCCATATCATTATGAAGATAATCAGAGGGCTGGAGCACCTATCCTACAAAGACAAGCTGAGAGAGTTGGAGCTGTTTAGCCTAGAGAAACAAAGGCTCCAGGGAGACCTCATACTTTCATATCTGAAAGGGACCTACAGGAAGGCTTAGGAAGGACTGTTTAGCAGGGCTTGTAGTGATAGGATGAGGGACAATGTTTTGAACTAGAGCAGGGTAGATTTAGGTTAGACAAAAGGAGAAAGTTCTTCCCAATGAGGGTGGTGAAATACTGGAACGTGTTGCCCAGAGATATGGTTGAGGCCCTATCCCTGGAGACATTCACTGTCAAACTTGATGGGGCCCTGAAAAACCTGATTTATTTGGAGATTTCTCCGCTTACTACAGGGGGTTGGACAAGATGACCTTCAAGAGTCCCTTCCAACACAATGCATTCTGTGATTACCCTCCTATATTTAAGGTATTCACACAGGACTGGTAGATATAATTTGAAACTACTGGAAGATTATTAGTCTCTGGAAGATGCAGCTAGACACCAGGTAGGATACTCAAGCCAACCATTACCTATGTTTTGTCAACCAGATCTCCAGGGCTCGAGACAGAGATGTGCTTTGTGGACTAAACAACAGGTGATTCAAGTTTATAACCAGGCCAACAGCAAAAAACTTCAGACTTGGCTCTTCCTGTGTTAGCTATAGTGAGGTGTCAGCACACAGGGTACATGCAAAGCGTGTAAGTTCTAATGCTCATGAGTTAACCTATATGCCGAGTTAACCTATATGCCAATTTCAAACTTCAGCTTGCAGACAAAACCTACAATTCCCAGTTAGCCTATGCCAACCATTGACCAACAGGTTGGCCCTTCAGGAGCTCCAGGTAAGCAGTGTGTGTCACGTTAACACAAACCTGGCAGGAACAGGGCCAGATAGGGGCTGCAATGAAATGGTGAAATGGTGCCTGAGTATTAATCTGTCTTTAATTTCACTATTTCCACTGCACATAATCATTACCATCAGCTTGAATAGCCAGTTATCCCCCTTGCTAGAGCCTGCCTTAAGTTTGACTTCTTCACAGCTATGCTTAATTCTTGCCATGGTTCCCTGCAGTAGTGTTAGCCTGTTTAATTTTACACGTCATGAGAAAATTAAGTGATCAATATCAGGTTAACAGCACTCAGTTGTTCTTTCTTTGCTTTTGTAATTGCTGGTGTGACGGGAAAATAATTACTATGTTGAGTTTATTGCTATTCGCATTGTCCTCTGTTGGTGATTTTGTTGTTCAGCTGTGGACATGTCTGATTTAAATTGTCTATAATATTGCTGTCTTGGAAGGAAATAGCGAATGGGAAGGGAAAGGAAGTAGGAGAAATTAAAGGCTGCTCTAAGATTAACATAGTGTTTACTCTGGCTCTTGGCAAGGTTTGTTTGTAAAAGAAGACTCCCAAAGCAAAACTCATCTAGAGTGGATTTGTTTAAAGTGACATTGTCAGCCTAAATATCACACTTTTTTTTTTTGTTTTTAACTCTATGTTGTTATAAATAGCACCCAAACCAATTGTATCCCCACTCATGCCATTTGAACACCTCAGGTTAGTACAGCTGACAGACCAGAGAAAAAGCACCTCTCTGTATTTTTTGGTTTGTTTTTACTGCAATTGATAGCATTCTGTCCATGGTCACCAACATGTATGAGTAGCTTACAAGCAGAAAGGGTCATGTAAATTTGGGCCATGCCCAAGTCTGTAATTTCTTACTGAAATGAAATAATCAACCGATGTGGTTTTTTGTTTTGTTTTGTTTTGTTTTTTTTTACCTTTCATCGCTTTTGTGTCTTATGTATTAGGGCTCTACCCTGTTGTGTCTTATGTATTAGGACTCTCTGCTGTTGTGTCTTATGTATTAGGGCCTCTCCCCTGTTGTTTATATAGCTTTTTGATAGAGTAGCAGGACAGAAAAAAGCATCACCAATAGATTTAGAAACAAGATTTTTTTTTAAACCAGCAGGTGAAGCAAAATAAAAAAAAACAACACACCAACAAAAAACCCAACCCAGAAATCCTTACCACTACTCTGCAGGGAGCAGGTACCCTCAGGGTCCTTGCTTTCAGCCATGCTGAGACAAGCCAGTCCCTAGAGAAATGATGCCTTTGAAGCTAGTGGGAGTGGGCTGATAAAGAGATCCCTTTAACTGTGATGCCTATGAGTCACTGGTGTCAGCGTTAAGACATCCTGGGAGAAAGAGGGAAACATAACTTGTTATTCACTGCCTTTGTTTCGTTGCCTTCAGAGTTTTCGGTGCAAAGACACTGTAGCATATGCCAACTGTTGACTATCAAATAATAAAGCAATCCCAGTGGGTATTAAGAAGCGTGGAATCATTCTAATGAGTCTGGCAAAATCTCATTAGGATGAACAGCAGGTGATGACAAAATATTTGCTCTGTATGCAAATGACTTGTTTCCTTCTCCATCTACACGCAGTTGCGTGAGCTCTCAGTAATAGGAGCTGTCAGATAATTACTCATTGGAGTAAAGCACTGCATATGTGCTGATGACATTTCAAATGCAGTAACTGCAAAAATGGGGAAAATGCTGGAAAAGAGATGTGCTTTCAGGGCAAGAGCCTCCCTGTATCACTGAACTCCCAGACTCCAACCGGCACAGCCTGCCTAGTTTTGCTGTGCATCCAGACAATCCAGCTGTCTTTCCATAAATGCCTTCAAAGCGAGGACAGATGGGCTGCAGCCTGTCAAAACGTCTCCAAGAGCTGTGAGCACAGAAGGCATGATGGAAGAGGGGACAGGGGTTGTGCTGAATTATGAAAACAAGAGAAAATATGGCAGTTACCTGCATGGACCTGAGTTTGAGCTGTCCTAGTTCAAAACAATTGTACCAATCAAACAGGAAATACTCAGCTGCAGGCTCAGATATTGCTGTCTGCATAGTAAATCACTGCTTTGCTTCCTTCTGCTGCCTTAACTTCAGGCTGTGTAACCCCTGATATCCATTCAGTTCCTGATGGTGTTTCTGGCAAAACATGCTTCCATTCTCTCCAGTGTATTATTAATAATGCTTCATACATTTGTGTTTGATCACATCAGTATTTATTTATTACTGCAGTCCTGTTCCATTCCTCATACATGTCAGAGGCAAAATTTTTTGCATGGGTGAGATGGAAGTTCCCCAAGAGCCCCATTCTTCTGTGTGTGCTGGGGGAGAGGAGGACAGGGGGATTGAGTCAAAGGACATTCCAGATTAAACAACCCAAGCAATGCAAACACAAGAGTTCCTGCAGATCTTCTCTCCAGCGCCTGGCGGTCAAATACCTTCATTATACTTTGCCCATGTAATTGTGGTTTGCTCTCAAAAAAGGAGTCAGGAATGCATCTGAAGCCTCCCTTCTAAAATCACCCCTAGGATTCCCAGGGTCATGCAAAGCTTTCAGCTCTGGAAGGCAAAGGACTGTGTGCTCACTCCCACCACACTCACCAGCTCTTACCTGGAGGTAGTTTGCTGCAGGCTCTCCATCAGAGAGGGAGCTCAGTAAGCTGATTGAGGGAAAGAGCCATTTGCTTTCCTGCTCAAGTCCTATACAAACAGGGTGAAAACAACACACTAAAGAGCAGAAATTTGCCTCCCTCACCATCCAGAAATTATTCCGCATTATTAATAATACTAATACATGCTAATAATATTAAGGGCTTTTTAGTCTGTAGATCTTTCTCAAAAGTGCTTTTCACTTGAGTGTTTTTTCAGGTAAAGTGAGTATCATTTTTTCTTCTTGTGTAAGTTTGGGAAGTCTAGAAAGGTCATCAAATAGGTCAAATGCTAATAATATTAAGGGCTTTTTAGTCTGTAAATCTTTCTCAAAGGTGCTTTTCACTCGAATGCTTTGTCAGGTAAAGTGAGTATCATTTTTTCTTCTTGTGTAAGTTTGGGAAGTCTAGAAAGGTCAACAAATAAGTCAGCAAGAGAACCGGGAAGCAATGACTAATCTTCCTGCTTCCCAGACTAACACTTTGTGAGAGCAGCTGCATTGTGCCTCACTGTCTCATGTCTGTGGGTCTGGGACGTACACAGCTACCAAAACTCCTTTTGTAGCTGGAGGCTTTTAAGAGTGAGTTGAGCAAAGGTCACCTGGGGTAGCATGGGACACATCTGACTGACTGAGCGTGGGGACTCGCAGCTTCACCTCTTGAGATCAGGATCTCTACCTTTTGATTTGATGATTGAGGTATCCTGCATGGTATTTGTCTTACATTTAATAATTGTATTAAACTGAAGCCTGCAGTCAAAGTGCTGCCAAGATGATGGTGAGCCAAGAATTACATTAAGCATTAAAACGCAGGCTCGGCAGGGTTTGCAGGGCAGCCAGGCTTGTTCTCACGCTTTGGTTGTGCATGAGGAGGTAACATGTTCCAACCCAAACTAACAGCAGTGCACAGGGACCACAGCCTTCTGGTTCTGTTTAGCAAGTTTTGCTGACCAGCAAAAAGCAGTGGAAATCCCAAGCCCTTGAAAAGCAGTAGTTCTGAATCAACATGTTTTTTTTTTCTCTTTTACTTTCTTTTTGGCTAGCCACCTAGCCAAAAAACTGAGTGCTTGCATAGTGAAACTGGCTGCAGTAAGAGACCTGGGGACAGCAATGACAGTGACTCGTTTCAAGCAAGAAATGTCATCTGATGTTAGTGGTGGCCTTTATCAGATGACCAGATGATCCAAGATCCTCCCACATAGATATTCTCATAATCACAGAAACATTCGTGTTGGAAAAGACCCTCAGGGTCACCCAGTCCAACCAATAACCCTGCTCTACAAAGTTCACCCCCAAACCATATCCCCACGCACTACATCCAAACAACCTTTAAACACATCCAGGGTTGGTGACTCAACCACCTTCCTGGGCAGCACATTCCAATGCCTGACCACTCTTTCTGTGAAAAACTTCTTCCTAACATCCAGTCTAAACCTACCCAGTCACAGCTTGAGGCCATTCCCTCTTGTTCTATCACTAATTACCTGTGAGAAGAGACCAGCACCAGCCTCTCCACCACCAACATCCTTTCAGGTAGTTGTAGAGAGCAATGAGGTCTCCCTCAGCCTCCTCTTTTCCAAACTAAACAGCCCCAGCTCCTTCAGTCACTCCTCATAAGATTTATTCTCCAGTCCCTTCCCCAGCTTCGTTGCCCTCCTCTGTACTCACTCCAGCACCTCCGCATCCCTTGACATATTGCTCTGAAATAAATCTTGTGGAGTCCTCCCAAACTCAGTATGGATACAAACGTACCATGTTTGGGTCCTTCTATCCAAAGCATCCATCACTCCCAACAGCATTTGTGTCACATCCATGCTCTAACAGCATACCTCAAGGCAGGCATTGGTGGACATTCTGAAGAAACATTACACAGGTGAGCTGCAGACATCAGGGTTTCTCACACATTTCTTACTGAAAAAGACAACAAGCAGAAATAAGTATTTCTGTCTCAGGGTCACATGGTCTTCAGAGGAGATACAAGACCAAGCAGCATAGCCTGGAGAGTGCAAGTCCTAAGCAGCATGGGCAGGAATCAGTATGTGCTGCTTAGACTTGGCAGCAGTCCTTGCTTTCTTGTTTTTAACAGTAGAGCTGTAATCTTATAGAGACCATGAGGAGAGCTTACTTATGCAGAGGCATCTAATGGTGTCTGAGATGCCAAAACATATCCTTTATGGCTTCCACCTGTTTCTTCCAAGTGGAAAACTTGCACATAAGACCTCTGCAGTATATGACAGGCTGCAGAGATCTCCTGGGTAACCCCAAGGATCTGAAACTCTCTGTGTTTAAGGAACAAGATGCTCTGTGTGTCTGTGCTGAACTGAGATCTGTGCTCTTGTTCCTGAGAGAGTTTTCAGTTAACATCAGCAAGCACATAAACCCTGCAGTCCCAGTGGTGTCTGCAGAGTAGGTCTACCCTGAAGAAGTGATAAATACTTCTGGCTAGTCTTGCTGCTCCCATAGCCCAGCAGTAGTATCACTCACCTGTGAAGTCCTTTGGGCCTTAAAGTATTGTTAACACATTGATCAAAGTAAAAAGAAACTGTAGGTAGGCATTCCTTTGTCATGGTTTTGGAGAGATTACAGAGATCCTTTGCATTTATGTCTTTCTGCTCATAAGAAGTGTTCTTTTTAATGCTGGAGGAGGAGAGAGATACCTTTCCATTTCTTTATCCTCAGCTTCTCACCTCTGAGATCCCGAAGTGCTTCATGGCTCTTTTCCTCCAGTGCCATCTTTACCTGCCCTTCCCAGCATGTCTTCAGCACCTGCCTTAGAGTTTGCTCAATCCTATCTCTGCTGTACCTCCCCTCTCCACCATCCAATCCTGTATAACTTTGTTCTTCCATTCTCTTTCTACTCTATCTACCCCTCTAGTCTTGGCTATCCCAGACTCTCAAAGTAAGAGTCTTCAGCTCCTTGAGGTCCATCCATCTATCTCCACTCTGTACCTATTCTTGAAGGTCTCCACAGCTACTGTTCCCTTGGCCAAAGCAAGCAAGTGACACATTTTCCCTTTACCTGGGTTTCCCAGGGATAGGAATCTACCTGGCCAGATCTAGAGCAAAAGAGAACGTGTCTGGGTAGAACACAGTGACTTAACTGGGGATAGGAACTGCTGTATCAAGATTTAGCTATCATTATGTGTTTGTTTACATGAGATTCTAGGAAGTTTGGACTATGTTGGAGCATTGACACAACCATCTTTATGCAGTCAAATTGCGTAGCTATTGCCACCTACATCTTGGTAGTAAACTGTAAGTCATGAGTCACTCCAGAGTAAGCAACAAAAGGTCCTTTAGAAGAGAGGAGCAGCTAAAGGGATGAACACAAGCTTTTTTTTTTTCTCTTTTTTCCTCACTTCTCTGTGTAATGCTGTTTACTCTTCAAATGTCTGACAAATATACTTTCACTTAAGTAGTTCAGAAGACAGATTATTCTTCTTTCCTGTTTTTCTCCTTTTTCTTCCTCTTTGTATAATAAACCAAAGTAGTAACCACTGGCTTCTGTAAGTATTTTTGTGGATTCTGGAACCAAGTTTCATCCTGTCTTTCAGCCCATGCTGAGGTAATTAAGCTCTTCACTAGTTGCCCTTATATACCCCCACTAATCACTGGAGGCAATTTGGGGAGTTCTGGGAGTATTTTGTCTGAGACATCCTTTAGATGTACTTTTGTGACTCGTCTCCCAGACCCAAATTTACTTGAGACCAAATGTGCAAGATGCATTTTGTTGCATGGTGCTTTCCTCCTCCAAAATCTTTCTCCTCAGCAGATCCAGAACTCTCAATGAAACTGGGTCACAGGTGGCTTCCCACCCTATAAATATCAGTACTTTTTGGCACCTCCACTTTGCAAGTTCTGGGGATTTTCAGAAGCAGCTGTATCTATCCAGCTACATTTGTTACCAGGGACAAACCACGAGGAAATCAGGAACCTGGAGGCAGGGCTATCCTTGTGAAGTGGTCCTCTACTTCCTAGTATGTGCCCAAGGGTTTTCACAGAATCACAGAAACATTCAGGTTGGAAAAGACCCTTAGGATCACCAAGTCCAACCAATAACCCTACTCTACAAAGTTCACCCCCAAACTGTATCCCCAAGCATCCAAATGACCTTTAAATACATCCAGGGTTGGTGACTCAACCACCTCCCTGGGCAGCACATTCCAATCCCTGACCTCTCTTTCTGTGAAGTTTATTTTTCCTAATGTCCAGTCTAAACCTACCCAGTCACAGCTTGAGGCCATTCCCTCTTGGTCTATCACTAATTACCTGTGAGAAGAGACCAGCACCAGCCTCTCCACCACCAACATCCTTTCAGGTAGTTGTAGAGAGCAATGAGGTCTCCCTCAGCCTCCTCTTTTCCAAACTAAACAGTCCCAGCTCCTTCAGTCCTGAAGTTGCTCCTTCAGAATAAATCTTTGTAAGATTATTCTCCAGGCCTTTCCCCAGCTTTGTTGCCCTAAGCTGTGCATGCCCAGTCCTCCCTGAGGACAAATTTGCTGGACAGACACAGGACAACATTTATTTTTTCCTGGACAGTAAAGCATCAGAGATGTCTTTTAAGTCTTTGACTTCAATATAATTTAATGGAAATTTGGGGCTTCACCTTGACTTAAAAGTAAAAGGGTCTTGCTTGACCTGAGGAGATATATGAGGCTTATTTTTTTACCCACTTATTTCCACTGTCTCCGGAGCATACAGAAAATCAGTTTGCTGTATACTTACTAACTTTACACAGCTACACAATTTTTAGCAACATTTGGAATCATAATTTATCAGCTTGTGCCCTGTAAAGGAGCAGTATAACTCTAAAGCTTGTATAACTTGACCTCATGCAAACTTCAGCAAGATTTTTCTTCCATTAATTGTGGAAGAACAAAGCATCTACTCTTTTATATTAAAAAAAAAAATCACCTCTTCCTGGAATCTCAAATCTAAGGTGTTTTTACTGTGAAAAAGAACTTCATGGTAATGATAGCAGAATATCAGATTACTGACTCTGCATAACAGTCTTCTGTTTGGCTTCTGCCTACTTCTCAACAACATTTGGTGAAAAGCTGAATGCCTTCCAGAAACACCTTTCATTCACATGCTAAGAATGTTTATGCCTCTCAAGTGGTCAAATTAAATTGTATCAAATGAACTGATGGTTCTAAGGCCCTGTTTAAACTGTTGTGTGCTCATGAAACAATTAAAGCTAAATAAACATTATCAAAATAATTTTAAAGAGGATTAGTTGAAATGTTTAACTAAGCTAATTTCTGCCCTGGTTGGCTTCCATGGGCATTTGTTTGGTCTGGTAGAAATGCTCTTTCCTTAAGCATTTAACCAAAGACTGGTTGTAAGAGTCACATTTGTTCTGTCAGGGAAGCTAAATAATATTTTTGCCTCCCACGATCATTTTTAACTGAACATCTCCATGTCATACCTCTTGGATAGGAGATGTCCAGCAGCAAGCCAGAAATTAAACACTGAGTAGGTTATGATGATTGGAGTGCAGGTACCCAAGGAGACATTGAGTCAGTTACTGATGGTACATTTTTTGGCTGGATCTTAAAAATAGTCTGTATCAACTACTTCTACAGACCACAGTGTCTTAGGCTCAAACATATCAACATCAGAATTTGCAAACTAGGCATGACTGAAGTAATGACATTTCTAGGTGAATCCTGTGACATTATACCAGTTTTTGAGGTCAACAAGGATAAGGAAACCTTCCATGTTGGTCTGCTGAACTGATTCATCTCTCCACTCAAACCTTGTCTTGACTCCTTTCCACAAAATCTTCAGGAAGGCTTTGAGGGTATGAGGTAGGAGTATGGGAGAGTTTAAATGAGGAAGAAAAAGTGTGTCTGTGGTGAGGTTATCCAGTTCCTTCAGAGTAAATAAGCCCTCAGCCTGTATTCACTGAAAGTGTAAACCTGAAACCTAAATTAAGCTTCGAAAATTGTGTTTAATTGTGCTCCTAATCACAGTACCTTTCCATGGGCTCTGCTGTCAGGTATGACCAGTAAATGCAGTTAGCAGTTGGTATTCCAAGCTGCCTAGAGAGGTGCTCTGTCCCATGGTTGGCTATGATCACCAGAGGAGTTCATCTGGAAACACTTCTTTTGATTACCTGGCATCAAGGGTGCTTCATACAGATCTGGCTTTTGCTCAATATTTTGTCTGTGAGATTTTAGGAGATTAAATCAGTGACATTCCAATGGTGGGCATGAAGTCTAGGTAAAAGTCTATAATTTATTAACATTTGCTCCAACAAAATAGATCTTCATGCTTTTGTTCAGGGAATATCTTAGGGCTGGCTAGGTCAAACTACAGGGCAACTGGCTGGGTTGCTAGTCATAGGATAACTCTGTGACCTCTACAGTGCTACTTGAGAATGTTATAATCTTTATTTCTCTATTGAATAATGTCTGTGTTTTAACAGACACTGTCAGTACGTGTCTGGAAGGAGACCTGTTAAGCATAAACAGAAAATATTGATCCTTTTGTCTCTTCCCTGAGCACACCTGCCAATCTATCACGTGTCTCCAACCCTGAGATCTGATACTCTTCTTTGGCACAACACTTAAATATCACAGAAAGAAACTACTCCAACTGGTGATCTTTGCACTGTACTTAACAACATCGGGAAGCAATCATGGCTAATTGTTATGACTGTAATTCCAAACCTGACAGCTGGCAGAGAATCAGAGGTCTCAGTCACATTTGCTGAATGTCCCCCTGACATATTCCACCAGATAGTTTATGGCAGCATTCTCCAAAGCCTTGCCCTTTGACTACGTGTATTTCTCCAGTACTCAGGAAGGTGCTGCCAAGGCTATTCTCCTCTAGGGTAATTATTAGCACAATGTAATTTCTTGAAAGCACAGCTGGCAAATGTTGCTTTCATGAAGGCTGGGCTAGATCTATGTAGAGAAAGGCTGACAGTGTAAAGATTTTAGGAGCATCTAGAGTAAGCGAATAAACACTGGTTATAAAAAAAACCAGGAGCCATCTGCTCCCACTCAAATAACTCCTGTTGACTTCAATGGGAGTGTGAGGATTTTCACAGCCACTCTATCTGATTTTCTGAATATACTTTCTTTAGTATTAACAATGACTCAAAATGACAACTCCCAGCAGTCTGAGGGGGTTGGAGAACTGAAAACATCCACGATGGAGCATGGATTCATTCCCATGGAAGTCAGACAAATAGAGCCATTTGCATAACCCAGCAGTGGGTGCCTAAGATGAGATGAGGTAGGTAGCATGTTCTAAATGGCTTTCATACTATGGGATCAGTTGTTCACACCACAGGATCTAGTATGGAGAAAGTGCCACCAAGGCAATTATTTCTAATAGAAATCCATGTGCCACAGATGTGTAGAAACAGATGTGCCTCTCCCTGTTAGAGGTATTTCCCTTTAGGAAATGCAGTGCTCCAGGAAAGACTATTTGCCTATCATCTGCCTGGAAATAACCAGGTGACCTCATCCTGTAAGGCTTTCCTTCCAGTGGGAGCACCCAGGCAACTTAGAAAGCCCTACACCGCCCCTGAAAGGGAAAAACACTGAAACAATAAAATATTTCTGATGGGTAGGACAGTGGGTGTTGGAAGATCTGCCAAAGTCAGAAAAGTGCGGAATATTTGACTAATCTTCTAGTGTCTAGGCAGAGGAAGGATGACACAGTGAAACAACACCACTGGCATCTCCAGGACAGTGGATAAAATCTGATCAGTAATTAAAGGGGAGCATGAGGGAACATTGGTTTGTTTTGCAAGTGCTGCTGCACCTGACATTGTCATTTGAACTGGAATTACCCTGGAAGATGTGAAATTAGTGCTCATTTTGCTAGTAAAGCTGTGGAAACATGAAGACATTGCCATATATCATGTCCTATTCTTTTCTGGTTGTGAAAGCACAGCAGGTCTGTAACCTTGAGTGTAGAAGTCAAATTGAGAATTGAGTCCAGCTATGGGTTCAACATACCACTGGAGAATTTCACACGAAGCCTTTAGCCATGCTGGCTCTTACAGCTTCTTTGATGAGTACACTACTTCTACCTGGATTGCCTCAAGAATTGCCCAGCCACATTCAGGGCACAGGCAGCTGATCAGATTACCATGCCTGAGACATTACTTCACAGCTCCCCTTGTTCCAGGGAAGCAGACCTAGCTTAGCCTGCATGCTCATCACCTGAGGCATGAGTGAGGTAATTCAACAGAAGAGGCTGAAGATAAGGCCTGGGCACTCCATCATGTGTCTGGGCCTTTTACACTAAAACCTGCATATCAGCAAGTAACATACACCTCCCTTCAGGCAATTTTGTTGATGCTGATGCTCTAAAGTCAATGAAGTGTACGTGAGGGCAGAAGAGGTTAAACTGGTGTAACCGACCCAACACAATAAGAGCACTTACAGAAGAATTCAGTAGGGTGCATTTTCCTTTAGTTAAGATGTCATCAAACTGATTGATCAAACGACCCTCTCTTACAGAGCATGACTTTTAAAGATACATACATCTAGTTCCACCTTTTGGTTCTCCAGCATGCAAAACACACCTGCATGCTAGCTGGACTGGTGTAAGCAAACTTGACAGCCTCCTCTGACTGTAGCTGAACTGCAGTCATCTCTCAGGGTTGTCCAAAGCTCCTTCTGATTTAAAGCTTAAAAGCTACCTATTATGAAGATAGTAAAGTGCTTTTCTCCAACTAACTATATTGCTTCATAGTTCTGCTGTCATTGCTTCCTCCCAGACTCAGTTTCAGGCATCAGTATTAAAAGATTCTTAGACTGCAAGGGTTTGTATTTCAGCATGGCACAACACACAGGGCTAGGGAAGTCTGAATTTGTGATTGCTTTCACAGGCTTAAGAGCATCTGTAATGAAAGAGATGTTGAAAGAAAACCAAATCAACAATAAGCATTTGAGATTTATGTTTTGTTTTGTTTTGTTTTTTTCAGGAGCATGAAGAAAGCAATGGGAAAAAAAAAAAAAAGAAAAACTCTGGGTGCTTGCAGCTCATCCAGCTCTATTCAGCATCTTCACATGGCTGTGAAGAGCAAAGCACAGTGCACTATGTTGGACCAACTAGGCTGGGATTTGCCAGTGAAATTGAAAAAGACTAGAAGACTTCAAGATAAATAAGAGAGCAGGAAAAATTAATGAAGGAACTAAACTGACCTTCTTTAGAAATGGGTGAGACAGAGTAAACAGGGAGAGATCTTGTTTTGCTTTCATCCTGGAAAAAATAACATTTCTTCCTTTCCAGTTCAGCACAGTTGACTGATTTGGAAACAAATCTGTTTTCTCTGGAAAGATTTATTTGCCCAACAGACTTTTTTTTTTTTTTTTTTTTTTTTTTTGGCAAAAAGCAATAGGTTGAAAGAACAAAGCTTGTCTTGTTAGTAGGTTTAAAAGGCTCAGTAATTAACTGGTACATTTGGAGGCATAGCATGCAGGATACTTGCTGCAACCTACTTTATTACAGTGTCATAGGGAAGTGCTGTGAAATGGGCAAGAGCCTTAAAGAACACTGTTTATTTCTTAGGTGGTGTCAGGTAGCAGGATTATTTGGTTATGAAGTTAAGGCAAAGCATTTGCTGAGGTAAGGACACTATGGCATGACCTTTGACAACATGCTTTCATCCGCGACACGCTTTCTCTCTCCCTCCCTTCCTTTCCCTCTTTCTTTCTGTCTTTTCTAAGTTGAAAACAAAGCATCATTTATTTAGTCTGGGGAGGGCATGCACTTTTTCACACTAGTCCTTTGCTGTACATAGTAGGTGCCTTTAAAACACAAACTGACATCCTGTGATTTGAGGAAGTCAGTCACAAGGGTCATTTATCCTTGAAGTCATCTCCTTTTGGTGCACAATGTGTAACGACGGTATTCACAGCCAAACGTCTCTTATTCCCTCAGCCTTTTTCTGCCTCTTTTTGGTTTTGGGTTTGGGTTTTTGTTTTGTTTTTCTCTTCCAATCTGCTATGATACTGCAGGCAATTGTGGGCTCAAAAGCAAAATTTTTAAATGATGGTGTCTCAAAATAGGACTGTAATTCCATGCTGCAGTGATTTAAGTCCTGGTGACTTGACCTTGTGAAGTCCTAAAGATCTGCAGCTTGCAGTAACTGTAAATAATGTGGAGAAGTGCTCAGCGCTCTTGGGATGCAGCATCTATCAGCCTGTGCCCCTGAATGAGGAAGCCAAAATAGAGACATCCCTATTTGGAAATGCAAAGCTAGTGAGTCCCTTCAAGTGACAAACAGACCCTTGTGGGAGCAAAGGGAGTCTCTTCAAGCATGTTCCTGGAGATAAAACAGATAAACATTTATCTTGCAAAATGATACTTCTTGTATCTCAAGGGCAACCTAAACACTGAAATTCCTCTTATGCCTATGCAAGACCACATTTGTCATTGCTACCAGATTGGAGAAACATTGTATATTTGCCAGTTTGGCAATTAACTTCTCAATTCTTTTGGATATATGTGAAAAAACATTTCCTATCCTTGTACAGAGCCTTTCAAACTGAGAGCAAGATCAAATGTCAGTATATATTCATTTCTATATTCCTTCTTTTCTTTCACACCAAATATCATTTATCTTTAGACTATGACTTGCTTTTGTCAAGTATTAACAAGCACCTTTGTGTGGGGAAACACTACGAGCATCTGGACATATGTGCAGCAGGGTTGCATGGTACTTGGGTTTGAATGAGATTTGTCGGAAAACTCTGTTCTCCTTTTCATTTAAAGGCCAGGTCATCCATTTTTAGCTTTATTCAGAGCCTAAGGGAACAACCTGGGAGGAAAATTGTGACTTGCTGAATCATTGCCTCTTCCTGATCTTCTTGATACCCTGGAGAAGGACAGAGGCATCTGCAGCCATTCGGTTTTTCTAACAGCATCTTGTCATGATCACATCAGTGATAACACTTCGAGTCCATACTGTTGCTTTTCCCCCAGCTCCTCATGTGAGACCTGGCTGGCAGAGCTCTCCCATGCACTCCTGCTGACACAGAAGACCCAGGCATGCAACTCAGCGAGCAAGGGAGAAAAAGCCGGTTGCAAATCAGGATGATTTTCTTTCACGGTCTCCTCCAGAGGGAGAAAAGCAGTGCGGAGGGAAAGGATTATGCTGGAAAGATCAAAGTGGATAGAGAGGTGTGAGTTAAGGGGCATGCTTTTCAAAAGTGGTAATTCTCCTGACATCTCAAGGGATGGGTGAAGGGCATATTGCCTTGTCAGTTAAACGCAACTGTTAGTTTCAAGCCTTTACTAATTAGCCAGCTTAGAAAACCACACTGCTCAGCATTTCTAAATGCAGACCACAGCCTCTGCCACTCCTCAGCACAGATATATTTGTCCACATCCTCCCAATGTGACATGCTGGTACAGAGGCAGCTTGGTTAGCAATTAAAAGAGAACCTAGGATTAAATGAGGCTTCATCCGGTATTTTTTCTCACTTGCTACATCCAGGTCAGCCCAGGACAAACCACTAACCGAATAAAGAGTGGGAAGCCTGCTGTGTACTGGGATCCCACTAGCAGCAGTGCCAAGACCCAAGTCACTTCCCTGTGACTGCACTGGCTCGCACCTGCATAAGCAAGAGCTGTAGTCCCTAACCTCTATGGAGCTTAGCTTCACTGGGAGGGAGAAGGGAAAAGATTTATTTTGCCCTGTACTGAAACAGGCTTGTGGGAAGGGACAGTAGTATTACACCAAGGGTCTGGGGAGCTAACCCCAAGTGCAGAATGGACAAGAGAAGGACTCTGCTATAAATACTGTTTAAAAATATTCACTTAGAGTGCTTCACTTCCCACACAGTAATACATAGCTGATAACCCATCACTAAATTAAAGCGGCTCTGGAAGCCTCAAGTCCCTTGCATTGTTTGGGTACAGCAGTGATAGGGAACCAGGGGGTCTGTAGATGTATAATTTCCATTTGATAGAAGTACCTCAATTAAAACAATTAGCTACACCTATTTTTTTTCCAATAAACAGATGCTAGAAGTGCCTGGACAGAGGTGCATGAAGTTGTGACTCCAGACCTCTCACCTGCTGCAGAGGAGTTCAGAGGTCAGATATTGCTTCAGCCATGAACTTTTCCAAGGAGGCAGCAAGGTAGCTGTGCACTAGCACTAATTGAGTAGCAGGACTCTCTTCTACCCTGGCTCTACCACATCCATGACCTGGCTGGGCACAAGGCTCACCTGACCTTTGTTTCTCTTTTTGCTCTTACTCTGCTGTGTGCCTTTGGACCCCAACTTTTTCAGGACAGGAAATAAGTCTTATTATCTGCTCAAGTGTATGTTCAGCTCTAAGTCAAAGTAGGTCTGTGAGTGTTCCTACAATAACTGTGAGTTTCCATTCTACTTTAGTTACTTGCTCTTCTTAAATAAAAGCACTGAGCACATCCTGGAAAGGAGACCAAAAAATGTGGTTTCTTTATGTGCTTTCTAAACTCCACAGGATCTGCTCTTGTCTCTGCCTCTGTCTCACTGTCTCTTCTCCACACCATGAGTGAAGTATGGGGCTTTCACCTGCCCTGACTCCAGAGTGTCTCAGCTGAAGCACATCTGCCCTCCTCCCACAGAGTCCTCAATGCCAGGACAGCTCAACAGAAATGCTTTAAAACTTTATCCACTCAACTTGCATCCAGAAATTTATTGTCACATCACCCTTTTGCTGCTCCACAGGGCATCACTGGTTTGGGGAGGTTTAGGTGTTTGGGGGGGGTTGTTTCTTTTTGGGGTTTTTTTGTTGGTTTGGTTCGGGTTTTTTTGTTTGTTTGTTTGTTTTCCCCCACCCCAAACACAGAGATTGAATGGTTTCAGCTCAGGAATATCCCATAAGTATAAATTGACACCAACACCAGGAGATGGTATTGTGCTGCTACTAGATGAAAATGGAAGTCATATCAGAGAAAAGAGCAGGAGATGCTTGCAATACTCTTCTCTTTGTCCGTTTCTGTGTTTGAGGCATTTCAATTGTCCTCTGGACAAGCTGTTGTCTGCTTAATTTTTAGTAGTAGAATTGGTCTGGTGTTCCTCTTACATGGTTTGAGAAACACAGTAGTCACTGCTACACGCTCAGTATCTTTGTGTTGGAGCAGGAGGCTGAGGGATAGGTTTCTCACTGTCTTGGGACACAGTCCAAGTGACTGAGCTTTAAGGGTCATGTCTTATTGCTATCAGACTGCAGCAAATGGGATGAGAGTCAGGCCGTGTATCATGGAAGTTATTCACCAGCACAAACCCATCTCCTTCTGCCTGGAAACCTTCACTGTGCCTGGAGCTAAGGTGCATCTGGTCTGCCAGCAAAGCACAGTCCGGACCAGTGAATCTCCAGTTGAGAGCTGCTGCCCCTCTGCATGCCTGGCCTGCATGCACACACCAAAGTGCTAACTGTAGCCTCAGGCTTAATGAATTTAGCCTTTCTCTTGAACCTGCTGTTTAATTTGCCACACAGAGTTAGCTGCAGAGCCCACAGCATCTCAGAAAGAGCAGCTATCATGCTCTGGTCCTGAGGTGCTATGCTCAGTCACAGGAGCATCTGGGATGACAAGCTGGGCTCTTGGACAGGGCACGCTCCTCTGCCCCTGACACACTGCTGAGATGGAGAGTATTGCTCTCCTTAACTTTCTATTACCAGTCCATTTAAGCATCACTACTACAAATGGTTGCAAAGGGCAAATCTCTCGTGGATGTAAAGCAGAACCATCTGACTTACTGTCTCGTGAATGCAATCCATAACTTTACACCAGAAATTTACAATTCCCTTTCGTGTATATAAAGTTTCCTGTCATGGTTTTACATCTACTCCATTGCTCTGCTCTGCATGGAAACATTTGGCGTAATCTCTTCAGAGATAAATAAGCCTTCTGCTGAAAGTTAAATGATACCATTATTTTCTGGATGTTTATAAATGTCATCCTGCCATGCTCCCATGCCTGGATCCAAGACAGCACGAATCTTTGTTTTCCACTTCTGAAAGCTCTGGAGGAGAGAATGAAGATGTAGGAGGGGCAGAGAGGCAGGCAACATGAGCCAGTCCTCGGTTCACACACAAGCATGATTGCTCTGGACTAGCAGCAGATGACAGACTCCCCAGCTGTTTCCTTGGCCAGGCAAGTGTTTAGTCTAGGCTCCTGCCCAGGCTGCAGCAGGATGGGAAAAGAAGATGCCCAGAGTACTCTGAGGGGCATGGGGAGCAGGACTCAGACCCTAGCCATGGGGAGGGAAACCTTCACTGTGAAAAACCATTTGAACACAGCTATGTGCCCTAAAAGCTGCTTGGTAAGTAGGGTACTGGGGGATTTCATCAGGGGGATTTCACCTGGATGGCCGAGGAGAGGTCCTTCAAAGAGATAGTTTTGAGGGCTGCTGGGAAAGGGAGCATTTTTGATTCTGTGACTAAAGTGCCATGCTGAAAGGAAAACAGGCAGCTTGATGCCCTGAGATCAGATGTTTTCCTTACAAGATACCAATAAAAGCTGTAGGCTGTAAACATATCTAATATGCTGCAGAAGCATGAGAAATGTTTCTGGTCTCTCTTACAGCATACTAAAATACTGTAAGTATAAGCTCTTCATATAAGCTCCTGGTATAAACTATTTGGAGTCTTCTGTTGTTTCTCATCTAAATGCAGATTTCAGTAAATAAATGCCATAAATAAATAGAAAAGAAACCAGTGGGACTGGGTGAAAAACAGTGAATCATTGCAATGAGGGAAAGTATAACATCCTCACTGTGAATGGGCAGGGCAGGGCAGGGCAGGGCAGGGAAGGGAAGACTTTCTGCTGAAATATCACCCACCTGAGAGGACAAACGTAGGAGCTTCCCATATCACCTATATACTCAAAAGAGTCAGACAGGAACATCTGAAGAGCAGCTCAGAGATCTGAATCACTCCCTGGAGATGCTGAGATGCTGAAGCAAAGGGCCTTGCTCTGAGTGAGATGGATGCATGTAGCTAAATCATACTCATCAAAGCTGCTTTGTGTCTGGAAATCACAAAGCTGGATCTGTGGAGAATGTAATTTGGCTTTGCAGTGATCCAGGTTGCAGCTATCATGTAAATTTTCATTCTTTGTGCTCTTTTCTCACAGGGTGGTCTATGTGGTCTACAGTTCCTATTCTGCTGGGTACTGGGCCAGCCAGGTGAAACCCAGCTTGAAACCCTTCTTTACACAACTAGGAAGCTGCTCAAGCAGTGTGAAGATGAAAATATTGCCTCATGTTCCCTGATTTTACATTCTAATGAATAGAGGAAGTTTTACTGGGGTTGATAGGAGTACTTGAGGATGCTGAGGGCAGCTTGAATATAAAATTTTCAAATATTAAACTGCACAAGTCATAAAAGTAAGCATTTTTAAGAGAATGGAGACAATGTTTGCTACCTTCCGAACAACTGACTGGGAAAATTGTCTGTTGAGGGAGCACAACTTTTAATTTATGGGAGCTTTTTGGCTTTTTAGTATTACATTTTCTCTCAGAGACCTGTAACAAACTTGGAAGTCACTTTGTTAGGTACCATAGAGAAGTAGAATTGCTTTCCCAACAAAAAAGCCTAATAGTCTAAACAGCCAGAATTCAATAAAGTGTATTTATCTTATTTCTCAGATGGTGACTTTAGTCACAGAGAGATGTTAAGAGACATGTCAGAGTCACAAGTAACCACAGTCCCAGGGTCCAAGTCAAAAAACAGGGCCCCATTTAGACATAAATATATGTGTATATTCAAAATCCGAGTGATGTGAACTCCAATAATGAAAAACCCTTTAATAAGTGCCATGTTGAGGTTTCTAGAACTTCTATGTTGATCCAAAAATTAGCAAGCTATTAACTGCCTTTTATAGTCATGCTCTGGCTTCAATGTCCTGGTAGTTTCATTGCTCTGTGTCATCCAGGAAGAAAGAAATGCAGCACAAAAACAGGCATGGCAGTTAGAGTGGGTACATGCACTTCAGTAACTGTCTGGGAAATGGCAAGAGCTGCTTCAGCCTGTTAGAAGTATTAGACCAAGCCTCAACTTAAGCAACAGAGGAGGTTTGTAAGCTGTCCAGGTATTTGGTGTTCGGGGTTGAATTTTCCTCCTTTCCCTCAGGTTAACAGCTTGCTTGGAACGAGACAGCCACAGACTCATAGAACAGTTTTTCATCATCTTCCCATGAATAGAGAGTATCTGGTAAACAAGAGGAGCAAATCCAGAAAGCTGGCTTCCAGCTCCTGTAATGCTAAGCCTCCATTCATACCTCAGCTCAACAGGATAGACTTTTCCTGTTTCAAGCCAAGCTAAGACTCGTGTGCCAGAGCTGTAAGCAGCATGCGGTGGGAAGCGGCACCATCAGAGAGATACTTGGCTGTGCTGTGCCACCAGTGCGGGACACAGTCAGGCGTGACTGCTGCAGCTGCAAGGAGTCCCAGGGGAGAAGGGATGTTCCCCAACCTCCTCTGCAGAACCTCGGGAATAGATGTATCCCCTTCCTCCCCCTGTGGTGATGTTTAACAAGCAGAAGAGCTGAGGCTGACTGTGGCAGTTTTAGGCTGTGCCTAGGAAAATTTTCCACAGATCTTGAACAGAAAGTGATAGAACGTAAATAAATTACCATTGGATGCACAAGAAAAATAACTAAAGGTCTAAATAATCCCATTGGTCTGATTACTAATATAAAGTTAGTTGTGTAAACTAACTCTCTTTTAGGTTTCTTCACTCCAGCAGATACTAGCTACTGCTTCTGCTAACTTGCTGACCTTGGCTGCATTCTTCTTGTGGCTAAGTTCTAACAAACTACTCTCTGCTTTTCTCCTCTTTCTTTTTCCCTTGTCCAGGAGGGGGAGAGGAGGAAGCAGTTGGTAGGCCCCTAGTTTTGTCCAGTGGGGGTTCTTGTGTTGTTTATAAATTGTAAATACATGTAAACATTGTATATTTTGTGCATATTCACTGCATCTCATATTTCTAGATTGGAGTTTTTCTTGTAAATACAGAGACATTTGCTTCCTTCTGAGCTAGTCTGGCAATTTTAATTTGGGGGGGTAATTTCAACCCACCACACTGATTTAGCTTGTCTTTCTGCCACCTGCACTGTCCATGGGGTGTGATTTTTGCCAACCACTGAGCAGCAGCAGTTTCCATGCCCTGGGAGAATGGGCAGTCAAAACAAGCATGAGACATGGGTGAGGAACTAGGACTCTCCCCCTGTGCTTGGCACTGGTAAGGTCACACCTTGAATACTGTGTTGAATTTTGGGCCCTCACTTCCCACAAGGAAGACATTGAGGAGCATGTCCAAAGAAGTGCAACAAAGCTTCTGAGGGGTCTAGAGCACAAGTCTTATGAGCATCTGAGGGGACTGGATTTTTTTAGTCTGGAGAAGAAGAGGCTTGGAGGACACCTTATTGATCACTTCAGCTATCTGAAAAGAGGTTGTAGCAAGGTGGATGTTGGTCTTTTCTTCCAGGTAAGAAGTGATAGGACAAGAGGAGAAGGCCTCGAGTTGCATCAGGGAGGTTTAGATCAGACATTAGGAATAATTTCTTCACTGAAAGGGTTACCAAATATTGGAACAGGCTGCTCAAGGAGGTAGTTGAGGCACCATCCCTGGAGGTAATTAAAAGACACCTCGATATGGGACTTAGGGACATGGTTTAGTGGTGGACTTGGCAATGCTAGCTTAACAATTGGACTCGATGACCATAAGAGTCTTTCTCAAGCTAGATGAGTCAATAACGTTTTGTGTTTTATGTCAGTGCCCTGGGCACCTGGTGTTTGGAGAACATTCACTCTTTCCTGCTGTGCCTATGATCTCTAACAGGGATGGTGATCACCCATGAGTGACAAGGGAGATGTTGTTGCAGGTCATGACCAGAAAGATGGTCCTCATGGAACCTAAGCAGAGACATCAGCTGTCTCTGAGGTGCTCTTTTAATGTGTGATGTTACAAAAGGAAGGAATCAATTCTGCAAATGAAGTGCAAAGCTGTTTTGACCTTTTAGAAGACTAAAAAGAAGACATTTAAAGAAGCAAACAGATCACAGAATCATAGAATCATAGAATCAGTCAGGGTTGGAAGGGACCACAAGGATCATCTAGTTCCAAACCCCCTGCCATGGGCAGGGACATCTCACACTACATCAGGCTGGCCAGAGCCTCATCCAGCCTGGCCTTAAACACCTCCAGGGATGGGGCCTCAACCAGCTCCCTGGACAACCCATTCCAGGCTCTCACCACTCTCATGGGGAAGAACTTCTTCCTCACGTCCAGCCTGGAACTACCCACATCCAGCTTTGTTCCATTCCCCCTAGTCCTGTCACTACCTGGTATCCTAAAAAGTCCCTCCCCAGATTTATTGTAGGCCCCCTTCAGATACTGGAAGGTCACAAGAAGGTCACCTCAGAGCCTTCTCTTCTCCAGACTGAACAGCCCCAACTCTTTCAGTCTGTCCTCATAGGAGAGGTGCTCCAGCCCTCTGATCATCCTGGTGGCCCTTCTCTGGACACCTTCCAGCATGTCCATATCCCTCTTGTAATAGGGGCTCCAGAACTGGATGCAGTACTCCAGGTGGGGTCTCACCAGAGCAGAGTAGAGGGGGAGAATCACCTCCCTTGACCTGCTGGCCACACTTCTCTTGATGCAGCCCAGGATCTGGTTGGCTTCTGGGCTGGAAGTGCACACTGACAGCTCATGTTGAGCTTCTCATGCACCAGCACCCCCAAGTCCCTCTCCTCAGGGCTGCTTTCCAGCCAGTCACTGCCCAGCCTGTATTTGTGCTTGGGATTGCCTCAACCCAGATGCAGGACCCTGCACTTGGTCTTGTTGAACCTCATGAGGTTGGCTTGTGCCCACCTCTCCAGCCTGTCAAGGTCCCTCTGGATGGATCCCTTCCCTCCAGCGTGTCTGCTGCACCACACAGCTTGGTGTCATCAGCAAACTTGCTGAGGGTGCACTCAATGCCACTGTCCATGTCACCAACAAAGATGTTGAACAAGACTGGTCCCAGGACTGAGCCCTGAGGGACTCCACTTGTCACTGGCCTCCACTGGGACATGGAGCCATTGACAGCCACTCATTGGGTGTGGCCATCAAGCCATTTCTTTACCCATCTCGTGGTCCACCCATCAAATCCATGTGTCCCCAGTTTGGAGACCAGGATGTGGTGCGGGAACAGTGTCGAAGGCTTTGCTCAGGTCCAGTTAAATGACATCAGTTGCTCTCCCCTCATCTATTAATGTTGTGACCTTGTCATAGAAGGCCACCAGGTTTATCAGGCAGGATTTGCCCTTGGTAAACCCATGCTGACTGTACCCAATCACCTCTTCACTATTCTTCTGTCTCAGAAGTGCCTCCAGGAGAATGTGTTCTATGATCTTACTGGGCACAGAGGTGAGACTGACTGGCCTGTAGTTCCCTGGTTCTTCCTTCTTACCCTTTTTGAAAATGGGAGTAATGTTTCCCCTTTTTCAGTCAGTGGGGACTTCCCCAGACTGCCAGGACTTTTGGAATATAATAGAGAGGGGTTTAGCAACCTCATCTGCCAGTTCTCTCAGTACCCATGGGTGTATCCCATCGGGTCCCATGGACTTGAACACTTTCAGGTTCTTCAGGTGATCACGAACCTGATCTTCACTTATGATGGGCAGTTCTTCCTTCTGGTTCTTGCCATTAGCTTCCAAGACTATTCCAGGAGTGTGGCTGGAGGCCCTTGCAGTGAAGACTGAGGTAAAGAAGTCATTGAGAACCTCAGCCTTTTCCACGTCACTTGTGACCATTTCACCTGTTTCCTTTCTGAGGGGGCCCACACCTTCCCTAGTCTTCTTTTTACCATTAATATCCCTGCAGAAATTCTTAGTGTTCCCTTTAACCTCCCTGGCTAGATTCAATTCAAATTCAGATCTACTATCCCCATCTGCAAAACTAGCTTGCTAGCATATCTGCACAATGTTTTGCAAAAATTATGTGGTCTGTGTGCCCAGCACTCATCAGTGTGCATATCTGACTACCTTAAGAGCACAACTGCCTCATTTCTAGGTAATTAGGTAGTTGGAAGCACCGACTAAACCTAAACAAACATCCTTTACTCTAACAAGGAAAGTTATTGTATAGCCCTTTGGACACAGCTTTCTGCAGAATGCAGTGACTCTAATGTCTATTAATTATTACTAAATGGTTTAAGCGTTATCTGCCTTTGGGCAAATTCTTTCTCTGCACTGTAATCTAACCTGTAGGAGGGGAAAGAGAGAGAGAGTATTTGGCCATGTCACTTCCCCAAACGCAACAGATTCTTTTTTTAATCATTATCACCCTCACAGTGACGCACTAAGCTTAAGGATCTGGAAAAGGTTATGGGGTGGGATGTTTTCCCAGACTCCATCACACATGTCACTGACTCACTAATTTTAAAGAACATGTGTTTGTGTGGACCATTTGGGCCCACCTCTCCTGCCATCAGCAGCCAGAAGGGAGCATGCCTTTTTGCTCTGTGCTTTTTTACAATGTTTTAAGTGTTGTCAGCATCTCAAGGCTTTTGTCATATGGGAGTTTGGCAAGATCTTCCTTTGTGAAGCTACCAAAAATGTCCCATGAACAGACCTCCTGGAAACCCAAACACATCTACTCAAGCAGAGCAGTCACTTTTGTTCTGAAGAAAAATAGTGCTCCATTGTGTGAGTCTGGATGAATTATATAAATATATGAGGGGTGGGTGTCAAGTGAAGGGGACCAAGCTCTTTTCAGTGCTGCACACTAATAAGACATGAAACAACAAATACAAACTTGAACATAGAAGATTTCACCTCAACATGAGGAGAAACTTCTTTACAGTGAGGGTGACAGAGCACTGGAACAGGCTGCCCAGGGGGGTTGTGGAGTCTCCTCCTCTGGAGACCTTCAAAACCCACCTGGATGCATTCCTGTGTGGACTACCCTAAGTGATCCTGCTTTGGCAGGGGGGGTTGGACTTGATGATCTCTTGAGGTCCCTTCCAACCTCTGATATACTATGATACTGTGATTTCTTCTCAGTCATGGTCTGTCATGTCAAGCCCAGACCCAAAAGTTTGGATCAAGTGTACCTCCATTAGCTAAACTGTGACTCATTGTTGATAAAAAGAGTGTTAGATTTATCATTAAAACCAAAATAGTTTGGGAATACATTTTTCTTCTATTACTACACCTTCTTTAGGAACTACAGACTCTCACAGAAGATGCTATTCCCTTTGACAGGACAGCAGGAGAACTCAATGCAGAAGACCAAAAAAATCCCCCAAAACCAGCAACCCACAAATTGGCTTCAGAACAAGAATTTGAAGTTGATTTCTATGTACCCAGTATCTTTGTGTTCCTCAGCTATACCTGAGGCAGGCAGAATCAGTGTAGCAAATGTTACTTAGCCAGTTGCAGAGGAGAGAAGCCTTGTTCACTCCCGTTCATGTTTATCAGCACTTTACAGTGGAGTGCCACTGAGGCCAGCATTTAAAAATCCAGAATAGTGTCTTTCAGCCTCCTTACACCAAAAAGGGCTTCCACCTTTTTCACCCACCATGTGAGTTTTCTCCTGAAACAGTGCAGTCACAAGGGTTCCCTTATGTAACCATAAAGCACCAAGCACATCTGTCAGCACTCAATAAATTCAAATTAATAATAGGGCCTCAAAGAGCTACATACTACTTCCAAGATACCTCAACATGTGGGCAGGAGAATGGTCTCCCCCACAAATAATAACTTAATGGGACACTTATAAATTGAGCTGTTTTCTCCTGTGAAAGACTGGATTTAGAGCTTAATGTGTGCACCCAGCAGGCAAATTTGCCCAGAAAAACATGTCTTTGTTCAGGTTTTAGAGTTTATGGCAATACTAGCAATCACATAGAAAAAGTACAAATGGGCTTCCTAATTTACCACTTCTACCCAGTACCACTCAATCAAGGAGTATTGCAAAGATGTGGGTAATTTCTGACTCATCCACTGGGTCCCAAGAGGGGACTTCCCTCCCAGCAGCCATCCACATGCATTGTGCAGACACACGCTCATGTCTTGGATCAGCAACCACTCAGGGAGTTGTCTTGTGATTGCCCATGAAATGATACGTTAATTCACCACCTCACCCTACTTGCTTGGCTAACTCCCTAGCTAGTCCTCCCCTCTCCTACCTCTCCTGAAGCTGCTTTACACCCATTTCTCAGAGGACATTTCATTGCCAGTCCTGACAGAAGAGTTCATCATTACGACACTGCTTGAATCTGTCCAGGTCCATGAGCTTGGGCTAAGGTGGGTTTGACTTTGCACATGGCAGAAACATATCCCATATTTACTTCTCTAGCTTCAGACCTCCACGCAGGAGATGATACCCAAGACAATGCAATATGAAGGAGTGTGTCCCTGGGATCTTTACAACTCATTAATGTAAGAGGTTGTGTGAATTCCTTTTATGTGGATAAGCTCAACTTAGCCCATCAAGGACGTGCATGCCCTAATACATAAGGACAAAGCTTAGGGCATGCCTACCTCCCCTTTGTCTCAGTCAGTCCCAAGGCTTTTGTTTCCCCCCGGGTGATGGCTTCCTCTTGGCAGTGTGGTTACTGCAGAAAGATTATGCATAAGTATTTCCATGTCATCTGAGCCTCAGAAGGCAGTGACACAGCCTGGTGAAGATCATGCATGTTGTGCCACCCAACTCAGTGTGGCACCACAGAGACAGCTATGGTATGTGGCAACCTGACTCCCTGTCAGTCAAGCACTGACATCACATGAAGGACATTACACATCATTACACACACACAATCAGCACAACTTTGTCTCCACAGAGGTCACCCCTCTGGAACAGTGCCAGAATATTACTCTTTAGCTTGCAGAAATGGACAGGCCAGTCTGGACCTTACAGCAGAATGAAACTGAGCAATTTGGTACCTACTTATACCTGTAGTACACCCACCCGACAGAGTTACAAGGTGCCAGAGCAAATGTAGACCCTGCTAAAGCTGGGTCAGTATCCTTGCATGCTTTTCAGCCCATGTTTCTGGGTGTGTCTCCTGACTAAATCCCAGCTCATGACAAGGATGTGAATCAGCAAAGGTGTTTCTATGGAAAGAAGCTGAGCATATACCAGAAGGGAGTTAGAACATGTTCAGAAAAGTCCCCTGGTCTTGGTACTGGAAGGAACCTTAAGTGCAAGATGGTTTTTATGTGCCTAGCCTATGGGCTAGGAATCTAACAGGTCTTGGAGGTCCCTGATGAAGACAAGAATAGAAAAAAAATATTTTCTTCACATTATCAAGTTCCTATTGTCATAGAAAAAGCACTCATTAAATCTTCACTGGGATAGCACAGGACACAGAGAGTATTAAGACACATGACGACAGGGTGTGGAAAAAGGGTAAGACAATTTACATCCGTATGGCTGTAACTGAAGTCCATGGAGATAAATTTGAGATAATGTTTGGCTTTGTTACTGCTGCCATTTTAACTGTGGCAATATGATGTTTGGGGTAAGCTTCAGAAGGCATTGGAGAAGATGAAAATGTTAATTGCTTTCAAAACTCTGTTTTGGTCAAGGGGGACAAAATGTTTGAACCTATCTAGGTATTTACATGAGACTGAGGAAACAGAAAAATGATGAGAAGAACTGCTGTTTGCTGTGGTTCCTGGCCTGGGAGTGGGAAACAGGTTGTGAGACAGCACTCATCTTATCTTCCAACTGTGTCCTCGGGGAATCAATCTGCCTTACTGATGTAGCTTTTACTGTAGCTCTGGTTACCTCAAGCTTGTATTTTCCAGGCCAAACCAGATATTCCCCCAGCTTACCTACAAGCTTGTTCAAATGGCAGCTCTTTGGCATATAGGAGTGGGATGCAACTCATAACTATACAAAGAATACTTAGAAAACCCTGCTCTCCAAATGAGAAAATCATCACCTGGCAGCTCTGTGCGTTCAGGTGTCTCCTGGAGTAGCAAGTAGAAGTGAGAAATGCAGCTGCACATTTTCTGACTCTTTCAACGACCTCTGTACCCTCTCCTGAACTTAACCGTTCAAGCTCAGCAGGAGTTTTCTTTGTGAGCAACTTCATTAAAAATCAAACAGATCCATTACCCTAATAACAACCTTCCCTGGGGCTACAGAACTTCATCACCAAATGCTAACCTTCCTCCTCTGCCCCTGTCCTGCCCTAGGATGAGCTGAGGTTCCTGTGCTGTGATTCATCACATTTGGACACTTTATCTATTCATGGGAAACGGGTCATGGGTAGCCATGTAACCCATCACCTCTCTTCTTGGTTGTGACTGCAGTGTGACATGTTTATCAAGCCTGGTCTTAAAAACAATTGTAACAGAGTGTCTGTCATCTAACCAATGTAATTCAGACCCTCACCATCTTTTCCTTAAGAAATGCTTCCCTGACAGCTAATCTTTGCTACAACTCAGGCCACACCTTGAGTACTGTGTCCAGTTCTGGGCCCCTCAATTCAAGAGAGATGTTAGAATCATAGAATCAGTCAGGATTGGAAGGGACCACAAGGATCATCCAGTTCCAATCCCCCTGCCATGGGGGTTGCCATGCCACCTCACAGTAGATCAGGCTGCCCAGAGCCTCATCCAGCCTGGCCTTAAAAACCTCCAGGGATGGGGCCTCAACCACCTCCCTGGACAACCCATTCCAGGCTCTCACCACTCTCATGTTGAGGTACTGGAAAGTGTCCAGAGAAGGGTGATGAAGCTGGTGAAGGGCCTGGAACACAAACCCTATGAGGAGAGGCTGAGGGAGCTGAGGTTGTTTAGCCTGGAGAAGAGGAGGTTCAGGGGTGACCTCATTGCTGTCTACAACTACCTGAAGGGAGGTTGTAGCCAGGTGGGGGTTGGTCTCTTCTTCCAGGCAACCAGCAGGAGAATGAGGGGACACAGTCTCAAGTTGTGCCAGGGGAGGTATAGGCTGGGTATTAGGAGGAAGTTCTTCACAGAGAGAGTGATTGCCCATTGGAATGGGCTGCCCAGAGAGGTGGTGGAGTCACCGTCCCTGGAGATGTTCAAGAAAAGCCTGGATGAGGCACTTAGTGCCATGGTCTAGTTGGTTGGATAGGGCTGGGTGATGGGTTGGCCTGGATGATCTTGGAGGTCTCTTCCAACCTGGTTGATTCTATGAATTTTAGAACATTGCTTCTCATCCTACGTTTGGTGGCATGGATTGCAATTTATTACCCTGTTTTGCAGAAGCCATTCACCTAACGACAGCTTCAAGAATTTCTCATGTCTCCATTCAATCTTTTCCCTATCTTCCACTCTGCACAAGGGAATGACTAATCCTTCCATATTTTAGAGAGGTGAATGTATGATTTTGTGTGTGGAATCCAGCCCCTCTTCCCCTCTTTACAATGATGAAATTACTAGCAAGGGGAGGTTCTGCCTTGGTGGTGCTATCAGCACACCACAGGACTGAGCAAGCCATGCTCAAGGTGGGGCCACAGCAGCTTTAGTATTTTGCAGAGCAGGTGTGCTCTAGATGTTTTAAGAATTATGATGTTTGTCAAGCCTCAACTGGAGGACTGTTCTGCATATAGGGAGTGTCACAAAGTCCAGGCATGAATCCAAAATGGACTGGAAGACTAAGGGAAATCAAACTATTGAAGCAGGAATGTTAAGCTCTGTTGCCTGCAGCCCTGTTGAAGAGTGAAGGCAGGGCACACTAAGGAATGAAGGCAGGATCTGTGTCACCTCTCATCGTATGTCTACAACACAACTATTTATATCTGAGGAGACTGCTGCTGGATCCCTGTTGACGCAGTGCAGAGGAGTAGATGATGTAGATGATGGGGTCTCCTTCTGTAGAGAGTTTTGAAACCCACCTGGATGTGTTCCTGTGTGGACTATCCTAGGTGATCCTGCTTTGGCAGGGGGGTTGGACCTGATGATCTCTTGAGGTCCCTTCCAACCTCTGATATACTGTGATACTGTGATACTGTGATGTATTTGAAATGTCTGCCTGCAAATGATAAAGGCCACCTTTAATTGTGCTTACTATTTCTGCTAATGCTGGAAGGTCTGGGGTGCCTAGATGTGGATGTCTTTATTTGTTCAAAGCAATCTGACCCTGAGATATTGCCTTTGGATGAGAAAACTTTGACGTCACTCTTAAAATGCTTCTTTCTGCACCTTCCTTGTTCTTTATGGGAAAAGAGGATGTTTATCCTGCACTCTTCCTCATTCCAAGCTTTCCAGGTGTCCATGTCACATGGGATCAGCTTTCTGATGGAGGTCTGAAAATATCCATCACAAAACTGCAAACTCTGGCCTGTGTTGTCCATGAGCAAGAACACAGACGCATGCAGTGGACATGTGCACACTGTGTCCATGTGACTCAACCACCCCATGATGGTAGGGCCTTCCTCCAAAAGCTCATCCTCATTTTTCTCTCAGAAAAACCTTGTGGCTGTCTTACAAACTGCAGGTGATGAAGGGCCCTACCAGCCAGTATTACTGAGTAATGGATGATGTAAGTGATCTCAGTACCTTCTCTGCACTGTGATAAGCCAGACTGCTGCTATGCTATCAAACTTCTTGAAAAGAGTTACTACAAACAGAGAGAGCTGCTTAACAAAGATCTTACAGGGGAGGGTAGGAAGGGAGTGGAGAAGTGAGCAGCAGGAGGAGGGATGGCAAAAGGTAGGGGCAATCAACTCCTGCTCAGTATCTGCCTCAAGAGATGCTTCATAGATAATTTTTGAGATATTTTAGGCCATCTATCCTATCTCCATCATCTAGCAGGAGGATTTCCAGGGAGCAGCACATTTTCCAGGCCTGTGTTTACTGCTCATCTTCTGGGATTCTCAGCATTCTCCCCAGGGAGGCTTAGTCGGCAGTCTAGCAGCTTCTGGGCAATTAAGCTGTAATTTTCCTTTGCTCTATTTTATGCTATTACTTCAAGTTGCTCCTCTTGCCCTATCCTCAGCAATTTGTTCTTGATCTGGTGTTTTTTTTTCTCTATTAACTCCTCAGCTACTGTTATTGCAATCCTTGCAAGTATTGGACACTTCTAACAGTGTGAGAGCTGAAATCCCCCTCCCACACCAACAATGACCAGACTAGCTCAGTCTGGAAGCAAATGAAAGCTGTATTTACAAGCAAAACTACAATCTGTGATGAAATGCAATGAATATGTACAAATATACACTATTCACAACATTTACAAATATGTACAATCAACAGAAAAGCACAACCAAGCCTCCTTTGCTTCCCCCTCACCTCAAGGGGCTGTGCTTCTTCCCCAAGGGGCCTTTCCCCAAGGGGCCTCCCCCCACCAGCCAGAAGGAATCCCCCAAGACCCCCTGGCAAAAGGCAGAGTCAAAAAGCAGAGAGACTGTTAGACTTAGCTTGTCAAGGTCAGTGTGTTATTTTCAACCAGAAAAGAAGCAGGCAGACAGAAGCCAAGCAAGCTGAGACTGCCCAACTCCCCAACCTTGTTTTGAGTAGAGATTCTTAAACATTTCTACCTCTCCAATTGAAGTGTTTAGAATAAACATTATTTTGCTTTCTTACACCCAATAGTGACTTATTTACATTCTTTCACTTTTCTCTGCTCAAACTTTGTGAAGAAAAATTAAAAAGACAGTCTTGAAACCATCACAACACTGTTTTAAAAACACATCCTCAGGACCTCAGGGGTGTTTACTCTTCTGCTAAAAAAGCAGACTAGCAGGGAATGTGACGCATCACTCACACGGTTCAGGGGCAGGGCATTTCCCACATTATAAAAGAGTGGATCGCGGCCACAAAAGTTGAGACGTCACTTAAAAATGCTGCTATTTGAGAAGGAGGATTGCTCATTGCTGTTAAAATGTCCCCAAACACAATGTTACTCAAAAAGCCAAAAATAAAATCCCCTGGCAATTTGCGTATGTTTCAAAATGCTGATGGCTTTTAAAACCAGCTTTAGCTGTAAGGATCTCTGAGCCAAACTAAGATCCAGCAGTAGAAACAAACAGATAATGAAATAAACACTGTGATGAAAAGAAAATTTAAAAAAAAAAAAAAAAGGAATTGCTGCAATTATGTACTTTTCCAGGAAAATTAACCAAAACAACAGTGCTGGTGAATCACTGGCGTTGGCTGAACCATGGCAGCTCCTGCTTATAAACATGATTTTGAAATCTTACAGTGTTGTTAGTTCCACAGAAGCATTGACAGTAGCTATGTAAAGGTTTTCTGGCACAGAAAGAAATTTGTCCTAAAAACCCTGACTGGAATTTTTTTAGTGCTTCCTAGAGAAACATGATTGGGAGTTGTCTGCCTAAATTATTTACGGATCTTAAAAATCTTATTCCAGCTCCATCATGTGCAAATATTTGTAAGCTGTGAAGCTGTTCTGGAGATATAGAAGGCATAAACACCCTTCTGAAATGGGGACAGACCCATAACTCACATCTGTGTGGGTAAAGAGAGAAGCCCTCTGCCTAGTGTATTGCCTTTCAGTATCGAAGTGTGAAGATAAGAGTAGAAGAGGTTCAGGTCTAAAGGCAATCACAGAATCATAGAATGATTCAGGTTTTCCAAAATCCTAGTTCTGGTGGACTTTTTGATCTTAAATCTAAGAGTAGTCTGGGTGATCTGTTTTAACCTTGTCAGGGAACTACCACCAAACCATAATGTCACTCAGAAAGACACTCTGGGCTTAGGAGCAGAGATTCTGGCATTGTTTGGAGAGGAAGAAGAAGAATTATTACAAATTATGCCATCTCAACATGGAATCTTACTGCAATGCAAATACTGTTTTAGCTGATGTCAGCTACAGGATTATACAATCACAGAATCCTAGGATAATAGAATCATTTAGGTTGGAAAAAAATTTATGATTGACCCAAACTGTTAACCTAACACTGTCATGGATATGTTACCATCATGGTGCAGCAGCTTTCATGGAGGGAGCTGTGGTGAATGTGAAATTCCCCTGCTCGGTTTTACCTATATATACTGTCACAACTGGTGATAGGCAGCATTGCTGCAGGCAACTACAGCAGAAAAGACATGAAGGATTAACTGTTCTCACTCATCCTTTGACATGTCCCCTCTGGATCGGGGCTTTAGCACATCTGTGCTTCTGCAAGCAGTGGTGAAAGTGCTCTGGTAATGTGATATCCATCATGAGCTCCGCCTATGATCACACACACGTAAACACAAGTACACTCACCAGGTCAGGGTGATTTTCTCTGTCAGCAGCAGCACTTTTCCAGTGGGGTCTCAAGGGCCACATTGCCACTACAGCAGAAATCCTTGCCATTAGCTGCTGGGTGAAGCATGATGTTATCACATCAGTGTTTTGTAGACCCTACTCTGTTTACTCATAAGGACCCAGACTGCAGCTGACCTTTTTCAACATTCCTGAGCTGGAGATACTTCCCTACATAATGAGGTTTTAACTCCAGTATCTGCTGTATCTCTGAGACTAAAAGTACGAATTGTTTACATCTGTATAAGAATACAGGCAGGAGAAACCTTCAGGTATTCATCACTGAGTTATTTCTTCTCATCATGGTACTACTATTCCATTTGTTGTTTTCATCTTTCAGGTTTTATTTTTGCAAAAGCAAAAAAATGCTAATTTTAATTGGGTACATCAGTTTCAGAGCAATTCAGATCCTTATTGTAGATATTTCTTGGCTTAGAGACCTGATTCAGTGGAATTGTTCTGAATCTGCAAGAGTGATATCAAAACAACACGATTCCCGTTAAAAGTCAAGAAATGACACCATTCTTCCCCCCTTAGCTCTGCAAGAAATTGTAAGATGGAAGCAGACAAGTCTAGAAAACATCCTGCTTTCTCAGTAAAGAGACAAGCAGACCATGGAAGTGGTTTGGATGCTGAGCTGGACAGAGCGGGATGGTAAGAAAAGGAAATTCTTCCAATAGTTCTTGGTGTTCTTAGAAAATGAGAGCTTTGGGGAACTATAGGGTTGAGTACTCCACTAGAAGAAATTATGTTTCTTTCCTCAAGAAGAAGCTCAGTCACCCTTTCTGCAATAGCATGTCTGCCCTGAAATTTCCCAGATTAGCTCTTCTCATCAATCATTTCATTTGATCCACATGAGGGAAAGAGGGACACTGCACAAGCATGGCAGACCTATCATTACCAAATGGCCTTGAGCAATCTGGAGCAGAAAAACCAGCAAGGATGTGGGAAACAGCTCAGCTGTTGTCACAAGACTTACACAGTTATGAGAAAACCCAACAGAAGGACGTGGAGTAAATGTTGAGCCACAAGAATCCGATCACTGAAGAATACACCTGGCATTTCAGGGAGGCAAGTCAAGAACCTGGAGGTATGACTGCCCTATCAGGGACATCACCAGTACAAAACCTCTTTTTTGTGTGCATGGTCAATCATGGAAGAGTCACAGCAAGAGTCATCTGGTCACAAGATCCGCATACAATGTCAGGCAGGAGAAGAGGGAAGGGGTATCCCTGCCCTACTATGTCACATAAAACCGATGTGCCTGCCAGCAGTAAGGAGTGTGGATGGGAGATGGTTGTCTCCCTGCAGAGTGCTAAGGGACCTACTGAATTAATCTGGATGAAACAGTCAGTACTTGACAGTTAAAGCTGAATAAATTGAATTGTGCCTGTGACTGCTTACATGAGCAAGAGAAATATTAAAAATGGACTCTCTTAGCATAGCTGATAACAATATAATGAAGCCCAGAGGTTGAAAGTGGAAGCTGGGCAAATTCAGACTACAAGTAAGGAGTATTTTTTAACAACAGAGATAATTAACCATTGGAAACCTTTATCCAGGCATGTGGTTGATTATTCTATCATCACTGGTAATTTCCAAATCAAGATTTGATTTGGTTCAGGAAAAAAAGTTCTTTGGTTCAAGCAAGAGTGAAAGCAGAAAGGTCTCTTGCTCATGCCTGATACAGCCTGTGCTGGAAATTATTTCAAGGTAGGTTGAACATGCCTGGAGGCTCAAATAGCAGAAGTATCTGTTACAGAGATGCTCCTATTCTGCATATTTTATTGGCATTGTATCTTTGCAATGCCAGGAATTGGCTCTATTGTATAACCCAGCATATAGATCCAGACAAAACTCGCTTAGGCTAATTTTCTTCAGGGCTTGTAGCAGAACATTGCTGAAATATGATATTAACTTGGGCTTCGGTTTCTAATGGCAGCTTAAATGCTAGCAAACACCAGCTTAGTTTCACTTTAATTGTATAATGATGATCTCCTTATGAACATGCCTCACAATTATTTTCTTGCACAACAGAGGAGTGCAGTGGTGTCTGATGGCCCAGACTCTGTCTTCTCTGCATTCCTGTATTACAGGAGGAATATAGGGAGATGAAAACATGTTCAGAACAGTTTTGCTTCTTATTTTAATACTTCTTTATATCTTACTGAAAAATACAAAAGAATTCTTAAGAACAAAGTCAGCATTATGGTTCCCCCCTACAACTGCTGTTTTTTATCCCCATCACTCCCAGATCACAGAATCACGGAATCGTTCAGGTTGGAAAAGACCCCCGGGATCATCAAGTTCAACCATCGATCCTACTTTACAACACAAGATGTGAGCTGAAAGATATTTCAAAGAAATGAGCAACAGTCAGAGTAAGACTGGTTATAACTGGTGTTTGTAAGAGTGGAGGGGAATCAAAAACCTTAAGAGCATAACAGCAAAACAAACTATAGACAAGGGTTTAACTCGCCGTTCTAGTTACTCATTGAAAGTTCCTCACAGTTGCAGCTAATGATATGGCTGACTCAGTAACTGCTGCTACTGATAGGCATTAGTTCATTATAAGACAGTCCCTATTGTTAGTTAACATCCAAATTCACTCCAGGATCTGCATCTCAGTTCAAGATTTAAATTGACACTAGAATTTATGACACAGCTATAGCTGTGATGATCGAAAAAGACAGATGATCCTTAGAGAGGGTGGTCACATCTTTTTGAATGTTTTGAAAATTTCTTTTTGAATGTTTTGAAAATTTCCATTTGGAAAGACTTCTTTGGTTCAAAAGCCATTCTTCTGGTCAGACAATATTTATTTACATTCAGAATTTTATTTTGTGTACTGTGACAGCTGACTTTGGGTCATAATTGATTGAACATGTCATCACAACAAAATAAGGGTCCTGTTTATGCATTTTCTCCTGCTGCCACAGCTTTGGAATTATCAGCAAACAAACTGTAAAATGAGGACTGTTGAGCCTACAAACACTGCACAAATTCTTCTGCTGCCTGTATGGCAAAGTGTACCTGAAAAGTTGGTCAAAGCTCAGAGCCCATTTAGATGGAAGCTACCAACTACCTTACACTTTACTAAGCAGAGGTTTGCTGTTCCAAGAAGCAACTGCAAAATCCCCAGTTTTTAAAGTAAATAAAGCAAAACAGCCAAATCGATAACTGGAGTTAATTATTAAAACCATGTAGCACCAGAGAGCTTACAGAATAACAGCTAGTGCAGAAAGAGAGGCTTCGCTGCGCTTGAATGGACAAAGCCTATAAGCAGCAGGACATTCAAGAGTGGTTTTGTGCTATGCTTCCTTCTGCCTCCAAGAGATCTGGACTCCTTCATGAAGTTCATTATTTATATGGCTCCACATAACAGTACAGTCATCTGAGCTAGTGTCACAGCTAGGATCTAGCTCCTGAAAGCAACTAAATATATGTGTGACTTTATGCTACAAGACTCATTGACCTGTATCTGCAGAATGAGAGTATGCATCCAATCCACCCTGTCAGAAACTGTTCCACAGCCTGTCATCACATGCGGGCTGCAGACAGCAGTTGTTTGTAGCAAATTTAACCAACTTCCCACTTTTCCTCATGTTTTTGTATTGCTATATCACTTACAACACATTTAGCTGAATCTTGGACCACTTGAAGCCTAGGGGAATTATTCCAGAAACAGTATTAATCTTCTCCTGCTGTGAGCCATTCCTGAGAACAAAGCAATTGGAAAGACCGAAACCTCAGGCATGGAGAGATTAGTCAGGGATTGGTGCCACAGTCAGGACAAGTTTTTAGTCATCCTGACACAGCCTCACCGAGCCCTTGATCAGTAAGTTCCAACCTTGCTTGTTGTCTTCACTAAGGAGGAAAGAAATTTATGAGAAACTCAATTTCTGTGGTAGACATCTGAGTCAAGCACTTACCACACTGCTGTCACACCCACTGCTGTTTGGTTTACTTAAATTTAATAACTCTTCAGAATATTACATGGATTATGGGAATGCTGTAACTTCCAGGCAAGTTGGCAAAGCAGCCTAAACTACAAAGTATTGGAATGTAATCCTTCCAGTGGGCATGGTGGTCCCTTCATCTGTCCCTTTCATATTGTAGGTTTGTTGGTCTCTGCCCACAGAAATTATTCCGATGGAATATGTGATAGTGTCTGGCCAGGTCTATGTAATAATTTTCTTTCCCATCAGAAAGCTTGACTAGTAAGGGATTTACTTTCTCCTTGAAATAACCATTTTAATTTCTCGTTTTCTCCTAAGCTTGGGAAAATATGTCAGGGTTTTACAGGGCTGTCATGCTATTCACCAAACTACCAAGATTATTTTTTCATCTGAAAACTTTGAAACATGAATGCCATGAGCTTGCATCCTATTAGAAGATCACTCTTGACTTGCCTTTGTTTGGACTTTCAGTAATGTGCAACGACATCTCACCCCATTCCTTTCATACCTGCATTTTTATGGACGCTGTTGCAGCCAGTGTAGACATGGTTTATGGGAAGCCTGGAAGGTTCACAGATTTCGACCAGTTGTAAGGGACCCTCAGAGGTCATCTTGTCCAATCCCCTGTAGTGAGCAGGGACACCTCCAACTAGATCAGGCTGTGCACATCCCCAGGCAATGCATTTCAGTATTTTACCACTCTTATTGTAAAGGACTTTGTCCTTATGTCTAGCCCAAATTTACCCTGCTCCAGTTTAAAACTATTAGTCCTCATCCTATCACTACAAGCCCTTCTAAACAGCCCCTCCCCAGCCTTCCTGTTGGTTCCCTTCAGATTTTGAAATGCTGTTATAAGGTCTCCCAAGAGCCTTCTCTTCTCCAGGCTGAACAACCCCAACTGTCCCAGTCTGTCTTCTTAGGAAAGGTGCTTCAGCCTTCTGATAGTTTTCATAGACCCCCTCTGTCTTCTTCTGTTGGGGGCTTCAGAGTTTGACACAGTACTGCAGGTGAGGTCTCACAAGAGCAGAGCAGAGTTTCAGCATCTTGACCTGCTGGCTACGCTTCTTTTGGTGCAGCCCATGGTGTGATGGCCATCTGGGCTGTAAGTGTATGTTGTTGGCTCATGTCCAGCTTCCCATCCACCAGTATTCCCAAGTCCTTTTCTGCAGGGCTGCTCTCAATCTTATAATCCCCTAGCCTCTATTGATATCAAGGATTGCCCTGACCTAGGTGTAGGACCTTGCATTTTGCCTTGTTGAACCTCACAAGATTCTCCTTAGCCCACTTCTGCAGCCTGTCTAGGTCCCTGTGGATGGCATTCTGTCCTTCAGTCTTATCAACTGCATCATTCACCCTGGTATCATCTGCAAACTTGCTGAGGGTGCACTGAATGTCACTGTCTCATTGATGAAGATATTGAATGTCACTGGTTCCAATATGGACTCCTGAGGGGTACAACTTGTCACCCATCTCCACCTGAAAGTCAGGAAGAAGTCACTATGGATCATAGAATCATAGAATCAAAGAATCATAGAATGGTCTGGGTTGGAAAGGACCTCCAAAGGTCATCTAGTCCAAGGCCCTCTACAGCAAGCAGGGACATCCACAACTAGTTCAGGTTGCCCAGAGCCCTGTCGAGCTCCACTTTGAATATCTTCAGGAAAGGAGCCCCAACCACCTCCCTGGGCGACCTGTTCCAGTGTTCCACCACCCTCATAGTAAAGAACCTGCTCCTGTCATGCAATCTAAAGTTGCTCTTCTCTAGTTTGAAGCCATTTCCCCTTGTCCTATCACTGCAGGCCTTTGTAAACAGTCTCTCTCCATCCTTCTGGTAGGCCCCCTTCAGGTACTGGAAGGCCACTATTAGGTCTCCCCTAACAAGAATATCTCAAGAGAAAAAGAACCTGTATTTTAGTTGCTAGTCTTCATAGTGCATGTATATGTAATTATGTAACTATCTGTCTCTATTTCTAATATATTGTGTATATATCCTATAATCCTATCACCATGGATATTTTTTATTATATTAGGCTAACACTGAATAGAGGACAGATGTTCTGAAGAAATTACAACCTAAAAAAAAAGGAAGAAAGATAAAGGAGAAAGAAACATGTTTACATCTAGTGAAATAAAGCATCCAAGCCATCTACAAGAACTACCTGACTTAGATGCATCGATGATTGCAACCCTTGAGATCAAAAGACTGGAACAAGTTTCTAAACAAGTAGGGACCCAGCTCCCTGCCCACTGCACTGCCAGTGGAGACAGGCAGTAGGGGATATGAGCAATGGGTAACGTTGCTTGCCGAAAGAAGAATAAAGAAATGAACACTAATTTCTGTGTTCGTACCAAAAATCTGACTTGGAGGTTGTATTTCTGTGTCTGCTGAGTCTGTGAGTTTGGCAGAGAAAGGAAAACACAAAGCAGGTTGAGTGATCTGACTCTGGCTTTCTGGCATCCTGGCATCCTGTCAGGGAAGAGTCATGCCCATTGACATGTCTTTCACACAGACATCAATATATGAGCAATTTTCAGCTGGACTTCTCCAGCCTAACAGAATAGTTATAGCAAAAGAGGAGCTGAGACAGAGAGCTCTGAATTGCCAGTCACCAGCATTCTCATTTGCAATGTCTCATGAAGGACTATGAAGATGATGAAAGGACTGGAGCTCTCTCATACAAGAAGAGGCTGAGAGAGCTGGGACTGCTCATCCCAGAGGAGAGAAGTCTCTAACGGGGTCTTATCCATATGCATGAATACCTGATAGTGGAGTAAAGACAGGATCAGACCACCCTTAGTAGTGCTTAGTGACAGGACAAAAGAAAATGGGCACAAACCAATATACAGGAAATTCCTGTGGATAAAATTTGTTTTTCCACTGTGAAGGTGGTTGAACACTGGCACAGGTTGCCAAGTGTGGTAGTTTTAGGCTGTACCTTTAAAATTTTCTACAGATCTTGGACAGAAAATGGTAGAATGTAAATAAATCACTATTGGGTGTAAAAAGGAAAGCAATGATAAGTTCTAAACAATCCCATTGAGTAGACTATCAACAAAGTGGGGTTGTATATATTATCCTGCTCCTTTTTTCAGTTTCCTTGCTCTGGGAGACATTAACTAGCTTCTGCTTTGCTTTGCTGACCTTGGCTGTGGTTTTTGTTGTGGCTGAGTATCCTAACAAAACAATTCTCTGCTCTTTCTCTTGTCCAGGGGGTAAGGAGGGGAGCAGGGAAAGGGAAGGTATTAGCTCCCCTGGGTTTGGGCCAAGTGCTGTTTATAAATTGTAAATACCTGCAAATATTGTAAATACTGTATATTTTGTACATATTCATTACATTTCATTGTAGATTGTAGTTTCGCTTGTAAATACAGCTTCATTTGCTTCCAGATGGGCTGGTCTGGCAATTTAATGTTGGGGGGAATTTTCAACCCACCACACCCAGAAAGACTGCAGTGTTTCCAGCTTTGGAGATATTCAAAACCTGACTTGACACTGAGAATCCTGCTATAGGTGACCCTCTTTGAGTAGTGGTCCCTGCCAACTTCAGCCATTATCCTCTGGTCCCATGAAAAGGATCCAGACGCCAGCTTGTGCACCTCACTCTTTGCTGTTGCTCCTCTGCAGAGGGAAGAGTCCCACTTTCCCTGGGAGTCAGCAAAGCACAGGGCCATGTCAGGAGTACCTGCCAAGGGATCTGCGTGCTCCTCCACCTCCCACTGGGCAGAAGTCCAGTTTACTCTCTAGACTGCCCATGCAACAGAGCAGCCACAGCATGCCATCTCACACAATAAGCTGTATAAACAGGTAAATGAACTGACCACCCATCTGGTTGAGATGGTTCCCCCACAGCAGCATTGGCTAAGCTGAATGCAGAGGGAAAGGGCCCTCCCATCCCTCTTGCCATGCTCTCAAACACCAGAGCAGCCCAATGGAGGCATTAAGTGCAGTATTAATGTCCTGACTTCAGTCCTGCTTACAGCACTGCCACTGTAGCTCCTCTGAAATCCAATCAGTTTGAATAAGGCAGAAAGAGGAAGGGTTAGTGCCCTCAGCCAGCCAATTAATGAATGCAGCAGAGACTCTATCAAAAATCAGCAGGGACACGAGAGGAAGGAAGTGCCTTTCCAAAGATGTTGCAAATGGCCTTTCAGGCACAAAAACCTGTGTGTTTTGGACTGGATGAAAGCAGCTCGTTAGAAACAACTGCTCATCATCAACAGGGGTGTGCTGCAGTAAGAGCCTTGCTTAGGTTTCCTCAAACATTGCTTTGATGCAATTTGCTGGCTTTCCTGCTTTGCAGCTTGCCATTCTGCATCTTGTTTAGCTAGAGGGGATTAGTGGTAACTGTCTGTAGTCAGCTAAACGGCATTGCTGGCACAGTCTCAGGAGGAAGCTGTGGAGATCAGTAAACAGAACTGACAGTGAGGGTGGCCATGAGCTGCCTTTTTTTTTTTCCTCTGCCTGTGTAAAGGAAGTAAGCAGCACAGGGGAGATAGCTCACAGGAAATAACAGATGGCTTCAGGGTCACATTTTTCTTGAAGAAAACTGTGCCCAGGTATCTTGAAAAAATGGATGCTTCAGGATACTTTGTCTCTTTATTTTTGGGTACATTGAGGTATACCTCTTGCATAAAATCATGAAACACAGGCTGAAAAAGCCTAGGCCTTGTTCGTTTGCATAATTAGATGTGTTTTTGGAGGACAGTAGATGGTAGAAAGGTCAAGGTCTCCGAAAACAACAAGTATGGGATTTCTTTTTGGTGGTGTGAGCAGTTCCCAGCAGAATCCAGAGTGCAGGGGTCCATTTCTGTATGTTCATCTGGAAGGACATAAGGCAGCAGCATCCCTGAAGGGCTGCGACACCAAGGCAATAGCTCTTACTCCCACAGAAGATGGGTGCTCAGCATTGTTCTCATGTTCCTCACCCTTGTGTGCCATCTTTTTTTGCACCCATAGACTGCTCTGCAGCTGCAGACCAGGTCTCAGGCAGGTCTCCTGATGTGCCCCACCTGGAGAGCTTCCACAAAGGGATGACATGACAGTAAAACCATTGCCAGTGGCACCTGGGAAGAACTGCTGACTGGAAAAATAAACGGGAAGAGAGTGTTACCACAGCTCGGCTGTTCTGAATGCCTGAAAGCTGTCTTGGATGCTGGCAATGCCTGTAGGATGAGGAGGAGGAGCTCTGTGTCTCCAAGGATGATGAGTCTGCTCTCTCAGGAGCTGAGCTGAGACCCAAACATAACTCCAGAGACAATCAATCATGTTGCTAAAGAATTCTTTCTATTTTGGGTAGTGTGCATCAGAACAAGATTCATGTGCATGATGAGCAAGAGATGCTCAGCATGTGAATTGCCATCTGTGACCATAGGATGGAACCAACTCCAAGTGCCTGACATCCATTCTTGGTGAGTTATCACAATTTTTGGACAGTCAGAAGCAGGTGCCCATTACTGGGAGAAATGTGATGGTCATTTCCCCACCTTAATGCCTGCCTGATGACCTGTCAGTGTACCCTTCCAGTGACAGATGTGGTGACACACCACAGGAAGGCCTCATTGTGATCGTCCATCTCTGCCAGCCCTCCATCCCTACTACTCACACCAGGCTGCTTTTGCCACCTCAGAAGTCATCAGACAGGACAGAAGGTGGAAAGCCTAAACAGCTCATGCTACATGATGAGGGCAGTTAGGACATCCCAGCTGCTGCAGTTTAGTTAAGGCTTGATGTTCAAACCCACAGCAGAACCAGGTGACAGGCTCAGCTGAGAAAGGGGCAGCAGAGAATGGCAGCATGTGCAATGCACCAGCCTGTCTCTCTATTGCCTGTCTTCCCAGGGGTTATGCAGACTGATCCTGGTTTAAAATACTTGCTTTTACACATAGCAGGTTGCAGAGATGCAGCAGCCAGGAGAAAAGCAGCTCTCTAGCATTTTCTGCTGATGGTTATCATCAGATGACTTTCAATCATTCACTCTTCTGCTCTCTGCTCTACTGGATACTTAATCATACCATCTTGCCTTCTCCTTGAGCTTGTCCTGTGGACCTATAACTGGAGTGATTTGCAGATGCAGCTGGCATGTTCCACAACACAGCACAACTCAGTCCTATCTATGAACTACTGCTGCAGCACTCTTACGCTTGCCAGATATTTCTGATTTGGTTGTAGGACTACCCTCTGTCTGCATATTCATGCCTTAAAAATGCCTTAACAACGTTCTCCTTTTGATTGATTTAACCATCACCACATACAAGTTCTCTATTTTGTTGATGGTTTTATTGATTTTAAAAAAATAAGTACTTTCTTCATTGATTTTATCAAATGCTTCAGTAACTCACCAGGTCAGTCACAGCTCCCTTGATTTTCAGCCTGTTTGGTTTAGTCCTTTCATTCACTTCTGTATCTTACCATATGACTTTAAGGAGTAGTATACCACTGTGGTCCATTTCCCTATGTACTTAGCTCTACCACATTCCCAACAATTTTCTCACCCTAACCAACCTACTCCCACTTTCTTCTTCATTCTCCAATCTCTTCTTCTGCATTTGGCCTGGAAGAAGTTAGATCTATGTCAAAGTGGAAGGATTCAATAGGGCTTTGTAAGGATCTGTCCTAAATCATGACTGTTCAATATTTTCATTAATAAAATAGACAAGAGACTATAAAAGCCATATATTAAATTTGGAGATCAAAGTGAAGGCAAATATTTTGAGGGGAAAAGTTAACATTCAATATTACCTTAACAAATTGAAGAAATGTTCTGAAAAGAAAAATCCAAACGGTATTCAGCAGGTACAAAAGGTACTCTGCTCAGGGCAGAATAATCAAATATATGATTACACAGTGGTGGGAAATTAGTTGGCAGCTGTTTGGGAGAGGAATGTATGAATATAATGGTGGATTACGAGGTGACTGGAGCCAGGAATGTTATGTTACAGAAAAGAGTGACATGATAATGAAATCATCTGAGATGGACAGAGCTAGCATGAAATAATCCTTCTGAAGCTCATTGGTAAGGCATCAGCTGGAATACTTCAGCATTTTATTTTAAGAAATCCTAGAGAAAAACACAGGAAAATAGACTAAATCATCTTCAAACACTGATGGAGAAAAAATATAATCTATCTGTTCTCTTCATCTATCTGGGAAAGAATGGGGAGGATCAACACTAGCTGTGACAAAAACATTAACAAAGAGGAGAGTGAACTACTGGAAGGTCTGGGAAAGTCTTGGAGCATCTGATGCTGGAGATCTTTAAGAACAGGTCAGGCATGTATCTTTGAGAAATGACCCTGACAGGGAAGGTCCTACTGTGGGGAGATGAGTAGCCTTCTTGATTTCTTGAAACGCCTTTCTAGTTCTCAGGTCTGCTTCCCACCCAGACATGAACCTGCTATTGCCTCTGTCCTGCATGTCTGCCCTGATCTGATCTCAGCCCAGACTCACTCATCCTTTTGCAGGAACATGTTTGCCAGTTTCTAGCAGATTGCTGAAATCCACCTTAAATTTTCTGCTTCTCTTTCTCTTGTCTCTTTCCTAACTGCCTTTTCTCCTTTCTCTCCTCCTGCACTTTACCTCTTCACATTTGCTGTGGTCCTTCATTCTACCTCATGACCTGACAGGCAGCCTGACCCCTCTTTGCAAACAGACCAGCCAGGAGATGGCAAATGTCACCTTTAATGGTAAAGCTTGCACCAAGGAGACAGATGAGAAAACTCCACTCCCAGGTCTCTGGTTCATTGCTCTACTCTGTTTGCCTGTTTATCCCTACTTTCATTACATTTGGTTAAGACTTGATAGCTCTTTTTCCTAGCTCCTGGGGACATTTCTTGGTTGTAGAGAGAGCTTTGCTTCTGCAGCCTTTGAGTTTAATGACCAGGCCAGATGGTCTGAGTGTCTAACCCAACCTCTGCTTGTCGCATCCTTTAGGATTTTCTCTGTGCTTTTTTTTTAATTCTTTTTTAACACTTCCTACATGTGCCTCCAAACCAGCTCAAATCCAAAAGACTTCAATTCTAAGAAGTGTTTTTGAGCACACAATGCTGACAGATTCAGTTTTAAATTAAGCCAAATGAGAAAACATGTCCATAAAAGGAGAGCACAGTGGGCCAAGACCATGTGTAGACTTGAATTTCCACCCTGGGATTTCAATTCCAGCAACAAACCCATTTGAGATTTGTTCTCACAATTTACAGTCTCATCCAAAAACAAGCCCACAGAGAGCATGATGCAGCAGTTACTATAGCAGCCAGCACAAGAGGGGTCCATTAAGTGATCACAGTCATGTCTCAAAGTGAATTACCAGGCTGCAGGTGAACTTTTGCACCTCCAAAAACATCTCTTGGGGAAAATATATTGTCATGTGCAGTGGAACAGGAGAATGCCAATCAGTTGCACCAGCTTGCTGCTACATTGTTATCCTTAATTATGTCTGTGCTGATTTTCAGAAATCACTGCACATGCTTTTCCTTTTTCCTGTCAGGTGGTTTTTGTAGCTTTGTTTTGTTTTGTTTTTCTGTCCTGAAGGACGAGACAGAGTGCCCCAGTCAAACACTACTAACGAAATGTGCTTCAGGGCTCCCTGCATTCTGCCACAATTAGATTGTCAGCCATCCCAGGAGAGATGCTATTATCTCTGTGGGTGTGGAAAATAATTTATCTCTGTTGATCATTTCTGTTCAAGCAGCAGGTAGCGCTCCAAACATATCAACACCACATTATGATGGCTATTTTTCACACATGGGAAGATGAAGTCCTCAGACATATGAAATATATAAATATACTCAGACATAAGAAATACATAAATGGAACAGGGATGTGGAAAGAGGGTGGTTCCTGGTGGGATATAGGAGCACAGGAAAACACACTATCCGCTCACAAACCCAGCTGCTTAGATAGCCAGAGGCATGTACTGCTAATACATGGTCAGGAGGAGCTGGTCCTGCATGCAGACTTCTGAGGCAGACCTTGCATGATCTCTCCTTTTTGATTCCTTTACAAGAGGGATCTGGAGGTGCTGGAACGTGTCCAGAGAAGGGCCACCAGGATGATCAGAGGGCTGGAGCACCTCTCCTCTGAGGACAGACTGAAAGAGTTGGGGCTGTTCAGCCTGGAGAAGAGAAGGCTCCGAGGTAACCTTCTTGTGGCCTTCCAGTATCTGAAGGGGGCCTACAAGAAAGCTGGGGAGGGACTTTTTAGGCTATCAGGTAGTGACAGGACTAGGGGGAATGAAATAAAGCTGGAAGTGGGGAGATTCAGACTGAACGTGAGGAAGAAGTTCTTCCCCATGAGAGTGGTGAGAGCCTGGAATGGGTTGCCCAGGGAGGTGGTTGAGGCCCCATCCCTGGAGGTGTTTAAGGCCAGGCTGGATGAGGCTCTGGCCAGCCTGATGTAGTGTGAGGTGTCCCTGCCCATGGCAGGGGGGTTGGAACTAGATGATCCTTGTGGTCCCTTCCAACCCTGACCCTGATTCTGTCACATAGGGCTCGCTCTTATCTGTAAGAGCATGTGCTCACAGGTGTGCAAGCACTTTCCTCCCAACTAAAGTGCAATTGCAGATATTGACATCTTGGCTCACAAAGGAAGACTTTGGGCTTGCAGTAGCAGAAGACACAGGTTAAAATAACTAAGTGGTTATTTAACCCAACCTTGATGCTCTTCCAGAAAGGCACTCAAAGCTTTTAAACCCTCCACACTGTGACTACCATAATGCTCACATGAAGAGCTATTAAGACCTTCCTGTGATGGAAGGTAATGAGAAAACTGTAGTGTCTGGGAAAAACAAAATAAACAAACTCACAAACTCAAGACTTCCAGAGAACTCAAATTGAGCTTGACCTCTGTAAAGTATCCTTTGCTTCCTGTTTGCTACCAAAGTACAATGAGGTTTATATTCAGGCCCCACCTTTCAGTGTCTGGGTCTAAAAATATAACAATGAACTTGTGACACAAAGGCCTTGTCTCCTGGAGAAGCAGAATTTAGATCTAGCTGCAAAGCACAAATTCTCCTCCCTCTGAGGCAGAACTAATTTTTAGTGGGGGGATGACTTTTTTGTTGTTTGTTTGTTCTTTTTTTGTGCCTTTCTATTTTTAGTTTGCCAGACTTGGGAGGATTTCATTAGGATTAGGCCAGACTTATGCAGCTGTTTCTTTTAAATGATCATGACTATAATAATTTTAATGCAGTTGTCACTCTGGTTACCTCAACGCTGTTCTCCAAGGTGTCTGAACCAAGATAGGGCTAGGAGGGAAGACAGGGATACCTGAGTGGGAACACGTCTTTGTTTAATGTGTAAATATTTTTATTTCCTTGAAAGTGTTGAGTGTCAGCTCCATGGATAAGAAAAGCATGTGAAGGCTTGCAATTAGTTTGTGCTAAAATGCCACTAAGCTGACTACATAGAATCATAGACTCATAGAATAGAACCATAGAATCAGTCAGGGTTGGAAGCGACCACAAGGATCATCTAGTTCCAACCCCCCTGCCATGGGCAGGGACACCTCACACTACATCAGGCTGGCCAGAGCCTCATCCAGCCTGGCCTTAAACACCTCCAGGGATGGGGCCTCAGCCTGGACAACCCATTCAGGCTCTCACCACTCTCATGGGGAAGAACTTCTTCCTCACGTTCAGCCTGAATCTCTCCACTTCCAGCTTTATTCCATTCCCCCTAGTCCTGTCACTACCTGATAGCCTAAAAAGTCCCTCCCCAGCTTTCTTGTAGGCCCCCTTCAGATATTGAAAGGCCACAAGAAGGTCACCTTGGGGTCTTCTCTTCTCCAGACTGAACAGCCCCAACTCTTTCAGTCTGTCCTCATAGGAGAGGTGCTCCAGCCCTCTGATCATCCTGGTGGCCCTTCTCTGGACACGTTCCAGCATGTCCAGATCCCTCTTGTAATAGGGGCTCCAGAACTGGGTGCAGTACTCCAGGTGGGGTCTCACCAGAGCAGAGTAGAGGGGGAGAATCACCTCCCTTGACCTGCTGGCCACACTTCTCTTGATGCAGCCCAGGATCTGGTTGGCTTCTGGGCTGGAAGTGCACACTGACAGCTCATGTTGAGCTTCTCATGCACCAGCACCCCCAAGTCCCTCTCCTCAGGGCTGCTTTCCAGCCAGTCCCTGCCCAGCCTGGATTTGTGCTTGGGATTGCCTCAACCCAGATGGAGGACCCTGCACTTGGTCTTGTTGAACCTCATGAGGTTGGCTTGTGCCCACCTCTCCAGCCTGTCAAGGTCCCTCTGGATGCCATCCCTTCCCTGGTGGCCCTTGCTGGTCTTCAGATAGCACTTGATTTTGTGTAAGGAAAATCTTGGACAATAGTTTGGGGAATGCAGTGGGGTGAGGGTAAAATGACATTCTGGGAAATGATTCAATGCGTTAATTTTAATTCTACCTGGAAATTTATTCTTAAACTTAATGCTTACTGAGTTTTCATTCCTGCTGTGAAACCCACCACTAATGTCTAGTGGGAGTCAGACCAGACGTATGCTCAGTTTCTCAGCAACAGACTGATGAATACTGATGTTTGTATGCCTCTAGCTCACTTGTTTCATCTTCTGTTTCCAGAATTCACTGTTTTCTCTGGAAGCATTTTTGCTTCCCCCTTTCCCTGTTTAAGTTCATTTTTTCTCTTCTTCCTAAAGCAGCTATGCTCCTAGTAGTTATCAGAAGAGTTGAATGTGCTGATTCAGTGGAGCCCCTCAGAAAATGGGTGAATAGGATGGTTATTTTCTTATTATATTTGTCCAAAAGCCAGAGCCTATTTAAAGCCTCACCTCACTCCACGATTCCCCTCAGAAGATGCTTGAACATGGGACCTCCTTTTGAATGCACTGGAATAGTGAGCACTATACCATCCAGCCCCACAAAAAGAGAACTTGGGCAATTCTCAGGGCAATTGTACAAGAGTCTGTGAAAGACAGAGCATTTCCAGCTGGGAAACACAAGTGTTGATGTATGAGAGAGGGATCACTGGAGTTCCGTAGCCAAAGGGTCACACCATGGAAACCTAAAGGCCCTTATCTGTGAAAGGTCACAGTCCTCTATCACTTCCAATTCAGCAGATCAATAAAACTCACAAGGTAGACACCTGGGTCTAGATCCTGTCTGCAGCCCTTCTCAGCTCTGTAAGATTCCTAAGTACAGTAATTATTGAGAGCCTGTGATAGAGCACAGAGGCAAAAAAGTCTGCATGGTACAGCTGGACAGTAAAGAAGATTCAAAGTGTGTTAGTAAAGAGATTGTAAGAATTAGAGAGAAGTTCATAACAGCACTAGAGTGGCAGCAGGGATTTTTGCTTATTTGCAGTATGGCTGATATTAGTCCTTGCTTACCAAAGCAGGTGCAAAATGTTCCCAACACATTTCTACATCTTACTGAGATGAAGGTCTGAAAAAAATTCTGCCAAAGCCAGCAACTGTGTGAGAGACAGAAATGTGAATATTGGAGAGAATTATTTCAATGAAATCTGTGTGGCAAAACTAGCTGATTTCCAGACTCGATTTCTTAGAACAGTCTGGAATGCTCTTTAGCCAGCATGGGTGCTTCAGTACTTCTGAGATGGTGAAGGTCTGAATTCCTTTAATATGTCCTAGCAGCAGTGTGAAGTCCATAGTCTAAGTGACAACCCGTGTACATCTAGCCATGTCACAAGGCCTTTTTCAAGCTGATTAAATAACATTCTCTCTGTCCTGGAAGGCTCACAAAAATGCAGTAACTCCTACACAGGTTTAGACATCATTGGACTTGGTTACCTCCAACCTGCCAGTACCTTGTGTTCTGCATTGGCAAGGCTAGAGGTCAGGGGCCCATCAGAGGCAGGGTGTTGATGGCTTGACCCCTCTCATCTCCACTAAATGAATGGTTACAAGTGTCAAGGGAGAGCTGGCCAGAGAAGGGGAAATGTAGTCTGTATGAGGGATAAGCATGCAGCTGCCCAGGGCTGTCTCAGTGCCATGCCACCATGATGCCCTGGGACATGGGATACTGCTTTCTGGGTTTGGGGCCATGAGGAGCAATGGGCAGGGACTGATGGTGAAGGTGGTCTTTGGTTTGGTTAAACTGATCACAGTCACCATCTGTACTGCTGCAACACAGCTCTCAAATATTTGCATGCCTACAAAATCAGAGTTACTTCTCTGCCCAGAACTGCTATGCAGTCTGCATTAGTTTTCTTGTGAATCTTTAGAAAGCAGTGAACTAATTACAGAACAGCTGTGTTGAGCACTGGCACATCAGTTTTTCTCTTTTCTGCTTCAGTCTCTCAGAAAGCCCCAAAGCTCTTTAAAAAGCCCAAAATCCCAGCAGTCTGTAAAATGCATCACATAACTGTGATGGGGGTGCAAGAGCAACTGATTTTGTTTGTAAATAAAAAGTCAATTTAAAAAAATCAGTAGATGTTGTATATTTTTATGCAGGCCTCTTGGAGCATGTTTGGACAGCTGCTGCTATTAACATTTTTGCAAGCCACCTTCTAACAACCATTTAAACAAATACATAAGGAGACTTAGAAGTACTTCAATGCAAAACTGAAACTTAGGAGCTACCTTTATAGTAATTTTCAAAATATTCTAAAACTTTGAGTAGCATCAAAAGATACATTGCCAGCAGATCCACAGAAGTGGTTCTGCTCTGGTGAGACCTCACCTGGAGTACTGCATCCAGGTCTGGAGCCCTCAATATAGGAAGGACATGGACCTGATGGAGAGGGTCCAGAGGAGGACCAGGAAAATGATCAGGGGGTTGGAGCACCTCTGCTACAAGAACAGGCTGAAGGAGCTGGGGTTGCTCAGCCTGGAGAAGAGGAGGCTCTGGGGAGACCTAATAGCAGCCTTCCAGTACTTGAAGGGGGCTCACATGAAGGATGGAGAGAGACTATTTACAAAGGCCTGTGGTGACAGGACAAGGAGCAATGGCTTCAAACTAGAGAAGAGCAGATTTAGATTGGACATCGGGAAGATGTTCTTCACAATGAGGGTGGTGGAACACTGGAATAGGTTGCCCAGGGAGGAAGTTGAGTCCCCTTCCCTGAAGATATTCAAGCTGAGGCTCGATGGGGCTCTAGGCAGCCTGATCTAGTTGGGGATGTCCCTGTTGACTGTGAGGGTGTTGGCCTAGATGATCTTTGGAGGTCCCTTCCAACACACACGATTCTATGATTCTATATTCATTTATACCCTATACATCTGCCTCAAAGTAATACAGATAGTAAATATATCAATACTATACAGTTTATGCTTGCATGCATTTGTATCCAGTAATGTTGTGGGAGGTTTGGGGATTTTTTCCTTTGTTTGTTTCATTTGTTTGTTGTTGTTGTTGGTTGGGATATTTTCTTTGTTTTCATTTTTTTGTTTGTTTGTGGTTGGTTGGTTGTTTTGGGGGGGTTTGTTGGGGGGGGGTGTTAGTTTGGTTGTTGGTTTTGGTTTTGTGTTTTCCTTCTGTCTTGGAGAAGATATTGAATAAAATATTTCACTTGTTAAGGGTTTTTAAAGATTTTATTATAAAACTATAAATCTCAGACCTACAAAGACAGATGAAGAATATTTGCTGCCAAACTAGGCACAGGCTGAACTGAATTCCCTATTACTGAAGAATACCAAATAGACTTGGGACGTATTCCTGGCTGAGAAAGATCTCTTCAAGATACACCCCACTTGTGCAACACAAGATGTAGACTTAATTCCATTGGAAGCCCAGGGGCTTTTGCACTGGTGGGGAAGGCAGAGGGTGCAGGAAGTCATGCCCTCAGGCTTCTTTTCATTGTGTCACTCAAGTGATTCCCTATGGGAATGAAGTTTATTCTTACATTTTCCAAATGCTAATAATATTACTGGTTTCCTTCAGAGTCTTCATCACCAGAATATAGGGCAGAGACCTGGAGTGGGATGAAGTGACACTGCAGCTAGGGGCATTTGAATGCATATAGCTTTAACTCATTGCATGTAGAAAAAGAGAAGTTATGGCATCTTGGGTCTGACTCTAAATTACAATGGATGAGGCTTTCTCTCTTCATATTGCAGGGGTTTTTGTCCTGACTCCAACTTGAATATTTATTTTCAGTAAATATTTTTTCCAGGTGTACCTATGCTCCAACAATTCCCTCCCACAGGAAAGTACTGCAGAAGCTCTAGAAGAAACACAACCTCAGGCAGAGTTTGAGGTTTTTTTAACCATCAGGGTTAAGACACCAAGGTCAGGAAGGTTGTCAGCACATACCATCCAGTATCTGCTACTGACACGCTATTCCCAGCCACGGACATTGCAAGATCTTTGTTGAACACGACTGAGCTGTTTTGGAGACAGTATAAGTTTGCTGCCCAAGCGTGTTGTGTTCACAGTATCACAGTATATCAGAGGTTGGAAGGGATCTCAAGAAATCATTGGGGGCAACCCCCCTGCCAGAGCAGGATCATCTAGGATAGTCCACGCAGGAATGCATCTAGGTGGGTTTTGAAGGTCTCCAGAGAAGGAGACTTCACAAACCCCCTGGGCAGCCTGTTCCAGTGCTCTGTCACCCTCACTGTAAAGAAGTTTCTCCTCATATTGAGGTGAAATCTTCTATGTTCTACTTTGAACCCATTGTTCCTTGTCTTATCACTGTGAAACACCAACAAGAGCCTGGGCCCCTCCTCCTGACACCCACCCCTCAGATATTTATACACATTGATGAGATCCCCTCTCAATCTTCTCAAGACTAAACAGCCCCAGGGCTCTCAGTCTCTGTTCATAGGGGAGATATTCAAGACCCCTAATCATCCTCATGGCTCTCCGTTGGATTCTCTCCAGCAGGTTTCTGTCTTTCTTGAACTGGGGAGCCCAAAACTGGACACAGTATTCCAGGTGTGGTCTCACCAGGGCAGAGTAGAGAGGGAGAAGAACTTCCCTAGACCTGCTGGACACACCTTTCTTGATACATCCCAGGATCCCATTGGCTCTCTTGGCCACAAGAGCACATTGTTGTTCCATGGAGAACTTGCTGTCCACCAGCACTCCAAGGTCTTTCTCTGTGGAGCTGCTTTCCAGCAGGGCAGCCCCTACCCTGTACTGGTGCCTGCTGTTATTTTTCCCCAGATGTAGGACCCTGCACTTGTCCTTATTAAACTTCATGAGGTTTGCCTGCACCCAGCTCTCAGCCTGTCCAGGTCACGTTGGATGGCTGCACAGCCTGACAGGTGTCAGCCAACCCCCCCAGTTTTGTATCATCAGTGAACTTGCTGAGGGTACTCTCAATGCCCTCATCCAGGTTGTTGATAAAGATATTGAACAAAACTGGACCCAGTACTGATCCTTGGGGGACACCACTTGCCACAGGCCTCCAAGTTGACTCTGTGCCATAGATGGTGACCCTCTGAACTCTGTTGTGGAACCAGTTTTCAATCCACCTCACTAACCAACCATCTATGCCACATCTCCTGAGCTTTTCCATGAGGATGTTATGGGAGACTGTATCAAAAGCTTGACTAAAGTCAAGATATACGACATCAGCTGCACTTCCCTCATCTACCCACTTGGTCATAACTTCATAGAAGGCTATCAGGTTAGTTAGACAAGATTTCCCCTTGGTAAATCCATGTTGGCTACTCCTGATAACCTTCTTGTCTTCCATGTGGTTAGAGATGACCTCTAGGATGAGTTCAAGGAGTCTGAGCATGGGCTTGGGTACCATGTTGTCCATACAGGGGTCCTCTCTGGGCTCTCACACTCATCTCATACACGCACTTTGATCAAGTTATTTGCACAGGCTCCCCCAATATCATCAGATCAGGAATTGCATTTATGGTATGTGCTAATAGCTGTCAGTCTTATGTGGAGGTGCTGTGGTGTTCTGTTCACCCTCCTATGAGCAAAACACTATGAACAGGAGGATAAAGGGCAGGCACATGTTTCTGATAGTATATAATCAAGGTGATTTAGATGTGAATCTGAGGAGAAACTTCTCTTGGCAGTAAATACTCCACTTAATCTATAAATAGCTCATAAGTTATAAGTTGTACCTCTGTTTTGGCCTGAGTGAGAAATAAAATCTAGTCTTCTGAATGGAAGAGAATAAAATAAAATGTTCTCCTGACAGAGCTGACATGACCTTGGCCCCAGGTGGTGTTTTCTGCTTTATGACCAACCAAACTAGCTTACCATGTTGTCAAAACTGCATTAAACATTTCTGCAGTCCTGATGCATACAGTGAGATGTTCTTCTTCCAAAGGAAGTATCTCATCATTTGGAGGTGTTTGTATTGCTATCACCACAGCAACCAGAAAAGATTAAAGTCATGGGGGGGAAAAAAATAAATAAATCAGCATGTGAGCTGAGGTATGGATGAGCAGGCAGATTGTAAAACCATGCAGGGACTTTTAAAGGAAATGAGGGTTCTTTATTGAACAAACCTAGCAGAATTCCTAGTGCCATAACCTAAAGGTAGTGCTCCTGGCTTCATTAAGTGCAGCAGCTTTTATAAACCACCACTGAAAGAGATATCAGGAATGGAGGCTTCTCCCTCAGACAGGGGTTAGTTTCCTCCATTTGGCTTTGCAGGAGATCCTGTCCCACAACACAGACTGTTTCCAGGCAAGACTGTTTGTGGTGCCGTGATAGACATGGGTTTTATGAAACATGGCTACGTGTGAGACCACACCTGGAATACTGTGTCTAGTTTTGGGCTTCCCAGTTCAAAAGAGACAGAGACCTGCTGGAGAGAATCCAATGGAGAGCCACAAGGATTATTAGGGGACTTGAGCATCTCCTCTGTGAGGAGAGACTGAGAGCCCTGGGGCTGTTTAGCCTCGAGAAGAGAAGACTGAGAGGGGATCTGATCAATGTCTATAAATATCTGAGGGGTGGGTGTCCAGTGGAGGGGGCCAGGCTCTTGTTGGTGGTTCACAGTGATAAGACAAGGAACAATGGGTTCAAAGTAGAACATAGAAGATTTCATCTCAACATGAGGAGAAACTTCTTTACAGTGAGGGTGACAGAGCACTGGAACAGGCTGCCCAGTGGTGTTGTGGAGTCTCCTTCTCTGGAGACTTTCAAAACCCACCTGGATGCATTCCTGTGCAGACTACCCTAAGTGATCCTGCTCTGGCAGGGGGGTTGGACCTGATGATCTCTTGAGAACCCTTCCAACCTCTGATATACTATGATATTGTGACCTGTGATATTCCCTCTGCCTGAGCAGGCCAATGAAAGCAGGACTTCAAACAAACCCAAAAATCTGGGCCCTTTGGATTCTTCTCCAATAGACGTGGTTGACACTGTCTAATTCGGTTGGAAGAAACTCTGATCAGCCAGGATTTTGATTTGATCCCACACAGCATCTTTGCCCTGCTTTGCCTGGAGAACAAACCAGTGGAATTCAACAAAGATTATTTTCAGTAGAAGGGATAAGTCTGTATTTTCCACAGAATAAGACAGAAGTCTGATTATTAAAAAACAGCTAGAAAAGCTGCAAATTTCTCACAGCAATATTCCATTAAGGCATGGTTTGGCCTCAGATTTGAACTATGTGTCCCTGTCTAAAATTAAAGTAACTCTGTATTAAAATGGAGCCTCTTCATTTGTTTCTGGGTTGCAGCACAGATGAGCAATTTGAAGACAGTTCTGAAATTCAGTTGCAAACACCAAGATATGCAAATTTGACCTCTTTCACCATTGTATTCAAGACTAGAAGGTGTGCTTAAATCACTCTAAAGTATTGCTTCTTCTCATAGAAGGAAGGCGGTTGAGAACAGGCTCCTTTAATACTCTACAGAATAAATTCAGCAAGATTCTTCCAGGTCCTCCTTTTTATTATTTATCATAGACTAATAATGAGAGTTATTTTTTTCCCTGACGAATTTAGGGATTAAATAAATCTCAACACCATTGAGTCAGATGAGGACCTCTTTGTTAAATATTAACAAACACCCAGACTTTTCGAGTGTCTGCTTACCAATATCCCTGCAGTAAGCTTCGTGGTTTGCTTTCATATGTTTTTGGCATGCTACATTAAGCAAGCACGTCTGTGAGAGATTACTGGGATAAGACTCCTGTGGCTCTGTGGCAGCCAACCTTTCTCTACAGCAAAGGCATGCTGGTGGTTTCATGATCTCGCCATCTCTTATAGCCTTCCTGGTCCTGTGCTTTCACATGTTTCACATGCCCCTGTCTGCCACAGCTGATCATTTGTTTTGAAACTCTAAAGTGCAGTTCATCTCCCATTCTCTGTTTGCAGATGGCATTGCAGGACAGTTTTTTAATGAAAATGGAGTACAGACAGATCCATATTTACTCTGCCAAAAAGGGGCTTGGGCAAATCTGAAGATCATTAGAGAACTCCATAGAGGCAAAATAGAAGTTCATCACTCCTGTGGCTGCAGTTGTCTCCAAAGTATTTTCCAATCTGAGTGATGGAAAGTAAAACTGACAGAATGATAGATCCAAGGAATAGTGAGCCTGTAACCACACCTTCTTCACTGGCAATGTCCTTCCTGTCAGTTTGTTTGCTCTCCATGGATCTAGCTGTGTACCTGGAGGAGAGGTGATCAAGTGGCCTTGCAAAACATCATTACTACAAAACCTGAAGACTGGAGGAGAAGAGAAAACAGCGGGCAATGATGGGCAATGCTTTGGTTACAGGGTAGTTCTTGTGGTCTGTGTGCATTCAGCCTGCCTTTCATGAGCATGGCTTGGCTTGCAAGGCTTGGAGAAATCTCTAGCTGGATGAAAGGATGGATGAAAGACATGTCTGGACAGGCAAACAAAGATGGTCATTCTACTCAATGAAGATGCTCATTCTACCCAAGATAGCCAATACAAGTCTGGTCTGAGTTGGATGGCATTTACATGCATATTAATGTGATGGTGAGCTCACAAAGGACACTAGTTCATCCACTCTGAATTACAGAAAGAGGAAATACTCAAGTATCTGTACCATTTTAATAGACATAACTTGGGACAGTACCAGTTCTTAAGGACTTTTCAATCCTCAGTCTTCACACATAGATTACTGTCTGGTACATTCCATGCATGAGAAACACTTTGGTTCTTTTTCCTGAATGCATCCACAAAAGTGGGCAGAAAGTGTAACCCAGGTTCCCACTAACCTTTAGTGCCAGTTTACACTATATGAGATAGCAACACCTACCAAGTAGCCTGCATCTAATGCTGTACCCAGCACACAGGAAATGTGAACCTATTGTAGCTCCCAGGTGAGGGTGTTCAAGGTGTTGACCAAGGGCCTGGATACAAAGCTACAGTAAGTGGTCTCAGACAAAAGGAGAAACTCAGATCATGTCATTTGTCTGATTACTCCTCCATGGACTATTCTTGTGTGTGTCCTCCCACAGTGTAGAAGCTTTGGTCTCCATACACAAGCCATGAAAACAGAGACAGAAAGGAGAAAAAAATTACGTCAGAATAACAGAAGGCTTAATGAGAGCATAAATGAGGCAAAAGGCACTATATTTGCATTTATTTTCACTAGTTCTCAGATTTACAGGAGATCCAGCAAAACGTAATTTGATAGTAAGCCCAGCTAGTTACAGTATCCAAGGAGAGTGAAAATCCCCCCAAATTGGATGAAACTTGATGCTGCCAGCATACTCCTGAATCCCCTCCAGTATATTTCCAAATCACATTCCTCCTTTACTCTGTGGAGTGCTGCCCAAAGAATCAACAGTAAATCAAGTAACCTGCAATACACTTCTTTTTTTTTTATAATGCATCTATAAATTTTATGGAACTATGGATTTCTTCTTATGAAATTTAATTTGAGTCCCTTGGGGAAACATTTCCATATTGAAAGGAACTCCTGGCTTTCATTGTACTTTACTTTTACTGAACTGCAAATGCTTTGATTTAAAGGGACATAGTCAAGGTAAACCCTGCCTGCACAAAAAGCCTATTTCCACTTGGCAGGAAAAAACAGGCAGCCGCTGAGCTGAGCAATCTCATCTCTGCCAGCAACTTGAGGATGGGCACAGTGACAATGGGCCTATGAGTGATGCTGGCTTTTCTGCTTCCAGGATTGCTGTGTCATGGGAAGGACAAGGCAAGAGCCTGGCCATAATTTCCAGCAAGCCTGACTCATGGAGATAGTTGCTGCTGACCTCCCTCAGGTCCAAGGAGCACCCAGCACCACTTTCTGCATTTCCATCCCAGGATTTCTATGAATGGGGCTTTTTAAAATGTGTGGGTCTGAGTAAAATAATGGGTGCAGAGTGTAAAGTTGGGTAAAGCCTTCATGGCACCAAGACTGATCAGAAATAGTTCAACAGTCTTGTTCAACATCTATGTCAGTGACATGGACAGTGGCATTGAGTGCACCCTCAGCAAGTTTGCTGATGTGGTGCAGCAGACACGCTGGAGGGAAGGGATGGCATCCAGAGGGACCTTGACAGGCTGGAGAGGTGGGCACAAGCCAACCTCATGAGGTTCAACAAGACCAAGTGCAGGGTCCTCCATCTGGGTTGAGGCAATCCCAAGCACAAATATAGGTTGGGCAGTGACTGGCTGGAAAGCAGCCCTGAGGAGAGGGACTTGGGGGTGCTGGTGCATGAGAAGCTCAACATGAGCTGTCAGTGTGCACTTCCAGCCCAGAAGCCAACCAGATCCTGGGCTGCATCAAGAGAAGTGTGGCCAGCAAGTCAAGGGAGGTGATTCTCCCCCTCTACTCTGCTCTGGTGAGACCCCACCTGGAGTACTGCATCCAGTTCTGGAGCCCCTATTACAAGAGGGATCTGGACATGCTGGAAGGTGTCCAGAGAAGGGCCACCAGGATGATCAGAGGGCTGGAGCACCTCTCCTATGAGGACAGACTGAAAGAGTTGGGGCTGTTCAGTCTGGAGAAGAGAAGGCTCCGAGGTGACCTTCTTGTGGCCTTCCAGTATCTGAAGGGAGCCTACAAGAAAGCTGGGGAGGGATTTTTTAGGCTATCAGGTAGTGATAGGACTAGGGGGAATGGAATAAAGCTGGAAGTGGGGAGATTCAGACTGGAAGTGAGGAAGAAGTTCTTCCCCATGAGAGTGGTGAGAGCCTGGAATGGGTTGTCCAGGGAGGTGGTTGAGGCCCCATCCCTGGAGGTGTTTAAGGCCAGGCTGGATGAGGCTCTGGCCAGCCTGATGTAGTGTGAGGTGTCCCTGCCCATGGCAGGGGGTTTGGAACTAGATGATCCTTGTGGTCCCTTCCAACCCTGACTGATTCTATGATTCTAATTTTTGTTTGTTTGTTTTTTTTTTTAAAGACTTTTCCAAACAATGTCTGAATTCCCCAGGCATTTTCCGAGAAGCTCTGCTCCCTTGCTGTTTTGTAGCACACACAGTCACAGGTGCAAACGAGTTAAGTTTGGCTCTTAGTAAAACAGAGAGAAGAGAGAATAGTGCTGCAGCTTTCAGCTTATGGCTCATAAGCTACTGTAACTCGGTCTGCAAAAGGTAGTTAAGAAATGGAGCTGTACAGCCAGTGGACTCCCATTCAGTATGCATAAATGCAACACAAAATGTTCAGCCTGGAGAAGAGGAGGCTCTGGGGAGACCCAATAGCAGCCTTCCAGTACGTGAAGGGCGCCCACATGAAGGATGGAGAGAGACTGTTTACAAAGGCCTGTGGTGACAGGACAAGGAGCAATGGCTTCAAACTAGAGAAGAGCAGATTTAGATTGGACATCAGGAAGAAGTTCTTCACTATGAGGGTGGTGGAACACTGGAACAGGTTGCCCAGGGAGGTAGTTGAGGCCCCTTCCCTAGAGATATTCAAGGTGAGGCTTGACAAGGCCCTGGGCAGCCTGGTCTAGTTGGGGATGTCCCTGCTGACCGTGGGTAGGTTGGACTAGATGACCTTTGGAGGTCCCATCTATGGACCATTCTATGATTCTATGCTTCTATGTTAAGAGGACAAAATTTAGAAATGGCTGAAAATTTCAGAGTTGGAGAATGAAAAGGGAATACAAAGAAGGAAGTGAGACTGAGGCTTATACTTAAAAGCCACTGAAAGAAATTTAGTTCAGAAAAAAAAACCCTCAGTTAGGCTTGGTTATCAGAGCAGTTTAAAGAAAAAGGCACTATTAGGTACTTAAAATACAGACAGAAATGGTGACTCAAATAACAGAAAGGACACCAGAAGTTTGTAAATGCAAGAAGAATAGAATGAAGGTTAGAAAACCTTTGTATGTTGTTTGAAAGACCAAGCTGACCTCTTGCTTTTGGCGGTAGGTCCTGTGCCTCCACACAGATATGTATAGTATTTCACAGATTACTGAGGACAAAGGTGACACACCATGAGTTCCCCAAAGCACCCACTGAGACCTCGGGTTGCTGCTGTTGCATACCCATGGCAAAGACTTCACTGAGCTTGTAGCTCTGTCTGGTGCCTCCTCTGCAAGCAGAGCCAATGCACAGAGCTGCTGTTTTGCACAATGGCATTTAAATGTTTCTATGCCCACATGTAAAGTGAGGGACTTCTGGGAAATGCACTGACACAAGTCAGTTTTCCATCCCTGAGAAGGGCACGCATTGAATTCAGTGATGGGACTGAAGCAAAGTCCACAGGGACCTGGGGCAAAGAAGAGAGAGAACAGGGAAGAGTCATGACACAGGCTGGACAAGAGACCTCCATTTCTGTCACAGCACAGAGACAAAACCAGCTGTACTCAGCTGGTCAGAGATACCTGAGCAAAGCCAGGAAAAACTGGTGCAATCCAGGCAGACTCTTGCAGAGAAACCTATCTAAATCCCCTGCATCACACTTTTCTTCATCAAGCTCTAAAAACCAGGGCGTCTGCAGAAAACGTACTGGAAAGAAAATGGTTAAAGTAATTACAGCAGTAACCTTCACTGAGTTTTCAAAGAACTGGTTAGGGACCAGTCTACTAAGAGGTTTTTGGGTGAGTTTGCTGGTGTCGCAACAGTGTCATGTGCAAGAGAGTTGTCTTTGGCCTTTTACCCTCTTCTTATCACAAATACCTACCCAATTCAAATTAAGCTCCCAGTGCCATGCTCTTTAGTTTCCCACCATTCTCCCACACTCCTGATATCTTAAACGATGCCCACGTTTTTTTCAGCATTATCTACTGGTTTTATTGCAATTGTCTCCATGGATGTTTTTATCTCAAGAAATAGGTGAGCTGCCTTTGTGAACATCCTAGAAATGGCTTTGTATAACATTATTGATGAATGTCCCACAGTTTGAGAACACCCAGCCCAGAAAATATCTTGCATTCCCCTTTTAGTGCTGCAGATCCTGGTTTCCATGAAATAATGGCATGCATCCACATGCCTGAAAATATGTCCAGTTACCTATATGGTACTTTTGCTGTTCCAAGAAAGGCTTGGATATTTTTATTCTATGAACAGTTTGACTTTTCAATATTTTATTATTACTTAAAAAAAAAAAAACCTAGTTTAAAAAGGAGAAATATGGTTATAACAAAGCATATATGGGAATGCCTGTGCAACCTTGGCTTGGCACAGATTGGGAAATCTGCACTTATTTGCTAGAAAAAAGGATTTTACTGTTACATGATACATTAAATATTCCCTTAAGAAATCCTCCAATCAATGAAAATTCATTTTTTCAAGGTAGAATTGGTTTGTGGGTAAAATCATCATATATGTTAACTAGAGTTTAATGTGTCAAAGGTCTGAAACACACAGGGCATCATTTACAACTGGTAAAGTTAGATTGTAGCTTGCTCTGGGTCATATATTATCCTTCCACTCACCTACCATCTGCACATCTATTGCTTGCATGTTGGTTAAATATTATTGAAAGTATTGAAGCATAAATAAAATTAGCAGTGAGTGAAATTAGATTAATTTAAATTGGCTTCTCAGCTCTAAATCTTAACAAGAGTTTTAAAGGATTTTAGCAGATGTCTTGATATAACCTTGTTTCTAAGTCTTCTGCAGAAAACCTCGTTTCCTCACAGGACTGGGAATCACAGGTCATCCTCAAATGAAAGGAACCACTTAGCTAATTTGGTGTCTTCTTCTGACTTAACATTTATATCATCAGCAGAACAGGTGATTTAAAAAATGTTTCTGTGCCAAACGTTTTAATTAACATAATGAAAATGTAGGCACCTGGGCCATGACAGAGGAGATGGTCCCTTCTGCAAATGACTGTAAAGATCTTGGGAACCTGGAGGTATGAGGAGGTCAGGAGCAAACCATAAACTCCACAGTAGTTTTCTTTATCACACAGGAAGCCTGCTTCTAAACTATGAAAGCAAGCCCTGAGGCTGTTTGTTTTTGTTTCTTCCCACAGCATAAGTGGTTTCTGTGTTTCTGTGCTTATATTCCTGTCTGCTTTGGACACAAGGGCATTATGAATGTTTACAAGTGGACTGTTTCCCTCAGCCACTTTTCTAGCATGCACACTACAGCACCCAGTACAACTCACAGTTTTTTGTATTTCAATGGAATCCACATGTAGCTGCCTTCAGAGAAGTGCTCTGTCTTTCCAACTTGCAACTCTCCCAGGACTGCAGTGGAGGCAGCTCTCCTAGTGTTTAAATAATTGACAAGAACAAGGTGCTAGGCAATATTTCTCTCAGGTCTGGCACTATTGCCTTTCCAAAAGGCAGATTTTAGGCAGCTGTGCCTCTTCCTGCATGTTCTGTGTGCAATGATCCGCATGCACGTCTTTGATTAATGCCAGAGTGTGATTGCAGATAATTTGTGTAGTGACTGCTCCCCTGCAGACCAATTGGTGAGTGTCTCAGGTCTTCTCTTGTATCATGTGAATCATCGTCTCAGAGACAGGTTGGAAGGGACATCAAGAGATCATCAAAGCAGGGTCACTTTCAGACCAGAAATTAAACAACTTGATTCTTCTGCCAGTCATCATGAGACCAGACCTCTCTGAGGCTTCCTGCGGTGAAGAGGGATGGCTGTGTAACGATTGTGAGAAAGAGGAGGGGGAAGGAGACACAGTCCATTTTAGGAACAGAGATAAGAAACATTTCAGGCAGCTGAGACCAAAAGACTGTAGGGAAGGAAGGAAGGGAACAGAGAAATTAATCTTTGTCATTAGAGATGCAAGTCAGGATTTCAGAAAACACAGTTTTTATTTATTCTTGAGAGCCTTAAGACTGGGAACAAAATGTGATACATGACCTAACCCTTCTGACTTTTTATGTCATACAGTCATTTGTATTTAGACCAAATAAGTGAAGAAAAGTCCAAAAAGATATTATTTTGAAAGATCTGAGGCACTTGCAGAAGTATTACTTGGCACTTGCAGATGCACCTCCTTTAAGACACTTTTTAATACAAGTGTATGAGAATATAGTAGCTCAAGAACATTTTTTGACCACTCTCTTTGAGTAATGAAACATTAGAACTGTGTACCTTAGATTTAACCTCCAACACTGATCTTATATAATGATTTGCAGTTGGTATTTCCCCAATTTTATGTCCCCATACCTTTGTGAGTTAGATGGTAAAGACAAAACAGTGACACCAGAGACTCACTTTTTCACCTCACTAACTGCTGTTTAGTCTCATTTCAGTGGGAGTTATACATATCTAAGGATTCGGGCTAAGGACTCTCAAGGTCAGGTCTTCAAAGCTCACTGGTGCAGGACTTCCTGGGATGCTCAAAATTTTCTGCACTGGTAAGGAATTTGAAGTGGGATCTGGGTATCTCTGCCCTCTGCTCTCAGTGTCCCTCTAGAATCTGCCATAGGGAAGACTAGAAGAAACAAAGGACCTTCAACTATACCTACTCCCTTCACTTCTGTAACACAAAGATCCTTTTCCTTCCTGTTGTTTATAGCCCCATATGGTTTGCTGCAGTAGCTCTCTGTTTTGGTTATATAGAGGATTATTAGTACATACAAATGAAGTCACAGTTTGAAAATGCAGTAACTTTTGTTCCAGTGAAATAAAAATCCACAGTTTATGTTGCAAATATTACCCCACAAGTAGGATGATGGCAATCTTTGGCCATCTTCATAACTGGCAGGCAGTTCTGTTCTGCACAATTAAGTTCTTTACTTTATAGAGACTGACAAAGAGTTTTGCAAACTGCCAGAATAATAACTCCTGGGAGAATGGAAATGGGGACATGGAAACAAGTCTACAGCACTTGAGAAGTCTCTAGCTGTGAGTTACTTTTGGATGGATAGATAAATCAATAGGTACATAAACAACAACAGGCAGAGAAGGCACACAGTTCACTGAAGTTTGCAGTTGTCTGGAAAAGTAAGTCTTGCGTAACAGCTCTGGGTTAGCACACAGCAGTCCCCTGCACTGTTACTTGCTATGTGTTGTGGCAGGTATATCAACCCTGAACACAGCAGAGCATTACAGCACACGACACACAGAGTTTGCCATCCTACCTGATTCTTCATTCACTGCGGGCAGCTGCTCAGCTGATTCTTGGCAACTATTTCCTGTTGCTCACAGCTATAATGTTAACAATGTCAAAGGCTTTCCAGAGTAATTTGGGAGCATTTTCTGTTTTGAGAAGTGCAGAACTCTCTTTGGGGAGGAGAGGGGGGTTTACAGCTAAAACATCAGTTGTGGAGCCTCAACAGACCTGTATCCTGTTCCTTGTTGCCCTGTGCCAAGGGAATCGTGCATTTTCCCCACTGCACAAAGTTGTCTCTTTGACAGTCCCACTGCAAGGAGACAGAGCGCCACAGGGGGTGACATGTTGATTTGCAAGGCCCCAGAGATTGCTGCTGTGTACTTCAGTGCTTCCTCCTATTGGAGTATCTCTCTGTAATTTCCGATGTTTATTCAAACACATTTACTAAGTGGATAAAAGTTACCCACATTTATTTATACAGGATACACCAGCCACAATGGAATAAGTAACTCTACAAGGTCACCTAGAAAGCATTTTACTTAGAAGGAAAACATTAAATTCTCAATCTCTGTTTAAACTGTCCACTGGGGTAGTGTGTGGGATAGTGTGGGATCATATTCCCTTGGTAGTGCAATTGAAAGACTTCTCACACTATGGCAGAGCTTTTGTCCAGTCCATACACCCAATGGGGAAACCAGACCCTGGAGGGGGCAGGTGGCACATGCCTATGTTTAATTTCAACACAGAGTGCGAGCTCACACTTGAAAAATGCTCTTGGGTACTCCAGTATATGTACAGGTTGTATTCCTTACCAACACCATTCCTCCTTGTGCTCATTTCTGTCAGGAGCAACATGCCAAACTCAACAGGAATATATTTTTTTTTTCTGGTTGGATTTGCAATTAAACAAAAGATATGCTGTGGTGCTTGTCTGATTCCTATGGTTACAGACTCATGAGTTAATGTATAACCAGTATATTCCTGAAGTATTTAAGTTGCTATTTCCCTTCATTATGCCAAGGTAATGAAGTGTTTGATGAAGGGAGTTCAGCTGCAGACCTGCAAATGTACATTCTGTAGGCTAGAGAGAAACCACAACAGGCCCTTGCATTTAATATTCTGATAAATTGGGCACCTCTGCACCTTACATCAGGCAGTGACACAATGCAGCCTTGTTAATCCAAATAGAAAGTGCTCCTTCGGTAATGGAGTCTAGGTCTGTTTCAGCAAAATTAGATTTGCATCACTAATTCAAAACACCATAAAAATCCAAGAGATGCTCTGGAAGCAGAGACTATCTGCTCATCTGTTCAGATAAATGGAAGCATAGAGCCTCTACAATGTGAGGAGGTAATGGAACAAGTTGATGCCAGCATACAGCACTGGTTAGTTAGATTAAAAGACCATATCTGGTGATGATTGTCTTCTGTTCTTTTTTCTGAGAAACACATCAAGAAGTATATTGAAACAGCTCAGAATCTCTGATGGGTTTTGTTATCTACTGTCTAGCCTCAAATTGCTGATAACTCCAAGACCGTCCTTTTTTTTCTACACTTTGAACAATGTAATTAAGGTTTCTTGGAAATAAATCAATACTTGATATCACCTCTGAATTGCATGCTGGCCAGACAATCTTCCTTCTTTATTGAGACATGGCTAGGAGTCACTGGTGTCAGAGTTTACACTCTCACCTTTTTGGTTCTGTGCTTTCTCTGTAGGGGAGAATTTCTTTTTGCAGTTAGAGCTTCAAACCTTTTTTTCAAAAGCCACAGCTGTTGAACAGCAGCACACAGGCACTGCACTCCAGAGGACTGTTCTGATCCACTATGATTTCTTTAACCCTTGCTGTAGGTCTGGGTGGAAGGTGGGCTGCAGCAGACCGACTGTAGTTTTCAACTGTCATCTTCAGGAGTGGTTCATCACATTTTACATCTCCTTCTTCTTTATTCTCCAGTAGTATACACAGAAAATGAGAACACAAAAGATTCTCCAGCAGGGAAAGGCATTCCATGATATGTCAAGGGAGTACTACTCCAAGGCAATTATGCCTCTGCTTTTAGCTACCCCTGGTAACACCTCTCCTTCAGGCACCAAGATGGGCAGTCGTTTTGCTAAAGATTATTTACTTTTTAAAACATGATTAACTGAGAACCTGGCAAAGCTCAGATGAATTCTCTGAAGGATTGAAACTGTTTAGTCTAAAGAGCAAGCAAAATGAAATTGCACTTTTCAGCTGTTAGGTCATAGGTAAGCCCCAGGACTTTGACTTTTCCTTTGAAATTATGCTGAAGTAGGAGGATTTACTAAAGCCTCCAAAGTCTGGAGGTTTGGTTAAAAAAATAAGAAACCATAGAGGCCTTAATGTCTAGCTAATTCATCTTTCTGTGCTGTTTGATCTTTTTCTCTTCAGCAAGGGACCAAGAAGGCCAAAATCATAGTGCTTTCTGTTTGAGGTTTCCTTGGGAAGAACCCCTGGTAAAGACCACCTACCACAGAGAGGCATCATCATTGTGCCATATGTGCAGACACAACCCAGCTCCAAGCCTAGGTCCATTGCTCACTGGCACTTGGACATCTCAGCCTTTGGATGTGTTAGCACCTGTGGAGTTACCCCTGGGTGTAGCAGCAGCTTCTCTGTCCTTTCATATTCTTGATTTGGAGAAATTCCATGGAGATTTTCCTACTATTGGCTGATGATGCTGTTGGCAAGGGCTGATTTTGCAGTGCTGTGATGAGAAGGTAAAGGAAGACGATGTTAATGAGATTACATCATGTTTGCAGACATAAAAAGAAAGAAAGGGTTCCTTCAGATACTCTGCATCCAGTGGGATGAAATCCTCTGACTGCTCTTTGCAGACCAAGCCAAGCTGTTTCAGATGGGACAGATTGGAACTGAAATGTGTCTTCAGGCAGAATGGGGGAAAAACAATCAACTTGATGACATCATGGAGGAAAATCAGGGTCACAAACCTGGATGGTGATTGCTGCCAGACACAGGTTACTCATAATTTTTTTGGCCACATCCACCACAGCGCTTCGGGGAATCAGATCCCTCTCCTCAGTGCACCCAGGGAACAGAGCTAAAACATCTGAATACTTAGGATTAAACAGTCTGTCCTGTCATATGCATAGTCATAAGAAGAAATTCTTAAAAGAAGCAAGTCTGTTGAAATTCTGTTGTAATTTATGGGGTGGGGACGTACTAGACTCCTAATGCTGTTCTTGTCCTTGCATGATTTACCACCTACATCTAAGACCTAGTTCAATTGCCTAAACTTGGCACGTCATTTAAAACCACAATGGCTGTGGAGGGGGAGAGACCTCCAGAAGACATCCTTCCTTTGTCATCTCCCACCACCGACCACAGCAGGAGCTGCGCGCCACTTCACCCACCTTTCATGTATGGCTTGGGTAGAGAAACCTGCACCTGCGTCTTTCCTCATCCTCATTGTAGTAGGTAGAGGTACAGGACTGTTTTAAAGCCCTGACAATCAAAGACACAATCTACTCTTGCTGCTGTAGCACCCAACAGTGAATGTAACAGCTCAGCAGAGAGATCTCAGCCTCGTGACAAAATGCACCTCTTCTCTTTCGGCAAAGGAGATTTGAAGAGCCCGTGAGCACGAACTGGGATTTTTCTGTTAAATACAGCATGAAAGTCTTTCTTTAGAAGCTAAATGGATAAAAACAGTGCATGAAATTGAAGTTGATAATTAGCAAGTCAGCCGCAGTGAGGAGCTCACAACTGCTTTGACCTTCGGGCTTTGTGCGAGAACCGAGAAGGAAAGCACATCACCCTAGCTGTGCAGCACAGCAGAGCCCACATGGTTTTACCTGAGGAAATGGCAACGCAGCAAGCTAAATCTTGGCAAAAGAAAAAAAAAAAATTGAAGATCAAAGGTAATGTATCGAAGAGATTGGTCCTAAGCTGCCTGCCAGAAAATTAACGTGAAGAACTAATTCCATCAGAGCAGCTCATAGTCTTGTCAGCAGAGTCCCAGCATGTCACGCAGTGTTTGTAAGGGTTGCCGTAAGTGGGATGAGGTTTCTGGTTGGGAAAGACAGAACTGATCTGTCTTTCAGGATCTTAATTTCACAGTCCTAGAAGCACAGATGCTTTCAAGGCCACTACTTGGTAGTTTACTAAAGAGCTCTTAATTCCCTCTGTATTTTACTGCCATGTTGTGGCCCTTGCCCAGAGTTCCTGAAGTTAGTGTAAAGCTTTCCAGAGGACTTTTGCTCTCTTTCAGTGAGGGATGGGGACCTTGAATGGAGAAAGGTCTCTGCAGTATGATTCAAAGATTCACAGAATTTAGGATCAAGAGGTAGCTTTAGATCATATGGCTGGGACGCTTGTGCACCATATACGCACCAGGGTCAGAGACATGCGCTTCTCACGACTGTCTCTTCCCATCTTATGTTGCTACTAGATGGAAGCACCTTTTACTGTCTCCATGTAATTGTATACTCTAGTACAATCACTTCCTGGTCCTTTCTTTGCTAAACTCTCAACCTTTCATTTGCAGGCATTTTTCCCAGGCCCTGAGCAATTTTTGATTGCTTTTCTTTATTGTCTTCTCCCTTACGACTCCCACACTGAGGTGGTGACTACTGGCCCCAGATATACTTTCACAGGGGTGAACCATGTTTCTTAGTCATCACCTGCCTGTTTATACAAGCATGAATCACATTTTTAGCTCTTCTTAGCACGCACTTGCAATGGGAACTCATCACTGCTTCCACGAGACTGCCCTCTGTTCCTTAGGTGAGGTCTGTGCTTCTTCTAGATAAATTTTACCAAGTTGTGCTTTCAGTTTCTATTGAAATCTTTTTTTTTTTTTATGAAGCCTGGCATACCAGGAGAGAGAGTTCTCTGCAGATAAATCTCGTGTGATCTACCTTTACCCCAAACCTTGTGCCAGCCATTAATTTAATCAGTAGTAGTTTCATAGCTATTTCTGGTCTGCTCTCAACTGTCTCAATTTCAAGCCTAAAACTTGAAAATATCCTTTGTCTTTTTCTTCTATGAAGTTATTGAGGAAGAGCTAACACAAACTCACACACTGACCTTTGGTAGCAAAGGTTTAGGACAGTCTTATGTCAACATGTCATCAAGCCAAACAGTCTGCAAAGCCAGCCAAGGTCAATTTTGTTTTCCTGCAATGTCATATCAGGGTGTGATGAGTGAGCAGGAGAAAAGGAGAAGGGCAATAGCCTGAGGGGGAACCAGCCAAGCCCACTGTCACTAGCATGCCTCAGATGCACTGTAATCTGCATTGTGTAGAGAGAGGCAGGGATAGTTTTGAAGTAATTTTTACTGCAGTTACAAGTATGAAGTTTCACTCCACAGCTATGACTAACCATTACCCAGGCAAGTCACACTGGGTATCTTGGTCACAAAATCATTCAGAAAGCAGAGGTGGAACAAGGGTGACAAACAATTGCCAGGTGATTCTGGCAGGAATTACTGGGACGTGTTAAATATGTTATTGTAAAAGATAGTAAATTTTTAGGTGTAATATCTCAATTAGCTGCAATTAGGATTTTTTGTTTTCTTTGCTTAGAGCATTTGACCAGGATGTTTCACAGTATTGTAGATGTGTTTGGTCAACCAACAGTGGACTCACTCACCTCGGTTATCTTCATGTGACATGCTGATATTTTTAAGATTGCATTCATCTTTTTCATGGCTTCTTCACTTCTGTGGCTTCTAGTCATTCTGGCCTTTCTCTCATGTCAGATTGGTGTCATTTGAGAGTTCTTTTCAAAGTCCAGTCATGGAGGTTACCTGCTCATCATTTCATAAACACTTGAGCTCCATGAGTTCTCATTTGCATTAACCACTGCCTTTCTCCCCACATTCTTGAAAACAAAGGCAACACATTCACTTAGGTTTTGGAAAGAAAGTTATAAGATCTTTAATGTTCATTCCATAATGCTCAACTTTCTCACTTCTCCACTTTTTTTTTTCTATAACCAGTAAGCATTTCAAATTTGTGTCATTATCTTTGAAGCCTGTAGTTCACTTGGAGCTTGCAAATTCTTGCTTTAATCTCTGTAACTATTAAGAATTTCCTTGCTTGTATTTTTCCAATTTTCTTTCTATGTTCTTCTCTGTTCTTAGGATTCTTTACCACTGTGTTTGTAGTCCTTCTTTTCTTGTTTTTCTTTCTACTTTCTTGTGATAGATGTTAACAATATTTCCTGTAGTTGGTTAAAATTCAAACACACACTTCAAATCCTGAGGTTAGCTGTTTTTTCTAATAAGTTCCTTCAAGTTATCAAAACTCTCTCTTTTGAAGAAAAAAAAATATATAATCCTACTTACCAGCCTACTTCTGTCTGTGCTGTCTTTTAACTGAAATGTATCTGACTCATAATCCATCACTTACAAATATTTGCAATCAACAGCTGTTTTATAATAAACCCAGATCCTGTACAACATCTCCATTTCTATTTTCTTCTCTGTCTTACTCCTCTCCTCATTCACTCCTCCATAAAAATACCATCTCACTGGAAGCATCTGGTTTCAACAGCAGAGATTTCTTACACAGTTAATGGATGCTCTGAACTGCCCCCTCAAAGCCCTCCATCCTAAGCTATACACGTACACTGACATTCAGCTCCAAGCACAGGTTATTTTAGATGCCTCCAGTATGTACACATACATGAGAGTTGGGTATCAGAGCACCTGTCATTGCCAAAACAACAGCTCCAGTTCCTTATTAATAGTCAGCAGTGTTTGCAGAGCTATTTGGACAACAGGTGTAGGCAACCTGAAAAATTCTGAGTTCTTTTGCTCCAATTCTGTTACTGAAGTGTAGACATCCACGGTCACCCTTGAGGACACCACTTCCCTTTGAGATGCTTTTCCAGGAAGGTGTGGCTTTCTTGTAAGTCCCATATCAGATCTATAAGGTTGGTACAGATGTCTTACATGAATGACCTCTAGGAACAGAAATAGTATCAGATACTTGCACTTAAGCAACTGATACAAGCTCCAGCTTTCCATTAAATGTATAGGGTGCTTTGTCACTTTGTTCTCAAGAAGACACCTACGTTCACGTGCCTCAATTTTTATGTCAAGAGCCTGGAGAAGACTTTTGCCTCGAGTTTAGAATTCTGAATTTACAAGATGTTATAATTCTCCACTGGATAGAAACAATTCAAGAAGAAACTTTGCTAAACAATGCGTAACAGGCATTTAAAGTACAAAGTACAATGATTTCCAGCAAAGGCATGCATATTTTGCTCTGGCTACGATCAAGAACAAAAAGAGAGCTTCCCTTGTTGTTTGCTTCTCCTGGGGAAAGAGTTTATCAGAAGGAAAGTTCTGTATAAACCTATTCTTACAGTACTTTACTGTACAGATGTGCTGGCCTGCATGGTCAGTTGTGTGTTGGCATTTGAGAAGAGATATGGAAAGATCATCTGAGACCCGATGATGCGCTTTCATGCAAGCCCGAGCTCTTTTTGCGTCAGTCTGTGGTAGGATGTTGTGTTCTGCATCCAAGTAATACATCCTACCACTGAGTGAGTCCTGCTAGACAGCTGGCTCTGGTGATGAGATGTTCTTTTATAAAAGGGACTAGAATAGTTTAGCCAGTTTAAAGCCTTGAAAGGGGATATCGCTGATGTCTATGTGTTTCAAGCCAGTGAGGAGGAAGAGGAGGAAATGTGAAAAACAGAGAGAGACAGAAAGGAACTGTTGTGGAGAATCCTGGAACAAGAACAAGTTGATAAAATGGAGACTAGAAATTCAAGAGATGTCCTTGCTCATTACAGCTGCAAAGGTCTTCTGATGAGAATGGTAGACTCCAGAAAACCCTGCTGACTTTGCAACACAGAGCTTGACCAGCTCAGGAAAGGGAGTGTAGGATGTAATGATAGAAGCCTTGCCTTTGACAACCTAGGTGCAGTTTAGAAGCCTACGTATCAGTCTCTGGTCTGAGAAGCATGAAGGTGAAATAAAGATTTTCCTCTTGCCTGCTTTGCACAGAGGTGCAGCACAGAGTCTTATCAGGCTAGCCACTAGCATTGCTGCTGGCACCTTTCCTCTCCCTGACAGTGAAAAAAAGTAATGAACACATCAGGCCACGGACTAATGTTTATTTGCTTTTTCCATTTACAGTACTCAATAAGGAATGTTAATGGAAAGTTGTTTAAGCTCAACAGGCAAAAGCTAAACTCATGAATAAGAGGTCCTGAAACATTTGTGTTTGAAATTTCCTTCTCATTCCTCTCACCTCCTCCCTCCTTCTCCTTCTTTCCTATTAAACTGAAGTCAATTTCCCTAATAAATTCCAGGTCTTTTAAACCCAGCCTAACATTCATGATTGTCATCTTTCCCTGAATAAACCAAATAGTTTATACCTTCTGCTGGAGGCACAGGCTTCTCTTATTTGCAGGGGAGAGTGATAGCAACATTTTGGAAACTGCTTTGTGCACAAAGGCCAATGAAAGCTGAAAACTGTGAGAACTGGGCTGCTCATTCCTCATCCTTTATCAGGTATTGAGGTAATAATGAAACCTGACATATTGCACTGCTTTCCTTGATTAGTTCCAATTGCAGGACTGCACAAAGAGGAACCCAGCAAAAGCGAAATGGGACCTGTTCATAAACCCAGGGGCTGATCCTGCAAAACCTCAGGAAGCTCCTAGGTGTTTTATACTGAATCAGACCCTAAATGTCACTGCCAATAGCAAAGAGATAACCCACTCAGATAGACAGCCAAAACTCCTGGGCAATGCAGCAAACCTGTCCCATGAGTAGCAGTGGGAACGTGACTGACAGACACAATATCCACAAAGTGCTGCTGAGAAAGACTGCTGTACCTCATCAGGTATTTCTCTGACACCAAATTCTGCCCTAGAGATGAACCCTCTTTCATGAGCCACTGGAAAACGTACTAGAAGGCAGGCCTTCTACCCTGGGTTGCCATTTGGGGTCACTTAGCCAAACCAAAACCCTCCCTTTGAGCTTGTAGAAGCTCTCAGTTTGCTCTCTCCCTGATACATATGCCTGCAGCCCTCTCAAGAAAACAGAAAAATATGAGTGTCCCAGCCCCTCATGGAAATATCTCCTTTGGTCTGTGAAATAAAAACAGGAGGGAAAAGGTGCACTGAGAAGCAGGCATTTAATGTGCCCTTCTAGCCACACATGTTTCCAATGTGTTTTATAACAGCCACAACAAAATGCAATTATTCGGTGTAGGCAGGCATGCTTCTGGATGGCTCAATAAAAGGCCAGACAGGGCTGTGCAGGCCAAGGCTGAGGTGAGGGCCTCCCCTCACCTTCCTGTTTGCAGACTCACTCCCTGCCACCATGGGTTATCATTGAAATGGGGTTGGCTTGGACATGGGGATGAAGATGGCAAGACTCGGAGGTGATGGCGAGCAGATCACGCAGCTGCTTGCTTTCCCATCTGCTGCCCTCACTGGGCTGCAGCTACAGCCAGTTGCACCTCTGTGGCTGCTGGCAAACTTGCACTCTGCAGCTGCACAGTGAAGGGCAGGAGTAAAGGGGTTTTGTGTTTATGGTTGAGGTGCGAGGGTTCATCTGCACTGCAGGGTCAGCCAAATGATCACAATCTTCTTTCTCTTTCTTGGATCAGGGAATGACCATCTGCATGCAGCAGAAAGGAGAACTGAGCATCAGCAACTGCTCTGGCATAATCTCACCTTGGTTTTCCATCAGACCGAGACTGTGAGCCTACACAGCTCCTGACTGCTGCAGTAAAGTCATGTATTTGTCCAGAGGACTGGGAACAATGACAGATTTGGAGAGAAACCTAGGCACAGCCTGTGAAATCCTCTGTTCATGGCTGAAGAAAGGAAAGGACTACCCTCCTCCTCTCCCCCACATATTCTTTCTTTACTTCCAAGCAAAGTGCAGCTTAACTCAAATTAAGGGAACACAACTATCAGCAAATCCCACAGTCACTGATCATCATACTACATTACACTTGCAATCACAGAATGGTTTGGGTTGGAAGGGACCTCCAAAGGTCATCTAGTCCAATCCTCCTCCAGTGAGGAGGGACTATCCTCCACTAGATCAGGTTGCTCAGAGTCTTGTTGAGCCTGGCATCGAATACCTTCAGGGGTGGTGCCTCAACTACCTCATTGGGCAACCTGTTCCAGGGTTCCACCACCCTCATGGTAAAGAACTTGTCAGATTCTGAGATAGTTATGGTACAGCACCCCATTTTCTAGAAAAATAAGATGTAATCTGTGTTGGGTTTGGCTGAGTTGGAGTTAATTCTTCTCAGAGCATCTTTCTAGTGCTGTGTTTTGCAGTGCTGCAGCTGGGTGTTGATAACACATCAGTGTTTTGGTGACTGCTGAGCCAAGCACCAAGGTTGTGCTTTTCCAACATTTTCCTGCCCCAAAAGTGCACCGAGGTGTGGGCAAGATCTTGGGAGAGGATACAGCCAGGCCAGCTGACCCAAACTGGCCAAAAGGGCATTCTCTGCCGTATGACATCAGCTCAGATACAAAAGCTAAGTGAAAGAAGGAAGTGTGGGAATATTTGTCCATGGCAACTGTCCTTCAGAGCAACCATTATGTGTAGAACCCTTCTTCCTGGGACCAAAGACCATCTGCTGATGGGAAGTAGAGAATAACATCTCTCTGTGCTTTTGGTTCCGAGCGCAGCCTTTGCTCTTTGCTTGTGCTTAGCATTGTTAAATCCATTCTACCTTATATTACCAGCCTTTTGTTATGTTTTCCCCTCTCTCCTGTCCATCTAAGAAGGGGAGTGATAGAGCAGCTTTGGCCCCCAGCCAGGACCAAACCACCACACAATCCCAGGTCATGCTGACTTTCCAAGTGTTCATGAATGCTAAGAGGCAGTGGTGTGTGTTCATGAATCACATACTATTTACAAATCTCATAAAACCCCAGCACTCCAATGATGTGAAGATTAAAAGCCCCTGTGGCCCAAGATAAAAGTTGTATTCAGCTAATATCCACGTGGGCAGTACTTTACAATAATTTGTAAGGCCTACTTGTTGGCCAGGTGGGGATCGGTCTCTTCTCCCACACAACCAGCAACAGAACAAGAGGACACAGTCTCAAGCTGCGCCGGGGGAAGTTTAGGCTTGATCTTAGAAAGAAGTTCTTCACAGAGAGAGTGATTGTCCATGGGAATGTGCTGCCCAGGGAGGTGGTGGGGTCAATGTCCCTGGAGGTGTTTAAGAAAAGACTGGATGAGGCACTTAGTGCCATAGTCTAGTTGATTAGTTAGGGTTGGGTGATAGGTTGGACTTGATGATCTTGGAGTTCTCTTCCAACCTGGTTGATTCTGTGATTCTGTGAAATTAATGTTGCAGAACAGCACCTCCCTAGGATATGGCTTATCTTCTTGGCTCTACTTGAAGACTTGGATACTGCATTTTATTTCAATATTTAGATGTTGCTTTAACCAACATGCCTCCTGAGAAATGCATTATATAATAAAATTTCTCATATTTTCCTGATAACCAGGTGCTGAAAATCCAGTTACCATCAGATGTTCACCTCCTTACAAGAGCTGTGCCTTTGGGTGTCATTTGGTGGTAGCTGCTGTGCAATTCTGCCTTTTTAAAAATTTGTTTGAGTGCATCATTCAGTATCTGAATTCGAGTCAGGATCTGAACTCCAGTCAGACCTGAGTAATAACAATCATTCATTTCATCGATTTCTGCAGTGTTCGTACTCAGGGTAAATAATAAGGCAGCTTTCTGTTGTGGATTCAGGCTGAGACTCCATCCCTAATAATGACTGAAAGCCCCTATGGGTGGGTAGAGGAGTCAGAGACAACAGCACGTCAGTTATGAAGCCCTGCATTTCATCTACTGCTGGCAAAAGAAAAGGTTAATTATCTAAAAATAAAGCAAATGGGTGCTGGTGCAGGAAGGTGAAGTGGGAGGAGGGCTGTGTAACAAACGAGATGATACAATATTGGAAGACTGAGGCTGAATAAGGAACTGTCCAGGATAGCCTGTCACCCACAGGCAAATCAAATTGCACAGCTGAAAACTCTTGACCAAAATAAATGGACTATGTCATGTCTTTTAATAAGCCTTTCCTGGTTCTGACTTTGAAACCAACAGGTGCCCAGGAGCCTCAGACACTCTCACACCCGCTTAGTTACTTTAAGGCTGTACATGTCCAAATGTCTCACCACACCACAGTGAGCCTGAGACATGAGGGTTGAGATCAGAACTGAACCCACTCACTGTTTCTGCTGCCTTTTAAGAACACAAAGCCAGCTGCCTTTTGCAGATGTGGGTTTGAAACCTCATCTCCAAAGCACTGTTGTGTTTAGGGTTTTACTCTCCATGAGCATCCATGAATCACAAAAAGGTCTAGGAAGCTGGGGGAGCACCCAAGAGTTTGGGGACAAGATTCACCACTACAGACACACAGGCAGCTGATATTTTTCAGTGTTTGTGAGGATCATGGTGCTAGAGAAAAGCTCAGTAACAATCAGTGGTTCTGCTGTAGGAATCCAACCAGACAAGCTACATAAGAAGAGCAAGGAAGAAACTACACTCCTCCAGTTTGCCCTCTTCATTTTGAAGGCCTGCCAGGCAGCCAAGGACCTCACAAATAAGCTTCAGCTACAAATTTATAGCAAAGAGGAAAGAGAAGCCACTCCTGCAGCCTGGGGTAATAGCTAAGAGTGCAAGGCATGTGGAGTCCACCCCACTGAGTGAAAAGAAAAATCACCAATAAGAGTAACTGGACCTTAAGGGAGTCTTTAACATAGACCATAAGGACAGTTTAGAGCCTGGTAAATGCACTTCATAATGTTAGTTTTGCTAAGTAATTCATCCCATTGAGTAAAAACGTTGAGGTTCCATTAATACTTTGTGTTTTGTGGCAGCTGAAATCATCAAACTTGAACATAGAAGATTTCACCTCAATGTGAGGAGAAATTTCTTTACAGTGAGAGTAATGGAGCACTGGAATGGGCTGCCCAGAGAGGTTGTGGAGTCTTCTTCTCTGGAGACTTTCAAAACCCACCTGGATGTATTCCTGTGTGAACTACCCTAAGTGATCCTGCTTTGGCAGAGGGGTTGGACCTGATGATCTCTTGAGGGTCCCTTCCATCCTCTGATATACTGTGATCAAAGACAATTGCAGGTGTTCCCTGCATTGTGTGCAACCCCATCTGCAGAAGGGAGAGGAAAATACTGTCTCTGAATAAATAAAGGACTTGAGGTGCAAAGATGTTAAAATTACTCAGTTAATTGCATATCACCTACCCATAAAGTTGGCAAATTTCTCACCTTCTGCCTTTGGGCAGGTTCCTTAATCAGGTAGCAATTCATTTGGGTTAAAAAACGAATTCTAAAAAGCACAAAAATCCAAATCAACCCATAACATAAAGACAAATTTGGATGAAGTTTTCAGGTCACTGTGCCAAATACTGCCACTAACAGTATTAGAGCCACACAGGTTCAGTTGCACAGGGCTAAAAATTGACCCCGTTATGTTCTTCATATTTGTGGTCAGGGAAAATACCCATGGGTATAGATACGTCCCTGAGAATTTCCATGGGGTCACAAGAAGAGGTCTGCAGGAGAAGACTGATCCCAGTCATGTCACCCCTCTGACTGCCCTTTTAGGACAAGTGGCTGCTAATACCACTGCCTTGAAGAGAAGAAATCAGTGGGTGACACAGTCAGATGTCACTTCAACACAGTTCTATATAGGCAGTCTTGCTCCACTGAACACAGAATGAAGGTTTTCTCTCTCACACACATTTGCTTTAATTTTTAAGGAACTCTACACTGGCTTTCTGAACAAGGAGTGGTTCCTGTCACTCGTCTGCTGACGTGATGAATACTGCACTTATTCATCCAGGACTAGATGTACTACAGCTGGTGTGGTGGGTTGACCTTGCCTGGCTACCAAATGCCCACCCATCTGCTTTCACTCTCCATCCTCAGCAGAACAGGGGAAGAAAACGACAGTCTAATGAAAAAAAAAAATCAAAGATTTTTTTGCAGAAGCAATGCAAAACCAAAGGAGATGTACACTCTACTTCCCATCAGCAGGTGATGTCTAGTTACTTGGTGGGAAGCAGGGCCCCAGTGTGTGACAAATGTATTAATAACGAATTCTCTTCCTACTGTCTTTTAACTGTTACTGCTGAGCACAAAATCATAAGGTGTGGGATATGCCCTTGGTAAGCTGGAGTCAGCTGTCCTGGATGTGTCCCTTCACAGCCTCTTACCCATTCCCAGCCTAACAACTCTTGTCTGGGATGTTAAAGAGACAGCCTTGGTGCTTCATGGGCACTGCATAGCTGCAGCTAACCCACAGGTGCGTTACAAACACCACCCTAGCCACAAGTGCAAAGCACAGCACTGTGAGGGCTGCTGTTGGGAGAGTTGACTCCATCCCATCCAGACCCACTTCCTGGATTTCACAGGTTACATCATGTTGGACACCTTCATCTGAGACAGAAAGCAACTAGAATTAAGTTGAAGTTTTGCCTGGCTGGGATCATGATGTCAGTGTAACATCACACCGTGCATGAACGAACTCACAACACAGATATGAACAATGAGCTTTTCCCAGAGGTGTTCTTATGTGAGCTGTATGTACTCCTCATGTCTACAAACAAGAGTACTATTATTTAAAGACATTCTTGCAGGCTTAGGAAGTCATGGCCACCTTAAAGATACTGTGATGTGCTTGATGAGTTAAACTGTGGCACCATGAAGCATTGTTCACAGGATCACAGGATGTTAGGGGTTGGAAAGAGCCTCTGGAGATCATCAAGTCCAACCCCCCTGCCAGAGCAGGATCATAGAATCTAGTGCAGGTCGCACATGAATGCATCCAGATGGATCTTGAATGTCTCCAGAGAAGGAGACTCCACAACCTCTCTGGGGAGCCTGTTCCAGTGTTCTGTGACCTTCACAGTAAAGAAGTTCCACCCCATGTTGACGTGGAACCTCCTGTGCTGTAGTTTATATCCATGATCCCTTGTCCTATCACAGGGTGCAACTGAGAAGTGCCTGCCTCCTCCCTCTTGACACCCAGCCCTTTGTTGTTTGTAAAATTGTTACAGAGAAAGAAAATCATCTAATCTTCCACTTTTACATGATTACTCATTTCATTGGAGTCTTGAAATGTAATGATTTTTGCTAGCATGTGTCTGTTGTTAAAACCCTGGGAATATGGACACCCTGTTACTGTTTTGCTGGAAAGCTGTACACTTTCCCAGCTAATACAGGACATTGGAATGTTTTATTCTGAACAGATCCTCCACCTGCTCATTCTTGCGTGTGCAGCCTCTGCACTTACATAGAGAAGCCCTCTTTTTCCACTACATGCCAACAGAAATTAATTTCAGCACACAGCTGGGGCACTGGTGTTTAAGGTTAAGTTAGACTGTAACAGCCATGCATCAGGGAATAGCTTGCTGTTTGCCAGGTGCCTCAGACACACTCTTATCATCCTTACCACCAGTCTAACACAGCAGAAACTCGTGCTTGTTTACAGAGTCTTAAATGCAAACAAAACCCTGAAAGGACTTAGAGATAGGGAGGAAAGACAGAAGCACAGGCACTTATTTGCTTATCTTAAGATCAGCTCCAGGAAGACTTTCACTCTCACCTAATGAGCCATACCTAAGGATCTGCTTCTTACCTCATGTCTTTAATACTCTTTCCTGACAGAAAACCTTAGTTCATTTGCTTCCCCTTCCTTGGGGTCCCCTGGGCTTCTCTTTAACTTCAAGTCACTCTTCACTCCCAGGATTAATTTATTCAGGAAGCATTTCCCACACTCCTGCCCCAAGGCTAGTGTCTACCTTCAGGTCTCTAGGGATGATGATGGCCTTTTTTGGTGGGCAGGGGCCATCCTCTCCCATCCTGGTAGCAAACATATCACTGATAATGACCTGGCTGAACTGCCAGCAAGCCATTAACTTTTGTTAGGGTAAAATGGTGAAGTCATACTCCAATATCATCTTGCAATCTGTTCAATAAATAAGGTATTTCCTACAACATACACATTGACATTCATACTTCATACAAAAATATACTCAGCTTCAACAGATATGTCTCATTACCCATTCTAGATATGATAATATACCATTCTCATCCATGATGAGACAGATCTCATCTAGGTCAGGAAATTTAGGGAATTTTTCATCTTGACCTCTCTCCTTGATGGAAGTCATTAGCATCTGTCTGTCCTGGCTAAGCATCAGCCAAAACAGGAATTGCTTGTTCCTAGAAGAATTTCTTTTTCTTTGGGGAAATTGTTGGCTTAGAAGCCACCAACCACCCATCAGCACCTTGCTGAGTGATGGCTAACCTTCACTTCAGAGGCACAGCTGCTGATTTAATACTCTGTAGCTGGAGGTGAGAGTAAATCTATGACATCTTGGGACCACTTGAGCTACTTGTAGGTAATGGTATCTGTGGTGTTTGCAGTGGTGCTGGAGTGAGATGGCGACATGAAGAAAAAGATCCTTTTTTTGCTCTGTGTATTTTAACTAGACTTGCCTTCTTCAGTGCATAGTGAGCACTGAAGTAATAAACACAACAGTCCATACTGTTTGGCTGTGTGAGCTAAATGTTTACGTACATGAGAGGGCGAGTTCGTCTCACCTAAAGGTGGTCATTTAAATTCAGGTGTTGGATCCTTCTGTGTCACCATCTAAGACAGGGTGCCACAGAGAGTGGTTTAGTCTGCTATTCCTAGAAGGATACTATGCCAAGATGGAGTAAATTGCTTTTTGGGAGATCCCTGTGAGTTGTAGAAGGGGCCTCACTGACAAGGTTAGAGAGAGAAATACTCAGAGAGGCATGTGGATGCATTCCTGTGCGACCTGCGCTAGATTCTATGGTCCTGCTCTGGCAGGGAGCTTGGACTCACTGATCTCTGGGGGTCCCTTCCAACCCCTAACATCCTGTGATCCTGTGATGTGCCTTTTGTCCCTTTTGCAGGGTACCAACAGTAGGATCACAACTCACCATACCATACCTTCTAAAATGTCTTTTTTTAAAATTATTATTACAAAGGATTTTATCAACCCTCCTTTACGTCTATTATTATTGTTTCATAAGTTCTAAGACAGGTTCACCATGAAAACAGCAGGTCCTTGGAACAACATCTCTGCTGTCTGGCAAAGCATTTGCAAAGAAAACACCCAGTGAGCTTGCAGTCTCTCAGCTGTTCTGGTGCTCGATGGAGATGCCAGCTGCTCAGGGTTACGTGCTGAAGCTACAGAGAACAGCAAAGCAGGGATTTTCCTGAAAGCTACCAGGGAATTAGATGTCTGGATTCCTTTTGCATTCCTCAGGCATTCAGCCACTGAATTGTGCCCCCCAGGTTCATTTTCCACTTCAACTCTGGTACTGGAAAAACGCTTCGTTGAGAGGACTAGACCTGCTTGCCAGCCAGACACAGGGTGCCAAGAGTAACATTAGCAGGATTTATCAGACAGGCAGCCAGGGCACTAGCACAGAACTATCTCAGGAATCTCAACACTGTTACCACAAACCTATCTTGAGTTTTTATTTTGAAAATATGTTCTTCTAACTCAGGAGAAACATCAGATAAATTATTCAGTCTTGCATCTCCCTGGAGTGAGCCAACTACTACAGTAGCTAAAGGTACCTCTTGGCTCTGTTTTTTGCATTTCAGCCTGGTAATGGCTTAACATTGAAATTCACAATTGAAAAGATTTGAGGAATTAAATTAAATTGTCTCCTGATGGTCTGTTAAGATACAAGTCCTGTCCTTATCACAGTTAAGTAAAGAAAGCGGTGGCATCCAGTGCTGTGCATATTCTTTGGTAGCTAGAGGCATTTCTAGGAGGCTCTTAAAGCACAACGTCTCAGCTCACCTCTCAGAAGCTCTGCTAGCTTGGTGGAGCAGCATCCAACTGCAAGCACTATGTTCAGGGTGTTTGTGGATTGTTGTCCTGCCTGATGCATGAGAGATCAAATCAGAGGACCTCTCAGAAAAAAAAAAATACAGTTTGAGGTAGCAGCCAAAGCTTTGTAGATGGGACCATATGACTCATCTCTGAACTGGCAAGGAGGTACATACAGTATCTATCTGCAGTGCTGTGTTTGACATTTGTTATGCAGGGAACCAAACACATTAAGAACAGGGAAATCTAAACGCGGTCAGGAGAGGATGAGCCAAAGCGCACTGCAGGCATACCTGTTTCTCTCCATCAGCTCTATGAAAACTCACTGGTGACCTTAACCTCATACAGCAGACATCAGAAATCAGGTGAAACAAGTCCAGCTCCCCTTGCTCATGGGCAATGGGACATATAAACAAAGGTCAGCTTGAAGTTTGCCATTGAAAACTAACAATTTACAATCAGTGGTAAGCCAGGGATAAAGAAGGATCAGGCTCCTGATACTTTGGGCTTGATCTTACAAAAGCGTTTCTGAACTTGTAACATGTGAACACAGCCTGTATCTTTGTGGCTGATGTATTTAAATCTGGTTTATATTAACTATGTTTCCTCCTGAGGATGACTGCATGTGCAATCCAGGACAGATGGAAGACTGCAGTATTGTGCTACGGGCATTACAGAGATCGGGAAATAGGGAATTAAATTAACTTTTGTGTGTCAGAGTATAAGGTACAATAGTACTGATAATCAATCACCAATATTAAAACACAAACCAACTAAAACAACTTAATGAGTGGTGAATTTACCATGTTTTCTAACAGAATGATCACAGAACAGGTTGAGTTGGAAGGGATCTTCAAAGGTCATTTAGTCCAACTCTCCAGACAGGGGCCAGGACACCTTTAACCAGATCAGGTTGCTCAGAATCACAGAATCAATAAGGTTGGAAAAGACCTCAAGGATCATCAAGTCCAACCTGTCACCCAAGACCTCATGACTACTAAACCATGGCACCAAGTGCCACGTCCAATCCCCTCTTGAACACCTCCAGGGATGGTGACTCCACCACCTCCTTGGGCAGCACATTCCAATGGCTAACAACTCTCTCTGTGAAGAACTTTGTCCTCACCTCCAGCCTAAACTTCCCCGGGCGCAGCTTGAGACTATGTCCTCTTGTTCTGGTGCTGGTTCAGCTTGACCTTGAACGTTTCCAGGAATTGGGCATGGAGTCAGAAAGGTACACTGACCACTTTCACCCTGTATTTACTCAAATTTTAATGCCTTTAGTTAAATCACTCCCATACTCTGTTCTCTTTGCCATTCCCATGCTGTTCTCTACCAGAAGCTGTGGAGGGATTATAAAATTTAATTTTTTTCATAGAGGTTACCTGAAAAATCCAGGTTAAAAATGGGCTAGGATCTTACAGCATCTGAACTACAAAGGTAATGGTAGCAAGTGAATGCTAGTAACTTGGAAACAGCTGCTACCAGAGACACTCATATAATTCTTATTGATGCACCTAATTCATATGTTAATTAAATAAGAAGTTAACAACCCTGTAGCTGTACTCAGAGCTGGTCTTTCCCCACGCAATGCAACAAATTCTTTGCAAATCAACAGGAGACACTAATTTCTAGAGTGTAAGAGGGTTTTTTTATTCAATCATAGTTATTTGCACTCTGAATATTTTCTATTTTGACTACTAGAGAATAAAGTGGTTTTTAAATGAATATTAGTTTTCATAGAACCATAGAGTGATTTGGGATGGAAGGGACTTTAAAGATCATCCAGTTCCAATTCCTCTGCCATGGCCAGGGAAATCTACTAGACCAGGTTGCACAAGGTCCCATCCAACCTGGGTTTGAACACTTCCAGGATTTCCACAACTTCCCTGGGCAACCTGTTCCAGCATATCCCCACCCTCATGGTGAAGAATTTCTTCCTAATGTCTAATCTATACCTCCAGCTATTCTGTATGTCCCCTTCAAATACTGAAAGGCTACTATGAGGTCTCCCTGGATATGTTTCTTCTCCAGGCTGAGCAACTCTGGTCATCTTCATGGCTCTCCTGTGGACCCACACTAATAGTGCCATGTGTTCTTGTGTTGGGGCCTCCAGAGCTGGACACAGTACTCCAGGTCAGGTCTCATGAGAATGAAGTAGAGGAGGAGAATCTTGCCCCACGACCTGCTGGCCATGCTGCTTTGGATGCAGCCCAGCATATGGTTGGCAATGGTTCTACATACAACATAACAATGTTGGATGTCATATGTTAAAAATCTTATGAAAAGATTTAGATGTAAGTAAAAAATGTTAAAATAAAAATAAATTCACTTGGAAATAAAGTGACATGATTATGGGTAGTAAAATTCTTCCTAAACTATATACTTTTCCAAACAGTGGAGAATGTCTTTAATGGAACTTTCCTTTTGTGAGATTTGAATAAACCAACCAACCAACCAACCAAAGACACAGATTTGTTCCTCTGAAACAGAACAAGAAAGTTAAAATATTAATTCCTTCCCTTGGACTGGAAATCCCAGCTGTGCAGCAGCAGAAAATATATTGAAAAATACTCTGTGAGAGTGTCAGTATTGTATTATTCACTGTCTGTCCTCTGGGAGAGCTAGTATTGTACACTGATGTGTGTCCTGGTTTTTTGCACTCTGTTTGTGGAAACCATATGTACACCTTTATTATTAAATCTACAGAAATAGACACACAACTAAGGTCCATCCACCAGTTCTGTGGACTCTAGATCTTGCTGGTAAAGAGCAGGTAACCCAATCTCCTTTCACTTTTGAGAGGGAGAGGGGAAGGGGCAGGGGGAAGATAAAATCAATCTGGAAATTTGAATTGCCTCAAATCAGCCATAAAGCATTTTAAAAGCACAAGCTTCTTCATTTACACAGTCTCAAAACTGCAGGCATTTCTAATATAATTTCTAACCTTTATTCAGTGGTGACAGGTCCTGAGGGGGTAAAGGAGTAGGATGAAGCAGTGACTGTTGCTGCACTCTCTAGGCCAATTATCACTTAATCAACCCTTAGCAGTGTCAAAAAAGAAACACAGAAATGTCAATCCATTTTCAACTCTTGGCTCCCTTGTGTCCCAGAAAGTTCCCTTATTTTAAGCATTTTACCAACAATTTATGAGACTCCAAGCTTTTTCTTAATATTAGTTTTCTTCTTTTGCTACTAAAAGTTTCCCTGTTTCAAAACTTTTTGTACACAGTCCCAGGGAGTAACCTGTTAAAGCTTAGTGCTGCTTCTAAGACGTTTCCCAGATTGTTTACCTCTTTACAGGAGCAAAATGGGAACCCTGAGTATTGAAGATAATTGAGCAAAGAAGACAAGCATTTATTTATATTTCTTTTGAGAGAAAATAGAGAGAAAATTTGATCTGGATCTAGTGGGTCATAAGGGAGATGAAGAAAATAGAATGCCATGCTTATCCTGGAAATAGAACTCCATCACAGCCCAAAATTCACTGGCTTTGAGGAATGCCATACTTACTGATGAATGCTGGTTTTGCCTCTGACCATGAAAATAGGTTCTGACCTATTGACTTTTCTGGGATGCTCCTCCCAGTTTCTGGTCCTCATATTTACAGTGTTGAGCCATCACTGTTTTAAACGTGCAGCATGACAGATGGCTCCCTTGCTACAGCTACAGAGGGATGCCTCTACCCTTAGGCATGGAAAGGGCAGTGATGACAGTATCACAGTGTGTCAGAGGTTGGAAGGGACTTCAAGAGATCCCAACCCCCCTGCCAGAGCAGGATCACTTAGGGTAGTCCACACAGGAATGCATCCAGGTGGGTTTTGAAAGTCTCCAGAGAAGGAGACTCCACAACCCCCATGGGGAGCCTGTTCCAGTGCTCTGTCACCCTCACTGTAAAGAAGTTTCTCCTCATGTTGGGGTGAAATCTTCTATGTTCAAGTTTGAACCCATTGTTCCTTGTCTTATCACTGTGAACCACATTACAAAGAAAGCTACACCAGTGTTGCTTCTTCAATGGCACAGGTAAAAATAGAAAGATGAGAGATTAATCACTTTTTTTCTTGGATGGTTTTGAGATGAAAGGACTGGAGAAAAGGGGTATTCACACTAATTTGGGCCAACCATCTAAGGAACACCTGATAAAGAAAATATCTATATGCAGAGGCTGTGTAGAACAGCAGCCAGGCTAGCAGCTGGCAAGGGGATGCAGAGATCCCCGACAAGAAAAGTTACATTAACATTAAACTAAATGAGTATCCAAGCACCACCTTTAGTCTTCTAGGTGGAAAAGCATCTCCTCAGCTCTTAATATTTCCATTTAAAAAGCAGATGATTTTTGGAATGTGTAATATACAACAAAGTAAATATTCCCATTCTCAAAGAAAATGAAAACAAAACAAAACCAACCAAACAAAAAAAAAAAACAACAAACAAATACCAAACAACCCCAACACCCATTTTTGGCTTATATTCAAACACCTTGAAATGCAAGAAACAGAAAATTATAGGGGTTGTACTTGGTAGTCATGTCTCACACACAAAAAACACATCGCTTTTGTGAACCATCCACATGAAACCTGGAGCTCCCCTTGGAAAAGCACTAAGCTGGGCCAATATCTTCACAGACAGGATCAAAACCAGCTCTCTGCTGGGAAAGCCTGTGGACTTGGCACATATCTGAGAGTGTTTGCTGTCATGGGCCCTGTGCATAAGGATTCAGGCAATCCTGCCAGCAAGCTAAAACTCCTTCAATGGTAACTTGGGTATGAGGAATAAATACTTAGTCTGTTGCTGGGTTCACTGAATAGAATTTGCTTGTATTTGTGATTTTAAGAGATTCCCACAACACCATGTTAAGCACAGTGGTTGGCTTTGCTTCTAAAATGTCTCCTTTTTCCAGGGAAGCCCACAGTTCTGACTGACTGCTTGCTTTTTATATGGGAAGTGCAAACTGTTGACCTGGAAAGCTGGATAGAGGAGGTGATTTTGCATTCTGCTTAGGAGTTCTCTGTTCTTAAGCAAGTAGCATCAAAAGTTTCACTTCTAAGCTCATCCTACAAAGGGGAACACTTTCAGACAAAAAGATACATTTAGCCTTAAGATCTTCAGAAAGGAGTTTTAAGAGCATGTTTAGTAACCCTTAACTGAAACATACTTCTTAGCATCTTCTCTCTGTTATTATCTTCTCTTATTGCAAAAAGACCCCTCAGAATACAATGATTTGGGGATCACAAGACCTTCAGAAAGCCCAACCTTATTTTGGAACTTCCCAGTATCACCTTTAAAGTCAGGTCTCTGATGTTTAAAATTGGGCAGTTTTTTTGGTTGTGGGTTGTTTGGGGGTTTTTTTGTTTGGTTGGTTGGGTTTTTTTGGTTTGGTTTTTTTTTTGTTTAAGGCTGGGCATACAGCTTCAAAGGCACAAAAAAAATAACTGGCATTAACAGGAGTTTTCTATGTTGTCAGATTGAGAAGCATCCTTGCTACTTGCCTGGTTTTCAGTCCCTGTATGTGTTAATTTGCACACAACCTACCTTCTAAAGTTAACTAAAAATTTCACTGTGGGATGAATTGGACATGGGCTAGTAGAGTGTCTATATCATGATGTGGATGCTACAGAGCTGACACGAGCAGTGCTACAAGAAGCTCTTTCACCCTCTCATCATCCTCCATCACTGCTCTGGAGGCTCCAGGGTCTCTCAAAACCTTATGCCAAGCTCCTGAATACAATTGTATATCACTTAAACATGAATGTGAAGAGTTAAATGGTTATCTAGCCTTGAAGCAGTGTATTAGTTTGGGTTAAATTTACGAGGTGGGAATTATAAAATACAGTTATTTTTATTTTCCCAAAACCCCACCCCAAAACTATGTGCAAAAACTGATAGAATTATTTACAGGTTCTATTCAGTTGTGAATTCTTCCAGGATGCTTAATGGCAATTTTGACACAATTTAGAGAGTTCAGAGACTGGAAAAAGCTATGACATAATAGCTTCACCCACTTATGAATCAAAGGCCAACCAATAACCCTTAGGAAGATATGAGCAGGCCGGGTTTACTCACAAGGATTAGAGTAGGAATTTGGAGATGGTCCCTAGCTCAATCTCTCTGCTGACAGGCTCCAGAAACTTTCAGTTTGTAATCCAATTCGAGGCTCAGGCTTTATCCCAGGGCTCTGGACCAGGCACTCGAAGCAAGGCAGGACACTCGAGATGACAAGGCTTGAAGTGAGGCGAGGCTTCGGCAGATGTGAGCAAGGCTTGAGCACGGCTTGAGCAAGCATGAGCAAGGCAGATCTGAGGAAGCCCCCAGGCTCCCTAGCCACCTGCATATATACAAAATGCCAGAGGCCACTTGGTCCAGTGGGGCACTAAAGCTAACGTGTAGCCGCCCAATGGAAAGTGTTCTGCCAGGCTATGACCATAAAATGCAGAGACCAGGACCTCGTATCTGGGGGAGCTTACGTGCTCTGACCCCAGATGGGCATCTTGTTTAGCAGACAGGCAAGGTCCTGTCCCCTTTGTTCCTTTTCCTGCATTGCCCTGTTTGTGTGGTGGGAAGGAGGGGAGAGAAAGGACCTGTCTAGACATCTTCAGGCCTGTCTGGATTTGTACTGGGCCATGTGTCATGGCCTTACCACCACAAGCAGACACTAAGAAAACTAAAATCTTGCTGATATCTGTTTGGATACAGCCAACACACACCTGGCTGCTTCCACTAGGAGACACTTCAACAGCAATACAAGGAGGAGATGCTGAAGATGATTCAGCATCAAGGCATAAAGCTGAAGAACAGTGCCTACTGGTCTGCTGTGAAACTCCAGACTGAATGATCCTACCATCCTGTGAGCCTATGAAATGCTAGTGACCAGTTACATACAGATTAGGGACAGAAGCTGGAATTCAAAGGCAGCTGTATAGATATGGCAGTGTTTCCAGGTTATATTTGTCTTTGTGCTGAAATCTGATCACCTCAAACATAAAGTGGAGCCTGAGAGCTTCTGTCTTAGCCTTGTAGGTACCAGGCATATGCTACTCAGTTCCTGGTTCATGACAGGCTCAGGACACAGTCATAGTAGCAAGGCAACAAGATAAATAATTGGGATGTTTTCCACCTACTTCTCAGGGTCCTCCTGGGACAGTGAGCTCCTCAAAGATTATGTTCATTATCTGCCCAGGATGGATCTCCTCAGAGTTGTTGATGGAGGCAAGCCAACAAGATATGCCTTGAGTTTATGCTGTGTTTCTGGCATTGTGCTGTGCAGATGTCACTTAGTGACTCCAAAACCAGATAAGACCATTCCTCCACCACTTGTTTTGTATGGGTGTACAAGTGATGTCAACATGACTGACTCAGACAATGATTATTCAGTTGCAGCAGTTTATTTTGTATCTAACACTCACCTGCAACCCTCTACCCTACTACCTATGGCAACGGGCCCTGTGGTCAAAGGGCGCCTGAAGAGCTTTCTAGCCATTTACATAGATTTGCAGAATATGATCTGCTAATAAACCAATTTACAGTAAGGTTTACATATGATGCATGCAGGAGTTCAGTGCTACAAAATGCTTTTTTGGAAGTTTAAGTCAACTAGCAACTTCTAGACCCTCTGAGTACCAGGAATAACTGTATTCTTTCCCCAGAAAGCCTCATTTGCCACCCAGGTCTCTGTCAGCTCTATGCCTGGAAGACAGGATTCAGCTTATTTCCATGAGTATTATCTACAACTAGATAGCATTTGAATCCCAGACTGAAGGGGTTGCTGAAGGGGTTCAAGGTCTTGGTCAACTTGAATTTTGCTCTACTTCAACTCTTGGGATATCTCAGGGTTTGAGAAGTGCAACTGAGGTGGAATTTCTGTGTTCTGTGTGCAATATCTTCAAGTATTACCCATATAGGAGTCTCCCATTTCCAGGATGTGGGTGTTTTTCCTTCAATGGCTGTTGCTGAAGCTTAAACATAGACACCAGTTTAAATGAATGAAAGGATAAGTTTGTGTACTGCAGACCATCTCCATCCTTGATAAAACAGCAAAAGCAGAAGATGATTAATTGACACCTTCTGTATTTCTACAAAAATTTATCATAGACAGAAACAAGGAGATACTGTGAGGACAGATTTCCACAGATCTCTTGAACATGGTAGACTTTTCCTGGTTCAGACTGATGTTTCTGTGTTTCTAGCAGCATTTTCCAAAGACTGATGTATATACTGTGTTTGAGTGTGCCAGTGAAATGGCAGCTGTTGCTCAGATCAAATAAATCTTCAACATCAATCTCCTTAGAGCCTTAGTGATTATGCCTGCAGAGAAGAGGATTGTAGAAAGGGTAAAGATATGTGGTAACTTGTTTCAGTGGCTGGCAGTTACCTCTCTGGAAGATATTAAATACAATCTCTGCTAGGGAAGTCAGACCTGAGGAAGAGAGTTTATTTTTCAGAATTCTGGTTTGTTTCCTTGCAATTGTTCATTGGAATTCTCTGTGTGGAGTGTGTGGAAACCAGTACTGCAAGGCAGGAAGTTAATATCACGGTTTTATTTGTCTCTTTTAAAATGAAGCCTTTCAAAGAGTGGCACAATCTGGCATCCTAAAGAACACAATCTCTGGTCAGACACTGGCTTCCCTCCCTAAGATATACAGATGACTGATCAGGTCTCCTGCCAGTGTAGGAGTGGAAGAAGGGACTGTCCTGCCTCTCTAATCCCAGTGTTTTCCAAAGAAGTAATGATATAGTGGTTTTGGACCTTCTCCACCTCTGTTAGATACTGAACTAAAAAATCCTGAAACCCTACTTCCTGTAAACTGCAAATTCTAATTACCAAAGAAAGGGAAGAATTCACTATTTCTGTGGGTTTATTGATGAGCTAGAGACATGGTTGAATAATCCAGAAACCTCTGAAATGAGATAGTAAACAAGACCATAAAACTTATTTGAAAGAAAACCTTCAACTAAGCCTTTTCATTTCTACTTTGTAGGTCTGTCTCATGAGTGTTGAGTGACTGGAGTAGCACCCACTTGACCCATTAATTGCATCAAATCCAGGTGCTTGCTTGAAGCCAACATTTAACCATGCAAATGAACATGTTTGTGTTCAAGGTAAATTCCAGCAGCTACTCATGTGTACCAGCAGCTTCTCTGTGCCTGCAATTACTCTTTGTTTTCACCCAAACATGTTTCTGTGTGTACATCCATTGTGCCTGTTTATGGAAATGCCATTTGCAAATATTTACTTCATATTTTAAGAACTTCTATTAACACCTCTCAAGATGATACCACTGCAGCAACTGGCTCCACACTGACAAATACTTCGGCTGAGATTTAACAGATATTTCTCTGTGGTGAATGCCAGCTTAAACTATCCTTACCTCCTACTTCTTCTTGAAGTATCTGTGTCAATACTATCATCTTATCACTTCTTTTTCATCTGTAGCCAAGTAAATATCTTTAATTAGACTCAAGTAATCTGAATAGCACCCTACATGGAGACCTGAAGTGGGATCACATCTCAACAACCTTGATTTTCTTATCATCATATCATAATTGCCATTAATGCCTGGATCTGGAAAATGTTGCTGCTAGAGCTTGGGTGACTCCCCAGGTTCATGCAGCAAGGTAAAACCAAAGATAATAAAATCCTTTGACAGCTCAGTCACTTAAAAAAAAAGCAACTGCCTCTCTGAAGCTATGCCCAAGGGTAATAGCCTTAGCAATCAAGCCATTGATCCAGAGGCTATTTTCTTGTACCTTTAGCCAAGATGCCCTCAGCTTGTCAATTTATCTTTCCCTATGGCTCAGTGAAACACAGAGGGCTCCACATTTTCCTGGAGTTTCCTTCAGAGTAGCAAATGGCTGAGGTTAGCTCCAGTTATGCCAGATGGTGCTGCATGTGAACGTTCATCTATTGCTGGTTATGCTGCTGCTCTGCACAGGCCTGCCACCATGCAGATCACGTCTGAAGTATCACAGTATATCAGAGGTTGGAAGGGACCTCAAGAGATCCTCAGGTCCAAGCCCCCTGCCAAAGCAGGATCATGTAGGGTAGTCTGCACAGGAATGCATCCAGGTGGGTTTGGAAAGTCTCCAAAGAAGGAGACTCCACAACTCCCCTAGACAGCCTGTTCCAGTGCTCCATCACCCTCACTGTAAAGAAGTTTCTCCTCATGCTGAGGTGAAATCTTCTATGTTCAAGTTTGAACCCATTGTTCCTTGTCTTATCACTGTGAACCACCAAAAAGAGCCTGGGCCCCTCCACTTGACACCCACCCCTCAGATATTTATAGACATTGATCAGATCCCTTTCTCAAGACTAAACAGCCCCAGGGCTCTCAGTCTCCCTTCATAGGGGAGATGCTCAAGTCCCCTAATCATCCTCGTGGCTCTCCGTGGGATTGCATGTGTTTCACCCAGTATTCAGGTGGAAACCATCCAAATCACTCAGTGCTAAATGTGTAGCCATGACTGACCACATCCAACAGTCACATGCAGTTTGTATTCAGTAGTTAGGGTAAAGTCTGATGTGTTACTGCTCTTCTTTCATAAGAGCCTTCAAATCAAGTCTTGTGTGTTTCCTATGAACTGTCAAGGACGTTCTGCTAGAACCATCATATACATATCACCAAACTGTCCTTCACAGGGCCATCCTTTGTTCTTGAAAACATTAAAACCTTGGTTATCAGTGCAGCAGAGGTGGGAAATTTACACATACCACGTAGTTTTTATTATACCAATACCAATTCCCATTTCCAATCCACATCAGCTCATGGGATGATTCATTTCAGTCCATTGCACAAAAGTACTTGTAGGAGCTTCTGGGACATGGCCTGTTGCAATCTCCTTGAAGTCAATTTGTCCACCACCTTGTGGTGGATTAAAGGTTTCCCAACTAGATTAATTTCCAGCCTGAGGACACTGTATCTAGAGGCTCCTCTTAATGTAGAGGGCACTTCTAGCAAACATTTTTACTTCTGGAAGTAACCAGAGATTATTGCTCTTTGGGGCATTCTGAAGGGGTTGCTGATCATTAAAACAGACTGATGTATGATGCTGAAGGTTATTTACAAGGCTTGAGGTGGTGCTGGTTTTGAGAGAGATGAGATTTGTAAGAGTCTGCTCCTGGTTTTGTCTTGGTTGTTCTGCTATTTTAAATACTGCCCATGGCTCACAGGGGAGAGGATGGAGTTAGTTCTCCCTTTTAATCATTGCTACTAATAAGTACCAAATGACCAATAGCAGCTAGTCTAGAGAATACTCTGCCCTCCCCTAGACAGTGAGACCCCCCAGAGAATGCCCACTAAAGCAGAAATATCAAACATTGCCTAAAAGTGTTTACTGGGCTTCCTCATGTAAATGCAGAGCAGGTGGGCCAAGAGCAGTGAGCTCTTAGCAGTGAGCCTGCTGGGAAGTGACTGTGGCTCTGCGAGGAAACTCTCGATGGCTGATTGTAGCTGCTGTGAAATAAGTAGGATGAGCTTGGTGCTGTGGTATCACAGCCAGAAGAGAGTGCAGGGCTCTGCACTGCAATAGCTAAACAGAAACAAGCTGGTTTGTAAGGAATGCATGACCATACAGCATGTCTGGTGAGTCAGATTAATTCCTAGAAAGATAAAAAGTGTAAAAAAATCTATTGACATGACTCCTTAGCTAGGCAGCTTTTGCTTTCCTCGTGCAGAAAGCAACCACACCAGTGCTGGGAAAGGCTGTTTTGATGTCTCTACAAGAAATCGGAGTGAACAAAGGCAAGCTGCCCTTTCCTTTGTCTCTCTGTAGAGCCTCAGCATTGCTGCCCTGATGTTGGAAATAAAAACAACCCTTGTGGGAGCTGAGCTGCTGGGAGATGTTGTCGACTCTGCTTGATTTGTTTGCTGGCTCACAGGCAAGCTGGCAGAGCCCATCCAGATGCCAGGATGCAGGGGCTCAGTGTGCCATGCTACCTGCCAGCACCCTCCTCCTGAGGCTCCAGCAGAGCAACCACTGGTGTGGAGCGTGTGCAGGCTCCTGCTGCCCCACTGCCCCTGTTGCTGAGGTCCTCCAGCAAGGCTAAGAGTGGGACTTACCTCAACTCGCCTCCAGTAAGCGGGGAGCTGGGCACTGCTTGTCTTTTAAATGGGGAAATAAAAGAGGTAGGAGGCACATTCCTTGCCTGACACTTCCTAATATCCCCCTCTCTACCTTCCCCAACTCCAGGGGATAATATCACCCTGGGAACTGCCACTCCCACTGACAGAGGATGACCAGGGGCAGGCATGCTTGCCTCTCTGCACGTACCTGTGCGTGTATGCTGGATTTTTGTGCTCCAAACTCAAATGTCAAATGTGACAGCTCCAGCTGAGCCTTGTGGTAGTCCCTCAGGTAGTACTTATGACTTAGAGGACCAATTGATTAATACATTTTCCCCTAATTTATTAAATGCTCCCTGCTCCCCAAATGAAGTGGAAGGAGCAGCCTGTTACTTTGCAGGTGCTGCTACACACTAATTCTTCTCAGTGAAACCAGTAACCTATGTGGTTTGGGATTCCAGCTCACAAATGACTAGCCAGTTGCTCTACCATGGTGAAAAGGGAAGAAGGACAGAGAGAGAATTTAATGGTTTCATCAGATCAGATTTATGTCTACCTCAGTCCTTGGGGTCCTCTGCAGAAAAGCATCACCTGGAAATCTGACATTGGGACTATCTGAGCAAAACCTTGTGTGTTATGGGTTTGATAAGGGATTTGAAGGGCATTACCTTGGCCTCTGAGAGGCAGAACAGAAAGTTTGTCTGATAGAGGCTGCAAAAATATTCAAAGCATTTGAAAGTAATATAAAACTCATCAAATTTCAGACCCACTAGCAAGACAGAAACTTAATGTTTCTGGCTAGCCTCTGGTCAGATAATCATTAGATGCTGGCTCAGAAACACAAGTTCTTCCCCATCATCTTGCTACTGGGAAGCTTTGGGAAATCTGGATCCCCTCTCTCTGCCTCCCTCTCCCAACAGGCACATTTTGTCTCATCTCTGCTGACTCTTAAGTTCTTCTGGGTGGAGGTTGTCTCTTACCCGTTTTAGTACAGCCTCCAAAACTACACTGATTGTGGCTTCTTAGTGCTGCTTATTAGTCTTAAGAAGAGAAGGCTGAGAGGGGATCTGATCAATGTCTATAAATATCTGAGGGGTGGGTGTCAAGTGGAGCGGGCCAGGCTCTTTTTGGTGGTTCACAGTGGTAAGACAAGGAACAATGGGTTCAAACTTGAACATAGAAGATTTCACCTCAGCATGAGGAGAAACTTCTTTACAGTGAGGGTGACAGAGCACTGGAACAGGCTGTCTAGGGGAGTTGTGGAGTCTCCTTCTCTGGAGACTTTCCAAACCCACCTGAATGCATTCCTGTGCAGACTACCCTACGTGAGCCTGCTTTGGTAGGGGGTTTGGACTCGATGGTCTTTTGATGTCCTTTCCAACCTCTAGTATACTGTGATACTGTGATAAATTTGCCAGTGAAAATAGAGCTAGAAGAGATCTTGAGAGGTCACCTGGTTGATCTGCCTGTTCCACAGAGTCAGGTACCGATCTAATCAGTGCTGGACCTTTGCCACTTCCTGCTCTTGCATCATGGTGGAGGCTACAAAATTTTCCCTGATAACCTATTCCATATTAGCATTATCATCTTTACCATGAGAAAGCATTCTCTAGTACCTAAGCAAAACACTTTTTGATAACTTAAGTCCTATCCATTTTGTCTTGTCCTCCAAGGACATGGAGAGCAGGCCCTTCTCCTAGCTAGCAATACTTACTCTATTTGAAAACTGGTACTATATCCCCCATCACCCTCACCACTTCCTTGGTCATTTCTTCCACAGATTAAACAATCCCATAGACTTCCTTAACAGGTACCAATGCCAAAAGCAGCAAAGTCTTGACAATAATTAGAGTGAAAACGAAACTTTCAGCATCTCCTTAAGTAGCCAGTGAATTATCCACACTGTAATACCTAACCTGGCAAGCAAAAGTAACTAAACATCACTTCCAGATGCTTCACAGTATCACAGTATATCAGAGGTTGGAAGGGACCTCAAGAGATCATCAGGTCCAAGCCCCCTGCCAGAGCAGGATCACTTAGGGTGGTCTGCACAGGAATGCATCCAGGTGGGTTTTGAAAGTCTCCAGAGAAGGAGAGTCCACCACCCCCCTGGGCAGCCTGTTCCAGTGCTCCATCACCCTCACTGTAAAGAAGTTTCTCCTCATGTTGAGATGAAATCTTCTATGCTCTAGTTTGAACCCATTGCTCCTTGTCTTATCACTGTGAACCACCAAAAAGAGCCTGGCCCCCTCCACTTGATACCCACTCCTCACATATTTATACACATTGATCAGATCTCCTCTCAGTCTTCTCTTCTCCAGACTAAACAGCCCCAGGGATCTCAGTCTTTCTTCATAGGGGAGATGCCCAAGTTCCCTAATCATCCTCATGGCTCTGCACTTGCTGATATCCACCAATGCATAGCTCCACAAAAACCCAAAACCCAAAGTGAAACTTGCCAGCTTAGACCTCATGGAAAGCTTGCACAGATGTATGCAAATCTCCTGGCTTCGAGGCAGTGGGATGTGGGTGTGATGGCTGGCTAGGATGGATGAGGGAACAGCAGCCTCTTTGCACCTGGATGGAGAGAGGCTACCTTCCTCAAGCTTATAATTTGATTTGCCCAGGGCCAGCTGGAGAGGAGGGGAGAGGAAGGGAGGGGAGGGCAAGGAAGAAACAACATGAGGAAGAACATACAACTGGAAATTGTGTTTATGAAGGAAAGTAAGGACTGTCCTACTTTCCTAATTGAGTTGTGGTGCTTTGCTGGATAAAGGGCCCCATTTCACTTCTTCCTCCAACATGCATTATGCCCATGCTGCCTTTTTGCTACTGCTCCTTGCTCTGAAGTTGTGACAGTGCCAAGGACTATGACAACTCTCAGTGCATTTCCTTTCCTGCCTTCCTTGACAGCGTGGACTCAGTGCCTGCTAAAAGGCTTGGGAGAAATTAGGAATGAAGCAGGTCTTGCTGCCAAGTCAGGGAAAGTAAAGCCTAATCTGGATTGACAAAATGTTCAAAGAGTACATAAATGACACCATTTAAATCATAGAACCATAGAATCAGTCAGGGTTGGAAGGGACCACAAGGATCATCTAGTTCCAACCCCCCTGCCATGGGCAGGGACACCTCACACTACCATCAGGCTGGCCAGAGCCTCATCCAGCCAGAGCCTCATCCAAACAACCACCTCCCTGGACAACCCATTCCAGGCTCTCACCGCTCTCATGGGGAAGAACTTCTTCCTCACATCCGACCTGAATCTCCCCACTTCCAGCTTTATTCCATTCCCCCTAGTCCTGTCACTACCTGATAGCCTAAAAAGTCCCTCCCCAGCTTGTATTTGTGCTTGGGATTGCCTTGACCCAAATGCAGGACCCTGCACTTTGTCTTGTTGAACCTCATGAAGTTGGCTTGTGCCCACCTCTCCAGCCTGTCCAGGTCCCTCTGGATGACATCCCTTCCCTCCAGCAGCACCACACAGCTTGGTGTCCTCAGCAAACTTGCTGAGGGTGCACTCAATGCCACTGTCCATGTCGCTGACAAAGATATTGAACAAGACTGGTCCCAGGACTGAGCCCTGAGGGACTCCACTTGTCACTGGCCTCCACTGGGACATGGAGCCATTGACAGCCACTCTTTGGGTGTGGCCACTAAGCCAGTTCTTTATCCATCTTGTGGTCCAGCCATCAAACCCCTGTTTCACCAGTTTGGAGACCAGGATGATGTCCTTCTTTGTCTTATCCCAAAACCCAGGAGCTCCAAGACATTTCCTGGAATTTGAGAAAATACCTTTTAAGCAAGAGTCGGAGATATTAATAGTCAATATATGAATTCACCAGTACAGAGAGGCATCAGATCCAATGAGCAGTCAGCTTTGAACAGGCCAGGTCATCTCCTGAACACCAACAGCATCCAAAGGGATTCTGGGGTTCAGGACATATAGCAAACTACCTGCAGGAATGTCTTCCTGTCTTTGAGAGGGTCTCAGGATGGTGCTGTTGGACACTGCACGTAAGGCCAAACCGTTCTGAGCTGATGTGCAAAGCACAACCCTCCTTATCCCAAACACACCAGGTGACATGTGAGTTATCCTTACCATATCCACCACAAGTTCAAACAGAATGTCCTTTTGCTGTCTACATTTTGTAGTTCTTATCTAGGCATTTTATCTACCACAGCTAGGACAAAACTGCTCCGGGGAAATCATGTGCTAAGCAGACGTCCTTGCTGATGAGCAGCTTTAAAGTGCCTGATTTCTTTCAGAGCCATGACCACTTCTGACATTTTCTCCATGTGGCATTAGGCTACGCTGGGTTCTCAGGTTAAAAGAACTGTGCTATCAGAGAAACTCCAGATGGAAGGCTGCTTGTTTTCACCTTCCTCTGAATGTCTTGTCGAGCATTTTGCTGCTACTCAAAATCCAGACAAACAAGATAACTGCATGCGCAAATCCTGTTTGTGTTGTTGGGACTTCTTTAAATATAGCTGGGTGGAGGAGCCCTGACCAACGGCACAGTGGAGTTCTCTGTTTAGCTGCAGCATAGCCTTGGGTCCTTCAGGGCCAATAAGCCACTTTCCTTGAGTTGTTCCACCAGACTCAGATTTTAGGGGTGTAAAAGATGAACAAACAGTCAAAGATGTTGTTTGTACTTCTCTTGCAGTCAATAGAAAGAGTGAGGACCTGCACAGGGGTGATTCATCCCACCTCTCATAGGTGCCTTTTTAAAGATGGGGTTACTGACTCTTGGAGGTGCCTCCTCCTTTGTGACAGATTACACTACTCCTCCCATGGCAGGGAGAATTTCCATCTCTCCCAGTGGCTGCAGTCTGAAGGAGCCATGCACTTTTGCTGCAAATTCTCATCTCACTCACTCCATCTTAAACTTGGAATCACTCCATGAAAATAAAGACTCATTTTCATGTCAGTCTTCCAGCTGCTTAACACAAACCCTCTGTCATGTTGCTGGTGAAGTTAAGTTTATAGCAGCCTGGCTCCAACTAAGCAGACTGTCAAACCTGACTTGCTAAACCGATTCACACTAACGTAGCATTGACCAGGTGGATCAAATTCTCTACAATGTTTTGAGGTCTGTAGCCTTCTTTCCATAGTATGATCTTCCCTTGAGAAGATCATTCTTCTAGTGTCTCAAGAAGTTTGGCCATGAGCATGTGTTGGCTTTGGAATCCCTCAGCTGCTCAATTCCTTGATAGAGTCCAACAGTGAAGGAAGAATATGGCTGGGTTTTTGTTTGGTAATTCGTTTGGTTGGTTGATTTGAGTTTCTTGTTGTTTGGTTTGTTTTGTTGGTGTTTGTTTGTTTGGGTTTTTTTTCACCTTCATTCTATAATTTGACTCTGTCCCAGTAAGGGGAAAGCCAATTATAGGTGGCTGAATTTTCATGTCTCTGTCTCCTTCAAAGGGTATTTCCATGTAATCCCAAAGCCATGCAAACAGATCAGCTATGCAAGAATAGAAATCCTGTTCACAGCATATCTAGGCTCTTTCTGTAACATCCTCTCTGGGAGATCTTAGAAGAGATTGTCACAATGGCCAGATTTTTGTCTTTTAGAAACATGCTCTATCTTGGCTCCATTTCCTCCTTTGCTTATCACTGTTTTGTTAGCTTGAAGATAACTTCCAGGAGATCTGCTCTCACCTTAAAGTTTGATCAAAGCAAATTCCCTGTTTTTTAAGAACTTATAGGGGGAAAGGGTGGATGTCATTTTGTCTGGTAACAGTTTATTTTAATCTGACTGTTTTCTCCTTTTGTAATCCATGAGCACTCATGTTTTCAGAAGGCTTGCCAGTTATGATAGGTTTCCTTGACGTTACTGTAACAGGCAAGGCTAAACACAGCTGTCTGGTGCCTGCAATCCTTAGGAGTCCTGCAGGAATCAAGTCAGTAAAAATAAACTGAACTTTAGACATACTCAAGCCAGGGGCTTTTTCAGCCAAATCCTTTGTAAATAGGTAAAAAGTCAAAATAGAAATGAGGGGGACAAATTTGTGTCTGAGGTCACTCCAGTAGCTTCACTAGCACACTGCTCAGGATTCATTTGCTGCAGATTGTCCTCTACAGAAATCCTTGTGCTAGAAACAGGCAGTATATAAATCAGAAACCAAGGCTCAGCTCCTCAACTTTTATATCCATGAAAATGAATGGAGAAGAGCTACTAATCAGAGACAGTATGCATCTAAGTGTCAATATGATACTGTAGTTGATGAGTTTTCATTAACTGCTAGAGCTATAACAAACAGGATAGTAAGGGCCAAAACACTTGGAAATAGTCAAAAACTATATGAAGATGAATGAGATAGACACCACCCTGAACATCATTGATTTTCAGTTCACATTTTGACTGTTCATCCAATTTTTAGAGGAGGCAGGTTCAGTACAGCTGAGTCATAGGCTGGAAGGGCATCCCAGACATTGATTATTACCCCGGTACAACACCAGTGGAAAGTATGTCCAAAATTAAAGCAAGTTAAATGCCGTACTTCTTCTCATGGCTAGTTTATAGTGGACTGTTACTGTTTGTCTCCAGCTTTTAGGTTTTAATTGCAGTACAGAGGGAAAGACTTTCCTCCAGATGGTAGTTCAGAAGAGGAGCTTAACTTAGATACTCTACAGTTGTACTTATATTACTTACTGTACCTGGGCACACTTCCAAGTTCCTCATCTGGAGGCATGCTCCAGACATGTCATAATACAGGTGCTCACCAAACTGAGCTTTTCTGTTGCCCAGCTTTTCACAGAGAGGCAACTCAAACCATATGGTGGTAATGGCCTACTATGAACAAGCCCTCAGTGAGGGTGGTGGGTGGATCTAATCAGGACGTGCCATCCCATTCACCCATAAAGATGTCTGGCCTCTGTGGTAGTATCTGGAGCATCCTCTCTCATTCCTCTGGCAAGGAAGTGGATCCTGGGGACACTGTGCTCCTATCTGCTAATGGCAGGTGATGCAAATATCCACCCTGTGCACCCCCTTGGCACAAGTGTAAATGTCCATCCCAGGCCTTGCAAGGGGCCTTAGAAGAAATGCGTCACTTAAACCCTGTGTGAAGGCAGCAGGGACAGCTGCAGAGAATGATTGCAACACAATGACATATTGGGGAATGAACGTTAAAGAGGGACAAATGATGAACTGGGAAAACTTTAGGAACTCTTCCAGGCACCAGGCTCTTGGTTTATTTTCAAATGTACCACATCAGGGGAAAGAGGCATGGTCCTGTAATGTTTCTCCTGGAGAAACTGCAATCAAATATTATTCTTAGTAATAGTATGTGCAGGTGTTCACCAGATATTTACAAAAGTTTCACTACTAATTGCATGAGAGGTGGTTTCTATAGCAAACACTTCATCTTCTGATTCATATAGCACCTCTCCTGTAGCCTCTATACCTTTTAAAAAATGAATGTATAGGTAATGGAAGAAACAGTGCACACAAAAATAGCAGCATGTATTGTGCCTGCAGTTCTGGCTGGAAAGCAGCCCTGAGGAGAGGGACTTGGGGGTGCTGGTGGACGAGAAGCTCAACATAAGCCAGCAGTGTGCACTTGCAGCCCAGAAAGCCAACCAGATCCTGGGCTGCATCAGGAGAAGTGTGGCCAGCAGGTCAAGGGAGGTGATTCTCCCCCTCTACTCCGCTCTGATCAGACCCCACCTGGAGTACTGCATCCAGTTCTGGAGCCCCTATTACAAGAGGGACATGGACATGCTGGAAGGTGTCCAGAGAAGGGCCACCAGGATGATCAGAGGGCTGGAGCACCTCTCCTGTGAGGACAGACTGAAAGAGTTGGGGCTGTTCAGTCTGGAGAAAAGAAGGCTCCGAGGTGACCTTCTTGTGGCTTTCCAGTATCTGAAGGGGGCCTACAAGAAAGCTGGGGAGGGACTTTTTAGGATGTCAGGTAGTGACAGGTCTAGAGGGAATGGAATAAAGCTGGAAGTGGAGAGATTCAGACTGGACGTGAGGAAGAAGTTCTTCCCCATGAGAGTGGTGAGAGCCTGGAATGGGTTGTCCAGGGAGGTGGTTGAGACCCCATCCCTGGAGGTGTTTAAGGCCAGGCTGGATGAGGCTCTGGCCAGCCTGATGTAGTGTGAGGTGTCCCTGCCCATGGCAGGGGAGTTGGAAGTAGCTGATCCTTGTAGTCCCTTCCAACCATGACTGATTCTATGATTCTCCTGAAAGCTCTTAGACAGCCTGGGTGAATTCTCAGCAGGGAGCAGGCATAAAACCACGTGGTTCGGATGATCAATACAGGACTTGAGTTTGAAATGAGTGAACCTTCAAAAGTAGTAATCACAGTAAAACTTAGGAGGAACTTGCAGGATTAATTCTATTCCCACATACCAGCCAGTGAGTCACCTTGAACACTCTGAAAAGGACCAGCTAAATTCATCAGCAAAACTGGTCCCTGTATAGCTCTCAGGAACCTCTGAGATTGTAAACAGGAGACCAGGCTGATGTCAGCCCTACAAGCACACAAGCCCACACGCATTCACATATGCACTGCCTTCTCCCAAAGGGAAGTCACATTCATAATAAATATTGGGATTTGGAGGGCGATTTATACCTACCTTCATTGCTGTTGTAGTATTTTTCAGAGACAGATGAATTCAGCAGAAAAATATCATGGCAATATTTTGAAGGGGCACACTGTGTTTCTAAAAAGCATTTCTTCATTAAAAATGCATTAAAAAACACTGAAGTCTGAGGTATGTATCAATATTATAGTAGGCACTTGAGGTTTACTTCCTCAGATTGATCTTGTTCCTGTGTAAAGTCTGCCTCAGTAAATGCCAGCTGTTTGGTTTTGTTGTGCTCTTTTTTATATTATTTTTTCTTTTTTTTACATTGCTGTGCCCACGTTGAAAAACAAAAAATCTGCTTAAGAGTATCGCAGCATAAGCAATGCAGTTCTGTAGGAACAGATCTATTTTCTAGTGTAGAGGGGAGGAAAAAAAAAATCAAAGCTTGACAGTACTCTCCCATGTTCAAAGACATGTCTTGAATTGACAGATTTATCTGATTCACTGCCAGTTTGACACCACTGAAACTAGAGGAGTTGCATGCCCTTGTATACGAGTTGAATTTGTTCCTAAACATAAATATGCATAAATAGAGCATCTGCAGCTACTCCAGATACACTGAAATGACAAGTGCTATCAATCCTCGTGCTTCAGGGTACATAATCTGATAACCAGCTGAGGTCAGGGAGAAATATCCCCCACCGGTATAATATTGACTAATTGGATTCATTATAAGCCTTTTATGTCTTTCTCTAAAAAATCTTATATTAGCCACTAGATGGACCAGCAGCCTGTTCTGGCAATGCAATTCCTGAGTATTTAATCCACAGAACAGTTGGTAATGGGTGGTGGAGCTCTTGTAAGTACACTGAATCAGCAGAACACCAGCTGGAAGGGACTCTGCCCGCATCCCTATGGTGGCACCAAGTGCTCCAGATGAGGCCTTAGACAGGGGGTGGGAAAGAAAAAGAGGCTTTTTGCCACACATTTACAGAATATCTGATTTACAGACATCTGATTTATCTGATTTACAGTGTCTGAAGTACATGCCACCTGACCTGACATCCAGACAAAGGCAAGGAAATTAGAATAGAATCGTATAGAATCAAATGAAATAGAATCAGATTGAATCGAATCAAATAGAACAGAATAGAAGAGTATAATTTAACATGGCACAGCACAGGATCGAATGCATCTGAAGGGTGTGTACAGGAACAAGGATCTTGAAACCGGAGATGAGCCAGTGCTGGTCTGTGAAGTGCTGGCTAATCGGATGCCAACCTACCTCCTCTATTTCCACGGCAGAGAAGGAGAACAGATGGGTGGGCTGAAATTAAATACAAAATAAAAGCAGACACCCATAGTCAACTTTATAAAAAGAACAATAAACCCCCTCATTATATTACAGAAAGTCAAAGTATGTTAATACTTCTCTAATGGCACTTCCCACAACAGCAAAAGCTGCTTCTGCTTGTTAGCCACAAGGTGCTTGTGTAGATTATCAGCGAAAGTAAGCAGCGGGCCATATGTGATGTAATTAGGAAGGCTGTTCAAAGAGCAGTTTCACTACTGAGATGAGGTGCTTGCTATCAGAAACAGAGTCTCTGAGACTATGAAAATGAGAATCCAGAGGGAGAGACTTCGGCTCCCCAGCTTGCTGAGTCACAGGTCGAGGTATGTGTTCCATCCAAGGCTATTCTTGCTAATATGTCACGCTTCAGTGACACTTGAGGCTCAAGATGGAGCAATCTTGTTTGCCTGGCCACTTGCCAGAGTAGCTGGAGACTTCTGGACTGTGCACTGACAATGATGTACTCCATTAAAAGCAACAGTACTCTCATTCTGTTCCCAGGAGGAGAGAAGGTTGCAAAGCAGCATCTTTGAATCTCTTTACATGGAAAACAGAAGTACTCAGACAGGAATACAACTAATGCACTTGGTTTCACTTCACATTTATCATCACCAGTGAACATATCAGCTGGAACCAATTTTGATCTACTCAAAGACAATAGAATCACAGAATCATAGAATAGGCTCTAGGAAGACCTTATAGCAGCCTTATGGTATTTGAAGGGGTCTGGAGGATAGCTGGACAGGGACTTCTTACAAAGGCGTATAGTGACAGGACAAGGGATAATGGCTTCAAGCTGGAAAAAGCTAGATTCAGATTAGGCATTTGGAAAAAATTCCTCACTATGAGAGGGATGAAGCACTGGAACAGGTTGCCCAGAGAAATTCTTGGGGTTCCCACCCTGGAAATCACAGAATCATAGAATTGTTAATGTTGGAAGGGAGCTCAAGGATCATTTAGTTCCAAGCCCCATGCCATGGACAAGGACACCTCACATTAGATCAGGTTGCTCACAGCCACATCCAACCTGGCCTTAAAAACCTCCAGGGATGGGGCTTCAACCACCTCCCTGGGCAACCTGTTCCAGTGTCTCACCACCCTCATGATGAAGAACTTCTTCCTAACATCCAACTTGAATCTACCCATTTCTATTTTTTTCCATTCCTCCTAGTCCTATCACTACTTGACACCCTAAAAAGTCCCTCCCCAGCTTTCTTGTAGGCCCCCTTAAGTTTCCAGTAGATAAGAATATCTGTCATGAATCATACACACAGGCTGCTCCTGGAACCACGAAAATAAATGCTGTTACCTCTGTCTGTCTCTGAGGAGTAATCCTGTGGACAGCTGTCTCATCACTGCAATACATGGCAATATTCAGGTAACTGAGGTAGCCTCAGGAGGCTGGAGTTCTTGTAAAACATTGAGTTTTCCTCATTTTACCTATTTTTCTAATATTTGGGAAGTTTTGAGGAAATATTCCTAGCAAAATGGGACCTTGATCTTGTTTTTGCTAATCTCTCTTCTACCAGAAGATGGTTAGCAGGTAAGGGTGGTTCACAAGCATCTGAGATTACTTAACAAGCTGAACATGGAGGTATAAATACCTCCATTCTGTGATGGCAAGGGGCTGCTGGGTCTTTTGCATCTCTTGTGAAGAAAGTAAGCCAGAAAAAACACTTCTGTCTCTTACTTGCACAACCCTAATATGTCAAAAAAGCAAATGGAACCTTTGCCAGACCCTTTTCCTTCCTGATGGCTCTCCAAGAAATGTATTACTTTGTCTGTGGGTGTTGAGCATTTGGAGATTTTTGGTGTTCAGATCACAGCAAGGGGAGGCATCCTCAACAAACTGACAAGAATAAACTGGCCTTTATACACTTGGGACTCAGATCCTAAGCAACACATTTATTTTTTGCTGGCATGGGCTGTGAGCATCAGAGGAAAGTCAGAGGGAAAGAAGCTAGCCTCTCACTCACAACACAGCTTTTGAAATCACCTTTGTAATCTGCTTTCCTTAGGGTCAGCCTCAAGATACACCTGACCACCAGCGACCCCTGGGCAACTCTACCAATGTGTACAGAAAGGACAGCCATGGTGTTCATCCTTATATAGATCAGTGCAGGTAGGCTACAGAGCATGTGTGATGGTGGCTACCATCAGCAGAGGTGACAGCTGAACAGCAGGTCTGTAACCCTCCAGGAGCTTCCCCAACCATGACCTAGGGGCAAAGGAGGTGGCACAGAGATGGCAGCATGCGTGTGACTAATGTTGACAGGGATGAGTAACTACTGACTCACCAGCTTTCATTGCTTTTCAGTTTGTTTTTGGAGGGTATTTGTCTGCCAGGCTGAAATCCAATGGCTTTTCTCCATGGGGAACAGGAACTGGGAACCAGCAAGGTGTTGGCTTATTTGGTTTCACTCCTGAATTCCTCCAACCAAACCGAAGGAGACCATCAGGAGAGAGGTAGAGTGGTAGAGTTCCAGGGTGTCAAAGCTGACACTACTGCATTTCACCACGTTTCACCCTATTTCTGATTCAAAGGGGCAGTGATTCAGAAAGCCTTAGGTCTCAGGCACAAGAAAGTGAATTTGGAGATGTTTTAAAAATAAGCATGTAATTAAAATGATTGTGGTATAATCCAGCTCTTAATTCTGGAGGGGATGTGGAAGAGGGGATGAAAGGAGAGGACAATGAATTTATAACCTGATTTCTAGCAAGGTATAAACTTACCACCCAGACTCCCACCCATTACACCACAGACAGGAAACCAGCTGGTGGAGGGGGCAGTGAATTTGTTGTTCCTTCTTGCAAAATGACTATGTGTGTTATTTATTTCACAGGCCTAACCATGACTGGTACAATTCTTCAATCTTGCCTCTTGCCTTTTTATGTTTTCAGATCAGCTATGCATTTCATCAGCCTCCTGCCCACTAGCAATCATAAAATATGAGCCTTTGTGGGAAAGCAGAGATGTAGAAAGAGTTTCTTATGAAATGGTGGCTGGGATTGTTCCAGACACCTCCGGCCAGCTGCTCTCCAGGCAGCAGCTTTGTGATACAAGGGACAGTAAACATCAGCTTTGAAAATTCAGACGGTTGGGCTTTTGGCTCCAGGCCCACTGAGCGAGTTCTCCTGACTACTGAGGCATGGCTCAGAAAATAAAAGGGCTCTTTAGTGCTGATATCTTTGGATGCCGCTGTGCAATATAGCTGGAATCGGTCCAGGGTATTCCTACCTGCTTTGCATCTCAGGCTGTAAAGCAAATCCAAACACACCACTGCTTTCCTGGTGCTCGGCTTTCATTAAATTATCTCCTGCAATTGATTCTGCCCTGTCCAACCTTGAACAATGCAATGTCACCAGGCTGCTGCATTGCTTGTGGTAACTAGAAATAGATGATATCACTGGTGGTGGTGACAGAGAGAGAAAAATTACCTTTTTTCCATTCCGCAATGCAGAAACTGTACCCATTTGCATAAATTCTACTTACAGAAATTCTGCACCTTGCACTTTCCTCCTGACTCTCTGTAATATCAGTGAGGTCAGAAAAAGGCAACAGTCATGTGCAAGGCACATGAGGCAGGACTGTTATATTCTTGAGGGCCTTACAGTCATGGTAAATGCATGGATGGAGACAAGAAAATGATCCTCCACTGGCTCCTATCCATAGAGAAAGTAAACAGACTGATTCTTCAGTCTGGAAAAGAGAATGAGGTGAAATCTAAAATCATGCAGCTTTCCATGTCCATCAGAAAGTGTGCCATTGATCACTGCAGGGCAGGAGCAGGGCAGACTGATTAAATAATCAGGCAGAAGATATTAAACAAACTAGAGGGAACACTCTTTCACAAAGCCCATAATTCATCGAGGAGAGTCACTGCCATAAATTTTTCACTGCCATAAATTCACCATCATAAACTTTTGGAATGCCGAAAGTACAAAGAGGTCAGCGAAAGAGATTGTGAACATTGAGCCTGAGAGGATAAGGTGGATTCACTGTGGAGAGTAACTCCAGAAATCCCTAACATACAGATTTCATTAGAAGTTAGGCAGGTTCCTGCTCTTTTGCCTCTTTTATTCTTTTCCAGCAGCTGCTACAAATAACTGTCAAAGACATGATGCTGTATTGATGGGCTTTAGATCTGACTCAGTGCAGTCATTCCTATGTGATTTAATGGACCGTCTCCTCTTTGGAGTAATTCCAATATCTTCAATGAATTTGAAGTAGGAATTATTTCCTACATGTTTGACAGTTCCTGCTTTGTTTCCATTTCAGAATTTCCTAAGGTTTAAAAGCTGCTCTTAGCCTCTGAACTTTTCTTTTGAGTTCATGTCATAGTTGTCTCAGTTGTGCTCAGCATTACCCTAAGACACCTATTAAAAAAAAATAAAAATCTACAGTAGTATTTATTAAATTGTCACAACAAATTGTGCCAAATGAGGGGCTGAAACTTTCTGACGTCTTGATAATGGGATGAGACTATACCACATTATTGTCTCTCTTGTTCTGAACATTTTTAAGTGCCTGGCAAGAAGGGACAGATAAGCACTAAAGGGCATATCCCTGTACCAATTATGGGAAATCTGGAAGTAACAGTTCAGGGGCTGGGTGCCACTTAATGGCCATAGCCAGCTGTCAGGTCCTGACCCCTTGAGGCAGCTCTCTTGTCCTCTGGTTGTTTCTGTAGAAGAGAGGGGACCTAGGAGTACTTCTGGCAAGGTGTGCCCCTGCCATGAATCACTTCTCAATGGGTGCACCACTTGTGTCCACTCCCTCATCCTAGTTTCCAATAAAAGGAAACCTTGAGCGTGAGGGTCCAATCAGATCTTTGTGCCTTTGCCTTCCAGCCTTTCTTACACTCTGCCTCCAACTGTCACAAATACCATGAACTTTTTGGGGCAAGCCCTGTCTTGTCCCATTGTTTGCACTGATACTGCCTACAGAGGCTCAGATGCCATTTGAACCTCCTATTCAACCTAAAGAACAATAACCTCCTGTTTATCTCAGAAGTGTCTCCACCCTTTATTATGGTAAGAGATATAATCGTCCTCTATAACCACAGGAGGAAATCACCTGGCTGAGGACACAGGTAATATGTGCACCACTGATCCTCTGTGGCCCTGCAAGGATAAGATGAAGTGCCTGCCCCTTGGCTTGCTTTAGAGGGAGGAGGCTGTGCAGCCCTGGGCACCCACGTGGTGGTGTACCTGGCAGTCAGGGGAACTCCTTAGTCATCAGGCTCTTGTTGCCAGCTCTTCCAGGTTTCAACTCCTCCGGAAGGAGTTGTTACAATTTGAAGGGGGAACTTTAGCCTAGATCCTGACTGCAAAGACTGAAAGTAAAATAAATTACCATTGAATGCAAAAGGAAAATAATGATAAGTCTATATAATTCATTGGATTGCTAATGGGGATATAGAGCAGAGGCATAAACAGTTCTTTTTCTCTTTCCCTCTTCTGTCGCTTCTGCTTATAACTTTCCTCTCTCTCTCTCCCCTGTGGTCTTGCCAGGGTATCTCTCTTTTGACTGCTGTGTGAGGGAATAGGAAGGAGAGAGGGAGCGGGGAGAGGAAGTGAATAGGTCCTCTGAATCTGTCCGGGGGGTCTGAGGAGTTTCTGTGTTGTTTATAAATTGTAATATATATATATATATATATATATATATATATATATAGTACATATATTGTATATTTTGTACATATATGGTATATATTTTGTATATATTCATTGCATTTCATATTTCTAGATTGTAGTTTGCTTGTATATGTAGCTTCATTTGCTTCCATCCCAAAATGAGCTGGTCTGGCAATTTTGTTTTGGAGGTAATTCCTCCAAATTAGTTGGGGGGTAATTTCAACCCACCACAGGAGTGATCTAGCAAAGCAGAGCAAAGATGTTATCATCTGTCCAGGCGAATGCAGTCATTGCACTGAGTGTTTAGCAGTATCCTGTACAATTTATCAAGAACTATGGTACAAGCTCAGGTCTCCATCTGTTTCCTGAAAATGAGCTGGAGAGTCCTTCCTCCTAGCTACTGTCTTGCTTTAAAAAACAAGTCTTGTGATTATATGGAGAGCCTCTGCAAAGCTGGAGCAGCAATTAAGCTGGGCTGTCTAATCTCACCTTGGCTTACTCTTTCACAATAGCCCTTTCTTATGATACTTGGCACTGGTAGAAGGAAATATTTATTGAAAGCCACCCTAATGGCCTGGCTCAAAAAAGACAGCAGATTTGGTTTTTGCTTCCCAAAATCAAGGCCACTAAAAGGGCAAAGAAGTTTGACAGAATAACTGAAAATAAAGATTGGCTGAACTTTACTGGGAAGGAACTGGGACTGCTCCTCCGCTGGTCAGTCAGGACAGGGTTAGAGATCTCTTATACCATCTGAAGAGCCACAAATCCATGGGCCCTGATGGGATGCATTGACAAGTGCTGAGAGAGCTGGCTAATACTGTTGCTGAACCTCTCTCCATGCTCTTTGAAAAATCATGGAGAACAGGAGAGGTGCCTGATGACTGGAAGAAAGCAAATGTCACTCCAGTCTTCAAAAAAGGCAAGAAGGAGAACCCAGGCAACGACAGACCAGTCAGCCTCACCTCCATCCCTGGAAAGATGATGGAGCAGCTCATCCTGGAGGTCATCTCTAACCACATGGAAGACAAGAAGGATATCAGAAGTAGCCAACATGGATTTACCAAGGGGAAATCCTGTCTAACTAATCTGATAGCCTTCTATGAAGTTATGACCAAGTGGGTAGATGAGGGAAGAGCAGTGGATGTCATATATCTTGACTTCAGTAAAGCTTCTGATACTGATGATACAAAACTGGGGGGGTTGGCTGACACCTGTCAGGCTGTGCAGCCATCCAACATGACCTGGACAGGCTGAGAGCTGGATGCAGGCAAACCTCATGAGGTTTAATAAGGACAAGTGCAGGGTCCTACATCTGGGGAAAAATAACAACAGGCACCAGTACAGGTTAGGGGCTGCCCTGCTGGAAAGCAGCTCCACAGAGAAAGACCTTGGAGTGCTGGTGGACAGCAAGTTCTCCATGAAACAACAATGTGCTCTTGTGGCCAAGAGAGACAATGGGATCCTGGGATGTATCAAGAAAGGTGTGTCCAGCAGGTCTAGGGAAGTTCTTCTACCTCTCTACTCTGCCCTGGTGAGACCACACCTGGAATACTGTGTCCAGTTTTGGGCTCGCCAGTTGAAGAGAGACAGAGACCTGCTGGAGAGAATCCAATAGAAAGACACGAGGATGCTTAGGGGACTTGAACATCTCCCCTGTGAAGAGAGACTGAGAGCCTTGGGGCTGTTTAGTCTTGAGAAGACTGAGGGGATCTGATCAATGTGTATAAATATCTGACGGGTGGGTGTCAAGTGGAGGGGGCCAGGCTCTTCACAGTGGTTCACAGTGATCAGACAAGGGACAATGGGTTCAAACTTGAACATAGAAGATTTCACCTCAGCATGAGGAGAAACTTCTTTACAGTGAGGGTGACAGAGCACTGGAACAGGCTGCCCAGGGGGGTTGTGGAGTCTCCTTCTCTGGAGACTTCCCAAACCCACCTGGATGCATTCCTGTGCATCCAGTGATCCTGCTTTGGCAGGGGGGTTGGACCTGATTATCTCTTGAGGTCCCTTCTAACCTCTGATATACTGTGGTACTGTGATACTGTGTGATACTTCTGACCACCCTCAGTCTCATGGCAATGAAGAAGATTGCAGCTCAGCCCCAAAATCCGGAATGGAGTGGTACTGAGCCAGCCCTGCTAGCATTCAGCAGAGCTGATTCTCTGGGTTATGTTTCCAAAACCAGTTGTAAGTACATGTATATCTTCCATGTAGCTCTACCTTCCCCGGAAATTCATGACAGTTGATTAAACGGATCTTGAGATTCTCTCTCCAAAGGATATTTGATTAAATGAAACTCATTTCTAATGAGAAACAGAACTATAGCAAAGAGTTGATGGTTCTTTGCCCTCTGGGGATGTCTGATTTCATGTAGCTATTTACTTCAGCGCAGACAACTGTACTATCCCTTTACTATTAGTGCAGACTTGAAGTTCAATACTTATCCATAGATAGTAGTGATAAGCTCATTCTGAGACTCATTACATCAACAGGAAATTTTCCATTGATTGTGAAGGACTTTGTCCCAGTGTTAGGAAAGGGTATTTAGTGGAAAGAGATTCTTCCAGTATGCAACTATCCATCCATCTCTTATCCACACAATTGCTGTAATGACCATCTCTCACACATCCCAGCTCTGCCACTATTTCTTCTCACCCTCTGAGACTTGACTTGCATTTGAGACTTTCACCTGGCTGGCTTACTTTCCTCTGGTTCCAGTTTTTAAAATGCACTATTTAGCTTATCCTGCAGCCTAGTTTGTCACAGGAGAAAATCCTCTTTTGTTGAATTATTATATCAACCAGATGCTCCTTCCAATATGCTGTTGCTCATCCAGAATCTGAATGGAGCTGAGCCAAGCTGAATGATTCCAGGAGTGAGTTTGTCCTTACAAAGCAACTCCAGCTGAGAGATTAAATATTAGATGGGCACTTACAGTTGGGAGATTAATGGCAGTGCTTCAAAATGGGTGGCCCTTTTGCCCAACCAGTTCCCGCTAGTAATGCCAGGAAGTATATCACGCATCACCACTATCTACCAGTAACAATTTCTGTCTAGCCACCAAGACCATTTTAAAACGAGAAATACTTCTAGTGCTATCTCCTGTAGCCAGGGCTTGTACTTGCACAGGGAGTTCGAGGCTCTGTGTAAGCTGTTGTTAATTCTTTGGTAGCCCCTGGTCATATCTGTGTTGCTGCTGCTGTATTTTCAGCTATGTGTTGTGACAAAAAAGCTAGTTGGTGTTACAGAGAACAGTTAACCCAGCTGTTGAAGCCCTGCAAACTCAGATGGGAACCTTTGACTGAATAGATGATTTGAAACTCCTTGGTAGCTCTGCCATCAGCTTCTGAACCAGGTCCCTCCAGTATGATTGAGTAAGCCTGGCAAACACATCTTGACTAAACAGTCTGAACATGGAGCTAAGATTGTGCTTTTTCTGGACCTTCTCTACTCAGTGAATGTGGGAGAACAATGCAGAAAAGTGTGATTTTGAGAAGCAGTCGTGCCTTCAGAAGGGTAAGAAGTCCTCCAGGTGGGACTAAGCTGGTCTGGTCAACTACCCAGGGTGGCAGTACTGAAGGGAGCAGTGTTTATGTTATAGTGCTTTGGTTTTGCTTACTCAGCTGTAAGCAGGGTGGAGATGCTGAGGACAGGATGAGGGAGTTGGGGTTGTTCAGCCTGGAGTACAAAAGGCTCTAGGAAGACCTTATAGCAGCCTTATGGTATTTGAAGGGGTCTGGAGGATAGCTGGACAGGGACTTCTTACAAAGGCGTATAGTGACAGGACAAGGGATAAGGGCTTCAAACTGGAAAAAGCTAGATTCAGATTAGGCAATTGGAAGCAATTCTTCACTATGAGAGGGATGAAGCACTGGAACAGGTTGCCCAGAGAAATTCTTGGGGCTCCAACCCTGGAAATCACAGAATCATAGAATTGTTAGTGTTGGAAGGGAGCTCAAGGATCATTTAGTTCCAAGCCCCGTGCCATGGGCAGGGACACCTCACACTAGATCAGGTTGCTCACAGCCACATCCAACCTGGCCTTAAAAACCTCCAGGGATGGGGCTTCAACCACCTCCCTGGGCAACCTGTTCCAGTGTCTCACCACCCTCATGATGAAGAACTTCTTCCTAACATCCAATTTGAATCTACCCATTTCTAATTTTTTCCATTCTCCCTAGTCCTATCATTACCTGACACCCTAAATGTCCCTCCCCAGCTTTCTTGTAGGCCCTCTTCAGATACTGGAAGGCCACAAGAAGGTCACCTCGGAGCCTTCTGTCTTCCAGACTGAACAGCCCCAACTCTCTCAGTCTGTCTTCAGAGGAGAGGTGCTCCAGCCCTCTGATCATCCTGGTGGCCCTTCTCTGGATACGTTTCAGCACCTCCAGATCCTTCTGCTCCAGAACTGGACACAGTACTCTAGATGGGATCTCTCCAGAGCAGAGTAGAGGGGGAGAATCACCTCCCTCAACCTGCTGGATATGCTTCTCTTGATGCAGCCCAGGATGTGAACAGTACTATGTCTGTTATGAATTGCCACCAGTTGATGGTACATTGATTCCGTTGATCAGAATTTTTGTTTTATGAAATGGACACAATTTTATTATGTAAGTACATAAACAAGGGTAGTGTCATCTTTGCTTGTTCTTTATTGCCTATTCCAGCATTTGAAGGCCTTCCTACACAGATATACCACTGTATCTGTAACAGGGTAACAGAGCCTACATCAAGCTACTGGACCTACTTACAAGAGAAGAAGAGCCATCCCTTATTATTTTAACTGACACCATACCTTGTCAAATTAGCATAGGAATGTCCGCAGGGAGAGTAAGAGCAGATTATATGCAATTATATGTTTGCATTTCATATACACACACTAATTTATTTTACTAGACCTAAATACATGAGTCAGGACATACCTGAACCATGTACACTTATAAACTCATAGAATGGTTTGGGTTGGAAAGGACATCTTCTATTCAACCAGTTTGCTCAAGGTCCCATCCTACCTAGCCTTGAACACTTCTAGGGAGAGGACATCTACAGCTTCCCTGGGCAATCTGTTTCAGTGCCTCACCACCTTCAGTGTAGATGTCTTCCTAATATCCAGTCTAAATCTATCCTCCTTAAGCTTAAAGCCATTCCTCTTCATCCTACAAGCTCTTGTAAAATTACTCCCCAGCTTTCCTTCAGGTACTGGAAGATTGCTATAAGGTCTCCCCAGAGCCTTCGCTTCTCCAGGCTGAAGAGCCCCAACTCTCACAGCCTGTCCCCCATAGGGGAGGTGCTTCTGCCTTCTGATCATCTTTGTGGCCCTCCTCCGGACCTCCTCCAAGAGTCTGACGTCCTTCTTGTGTTGCAGGCCCCAGAATTTGACACAGTACTCCAAGTGGATTCTCACAGGAGCAGAGAGGAAGAGTCACCTTGCTGGTGACCTGCTGGTCACACTTCTTTTGGTGCAGCCCAGGATATGGTTGGCCTTCTGGGTTAGAGGCACACATTGCCAGCTCATGTTGAGTTTTTCATCGTCTGAAATGCCCAAGTCCTTTTCCTCAAGACTTCTCTCAAGCCATTCTCCACCCAGCCTATATTTGTGCTTGAGATGCATACACACACACCCGTTTTCACTCTTGCACACACATACATGCATGCATGTATGTACTTATACACATACACTATCTCCAAGTGAATATCAAGGTTCTGCCCCTGTCTGTTACAAAACAAAGGCAGTGTTTCTAACCTCAAACAGCTGCAGATAACTAGTATGCCCTGTTGTGGAACTGATTGTTTTGCTTTAGCTGTGGGATGGCTCCATTTTAAGGCAGCACAAAAGGAAATTAAACATTTGTCCTCTTTCTTTGCTGTTCTTCTAATTTCAGGGCTTTGTGATATGTTCACCACCTCCTGGGCTCCTTCCGTGGGATGTCAGTTCTGCAGTTTGTCTAGATTACAAATTGGTTTGCTTTGCAGTTTTGTAGCTTGAACCAGAACTGCTAGTGGGAAGCTCAGATGAATAAAATGAAAAAGACCCTCCAGGCACCACACGGATTTATAGCACAGATTGCCAGTGCCACCTAGAAAACAGAACGAGATCAAACACTAATCCATCGATGTCTGCAGGATGCTATGGAATCCAACATAGACAAAAATGGATGCATCAGCCTTTTTAAAATGTTACATTTCTCATGCATCAACAGAACAGAAGGATACAGACTGGATGTCTCAAGGCATTACAAGACTCCTATATATGCTTGCACATCTTCACTGAATATAGATATTTCTGCAGTGAAGTTGCTGTGGGTATGTTTTGTCTTAAGGCAAATTGCATTAAAATTCTCCACATTTTGCTACATTTTTGTAACACATTTTCCTGTATAGCAGAGTTCTGTATGTAAGAGCCTTTGGTGACATTCCCCTGCAAACCAAAATGCAACAGATGTGATGAAAGCTGTACACATTTATATAATCCCAGACAGTAGATTTATGATTTAATAAACACCACAAGAAAAAAAAATCAGCTAAAAAAAACCCTCCAGCCCTGCCAATCTGCTGAGACCACCTAATTGCTCCAGAGCTCAATAAGAAGTCACAGTTTAATATAAACCCCACCTGGTGTTTGCTCACCAGTGCTGCTTTGTACATCTCTGTTGCCCAGGATGTCTGAGATTGTATCGTTCCAAGCCTTTTGATTATGCTCAATCTAAAATTAAGGGTTCCAAATTCTAATTTGCAGTGACTCTGTTGTGTGAAAGGGCCTTGGGACGAGCAGAAATAGAAATGAGGCTTATAGACCTATGTTTTAAACCATTTATTGTCACGACAGTGTATAGTCTCAATTCTGCAAAACTTCTTTGCCTGTAGTTAAATGTATGTTTAAGATAATTTATTTTTTCCAAGTGTAAACATGAATTTCAATCTATATCTACATGGAAGAGCTTCACTCAAGTCATAAGGCAAAAATGTGATAACCAAGCTTTCATAGCAGTCAGAATGACACAGTTCTAAACAATATGATTCACAATTCTAATCAATATAATGTGACATATAATACAGCTATTGTCATAGGTGGAGTGGAGCATTTCTGGTGCAACAGAAAGATTGACATTGAAAGCTAATGGAAGAAAAATAAAAAACTCCTAAATCATACCAATAGAAGACACAAAAATTACAGTTGTCATAGTGTTAAGAACTCTAGAAAACAAAATACAAAACTCTCTGTCTAGCCAACACAGAAAATGGGGCAAAAGTGTGAAACCAAAGATGAGCATAAATTCATTCCAATTTCTCCCAGAAGAAGGGAAAAGGAGGAGATTAAATCAGCTGTATTGAAAGAGAAGGAATCCAATGCACATGAAGTGGAGCAGGACAAAAGTAAATTGAGCCCAGCCCACACTACTGGTACTGAAAAATGGACAGTCTTTTCTGAAGGAGAACTTGATCTGAATACAAGTAAAAGGAGTTCTCTGTTAGATTTAAGAGGAGAAGGAAAAAACCTCATGGACAGACCACAGGAACAAAAAAGCCTGATTTAACTGTAACAAACTACAGTGAATGCAGCAGGTGGAATAATGACAGGGAGGTCTAAGTGGATAAGAGGATAGTGTAGGATCCAGCAAAAGCAGCCTGTTAAGACATTTCATTACACCTAACACGGTGCCTTTGGCTTGTTGAGCCATTTGTTCCCTCTTTGTTGTGAGCTTCATCTTTATACTAGTTTGATACTAAGTTTTGTCTATATAGATGCTACAGGATCTGAGAAGGTAAAAATGGGAGAAATGTGACAGAAGTTATCATTTGCTTCTCCAGCCAAAGTCTCCCAGAGAAGTGCTGGATATCCTATTGCTTCAAATGTTTACACACTGGGTGCAAAATAGACAGCTGTGTACGAGCTTGCCCTGGCAAAGGAGTGGAATGGGTAACCTCATCTACCCTTTCAGCTTCTGAGCTTTGATGATTCATATTTTGCAATAGCACCTTTTCTCATAAATAAGAGCAGGTTTAGCAAGTGGAACCAGTTAGCCTTTAAGCACAAACTAAATGCATGCCTCCTAACAAAAGGAAGAGCTTGAAGTCAAAGAGCAAACCCCTCTTGCTGTGAAATGCTTTCCAGAGTTTAATTTCACATGTAGGACCAGTAGCATTCACAGCAGGAAGGCAGAATGAGTCATGTGAGGATGTCGGGAATTAGGATGAGAAAGCTTTGCAAAAATACTCATAACATAAATTGCTTATCATCCTGTCCTTTGTTCTTTGACTTTGGCCCTGTATCCTGTTCAAAGGAAAGAGAAGAACCAGGAGGGTGCTAGACTGAAGGCAAACAAAAAAAAAAACAACAACAGTCTTACCATCCTGAAAGGCAGAACAATAGTTTCTCTTTCAGTGTTGCAGTGCAAGACGAAGGAGAGAAAATTGTATTTTTAGAAAGTAAGACTGCTTTTTTTGTTGCCCTGCTTCTGTGTGGATTTATTTGAGAAAGGAGAGAGAGAAGAAACATCATTCTAGTTTGACAGAGTTCCTACCTGGTTTCAGAGCCCTTTGTACTATGCTACGTGATAAAGTGCAAGGCATAAGGTGTTTACATGTCTTGGCAACAACAGAAACTAAGAAAAACCTCCATCCAGTTTATCTCCAGTTTGATCCTGCTTTACCACTGATATCACTGACAGCCCAGGTGAGAGAAAACAAGCCATGGACGTTTTGTCTGGCTCATCTCAGGGCATGAACACACATTCTCAAAACAGCTTACACTGGTTGCCATTTCACAGGGGCTTTTATTCCTGAAAACTACCTTTCCAAGTAGTTTGGGCACATACCTTATGAATCAAAAAACCCCCTGAAACTCTTCGTACTAATTTTCTCTGGATTGGGTAGTTGAAATGGTGTCTTCAGGCAATGGCAGAATAGTCACAATTAGGGAACACGTAGAAGGATCAATCCAAGCTGCTTATATTTTTTTTTGGGGGGGGGGGGGGGGGTGTTGGTTGCGTTTGGTTTGTTTTGGGTTGTTTTGGTGTTTCTAAGGACTGATGTTGTCATATGTATCTTCCCCCACCCCCCCCCACCCAATCTGTTTATTACTGTGTGTGGGTAGAAGGAAATACAGGCATAGATACATTTTCTAAAATGTGCCTGTTTTAAACAAGGCACCATGTACCAAATGCTGATTGAAAGAGCACAAAGTCCAACATTCCTCTCCAGTGCTATCTCAGCACAGATCCTGATACACACGTAGGATAGTATCTGATTAACATTTTCAGAGAAAGGGAGAGTGATTTTCTTACTGATGTGGTAGGCAATTTATTTTGTTGTGAATCAATGAAACCAGGACAAACCCAATCTATACTAGCATAGTTTATCCTCCTTTGTAATGCGTATTCCTCATCTGCTTTTGCTGCTTCCTGTGAAGCAATTGCTTTAGACAATATTCTTCCCTGATTCAGAGTAAACAGTGTCCTGCCAAGTTTCAGGAAACATGGAGATGTCTCATTGTGGTGGAAGTCAGTCGGTTCGCTTTACTGAGTGCAGCCCAGTGTTTTCTTCCTCTAGTAGAGGGCAGTCAACTGCAGGAGCAGTGCAGAAGCCCAAGAGACCTTTTCCTCCCCTCCCCATCCCATGGTAGTTGTCCATCCCAGGGTGAAATGAGGGAGAAATGCTCCCCACATCATCCAGTGATATTTAACACCAGCCTGTGCTGGGACAAGTGGCCAGACTTCACAGAGATCGGGAAACAGAGGCCAACAGTGAACATGTCACAAAGGTGTTCTAATAGACTCTTGTTCTGGCTCTAAAATGTACAAATAAGCAAGACTTATGACATTTGGGCTTTCCTATTTACTTTGGATATCTCCAAAATGGGTGCCATAAACTCGTCTTCCTTGATGCCTTCTCTGCTGTGGCATGGGAAGAGTAGTCCAATGGTAGTTCCCTTTACTTTCTCCTGTCCGCAGCAAGTTCCTAAGGAACTGAGCAAAACAGTTCCCCAGCGGGTTGGCCTGGGGATAAGTGAGTCATTGTTTGGGAAATAGGTCTGTCATATGTGGGGACTCTCTGCTTTCACAGAGGTCAGAGAAAAGGAAGGTACAGCACCCCATGACAACCCAGGGAATTTGGAGATGGAGGAATTAAGGGGTATGGATCTTTAATTCAGAGCAGATTGGAAAGACAGTACTGGAAAATGGATCTGTATTTATAGACATACTCCACAGCACAGGGATCATAGCACTTCACTCAGCAGTGGGAAACAGGAACATCCATATCCTAGATGTAGGTTTGGTTTTTGCAGTTTTAGTGTGGGGTTTGTCTTATTTAACTTCTGGCATGCATACGTAAGCCAGTAAGAATAAGCTTCCTTTGTAGTCAATGGAAAGAAAGGAGCATTTCCAAGCCCTTGTTCACCTGATCCATTGTAAAAGACTTTTGCGGGCTGAGATAAATTGAACTTCTAGTGTCTTTCACCTGGGTAATTGTTGTCTAATCCTCACAAGGTAAAGCATTTCATAGACCTATAGTGACTCTCCAATAAATGAGAGCTTCTAGAAAGTGTCTCAGTAAAGATAATTTTTACTTTATTAGACAGATTCTTTCACTAAGCAACACTTTTTAGATAATCTCTTGAACACAACCTATCTTGCACCACAAATTAGCACTAAAGGTGACTGCTGGCAGGGTCATGTGTCTATAAATGAGATCTACACTTGGATATTCTGCCCAAATCCCCATCCACATTATTACCATTGCAGAGAAGCACTGCAGGGGCACTGAACTTTGCCTACCAAAGTGGCTGAATGTGCTTGTCCAACAACCCATCGCCTCAAAGTCTGACTTGTAACATATATGAATTTCAGAAAGCTGAGATGGCATCAAAACCCATCTCTTCCTGCTGGCACACTGGATCACAGGATGGTGTGGAGCTCCAGATGCTCCAGGTGGATCACATGCACTCTTAGAGGGTTCCTTTGAAGAGGGTGCAATCAGAACGACAGGGCCTGGGTGACCTGCCTTACCTCCTCTAGCTGTCAGCAGATCAGAGGATCCTCTGACCAACTGTACCTGCATGGCACGTTGTGGGATGGGAAAGATACCACCACTCTGCATTGTAGATGCATTAAGAAAAGGTGAATATGGAAGGAGCCAGGTGGGAGCTTCAAGTTTTAACACATAGCATCTGGCAGGTCTGAGGAGTGCAGCTGATTGTTTCAGGGAGGAGTTGTGATTAACATATTTGAGCTGGAAGGACAGGTTAGTCATGCACATGGCCTAAAGCAAGGAAGAAGCAGAGATGAAAGATTCAGAATTTCAATGAGACAAGAGGTGCAGCTAGATACACCCTAAGAAAGAAAAACCCAAACTTCACTTTGGGAAGGGCAGTTTGCCCTGGTGTAAGTACACAAACAACTGAACTTCCACAAATGGCACATTTACCTTGGCCCCCTATCAGCAGTGCACACATTTCCATCTCCCACTTAGCCAGAGGAGGCTGCTCACTTCTGATACAGCCTGAAGTGAGGTGAGCACAGTTGCAGCAAACAGCCTTCCCTCTTCTATCCTCAATGCTTTTGTATTAGTGGGTGTGTGTCCAGGGCATATCCCATAGATTTTTGTCTTGAGAGGTTAGTGCTGCTGGCTCACAAACTGACCAGATGACACATGTCACATGTAACTGAATGACGCTAAATAGTCAATATTACTAGTTTTCCTATTGGATGGGCTATTGGATCCATGGAAATCTTGAAGACTATTGGTAATCTGCTGATTCATATGTTTAGAATCCACTCCTTTAGGAGTTCTTTCCAGACAATTGCAGGAGAAGTTGCCTGTCCTTTGTGGGAGAGAACAAGCAGGGCTATCATCATCCAAGTGATCTGAAAAGGAGGTGAGTTAAACTAAATCAAAGTAGAGATCTGGTTCTAACCCACACCTAGTCATGTGAGTTAATCTTAACTTCCATTATGGAAATACAAGTAAGGGGATGAGCACACTGTTATCTGTGGTACTTTTCTGGATCCTTTCTCTTAGCCAGCACTGCACAAAAGACTGACTGAGACCATGAAACTGCTGTCTCTGCCTTGAAGTAACTGCCTGACAGAGTAGTAAGCGCTGGCAGCTCATACACAATAACATGTCATACAGGGAAAACTTAATTGTCAGCCTGTATCACTACTGACAAAGTTTTGCTTTCTACACACTAGATGGACAGACAAGCCAAGGAGAGATTGAGAGTTTGAGCTAGCTCTGTAGTGACAACCTGTCCTACTCACACAGAGACACTATCCCAATCACAGAGGATCAGAAAAACCAACTACAGCTCTCTGAATTTCTGTATGAAGCAATCACAGTTGCACAACTCATAATTGAGTTTACTGCACTTAACTCTGCTCTTTATTACAGTGTTGACTAATGGAGTCTTACTTTAGAATAAACCCTGCTTCTGGTAACATTGGGGTGTTAACATAATTATTCATTGCCTGTGGATTGTGCTTGTGCCAATGCTAAAGAGCAGATGTTAACAGTGAAATCTAAAGAGTTTATTATAAGAAAAATAATTAGCTTCCTGTTCTGTAGGAACAAGTCTGTTGTCCACCAGACTAATTAGAACATCAGTCAGTCTTGTGTCATGTTGTAACCAGGTCTCTGAAATGTTATTTTTTTTAAGATTCAAAGGCCTGACAATGAGGCAACTCATCTGGATATCATATGAAAAGTCTGACTGCTTTCATTTATCCCAGTACTACCCTATTCACTGAAATGTCATTATGCAGCTAAGATGTTTCTATAATAATTTTTGTTCTTATAACTTTTATGTGCTATGGTTATAACAGCATTTTATTTTTATTTCTGTAGAGTTTACAAGCTCCTGTATGCATAGACAGAAAAAAACTTTTCTAAAATCCAGGGAAACTTGAAGCTGAAGTCCAAAACAACAAAAGGAGGTAGGCTCCACTTTAGAAAAGACACTAAAGATACGGTGATGTAGAAGCACCAAGGAAAACAATGACCAAACATTCAACATGTGGTAACAGTTTTAAGGCACGTGAAAGATTGTTGCAAATAGGAAAGGTATTAATCTTCCTTCCAGTACTCTTGTTATATAGGATGACATTTAACCTGCAGTAACCAAGATTTCATTGAAACATGAAGAACTTTCTAATTGCACAGACAATGAAGCTGTGGAATAGACTTTCTAGGAACACTGCAGATAACTTTTTCCCTGAGCAAGTTAGCCATGGGATGAGATTAGATGACCTCTAAAAGTTCCTTCTGCTTCATGATTATCAGGATATAGCCTACAAGCAGTCTGTCAATGCAGTGAAACAGGCACATTCTGCTATGGTGGGTGAGGGTCAGAAGAAAGTAGAATTGCAGGGTCAATGGGACAGGAGTTGGTGGGAGGCTCTAGTCATGACATATCAGGAGAGATTAGGTGACAGCAAAGGACCACAGGAGCTATTATGGGACGAGATTTGGGCTCAAGTGGGTTCTAAAATGCAGTTTTAAAGAATCTCTGTTGTAAAAGAGTTTGAGTCCACAGGCTATATTTGAAAAGCAGGCCTTTATCTGACTACAGTGTGGTGCAAACACACAAAAGGAAACTAGTGACTGACAGAGATGGGTCCAATTCCAATTTCTTCAGTTGCATGCTGTTGAGAGCCAATCACCTTCACATAAAGCTTTATCTGGAAAGCACAATGGTTAACGGATAATGGTGGTTTATTTTTCAAATCAGCTCCCTGCTCACACAGGAATTTTTATAGATGGCAATGAAAACTAAAATACTCAAGGTAGGACCTATCACTTTAAAACATGCCATACAAAGTATGAGGGAGGGAAGTGTGGCCAGACACCCAGATATTTGGATGTGCTGTCTGCTTTCCAGAGAGCTGTCAGCTTCTATGCTGAAGCATCACCAAATCTTTTACTACATCAGCTCAAAGAGGCAGGCCAAAGGAGCACAGATTTTTTCATATGAATCTCTCCTCAGGTCCGTGTTGTGCAATGCAGGTTTCTGTTCCTCTTCTTGCAGTAATAAGCTGCAACTGCTGCTTCAGGGATTCTACAAAGGGTGCAGTTTATGTAATATCCATTTAGAAATGACAAAGCTTTCTTTTCTGGGCCTTTCATGTAGTAGTCCACCCACATGCAGGCAGTGCACATAAATGACGTATCACCCAGGGGCTGAGACTTGCTGCAGAAATTGATAGTAAGCTGTTGTTATTCTAATTATGTGGCTGTCTTCCTTAATTAAAGCTATGCCACAGGTCATTTACCCTGGTGCAGAGTCCACGAACATTAATCCTGGCAGTGTTTTGGGATCAGAGAGTTCTCATTAGCATAGGATTGGCTGTGAGGGAAGTATAATCATCTGAAGCCCTTTACAAAGGAATGAAAATTAGCATCCATGCCTCCCGTGTACTATTGACATAGTGAATTATTTTACTGGCTAGAAATGAAAATGAGCACAATGACATTCATATTTGCAGCTCAGGCTGTACTCTGTTTGCAGTGGGGATTTGTGTGTGTGTGTCTCTAGCCACAGCCAGAAACTCCAATTACCGTCTTTGATGGCTCAGCAGCTCTTGAAGCTCACACTCCTCCCCATGCAAAGCACTGCAATCTGTTTACAGTGAAGTAATGACTGAGAATAACAAATAGACTTTATAATGCTTTATTAATCTTGGTGTGCTTCACTCAGAAGCACAGAGCCCCATATTAGGAATGGATTTAGGTTTGGGAGTGGCTTCTGAACTCCTTTCTTATAACAGAAATAACTCTCCAACTTGTCTAATCAAGCAGTGTTTGAACTTTGGTCACAAATCGTACTTCAGGAGGTATCTTTGGTTTTGCAAAGACTGAAACAGGTTTCAAGAAGAGATTAAATGACTGTTTTTTATCAGATTCCTCAGCACTGATTCCACACATAATCAAGAACGTCATCCTCCCTGTGATAGGACAAGGAGCAATGGATGTAAGCTGCAGCACAGGAGGTTCCACCTCAACATGAGGAAATTTCTTTACTGTAAGGGTCACGGACCACTGGAACAGGGTCCCCAGAGGATGTGGGATCTCCTTCTCTGGGGACTTTCAAGGCCTGTCTGGATATGTTCCTCTGTGACCTGAGCTAGATCGTATGGTCCTGCTCTGGCAGGGGGGTTGGACTCGATGATCTCTTTGGGTTGCTTCCAACCCCTGACATCCTGTGATCCACAGTTATTCAAAAAACACCCCTCCACATTGATAAGCTCACAGTGATCACCCATGCTAGAACCAAATAAAGGGACACCACCCCCAGCAAACGAAGCCAGATTTCTCTCACACCGTTGATTGCGCCTTACATGATTGTAACAGCACAGAAGTAATAGACGCAGTTTTACAACAGGAGCTGTTTTTCCAAAGAGCTGAGTTACTTGGAATACTTACTTCTCTGGCATAGTTCTTAGCCTGTTCAAAAGCCAAACATGGCCAAGAGTACTGTGGCTATAATTTTGGAAATTCATTTCCAGAACAAAGACTTATGCTCCTGATAGTAACATTGTCCTGATAGGACATTGAGCTGCAATGTAAATGAGCATAATATATCACTGGCATGTATCAAAACATTGTATTATTTGACAGAAATATGGTCAGACTAGTTCTTCTTAAAGTGGAAAAAGTCAGGGACTGGCAGGATAAGTCCTGTTTTTCTCAGAATTAAAGAAGCTGGTTCTAAGGTATGATCCTTCTGGCAGTATTTACTGGAAGAAGGCAAAAAACAACTACACAATATGTACATGAAAAATGAGAAAAATGGCTATTGATCTTAAGGGATTAATTTAGATTAGGATAAATCAGTCTGCAGTAAAGCAATTTCATTTCTATTTAATTATATTGTTGATAGGATTACCAGTAGCACTGTATCCAAGTAGTTCACTAGCACAGAGGTGTTATTACCAACATCATAATTTTACAGATGAAGAAATGGAAGTCCAAATTCTCAAAGCTATTAACGTACACAGATAAGGTATCTCAACAGAGTGACTTGCACTATGGTGGGTCAGGAAATCAAATTCAGCTTTCTCACTCCCTCAGCAGCACTCAGATAACTGGTCCAAGATCTGCTTTCAGTGGGATGGTTTTGCTCTTGCTACAATAAAAAAAAAAAAAGAATAATTTTAACCAAAACCATATGGTGTTACTAAGTTCTATCCTGTATGGCTCCAGGAACTGTTCAATCTCACTTCCATTCTGAGGAAAGTAACATGCATTCTTTTTGAACATTCAAAGTAATCCCACGTGTGTGTGTGTGTGTTTGCCAATAGCTCACAACTAATTTATTTTCAGAGGTATATCTCTACTTTTAACAGCCATTTGCTCCTGCCCTCCAGGCATGATCACACAGTAATTCAAACCCACCATATTGGCATCAGCATTATATGACCTTCAGGGTGAGAGGACAGTGAAGGTTGTAGACACTTCCACAGAGTATCTGAATGACATGATAGGAGGCCTGGAACTGGCAGAGACTCCTTGCTCAAGTGGGAGCTGAATCTGTTTTGAGTCTCATGGTTCTAAGGTGTTTAATCTGTTTTCCAGTTTTGGCTGGGAAAAAAAATAAAAAGAAAAAAAAAAGTTGAGACATCAGCTAACAATACAATGGTTTGGGGAGGCATAAATTAAAACACTCCCCACTGTTGTCTGTAGTTGAACTTTCATTGGACATCAAAACACTTGTAAGCCATGAAGTTCTGTGCCATGTGAAAGCAAAGGAAGAAATCCCGTTGACTTTAATGGCCTGCTAATATGACTGTGGGGCGGGTAGGTAGCAGTTGCTGAGTTTAGTCTGCAAGTCCATCCCCTAGTACTTCTGAGACAGTATTTAGGGGAGGTTCCTGATGACTGGGAAAAGGCAAATGTCACAATGTGTTTGTGAAGAAAGGCAAAGAGGATCTCACCTGGAAGGTCTCACCTTTCAGTCCCTGGAAAGGTTATGGAGAATGTTTCCAGGCACACAAAGGATGAAAAGGTGATTTGGAACAGCCAGAATGGATTTACCAAGGGCAGATCATGCCTCATCCACTTGGTTTTCCTCTATGATGAGATGGTTGTCTCAGGGGACAGTGGGAGAACAGCAGATGTTGACTTTAGGAAGAATTTTGGCAGTCTGCCATAGTACGCTTGCAACTAAATTGATCAGATTTGTATTGCAGAGGTGGACATATCTATAAAGTGGGATAAAATTTGGTTGCACCATTGGATTCAAAGGCTTGTGAAGAGCAGTACAAAGTCCAACTAGCACCCAGGTCATGCAACAACGGTGCAACTCTGGGCTAGACAGCACTGTTTAATGTCTTTATCAATGGCCTGAATGATAGGATTAAGTGCATTCTCAGCAAATTCATGGATGATACAAAATTAGGGAGACCAGAGGCGGGGTTGCTGTTCAGAAGGAAAACAATCAGGCTGGAGAAATGAATTGGTAAGATCCATAAACTTCAACAAAAGCAAAGTACGACATCTGCAATAGAGGCTCCGGTGTAGGCTCCAGTAAAGGCTGCTGGTCAGCTGAATAGGAAGCAGCTTTGCAGAGAGAAGGATTTGGGTGATTTGTTCACGAGCAGGTTGAATATAAGCCAACAGTGTGCCTTTTCTGCAATGAGGGTGAGCCCCATAACAGTGTCTGTCAACAAAAGTGTAGCCTAGTGTGGTAGTTTTAAGCTGTGCCTTGAAAATTTTCCACAGATCCTGAATAGAAAGTAGTAGAATGTAAATAAATCACCATTGGGTGAAAAAAGGAAAATAATAAGTTCTAACTGATCCCATTGGACAGATAACAAACATAAGCTAGTTTTGTAGACTAACTTTCACTCTCTTTTCACTTCCTTTGCTCTGCCTGGTGCTTCTGCTGGTTTTTGCTGACCTTGGATGCATTGCTTTGTTGTGGCTGAGTACTAACAAACAACTCTCCGCTCTTTCTCTTGTCCCTTGTGTACAAGGGGGTAGGAAGGGGAGAAGGGAAGGGGAAGCTATTAGTAGCACCCTGGTTCTGGCCAGGGAGGATCTTCTGCTTTTTATAAATTGTAAATACCTGTAAATATTGTAAATATTGCGTATTTTGTACATATTCATTGCATTTCATTTCTAGATTGCAGTTTTACTTGTAAACACAGCTTCATTTGCTTCCAACTGAGCTGGTCTGGCAATTTTATGTTGGGGGGTAATTTCAACCCACCACACCTAGCCATCAGGTCAGCATCAGTAATCACTACCCACTCCTAAGAACTTGGTGAGATTACATCTAGAGTATTGTCTCCAGTTTCAGACATACAAGAACAAGCCCAGAGGAGGGCAGTCAGGGTGGTAAGGAGTTGGAGCACGTAGCATACAAGAAAAGGCTAAAATGTTTTTGTGAGGAAATGACTGTTACAGCTCACTAAAACTACCTACGGAGAAGGTACAGAGAGGACTTTCTTCTCAGAGCTGCACAAGCCCAAGAAAAAGACACTCTGTAACACATTGGATTCTGATTATATATCAAGGGGGGTGGGGGGGGGGGGGCGGAAATCATTCTAATGGTGGTAAAATAGTGACATAGATGTCCCAGAGAAGTTTGGTATCTCCATGTTGTATGGAAGACAAGAAGGTTATCAGGAATAGCCAACATGGATTTACCAAGGGGAAATCTTGTCTAACTAACCTGATAGCCTTCTATGAAGTTATGACCAAGTGGGTAGATGAGGGAAGAGCAGTGGATGTCATATATCTTGACTTCAGTACAGCTTTTGATACTGTCTCCTGTAACATCCTCATAGAAAAGTTCAGGAGATGTGGCATAGATGGTTGGTTAGTGAGGTGGATTGAAAACTGGCTCCACAACAGAGTTCAGAGGGTCACCATCAGTGGCACAGAATCAACTTGGAGGCCTGTGGCAAGTGGTGTCCCCCAGGGATCAGTACTGGGTCCAGTTTTGTTCAATATCTTTCTCAACAACCTGGATGAGGGCATTGAGAGTACCCTCAGCAAGTTCACTGATGATACAAAACTGGGGGGGTTGGCTGACACCTGTCAGGCTGTGCAGCCATCCAACATGACCTGGACAGGCTGGAGAGCTGGGTGCAGGCAAACCTCATGAAGTTTAATAAGGACAAGGAACAATGGGTTCAAACTAGAACACAGAAGACTTCACCTCAACATGAGGAGAAACTTCTTTACAGTGAGGGTGACAGAGCACTGGAACAGGCTGCCCAGAGAGGCTGTGGAGTCTCCTTCTCTGGAGACTTTCAAACCCACCTGGATGCATTCCTGTGCGAACTACCCTAAGCGATCCTTCTCTGGCAGGGGGGTTGGACATGATGATCTCTTGAGGTCCCTTCCAACCTCTGATATACTCTGATACTGTGATACCTTTGGAGACTGGGCACAGCTCTGAGCAACCTAATGTACTTGGTGGAGCCCTGAGCAGCAAGTTGGGCTAGATCATGGTGAGGTCATTTTCAGTCTAAATTATGCCATGATTGTGCAGTTCTTGGTGATCCCAAATGACTTGCGTTGGACTTTTGAGAAAATAGCAAGTCCTAATCTGAAAATTGAAGAAGACAGAAAAAAAACATTTCTACTATTACTGCAGCATTTCAGCCATGGTATCAGAAGTGAGCTCTTCCCTCTGAAACGATGACTGTACAGAAGTCAGAAATAACCACTTTTTAGTTTATTGACAAAAAACCCTTGACAAAAAAGCAGGAGTTCATTTTAGTGTGCTTTATTAGACGTGCAATCTACACCCTTGTCAATATCTAATGCTTGTCATTACCTTCTGGAAGAATCCCAGCTGATGGAGCAGGTACAGAGGAGGGCCACAAAAACGATCAGGGAGTTGGAGCACCTCTGCTACAAGGACAGGCTGAGGGAGCTGGAGTTGTTCAGCCTGGAGAAGAGGAGGCTCTGGGGAGACCGAATAGCAGCTTTCCAGTACCTGAAGAGGGCCTACATGAAGGATGGAGAGAGACTGTTTACAAAGGCCTGCAGTGACAGGAGGAGGGGCAATGGCCTCAAACTGGAGAAGAGCAGATTTAGATTGGATGTTAGGAACAGGTTCTTTACCATGAGGACAGTGGAATGCTACAACAGGTTGTCCAGGGAGGCAGCTGGGGCCCCTTCCCTGGAGATATTCAAAGAGAAGCTTGGCAGGGCTCTGAGAAAACTGATCTAGTTGAGGATGTCCCTGCTTACTGCAGAAGGGGTTGGACTAGATGACCTTTGGAGGACCTTTGGACTTCCAACGCAGACCATTCTATGATTCTATATCCACATTTTTAAGAGGTGTTAGCACACCCTCTAGTATAACCTCAAATGGGCCCTCCAGTCATGGTAGAAACACAAATACAAAGCAATCCTTAAAAAACACAGTGCACACAAAGGATGTTTCCGCTCCCAGGTAATTTTGGACAGACAGCAAGGTCATTGTCTCACCCTCTATTTTCAGCTGAGACAAAGCCCTTAAGATGCAGAGTAGAAGGAACAAATATGTCATTACTAGGAAAGCTGCTCAGGTGTGGGAGGTGAGTCCACACCTTCCCTGTAGAGAGCTGGTGCATGAGGGCAAGGAGCCTTTGGGTTCACATACTGGCTGTGACTCCCCAATTCTTACACCTGCACCCCTGTCCAAGTGAAGCTTTTGCAGCCAATTGTATTCATAGCAGTACCATGGTGTGCAAGTGCTTTGGTCCTTGCTTTTATATTGCTCAGAGCACATGAGGAAAAAGGCAGCTGTTTTCCTAAATGAAGTGCTATGAGGCTGCATACATATTGTTCATCTGATCTCTCTGACCTTTCTTCCTCTGCCTTCGTATTCCACACAGCAAAACAGAGCAGGAGAGTTATGCTGATAGACATAGTGCTGTATCAGAGACAGTTTCGTGCATCACAGGGAAGACATCCCCACTGGGACATCAGGTTCAAGGCTGGTCAAAAGTTAGACAAGGCTTTATTTGTGTTTTTTTGACAGTGAGAAGCAGGGAGCACAGCTGGTGAGTTTGCTTTTGCCACAGAAAGGGGAGGATAGGGGGTGGTTGCCCTTGGGAACTCCATGGGGCATGAGGGGTCATGCCAAGAGAGGTTGCCTCTCTTTCCAGGTGCAAACACAACCCTCAACACCACAGCCTTGGTCTTGGTCACAATGGGCCACCTAGCTCTGCAGCCTTGGCAAAGCAGTGATGGGATGTTTTTCAGGTCTGGCTATCAACTTCAGCAGCTGCCTGGTTTGCCTGTGCCCTACAATAACTGCGGAAGAAAATTCTCAGGATCAAGAGGGAAAGCATCCAAACTTGAGCTGACACAGCTCATTTAGGCTTGGCAGGACAAATGTCAGGAAGCAGCCTTTCTGGATTCGAAGCCAGTGAAAGGATGGGACTAGCAAAAGGGCTCTCTGCTGTCTGTATTTCTTTTAGAAAGCCTTGTTTGTTGTGCCACCAGTCTTGGAGCAAAGGCTTTTGAGTGAAGAAGGGCAGAGCTTCAAGAATTCAACTCTGGTCTGGAGAGGAGAGGGGAAAAGCAGGCCACAGTCTATGTATTGTGGGTTTTGATTTGTTTTTCCTTAATACATGTAAGACAGAGAAAACAACGTACATTTTTATACAGCAAGGATGTGCAGCCATGGACTCCATACATGCTCATGGAATGTCCATCCAGCTCATGACTGCTGGGTCAGCCTGTCCCAGGCTAACTTTAACTTGCTGGAACAGAGAGGAAAAACAATTCAAACATTGCAGAAGATCTTCATATAAGATCCTCATGGCTTATACAGGGCTTCTGACTTCAGTGGCATTTAGGTACCCTATATAACTTTGGGAAGCTGGGCTTGAGGGTCTCCTCAGATGCTATAGCTCTGAGACCCTCCTTCAAGCACTGTGTCTGACTTAATGCTGTTTATTTAGCAGTGTGTGTGTCTGTCATATATCAAGTCATCTGGCAACAAAAAGTACACATTACTCAGGCTTCTAGCTTTGACTGTCAACCACAAAACTGTCCTTCAAATATATGTAAACTGAAACCATTTTGTTACCAAAGAACTGGCAAACTCTCCTCTCTCTTGCTAGAAGCACTTACCGTCCTTTGTTTAAAAATGCACCAGCGGTGAGCTCGACAGCAGGAGCAAGCCTGCTCTCCAAAACAGCAAAACGTCATGCCTGACTGACTTCTCCAAAACACACACAGAAACAAGGACAGAAATTGCAGTTCTGGCCTGGGAAAGGTGGAGGAGGGAAGTGGATCCACCAGGCAGAGCAGTGTGGCCACATGCAAACTGGTAAATCTGGGAGACTTCCAGTTCCTGAAGCTGGACTCACACAGCCATGACCAGGGTGAGATGGAGGGGCACCCCTGCAGTCATTTCCATCACCTTAGTCTCCTCTGGAAAGGAGATGTGGTAATTCTGCAGGCGAGTCCCTGCATGATGTGGGAGCCAGGACACCAACATATCTTCCTACATAGCCCTAGCCAGCCCCACACTAGCCACAGCAGTTCTCAGATCAGGACTGGGCAGACTATTGGGATGATGTGTGGTTAAAAAATGAAGGAACTGAACTAATGGAAAGTGCAGATCCCATTTCTGTTTGACAGAATTTGAAATGTTTCCTTTTTTTACCAGTTTGTATTTACATCCTTCCTAAGACTTATTAAATTAGCATAAAACCGTAACTGCTAATCACCAAATAGGCAGGCTTCCAGATTAACAAAACAGTTATAATTTTCAGAATGCAAAAATAGACATGATTTAGGACTCAAGCTGTGTTAAAGCCATTTACCAGAACCATCGTTCATAGCACGGCATACAGCAAGCACCAAACTGTTTTAAAGGTGAATACTTTTGCTGCCAGGTAATACTTTTGCTGCCAGGTTTCACCCCAACAACCACCACAATCAAAAATACAATGCTACTGAAAACATTTTAATATCAAATCATTTGAACATCTGGAAGCACAAAAACAAAAGGGGAAAAACCTAACAACAAAACACTTCCTATCAAGTCCAAATGTTGCAAATGATGAAAAACTCCTTGGCAGCTGGGCACCCTGCTTGGACGCAACCCTGGATGGCTGTGCAGTGGTTTGAGTTACCAACCCACCCTTTGCAAACACTGGTGATGCAAACACTCGCCTTTCACAGACGTGTGCCGAGCCCTTGACTTCTGGGGCTGAGTACGAGGAAATGCTCTTTTTGTCTGTGTGTGTGTGTTCGCAACCGAGGCGTGAGGCCACCTGCTCTCCACTCTGGGTAGCTCTGCGGCGGTCCCCGGCAGGTGCAGACGCTGTCCCCGGGCGGTGTTCCTGGACGGGCGTGGGAGTCATCCCCGGGCGATGTCCCCGGGCGGGCGTGGGTGCTGTTCCCGGCGCCGTCCCCGGGCTCCGTCCCCGGGCGTGCCGCGCGTCGCTGAGGCGACGGTGCCGCTCCGTGGTGCAGCGCCGGCACTGCAGGCTCGGCAGGGTGAAGCCGTCCCTGTCAGCCCCCAACCTCCCCCCCCCCGATCCGGACAAAAGGAACAGGGGAAAAGCTGGCAGGTGCAACGACGGCTGTTTTCTCCAGCCAGGGCTTGCAGCACGGCCGGGCTCGGAGGATGTATCTGAGCACAGTCGTGCAAGGTGCCAAGGGCTTGATCAGGGCTAGGGTTTGTTTCTTACAACAGGGGCTCAGCCTGATGGGGCACAAACTGAGATTGTAGCATTCAAAAATCCAGGCCTGAAAGGGCTCATTGTGGGACTCCGGGAGTCAACCAAATAATACCCTTGAGAACAGTGAGGTCCTCATGCTATAGACGATCCCAGTCAGCTGAGAACCGAGTGAAATTGAATTAATATTCCTTTATCTTGCCAGATGATACAAGGATTCCAAATGAGGATGTTTATAAGAAGCCTTGGTTTGTAGACTGGGGACTAGCAGACCCTATGTTGCACTAAAGCTTGTATTTACAGTGGGCATTTAAGGAGATACTTCAGTAAGAGACCAAAAGGAGACAGAGACAGGAGGATGCAGTTCAAGGCCCTGTTCCCAGCTTGCCTAGAGAACTGGGGCAGACAAGCTCACCTCTCCAGCCCCTTCTGTCCCCTAACCTGTCTCCACTGTGCCTCCTCTGCTGTTCCTGACATGCTGGAGCAGTGCCTAGTGCAGAAGGACATGCATCCAGGCACTGCTATCACGCAGATGATAATATGAATAACGTTAACAGATGGCAGGTCTGAAGGGGAGCTGCTGCCACTGATGCAGGCTGGCGGACAAACATTCCTGCTCTGGCAGCTGGAACAACGGTAGCACAAATGAAACATGAACAATTTCCTCCCCGCCAGCAAAGAAAACTGCTCCAGGGAGAACCCAGGGAGAGTAATTGTCAGCCTCCTCTAGGTATCATGGGAACAGAGGCCATTCAGTAATCCTGGAGTAAACAACAGCTTCTTATTTTTCATATAGAATAAAACCCTGAGAATCTAAGAGCAGGTACTGTACAATTGCTGAATTAGCTGCTCTGGTGCCCAGCCCCTCCTGACGTTTTACTGAAAAATCATTGAAGTGAGGCATGCAGGACTTTTACTATAACCAAAACGGGCTCATAACAGAGGGTAAATCTCTTGTCACAGAATGATGCAGATATGACAGATGCTTCACATTCTTCCTGCTCCTGTCTTTGCCGAAGAAGATGATCACCAGAGTAGTGAAATTTCTCCACCTCCAGTCCCTCTCTTGGCACTCAGCCAGGGCTTTCTGTCTTCAGACTCTCCTCCACCCCCACCCCCCACCCCCCCCCTTTTAGCCACGGTTAAAATGCACTGCAGCCTTATAATGCACCACAGGGCTGACAGTGTGCCCCTAGAAACTTTTGGTAGCAGCAAGGAGGGTTCATACTGGCATTCCTGACATACAGGGGTTATCTCTGCTGATATCCAAAGAGTCTGACCAGTGCAGAAGCCCTGCAAACCTCAATCCTCAATTACACCAAAATACTGTAAATATTTGCTGGTAATTCATAATAATATACCCATGAGCGGTGCTATTTAGCTTAGTGGGACCATTCCTCACAGAGAGAAATGTGAGACTAGCAGAATAGCTGTACTTGGGTTTTCCAGCAGTAGCTAATTATGGACACACAGGGAATAACAAAACAATAGACTAGACATACCTCCCTGATGTGTTTTTCCAGCAACATCTCATGCCAATAGCACAGTATCTGGCTTTTTGGTTCCTACCTCCTGAGTAATTCAGCAGATAATTCTACCCTCATCCCAGCAGGTATCAGCACTCCATTCAAATAGGCGTCTCAAGCTGAGCTATGATCACTTTAGGCCATGGGCTTTACTTCACTTATATTTGCAGATTAGACTGTTGAAGAGGTTTCTCTGAAGTCCAGGGTTTGTATATGGATGGTGCAATAAATATATGGCTACCAACTTTTCCTGTTTGTAGTAACCCACTGAGCAATATGCCTCTGGCTCTGGTATAAGAAAAATGATGAATACAAAACTGCCATGCACACACACATGGTAATGAGCACAGATGCTGTTTTGGGGAAGGAAAAAAAAAGGTGTGGGGGGGAGAAAACTCACAGAAGCTATTTCTGGGAGAGCAATAGCTGTGGCAGGCACAGACCAAGAGAAGTTAATCAGAGGTCTGCTCAGCCCTTATCACCCTTTTTCTTTTCCTTTCTCTTCCTTAGTCCTCGCTCCCCTTTTCCTCTGCCAGTAAAACCTCATTTCCTCCGCCATGGACACTGCAGAAATAGCACAGATAGGAAGCATGTTTTCCTCTGCTAGTTTACTCACACCCAGGAGCCCTACTCCAAAACTAATTCCCTAATCAGTATCTCTCATCAAACCCCAGCAGAGGAAAAAGTCCCTGAAGGAGACACCAAACACAGGTGATCCCTCTAGACCCCTTTTCCCCCTCAATATGATTCAAGGGGAAGCAAAAAACCCTGCACATTCCTGCAAGCAGCAAGTAACTAGAAAGCCTCTGGCGTTTTGCAGAGAAAGGTCTGAATATATTTAGCCAGAAAGGTTTGTTGACCGCTGTTGCAGCTTTGTATGTCTTCCTTTCTGTACCCAAGGCCTTAAAAATGTTGTGGTCTTAGGAGAGAGCAGAGAGGTGGGGAGTGGGGGTAGGGGGTTTGTCTGGCTTGTGATGTGAGCAGCAACCAGGCTGCCCAGGACTTTGGCACATCTCCCTGTGATGGGGAGGACATGGTTTCCATAGCAGCAATGGCATGATTTCTCCCCCTCCCTTTCCTCCCAGGACTTGTATTCCACAATTGCACTGGAGTTATATTTCACCCCAAGGCTTTCATTTTCCTGCTGCATGGTCTCGCCATGCTCCGGCAGGTCTGACTTTTGCAGATGTTGGTTTGGGGAGCGAGGAAAGGGACCCGGAGATGCTGTGCAAGCACTGTTCTTGCTTCCCTCTCCCTCTTAACACCACTCCACAAAAGACACAGTGTTCCCTGTCCCCACCTGACTCGTCTTCACTGAGGTTCCCCCTTTTCCTCGCTTGTCTCCAGCAATCAGCTCACGCATGCCTGGCTTTCCACAACAGAGTGGAGCTGTGTGCGAGTGCCAGGCGTCCGCACAAAGCCGGAGCACTGCCCGTGGAGGAAATGTCAATACAGGAACACCAGGCTGTTTACAAAACCCCTCTTTATCCTGAGACAGAGATGCATGTAGCTGTGAAAATAGCCTTACCTGCATATACTCCCATTTTGATTTTATTCACGAGGTGTAGGGAGCCTCTTGTTCCTCTTGTTGTAGGGAAGGATATTATTGTCAGCACGAGAGGAAAACATGCTCAGAAATAGGGTGGTGTAACTGCAAAATCACACCAACTATTCTGGGGACTCGTAGGAGGATCTGGAAAGCAAAGCCAATTCGTTTTTGCAGCTGATCTGTCTTCAAAACAAGTGCTCCTTTAGTTTTACATGTTTGACATTTGTCTGCTTCAGAACCAGTGGACCAAACTCTGTTCTTATTAATGTCATAAAATGTTTTCTTTTTCAGCATTGAGTCCAAGCAGAGAAGAGGCCAAATTCTCCCTGATTTTGGCAGGCTTCCCAAGATATGGGTGGATGGTTGTGGATGCATACCAATGCTACCTGTGCTCTGGAAGACCCCAATGCACATATCCAGAGCAGATGCACCCTTAGCAGACCTGCTGGCAGATGGGATGGGGGAGCTGGGGCTTAGTGCCAGGTGGACACAGTCCCCAGCTTTTAGATCACAGCTGGCACTGGTCCTACGAACACAGAGGCTGACAAGTTGAGCTAAAGCGTACACTTTTTGGTGCAGGCTAACCATGTAGGGAGTATAGGATACAGAACCCAGCACAGTGTGGTGCCTTGGTCTCTCAAGGAAACTCTCAGTCCATCCACTGGTAGGAAGAGCACAGTTTGGCATCCATCCACACTGAAATACTGGTCGAGATTATTCCCATTTCTCTTACCAGACTGTTCCAGCAGGTTAACTTCTCTTCACCTAAAATAAAGATTGTTCACTTACTGGCATAAAGATGTTTTCTTACTGCTCAGAGGTGTTATTTAATGTTTCTCTGTACCTTGAGAGCAGTTGCTTTATCATTACGTTTGGTAATACTGTTGGACTGATGTGGTAGACAAGCCCCAAAAGGCTGTACTCACAAATCAAGACCTCCTTGTGTCAAGCGATTTCCATATGTCACTGAATTCTCCACTCATCTTGGAAAAGCCTTTTGTGTCACCAGAGTACAACATCTGTCTGGCTTGGAAAGATGGCAGTAAATATTACATCTTAATTAAAACTGTGTGTACAGTTGCGTGAGGCATACCAGTACCTCCTAGAAAAAATGGATCTGGATTTGCTCCCAGGTGCCTATAAGAAATGCCTCTTCCCCTCAGTGTCTTGGTGAATGTCGACTCTCTGTTTGTCAGATTTAACCCAGAATTCAGAGGAAAGTCAGTAAAAGGACTTTGCCCCTCTCAGCAGGGTGTCCCTTGACTGCAGAACATACCCTTACTTTTCACAACCAGTGTGATTAGAAAGCCCCTCAGACAACATTTCAGGTGTTACATTCAGCATGGTGTGTGTTAACCAGAGGGACTTACAGTCTACCCTTTTCACTACTCTGGAAATATCTCTCTAAATATAAAGACTCTTTTCAACCATACACAAGAATGGTGCTTTGACATTAGCTGTTACATTCTCAGTCAGGTTCACATATTGATAGCAATGCAAATATTTCTTACTTTCAGTTTCCCTTTCACAGATGCCTGATAGCAGGACTAACATAGTGATCATCTCACTCAAATATGAATGTAACAGCTTCAAGAACCTGTTGTCAGCATTCAACCTCATTTGGGCACTGTGAGCTTTCCAAAAAGTACAATTTTATATGAACTTGTCTCTAAAATGATATTTGTTTGAATGAGACAGAAACCAAACTGGAAACTCCTCAAAGGATGTACCAGCTCAAATTGTTAAAAAATATCAGTTTTAGTTGAAATCAACAAAAGGACATTTTCAGAGCCCTTCAAGGTTTATCATGATACAGATAGAAGAAACAAATATTCAGAATATATAAGCAAGTATATGAGTTTCACTGTGCATCTGCTGAAGGCTTCGATGGTTCCTGTATCCTGCTAAGGTCCCCTGAGGCCACGTAACCTGTGAGTTCTGGATCCCCACTGCAGAATTCCTCCATTAGGGAGGGCTATAAAGGCTGGAGTAAATCCCATCCTTGGTTCTCTGGTCACAGGGTAACAATGATCTCTGTATTCTTTTAAAACTTCGCAAACTCCAAGATGTTTCAGGTTAAGTACTGAATGGTCAAATGCCAGGATTTCCCAGAAAATCTTTTTTCTCCATCAGAACTTTTTATCCTTCTATGCTGAAGTGGGAAGATTTATGTTTGGTCACTAATTTATTTTCTATTTTTGGGTTCATCCTTCCTTTGATATCTGAGCTGGATTTACACCTCTTGGTATAATCTGATGTTGGTGCAAGTGTGTGTTTTGCTGTTGGAAGCACAGCACAAAGACTGTCCCACAATCCAGGATGTAGCTCTTTCCCTGTAGGCCTTTTGGTCTATATAAAGCACAGCATAACTGATTAAAAAGCAGATAGAAAGAGCACATAGGTGACAAATGCAAGGCAATGAGGCTGTGTAATGGATCCCGTGAATGTATTTAGCGTTCACATTACAGTCTGTTTTGATCAGTTTAATTTATCTTTCTCCCCTAGGAGTTCTGTGATCTGACTATTGTTTTTAAGAATAACAACTAAAACCAATGCAAAACTCATCCTATTTTATTCTTGTTTCTGTTAGGTAACAAAATGATAATATAGTAAGTCAGCTATACACAATAAATATTTTAAAAGCTCATATTCAATCAATTTTTGTTTTGTTATGGATGGTGTTGATGTAAACGCTGACCATAATTAAGAGTTCACCCTGAAGCCAATGTGCCTTTGCTGGAGGCAAATGAATGATGGCATAACTTTACATTCAGGAAAGTCCAGAATTGCAAAATTAAGTGGATAGAATTATTCAAAATTCAGAAGCTCAGTGATTTATGTCCTTGTAAAAGCCTAGGCAGATCATTTCATAGAGTTTTATTTTTAAAAGAAACTAGAGCTGCATAAATATGTAAATGAGACATCCAGGAATGAGCAAGTGCGAGAAATAATATTGCTATTTGTCTGGCTGGCCTGATATGTATGTATTAACAAAAACAAGCTCAGAGTCGTCCATGGCTCTTGTGTTCATTTTTAAACACAAATGCAATAACTGAAAGTGTGTGACTATGCATGTAAATAAGTGATAAAAATACAGATGGAAGCATAAGCATTCAAATGAGTTGGCACCTCTATTCAAAGAGCAGAGAGTTCTGCATGTGCCTTTAATCTCTAAGATTTTCTTTAAATTCCAAGAATCCTTTTTTTCCTGAAGCTGTTTGCATATTCTCAAGCACCAAACAAACTCTTCTGAGATACTGGAGACCTTTGAGTTCATTGCTGTGTTTCACATTTTCTGCCAATAATTGCATGCTTCCTCTCAAAATATTTCCCATGTGAGAGTTCCATACGCTGAGTTTACCACCATATTCTTCCACAACAGTACCAATGCTTGTCTTCATTCAGGATTAATCATTTGCATTAGGAAACTATGGCAATCAGCACAGAGTAGAGCATGGCCTCTTGAAGACATTGCCCAATAAACTCATGAAATGACAGATTCTCCAGGTCCGTCTCACAGAGCACCCTTCAAAATCTACGTCTAGTTCCCAGTGTACTGACTTCAATTGTGCCATTAGCATTACCAGTGAGAACCAGTACCATTTGAATTTATAACAGATATGCTGAAAAAAAAATAGAAATTAAAGCTTGTTAAGGGAGAATGAAGACTACAATGCATATTTTTAAAGAAAGAAAGAACAAGAGAGAGAGGTTGTGGGAGATTTCTTTGTAATCACTTGCTGGGAAAAAATGGGCACTTTGAAATTGTTAAGGAAACATGTAGAGAGATATGCCAGGTTTTCTGCTAAGAAAAAAAATCAGAACCACTGCAATGTTCAACTGCAAATAAAATACTGTAATTGTTACTCTCAGTTCTGCAGGCCAAAATGTGAAAACAGGCAACGTGCAAGGACACTGAAGGACTGATTGGCCTAATTTGTCTTAACAGATAGGGATACTGAGGACACTGTAAAATGAAAATGGAAGAAACATTAGAGCACTTTGCTCTCAGACACTCAAGTACATTGAATTAGAGGGTAAATATTGATCTAAACATGCAGGTGATAATAAACAAAGAAAGCTTCTTTCATTAACAGTATGAAGCAATTTCCTAAATAGTTCCAGTACAGCAGCCCTACAGTATAATTGAAAAATCAGGGTAAGCTTTCATCAGAATCTCATCTCTAATAGTCATCTCAGTCTGTTACTCCTTTTGGATAACCTCTGAGGGCAGAAAAGTGTGTTTCAAAGGGATCTTACTTTGCAAGCATCCAAGTTCTCTCCCTCTCGCATAGGTCACTAGACAAACTGAGTAGGATAGTATACAGAAGGGGGCTTTTGTCTTTTAATCCACATTTCATTTTGCAGTTTCCTCTACTCCTTTTGCAAGTCTCTCATGGCCATCAGTCTAATTAGGTCTCCCATGGGAAGTGATGATCTCAAAACTTCAGTCAGTGTATCAAACAACTCCAGAGCAGACATCCTGTATGGCAGCTGAATGACCACATCCTAGTTGACATAATTATAATTACTTACAGTCAAGATGAACTACCAGCCTTTGATCCAATACATTTCCATTTTTCCCCATTTAATAAACCCAATACCATATTTGCACCACCTACCCAAGGGGTCACACAGAGTCTTTCCTGTAGAAGGAGGCAGAACTGCACAAGTTTGAGTGCCTTAAGAGAGTGTATGCTACCCTCCAAGTTTGACTAGAATGAATTTTACCCACAATTCTATTTGGATCAAGTACTACTAATGCTGTCTTCCACTTCTTGCATTAAGATGAGTCTCTACATAGAAGGAGAAAGGAAATGGCCCCTTGCATCTTGTGGTCTTCATGGGTTTTTTTCAGATCCAAATGGGAACAAGGGAACAGCACTGCCTTTCTTGTGAAGGCACTCAGGCCACCATAAAACTAATGATACTCCATCTTCCTCCTTTTATGGGAGGTGTTGCACTCTCTATAAAGAAAGTTAATTTTCCACTCCAAATTACTTGGGATTATTCACTTCTATATTTAAACACATTTGGTAATGTTTTTGTTCTTTATATTCTTGTTTTCATAAGCTTTAGTCATTTTTTGTTCATACTTATTCTCCTATAAAAAGGATTTTAAACTCATGTCCATAACCACACTTTCAGTTCCCAAGCAGCTATACAAGGTGAAAGGTAATCTACACTCTTCCTGTCAAATCACATCTGATTTGTAAATTTAATACACAAAAAATGACATCCACAAAACATTTGTTTGTGATCCATGCTCAAAGATGAAAATTTTTAAATACTCTCCAACTCAAAACACATCTTTGAAAACTGCAATCTGCAAACAGAAGAGAAAATGAAACAGCAATTTCAAATTGTTCCCTCTGCTCTCTTAATAAATAAATAAGAATAAAATCACTGCTTGCCACAGTGGATAAGGCAGGAAGTAGGAAATAGGCCAAAATTTCCTGAGATAGTCTGTAGAAACTGCACACTCAGACAGAACTTGAGAACAAAATGATCAAATGTTGGTTTCTGCTTTGTTCATTAAAGCAGACGATTTGTGAAAATGGTAACTCAGAATGCAATTGCTACATTATTGTAACAACACTGGTTTTTAGTGAAACAAAAGGCCTTACCTATGGCTGGAAATTTTGACTGGTTATAGATAAATTTTTTTATAGGATGCTTCTTGTCGGAACCAAAATGTATTCTGACATTCCTAGACCATTAAAAAGTGTGCACTTAATACAGTGGTCCTTCTAACCACAGCCAGATGCAGTTTAAAAACATGAAAGGGCATTACAGTGTCCAAGGGTAGATAGCTATGATTTTTAACAGGTATGAGGGTCCCAAGATATTGCAGCACAGCTCCCAAGCCAGCTCTGTGTCCTGTGACTCAAGAAAAGGGACTGTGTTTTTATTGCATATGCTATGATTTTGGGGTGCCCTATGACAGATCCAAACCCAGTTACAAACACCACCAACATACATCTTGGGCAAAGCTGTGGGATTTCCATTCTTTGGGTGCCTCCTAGAAATCTCTCCCTCTCCTTCCTCAGCTTTGACAGCATCTAATACGTGTCTCAAGACTGTGAAATTTCATAGCCTGAATGTTTGGCACAACCCTACAGGCCTCTTGGTCTGCAGATCTAGAAGAGAATCTCTTTTGTTTTATGTCTGAAGAGTTGCTCAATCTTGTGAGCTGTGCTAGATAGCATTTCTGTCTCTACTAGTGGCATTGCCCACAAAGAACAAAACTACTGTAAATTCACAAATTGGAAGTTTCTTCTAAATGCATTCTTATGAGAAGTGTGGTAATAACAGGATATTCAACTGACCACTCCAAATCTTGAAGGATATTCTGGTACCAATATGTCCCAACCTCTTCTCAAGAGCTAGGTAGGATCAAGGATACCAGAAATTTCTGTTGCTCCAAAAGAAGTACTCAAGATGCTCAGTAGCTTCTCATTGGGCAGACTGGAGCAAAATATACAGTAGATAACTGTGCAAAAAAATGTCTTGACTTATTCGATATGTTTCTAGCAGAAGCCAAGAGAATTGTTTCATCCTTCATGACCTGCCTCTTCCCAGCGCTGCAGCCTTTCCCAGAGTGGCTGCCACATTAAGTACAGAATAGTTTCACCATATTTAGCATCCTTGTCCCCTCTGCCCTCCTGGGACTGACCAGGAGGTCAGTGTGCCTTGTCTACTGTGAAATTACTCCTGCCATAGTAATTAATATGGCCAAGAGTAGAAATGTTAATGGTAAGTATCCACACAAGATACTTCTCCCTTTCAGGCAAGACGTTCAGATGGGGCCCCATAGCAGTAGGGAGCCTAGACTTCTAAGCAAGAAGTTTAGGATTAGCTCCATAACAAACAAGAAAAGATTCTTCAAAAATTTAAAATGCTCAACTCTTGAGCCAAACATACCTCATGCCATTTATTCTCACAGCTAGCTTCAGAGAAATATTATGATAGAAAATCTTCCAAGTCTGCAGAATTGGGCTGTTAGCCAAACTGAGTGAAATTTAAAAAAAAAAAAAAAAAAAAAACAAACCAAAACACCAACATCTTTCTCTTCCAGAAATACAGCTGCAGTGGGTGAGGGCGATTTGCCCATCATTACTATCATTCTGGCCCCAGTGAGGTCCCAGAGTCCTGCATGCAGATGATGTATACAGTGGTCATTATTCACCTCCCACAGTTAACTGTGGTCTTCCCCCGACTGCATAGATTGGAAGCCTGTGAGTCCATGATATGCCTGGACCAGGATTTTAATTAGAGATGAAGACAGAGGAGAACTAGGACATGTCCATAAACATTCAATATCCCACTCTTTCCAAGTTCTGGGGAAAAATCCTGACCAATGAAGATTTGATAGCTGCAGCAACTATGGCAAATAACTACACACACAAAGATGCTTGCCAGCACTGTTCTTCACTTGGACAATGTGGTAGGGGGCTGTGCTTCCACATGGATTAGCTCCTCTTGCACTAAATCTTTAATGAACAGGTGTAGGAATGACTTCATTGTCATGAAGCAGTCTTTTTCTGCCTCTTCTGTCCAGCAGTGTCTCACCACAGATATCTGTTTCAGACTAGCTGCATCCCAAAGGAGATTTTTGTTCCTTGCTTCTGTTTGTTTACACCAGCCCCCAAGGCTGCTGCAGAGCCAAGGAATGACTGGCTGTTTTTTCAGTCTCAGATACTGGCTCAGTAGAATGTCGTTCATCATTAGCCTGAGCACTCTTTAACTCGCTTGATAAAAGGAATGCAACTGTATCCCTCTTTTCTGATATCATTTATTACAGCGGGCAAACAACCTCACCCTTTTCTTCCAGCCTCAGACCAGTTTACTGGAGACAAATCAGTACATACAAAGGCCTCTAGTCCTGATGTGAATATAATTGAAAGAACAGATATTTGGTTTCACGCATTGTTAAACTTTTTCCTCCCCCCCACCCCACAAAACCTGTGAAATTATTTACATATTTTAGTTTCCTTGTGTGAGCTTTACAACAGTAGGGTTTGGGGGTTTTTTAAGTTTTTGTTTAAGTTAAAACATTCTCCCACCATAAATCCTCGAAAACACCAACTAGTTTTCACTTTCTGAGTTGAGCCTCCTCTGTGAAGACTGCTTCTGGAACAATGTGAAGGATTATAAGTTACAGCTAGAAAGCCTAAAATAAATCCTAATTGAAGTGCAATAGACTATGACTCTTTTGAAAAGGAGAGAACAGAGGGATACCAAGGTTATTCAATTAAGGCTGCTTTAAGCTTTTTTCTTACTGAGAAGTACAATTTTGCAACTACCAGAAAAAAAAATGCTCTTGACAAAAGTTCAAATGTCACTCTCCTTCTAAAAAAAGCATGTAAGTGAAAACTTATTATCACCTAATTGACGTTAATAGGGCAGTACTTAGAGAATTAAGAGTGGAAAAAATCATCTCAGGAAAGACTAATGGACCTAAATATCACATATAAACAGCTATATCACAGCTAAACATTTACCAAAGAGAACATAACAATCTACAATCTATGAAGGCAATGTTTATCGAAGAAATAAGAGGATTGGTTCATGCAGACAGATAAACATAAATAGTAATAGGAGCTCTGTGGCAGACTGACTCTTTTCAGCATGATTTAAGATTTCAATATTTGTTTTAATTTACAATGGCCCTTCTTCAGTTCTAAATGTTTTATTTCAGATTGTTCCTAATATTCAAAACAGGAAATGATGAGTTTTTCTGAAAGACAGATTGAAATGCATCATCCTGAAGACGTTGAAACTAGCTATTAGTTTTGCCTGAATCTTTACCCTTTCTTCTGTAAGAACATTTTAGCTCAGGCAATCTGATTTCTGTTTTGCAGTGCCTTCATTTGCTCAAAGAAGATTTTTATGCTAAATAGTTGTATAAACTAGCAGCTGACTAGAAGTCAGCCAAATTTTGCACTTCCTGGCCAATGCATATGCAGTCAGCCTCTTCTTAAAAAGCCATTCTCAAAGGAAATTACAGTGATTTCATTGTACACCAGACAACTCTAAAACCCAAAACCATGTTGCTCTGATGAAGACATGTACTAGACAAGGGGAATGTGTAAAGTTATGTTAAACTTTCCCAGTCCAGTGAAAAATTGCTACTTGAGAGCCCCTAAAATCTCAAGTAAATGCAGGGCTGCTCAGATTTTTCTCCTCAAAGTATCACATATTGCGGCATAATATTTTTATCACTATGTCATTTATGTCAGTACCAGATAAGCTGAAGAAACACTGCAATGTAAACATCACTATCCAGACAACATCTGTGTTTCTGCCATTGCTAGCATGGGGTTATGTGAGCCAAGATACTTCAGTGCTGGGGAAATTAAAGGATCAAAGCTGAATGAAGGGTACTGAGAGAACTGAAGATCTAAGCATCAAATATAGCAACAGACAGTTGCAAGCCCAAAGGTGTCTCTGTAACATTCTTCTTGCTCTGCTCACCTTTCAAGTTCTGAAAGCTTTTTATGGAGATAATATAATGAAGAAAGCAGAAAGCAAGAATAATTTTGTCTGCATGAGCCAGTTGTTTTCAATACTAGTTTTATAAAACCGGCCAAAAGAGTTCAAGCCAAAGTGTCACAACTGTGTTTTTACAACTGAGGTTTTTTGCGATTTATTCTTGTGCAGGAAGATTAAGCTCAGAGCTTTCAAACAAATACAACAAAGGCAGAACAAAAACGTTTCTTTTAGCAGCAATGTTCACTTGTCTATTCCTTTAGGAAAGAGTTCAGTACCTCAAAGAGAAAAGCCAAGATATTTATTTCAGATAGACAGGGCTTTCTATAGTTGTCATTGATAAAATCACCTTGAACTGAAACATCTTACCAGAACTGTGAATTGCTGCCTGAAAATATTGCATCATGTGAGAAAAAGTGAAATTCTACATCTTGAAATGCAAGCATTACCTTCAGCCTCCCTTATAAAACACTGTTGAGATTTATGGTATATATACCTTCCAAATTTTTATGTTGCAACCTATTTATTTCACATGTTTAGGCCTTTGCCATGTATAGAAGAAGCAACACCAGAAAAACAAATTGCAGTTAATTGTATTTGCACAAGAAGAGAGGAAACAATCCCTTAGATAAAATTGTGAAAATGAACTCCCATAGTTTAGTCATATATTGATTTTTGTCTCAGTTCTCTTTTCTGCTGCAGGAATCAAATGGAAATCCATGCTGTGTCCTTGCTCCCTTGACTGTCAGAATTCAGGTTGCCCTGGAGACATGATGCCACATTTGCAGAAGAGGAAGAGAGAGACCTCAGTTCTGCCATCCTCTGGGGATCACGCTCCCGAAATTCTTCTGTGGGCCTCCTTTGACCTCAGCAGCTCACAGACAAAGAAAGCCAGCCAAGTATTTGTAATGTGAGATGCTACTATAAATTAAATGCTTACTAATGAAAGATCAGAGGGATCATTTGAAACAGCTAGCATCCTATTTCTCTGCATGCCTTTGGGAAATACATAAACATGCTTTTTAGCAGCACAGCCACAGGCACTGTATATTTAAAGCAAGCAGAGCAGCAGCATTTATTAGTCTTATAAAAAGATCTGACAGTGGATAAGAGTAACATCCTGGACATAAGAATATACTGGATTAGGACTGTTCTTTAATCCATGTACAGTTTTATCTGAACCACTCATGTGTAAACCCTGGATAGTACCTACTGGAAATGGAAAGCAGAACGAGTCACCCTTACAGGCTGAGCTTGCTTTCAGTCTTTGGAGGTATGCAAATCCCTCGGCAGGTCAATACGTTATTTCCTCTGTCACATATAGGATTTACTGCTCCTGTTATATCACTGCACAAGAGGCTCGAGTTTAAAGAGGACTTTGGTACTCAGAGAACAAAAGCCTCACACACATGACATCAAGGCAAGTGCACACACAGCCCCACTGAGCCTCAGGACAAGTGAGCAAAGCTCATCTGCCTCTTTGCATCACCCAGCAGCAAATTGAGCATGGAGTGGAAACAAGGACAGCAATGAGGGAATCTAGGAATATTGGTTCCTTTGCTGTGTAGCCTGGAAATTAGGAGTTCTTGCAGAAACCTGTAAAATAAGATTGGGTTGGGGAATACTGATAAAAATCCTATGCTGAGGACAAAACACTTTCACATTGCTACTCAAAGGAAAAAATGCATATGCATACAAAAGAAAGCAACAGTGGTGCTCCTCTGCACAGAGCAGCATGTTTCCTCCAACACACTGTGACTTGATTCACAAGCCTTGTAGGGGCGTGGCAAGTAGTGCTGGACATAAAGGGAGAGATGCACAAGAGATAAGCATAAGGAAAATAGGATCGGAGGCAAAGACAAACACTTTGCAAATTGTGCTACTGTTAGAGATAGGAGACACCTTCCTGTAATTGAATACTTACCATTTGGGAGGAATTATATACTTTCTGTGAGTCAAGAAGTACCCAAGTGTTTTGTTGAAGGTGAGGCCCATTGCTTCTGAATTTGGTGCTTCTCACAAATACAGCCATCAAATACCAAATGAAGACAAAGCAACTGACTAGCTCCCATCCTGTCTCCCCAGGTTGTCAGTAGAAACCAAAGGACTTAACTTTTATAATTAAAGGTATTTGTAATCTAACTATATTATTTTTCACCTTTGCCATTCCTGTGGCAATAAATCTCAGTTTGGGCAAGCATTTCACTAATTCTCTCAGGCTTTGATCTATGTCTCTGAAGTTGCACACTGCTTCCCCAGGTACTGGAACTAGAAGTCTGTGTTGGAGCTGCCCTGTTTTACTGGAATAGTGAACAAAGCCTTTCTCAGACATGTTTTGGTACACTCCATTCCAATATGTAAGTGTAAAGAAAGAGACCCATATTCAGAATCTACAATAGCAACAAACAACAACTGCACAGTAATAGCTTTCAAAACCGAGATTTGTGTCTTGTGCTCACCTCAGGGCATCCCAGTCACAATTAACAATGTTATTTAATAATAGGGAAAATGCTGCTTATAAAATCACAGGCAAGATTAATAAATGGGATCTGATCATTAGGTTGGCACAGCCGAACAATTTCATGAAGCCTTCAAAGAGCTTCCCTAGAGGTAGTAAATCAGGGTTGATCTGCCTGGTTACTTTAGTAAGCAACAGGAATGAAAAGTAAATAAACAGATGTGAAACAATCTCGTTTACTTTTTATCATGCCCTTCCTCTAAATTTTTTCTTTTTATTTTTGTTTAATTTTGTTTGGGTTTTGGGTTGGTTTTTTTTTTTTGGTGGGGTGTTGTTTTGTTTTTGTTTTTTTTTAGTACCAGAATTAAAATGCCTTTGTAGCAATGACTCCTTTTCAGAATCTCTCTAAGATACTGAGCCTAGCCTACTTGAGGCCTGAACATTTTTATTGTTTTCTTGTTGGTCGTGGAGTTCTCCCCCTTAGTACTGGCTGCTTCCTGTCTTGACAGGTTTACAGTCTAGGTAATTCAGTGTAAAAGAAATAACGAACAGCAATTGTGGTAACAATTAAGTCTTCTTAAAGGCAAAGCCTTCCGTGTTTCTGCTCATTCTGACATGCTCTCCAGCTTCCACAGCCCTACCATGACCCATAAATGGTATTTTTCTAAACAAAAAGTCTCCGTAGCCATTCATAAGGAGGTGTGAACAAGCCAGGGCTTACGATCAGTTATCACGTTACTGTGACTTAACATACTGAACTGTGGTAAGCAGCATGGCTACAGGATCTTTTACTTGCAACGCATTAGTTTAAAACCATCACTGAGGTGAGACAGGCCAACAGCAGGGACACGCGCACACAGGATGCCCCAGCTGTCAAGCAGTACCTCGCAAAACCAAGTTATTCAGCTGCTTTTGAGGGCAATGCCCTTAACCCACAAGGGATGAGGGTTAAGTGAAGGGCACTGATAGACAAGCCTTGGCTGAGCTTCAGGTGCAGAGACTGAAATCTATGTGGTGCTACTGCCCCCAGAACAGACACAGCAGAAGACACCTTACTCAATCTGTTGCTGCATCAGTCAGTGCCCCTAAGTGCCCACACTTAAATACCAAGTCAAAGGGACAGAACTAAAAGGTGAAGATAGATGTGAGGTTTTTTTACCTAGTACAGCAAGGTAAGTCTGTCAGTGTCCATATATTTGAAATAAGTCCAATACATACACATGCATATATATACCACACACATCACCAGCTAATGTGCAGTAGCATGACTGGCAGGATTAAGCTGAGAGGTGCGAGTGTTGCCCCTACTGGAACCTGAGCCCACCTGTGAGCATCACCAGAGAACTTACAAAGGAAACCAGGAATGATGACAGCAATGGCAAGGTTTTTAAAAGGTAACTGAAAACACAACCATTTTTATTGTCAAGGACCATAGTGCTGTAGCAGAAAAGTAATAATATTTCTAAAGAAGGAGAGTTGGAAGTATTTTTTTTGGCAGATCACAGAATGATAGGGGTTGGAAGGGACCTCTGAGGATCGTAGAGTCCAACCCTCCTGCCAGAGCAGGATGACCTAAATTAGATAACATCATGTCCAGGCAGGCCTTGAAAGTCTCCAGAGATAAGAGACTTCACCACCTCTCTGGGCAGCCTGTTCCACTGCTCTGCCACCCTCAAAGTAAAGAAGTTCCTTCTCATGTTTAGATGGAACCTCCTATGTTCAAGTTTATGTCCATTACCTCTTGTCATGCCACTGGGCACCACTGAAAAAAGACTGGCCCCATCTTTCTGTCATCCATCCCTTAAGTATTTGTAAGCATTAATGAGATCTCTTCTCAGCCTCCTCTTCTCCATGTGGAAGACCCAGCTCTCTGATCCTTTCAACAGATGTTCTAGTCCCCTAAACATCTTACTGGCCCTGTGCTGGACTCTAATACTTTTTCGTCCTTCTTGAGCTGGGGTGCCCAGAAACAGACACAGTACCCCAGGTGAAGCTTCACCAGGGCAGAGTAAAGGGGAAGGATAAACTCTGTGGACCTCCTGCCCACGCTTTTCTTGATGCACCGCAGAATGTCATTGGTCTTCTTGACACACTGCCAGCTCATGGTCATCTTGTTGTCTACCAGGACTCCCAAGTTCTCCTCAAAGCTGCTCTCCAACAGGTCAGCCCCCAACCTGTACTGACACATGGAGTTGTTCTTTCCCAGATGCAGTATTCTACACTTACAGAATTTCATTAGATTTCTCTCCACCCAGCTCTCCAGCCTATCTAGGTTATGCTGGATAGCAGCACATCCTTTTGGCATGTCAGCCACTCTGCCCAGTTTGGTATCATCAGCAAACTTGCTGAGGGTACACTTCTACCCCTTCATCCAGATCACTGATGAATACATTGAATAGGGTTTGACCCAGTACTGACTCCTCTGAAACACCACTAGCCACAGGCCTCCAACTATCCTCTGCCCCACTGACCACAACTCCCTCAGCTCTGTCCTTCAGCCAGCTCCCAAGCTATCTCAGTGCCCAATCATCCACTCTGTATTTGGCTTGTCTGTTAGAATGTCATGGGAGACAGCGTCAAAAGTGTTGAAGACATCAAGGCAGACCACATCCACTGCCCTCCCCTCATCTATCCATCTAGTTATGCCATCATAAAACACTAGTGGACTGGCTAAGCATGACTTCCCCCTGTTGAATCCATGTTGAGTACAACATGGTTACAGTGAGAGGGTAGAATACTCAGAACCAGGCTCTTCTCTGAGAAAGACCACTTCCAAAGTAAAGGAAGTTTGTTAAAGTCTCTTCTCCCAGAGGGCAAGGAAATTCTAATTTGGTCACCTCTGAATCACAGCAAAACAAAAAGAAGAAAAATAGATAAAAGCAAAGATATTGGAATTCCCTAGTAAAGAATTATATCGGCAAAAGTAGAAGTGTATGGTGTACAGTGCTTTGCAAAATGCATCATCTGAAAACTCATGCCTACAGCACAGCCAGGGAAGAAGGTGCAGCATGAGTGAGCACTGGCCTCTAGTGGACATAAAAGTCTAGAATCAGTAAAGACCGTTGCATTCAAAATAGAAGACACGTCATGGGCACAGTTGTCCCAAGGCTCGTGCTTGGCAGCTCTGCACGTTACAGTCAGCGTAGTTTTACTATGAGGAATCTCTCACTGTTTATGTGTCAGGAACTATCAAGTCTATTGTAAAGTCTAGAGGCAAAGTTTTTAGGGCTCAGAGAAAACAGTGCACACTTAGAATTTGCTTAGTAAGACAGATAAGCCAACTATTGGTCAGTAAAATTAACTGAGGCTGGATTCACTCCCCTTTTTAGATGTTCATTTAGTAACCGGATGTTGCTGAAACTGTCTCAGTGGACATTAGCAGAGCACCAATAGTATAAACTTAAGCTAAACCAGCTGAAAATCCTATGAAAACATGAACATACAAGTCATTTCAAGAGTCTTAGTCTTACTTTTTCTACAGTCAAAACATACAGAATGGTGGGGAGCTTTGTGTATTTTCATGTCTGCCCCAAGGGAATTTTCTTGCTTCTCACTTTGATTTTTTTTTTCCATAGGAAAAACCCTGCATCCTGGAGCACTTCTTAAATCCAAAGAAAAATACTAGATGCACTAATTCTGTAAAGCTGACCTTTAGTTCAAACTACAAAAGTCAGATATCCTTGAACAATCAATGTGCAACGGAGGCTTCCCTTCCTGTATCAGTAATGCCATACTTCATTTAGAAATCTCACCCAGAAGATAAGATTGATTTTTCATGATTTCACCACCTTAAAACAGTGAGGTTTCTGTGATTTTTTTTTTTCAAGAAGGTTCCAGAATGTAAGAGCTTGTATCTAATTTTGCAGAAGGGCTTTCTCACTGATGTAAGTTGTCCTTGCTGTCTTTGCACCTTGTCTCACACAAGAATTATTGGCTGCACACTCTAGACATTGATTCTTGCCTCCAAATGGCAGGGAAGGGAAGAAACTTGAGAATCAAGACCAGTGAATTCCCTATTGCAAGTCTGTGAAAGGAAGGAGGAAGAACATCTATGAGGAGAGCCGGACATCACACAATGCACAAGATTTGTCTAAATACTAGTGGAAAGTAAGAGATGCTATCTCAATCTTTGATTGATATGAAGCCAATCTGTGTCCCAAAGTTAGCACCATCACGGAAGTGAGAGTAAAATTTATCAGGGTGGCATGCAGTACAGAAAGTGATATTCTGGTTCTGGTCTGTGACAGAATCATCTTGGATGTTCTCAGGAAGAATCCCACCACTCTCAAGAAGAATCCTTAAAGAAAGAAAAAAACCCAGAAGATAATGCTTGTTGTATTCGTTCACATTCATTAAGACACCATCATTCAAACAACACATCAAGTACCAACTGAACAAACTGTACCACTATTGTGATTGAGACCTTCATTTGATTTTCTTTTTACTTCCAGTATGAGACTAAAATAATTGCTTTTCTGTAGCCAGTAAAATCACATTTAAGTTGAACATTTGCCTATAATCCATAAACTAACAACATATCAGTAAAATAATAGTTGAAATCCAGCACAAATGAGCATTAATTCAAAGGTATCATTTGTTGATCTGCAAAAGTACTAGACAGTACTTGAAGATGATGAGGACTATCACCATAGTAGGGCTGGATAAATCAGTATCACAATAATTATTGGTAGCTACTAGGGAATTACCCTTTGGTTCACTCAGGCTTACCGCGTTGCTCTTCTAATATCAATATAAGGATCTGAAGAGTCAAATAGTCTCACACACGATGGATCAATTCTGTGAAATTCTTTTGCTGATTCATGAGGAAGTTTATAGCAGCAAGGTCCTACAGAAGGGCCCAGCACCACAAGAATATCTTTCAGGTTACATCCATATTCAGATACCATGGCATTTACTGTGGCCATAGAAACTCCTAACAACGTGCCTTTCCACCCTGTGAAAAACAAAAGGTTAAAAAAAAAAGCTTTATAACTCATTGGGGTTGGACCTGACGATCTCTCAAGGTCCCTTCCAACCTCTAATATACTGTGATACTGTGATCTCTTTACAGTAGCTAATATATGTGTTATTATTAAAGGTAACAAATTAATAACTATATATACACATCTAAAAAAAAATACATATATATAATAAATATTTTTTTTTAAACCTCAACACATTAACTATCAATTTGCTGACATAATTTTGTGGGGATGAAAATGAGAGAGAAGAGTTTAGAAGATTGCAGAATTCCTTTTTTCTAATGTCCTGATTTGGGCAAGTACCTTACAGCTCCTCTGTGCTTAAAATATTTAAATGAGAATATGGAAATATGTGACAGCCAATAGCATATTTTTAGAAGGTGGTGAAAATGGTTTTAGTGTTATTTCAGAAAATAAAAGAATATGCTTAAGCTAGAGATATCATCTGAAAAGACAGAAGAAAGCCAACCTTTGCACTTCAGCATTGTTTTGAATAGATTAAAGAAAGGACAGCTCTCTGGTCTCATGTCCTAGAAGTCTTTGCATTGCATATGGAATGCATCATAGTGAAGGACAGGACATACTAATAACTTTTCCTCTGATTTTCTACATCCAAAGACTGAGATGACCTTATATACCTAATTGTCTTCAACTGTATACATAGCAACATGTGTTCAAGTTAACTATGAGCTGAGGTGGGCTTGGACAGGAAGGAAAGGACTTAGGAATTTAATCTGAACCCTGACAAGGTCTGTGGGAATGGAGGCCAAAACTTGGGAGATGGAAGGTAGGAATTCAGGCTAAAGCTGGGAGGTACGTTCAGAAAAAGCAGTGGTGTAGGCTGGGAGAACAGTGGGTGTGTCAGACTAGATAACTGAAGAGACAGCAGAGAAAGGAGCAACTACAGATTAAAATATTTTGCAATAATTAGGTTGGAACACTTACAATGCAAAACTCTTAAAACTTTAAAGAGCAGATAAAATTCTCTCCACCTCTTCTCCCTATTAAAAACCACAAGACTTCCCCCTCCTCCCAGGCATGCAACAATTCTCATTCTTCACTTTCTCTAAGCTAAGCTTGCTAGGCACAGGGCAGGACACACACACACACACAACCCACAGCTTTACTGAAGGAAAGCCAAAATTTTGATCATCTTATGACAACCCACAATTTTTTTTGTTGCCTAATTCATTGAATGCATGAAGAATTGTATAAATTAGGTGGTATTCACAAATTCTGTGCAGGGGTGAAACTTCCTGTCTTATCAAGAGGTCCACTAGAATCAAAGCTGTGGAGAAACTCTCAGCTATGAATTCTCCTTGACCTCAAAAATAAAGATTTTTTTATAACATGAAACAGCCCTTGCAGGAAAATCTCACCACAGAATATGTATGCTAGCCCATCTAAAGTAAGACACAACCCCAGGTTGTGCTAACTATCCCTGTTTCAGTTTTATTCTTTTTTTTATTTGGGTTAGACAAGTATTTCTTCTGATCTAAAGTGATTGTTGGGGTCATAGGTATGTTTCACATATGAGGTTAGGTATGGCACCAAAAATTATTTGGTTTTGGCTACAAGATCAGAAAAAAAATGTCTAAATACCTAAATAATAATTATTACAGTTACATAAAAACCATACAACATCAAAAAATTACAACAACAACAAAAAAATCCCAAACCAAGAATCCAAACCAACCAAAAAAAAACCCACCACTAACATCAACAAAAAACCCAAACCAGCAAAAATCCCAACGAGCCTTAGCTTGGGAAACAGACTATTCTCCAGACTATTTTGGTAGGACAAAAGTTAACAGGCCAGATTGTTATGTGATCTTGCATTTATTCATTTTCACCCAGTGCTCCTTTGGTTGCTATTTTGTAATCCCTTAGTCCAAAATTCAATTTCCAGTGGCTTCTTATTTATTTTGATCTTCATGATTTAAAATTCCTACCGGAATGAGCAGCACCACAAGCCTTTCTGACAGGATCAGCAAACAGCACAGGTATGCAATCAGCACCTGGAGCTGCTATTGTTACACCTTTCTGATTCGTGACTATTCCATCATAGCTGTCAGGCTCTGTCTTTCCCATAATACACACAGCATTAGCATGATCAATCTGTCAACACAAAACCAGAACATGGACAGTGATATGGTAGCAAAAAACCTCAGTTCTGACTAATGCAAGGGTTTTTTTTTTGGCATGAAACACTCTTCTGCATCAGCTGGTTATGTGTGGGAATCAGACACTCCCTTGCCAAGATGTCACACAGATGTATCAGTACAAAGCCACCATGAAAGTGATGGTGTATTTTTCTTTAAAAAGAAAATGCTCTGATCATTTATCAGATTAATCTACTCTGTGGTAAGTTAAATGACAGAGTATACTTAGAAGAAACAGTGCTTCTCCATATATAGTTCCCTATGGCAGATAGTTTTGATGGCTATTCCCACAGATCAATTGCCAGCATAATGTTTGGAGTGTCCTGTCTCTCACAAGTTCTTGCTGAGTAAGGTAAGACTAATGCCTACAGTTTTAGCCAGTGATACATGAAGGAAGATTTGATCTATTTACATAAATTCATTGTCTGATAAGGTACCTTGACTCTGTGAAAAGTCTCTGGGTTAAATCCTGCAGCATTAGCTAGCCGGCGGAGGTTTTCTTTAACAACAATTTGTGGGTCCCTCCGCTTGGAACTGCTGAAGAGGTTACAAGAGCTTAGAGTTGGTATGTAGGAGATACCACCTGCCCTTGTGGTGAATCCATGTAGGAAGATATCATCTGTCAAGGCAAAAAAGAAAACAAATGGTTGTTTTCAACACAAAACCAGTCCAGATATTACATGTGTTTTATACTGAAGAGATCTGGAATCAGTCAATGAAGTTGAGTATTGCTTTACCTTGTATTTAGCCATGGCATTTAAATGTAAGGATTCTAAATTTCCTTCTTGCTCATAATCCTAATCTTCTGAGGTCAAGGTAGAGAGGTTTGACAAAGAAGGGGTCCTGGCAGACAATAGCATCCTGGGACGCATTGAGACGAGTGTGACCAGCAGGTCCATAGAGTCTATCCCCCCAACTTACTCTGCCCTGGTGAAGCCTCATCTGGAGTACTGTTCCAGTTCTGGGCACCCCGGTTCAAGACAGACAAGGAGCTGCTTGAAAGGGTACAGCAAAAGGCTACAAGGATGATTAGGGGACTAGAACATCTTTCTTATGAAGAAAGGCTGAGAGACTTGGGGCTTTTTAGCTTAGAGAACAGACAATCGAGGGGAGATCTTATCAATGATTGTAAATACTGTAAAGGGTGGGTGCCCAGTGACAAGACAAGAGGTAACTGGGCACAAAACACAGGAAGTTCCATATAAACAGGAAGAGGAACTTCTTTGAGGGTCATAGAGCGCTGGAACAGGCTGCCCAGGAGCCATTCAAAACCTTCCTGGACACTGTCCTGCACAACCTGCTCTACGTGAACCTGCTCTGGCAGAAGGACTGGGTTAGATGATCTTCAGAGGTCCCTTCTAAATCCTATCATTCTGTGATTCTGTCTTTTCAGAAAGCAATGGTAACTCTCACTACGTGATTCTCACAGAGGTGAGCGGTTTTAACACCTGCAGCCATGCTCTCACTAAACGTGGGCCTCTCTTTCATCTGATCATCCCCCAGGCCTGGAACAGACTTGCCAGTCTTTTGCTATTATCTCTGTTGACACTTCCCCCTCTTATGGACATGATGCATCACTGCAACATCATACAGAGTTATTTGCTGCCTGAAGATATTTCCAAGTCTTACCCATTTTCCAATTGCCTTCAAGAAGTATACTTAGGAATAGTCTACAAAATCTACTAGGTGGGATTCTCTTTACCTGGAATCAGGGAAGATCTGAGGATGGTGAGTTCCCCATTCAGGCTTGGCAGGCTTTCCAAGTACATCTGAATCTCACTTTGGATGAGCACCACATCCTGTATTTGCCTTCCACTCTGAGGTTCAGCTATCTGTAGGTTTTCATAATCAGATGTCACCTGTAAATCCTCAAATTCAAACTGGTAGACTGATGTAAAGAGATGGTCTATATAGACTTTCATTGCATCTTTTCTTACGGATGAGAGAATAACTTTAATGATGCTTAAGTCTTTTTCATCCAGTCTTTGTTTGATGGTATACAAAGCAGCAGCTGTACTCAGAGCATGTACCACTTCCAGTCTTTTCTTCAGACTCTGAAAATCTCTCAGAGCTGGAAGCAAGGACTCTTGTTCACCTTTCCATTCACACCTCTGACTATGGCAACACATGACATAAACAAATGGAGCAGGTATAGAAGAGCATTTCTCAATAGTTTCCAGCGTGTTATATAGTAACCCTTGGATGTTGTTCTGCAAGTTGGCTGGTAGGCTGAAGAGATCTATCAGTATTGCTTCCACCATATTCCAGGGTATTTAAGGATTCCTACAAGTAGTTCCTGCAAGTAGAAAGTAACAAAACATGAAATACAAACAAAAAGGCAAGACATCATCATTAACTACAGAGTTCTGTATTCAGTGCTACTGCATTCAGTGCACTGCATTCAGTGATACTGTGTAGAGATATCTCTGTGTAGAGATACTGATGTAGCAGTAACTACCATCTTAGGATTTCCTCACTGCATCAAAAGTAGTGGAAATAGGAATTATTACGTATTTACTTAAGAGTTTAAGTACTTCCCTACCACCCAGACTAACTCAGGTTTTTCCAGGTCATGGAAAGGTCAGTACATAATATTAGAGTTATTGAATCAATTAACCCAGATTAGCCTCATGGATCTTGTTGATCTCTGACTGTTGGGCCTTCCTCCAGTTCCCATGAGTGGAACCAAACACAGGTCTCTAAGTATGCTGGAACTGGAGAAGTTTCTGTAATAATATTTTTTGTGGCATGTTATGAACTTATTGTTGAGGTGGAGCTCACGTCTACTACCAGTCTTGGCAGCAGGGGTGCTGAGATATGAGCACAATGACATCTTTCCTACAAGCCTTCACACAACTTTTTGCACTTCTCCTTTTTGCATTACCAAAAGCATTGACTTGATAATTTCTGACGTCTTTGTAGAGGGACACGATTGGTATAGTTCTTCTTTTCAACACACACAGGAACTCAATGCAGGCTACTAAAACTTTACCTACTAATAAAAGAAGTACACAGAAGTAAAAAAAAAAAAATATATAGTACTGTGCACAACTTCTTTGCTCAACTTTTTCACTATGCTAGCTGCAGTCTGCTCAGAAATCAAGACACATTAAGGTTATCCACAATCATTCTGTGGCCCATGGAATAATGCTAGGGTTATTTTGTTTGTTTGTGGGGTTTTTTACTTGGTTTTTGGTTGTTTATTTTTTTCTGGGGTGGGGTGGGTTTGGTTTGTTTTCCTCAGCTTTGTTGGTCAAAGCCCAGCTAGGCTGCCTACCTGTGGAAACTTGTCCATCTGCCTCTTCCTCTCTCTGTTGCTACGACAGCCTATTTTACGTATCCTATATGAAGTGCCTTATTTTCTTTTCTCTGCCCCTGACCACTTTTTGATTTCTTGTGCAAGACTCCAAAGGTCTGGAACAAAAGACTAGATCCCTCTGCTTTGGGAATCTTGAGCAGACAGCTGTTCAAATTTCATGACTAAGCATTCTGCTTGGTCTAGGAGGCATACATCAGGCATTGTCACCAGTTCCAAGACATGATAGTCATTTAGACTATTCCTTAAGGCCATCCTTTGGTTTTGTTTTTTGTACAGTACCAAATTATGCACGAATATTAATTCCTTTGCAGGAAAAAAGGACTTGGTAATTTTAAGATTCTGAAATCAATGCTCTGCTGCAGAACCAACTGCATCAGATAATATCTGGCACTATTCTCCTCATTCTCCTGTGACTGCATGCATGCTCTAGTTTCACAACACTTCTTCACCCTGCAAAAATACTGCTTCTGTGTATACTTGAGGCCTACCACTATGGTGGGCTTGGTCTCCTCTTTATGATTGACAATGGATTCCCAGAGTTTCTACACTCAAATGAGAGGTCAAAGACCTCTCAGGCTGCAATGGATTGTTTATTCAGAGTAGGTTTTGCAGAAAACTTTTTGCATTTTCTTCATTTTTCTTTCCCCCAGACAGGAAGAAAAATAATCCTGACTGAAAACAATGTTTTCATTTCTGCAAGTTGAATGCTTGCAAAGATTAATTAGTGACTATCAAAACAGGTGAACTAAAAGTACCAAAATGTCACAGCACATAAAAAGCATCTTCCACGGCATTATAAAAAAAAAAAAAATCTTAATTTCACTCAGAATATTATTTACACACAGCTGAAAGAGAAAACAATTCACTAAGAAAACAGTGTTGAAACAGACTCATGTCAAAGACTGTGACTTGGGAAATCAGGATATTTCTATCCCTACACTGACACGCTCTGTGGGAGGCCTGTAAGGATATGACACGATCCTAATCTAGGTATAGTAATAGCTCCAGTAACAGAGGAGTGTAATGGAAAAACAGATTATTGCTCCACTTCAGATGTTAGTAGTGGAAGGTAAATAGAATTCATTGGTGTGCCCATGCTTCCCCAGAAAACTAAAGGGTAGAAGGATAGTATTTGCAAGGGAGAGGTAACTGCCTACATTAAATTGGGGGGGGGGAGGGGGCAAAAAAACTCCACAGGAGCAATTATTAGGATGCACTCAATGAAACAATAGGGCTGATTCACCCTTGTTTCTTTCCAGTTTTGCATCATAGAGTCCTACTGAGGTCAAGGGAGTCAGAAGTAAATTTGCTTACAGCCATAATAAATTTTATTGACTGATTTCTAAGTCTTTGAAACAAAATCTTTCTCAAAATACAATCTTGTCAAGCACAGCAATGTTTTAGGCTTATGAGAAATGCATTCATGTTGCTCAGGATTTAAGTGACTTGCTCTACAGTCCCAGTGTTCCATAAAAAGCCTCACTGCACGTAACTGCACCAGGAGAGATTAAGTGCATTTTTTAGGGAGCTGCTCAACTCAGCAGACCATGCAAGGCAAATACCTGCATAAACTGGAAACTAAAGCGACTCATTAGCTGTTTTACTCACTGAAAACATCTTTTGTGCAGATATCAAGAAAAAGAAACAAAGAAAATACCACGTAAAAGACAGGAGAGGCAAGTAGGTTAACAAGGGCAAAAAGGACAAAGGCAAGTGAATTCAGAAAAGAAACAAAATAAAAACGGGGAAAACTCACAACTTTCAAACCCCCCCACCCCGGTCTTCCCAGTCTAATTCTAAAAGATTCTCCCTTGTTGGTAAAGACAAAATTGCTGGCAATTTCCTGCACCTTTGCACCCTGCTGGTCACCTTATCTTCTTACAGAAACTGAGAAAACTGACATAGTTTTGCGAAAATTAAAAAGCCAAGAAATATTCAACATCTCTCAGAGAAAGATGCCCAGAGAAAGAAAACAGACCATTAAAGCAGTCCAAAAGAACAGGGATAGAGCACATTTCTAATAAATTTTCAATAAAAGCAATTGGCTTAAAATAAAACATTCTGCCTCTCTTAATTTGGGGTATTTAGGCAAGGTTGAAGAAACAGAAATTTATAATTAAAATATTGAAAATTAGAATGAAATTACACAGATCTTTCATAAACAAACTAAAATTTTAAAATACAGGAATTTACTTACACAGGTAGACAATCCTTTTAAACTCTTGAAAGGTATCATCTGATACCTACACACACTACCAGCTTTATATATCTCACTTCCTCACTGCCAGTCTTGCAGCTGATTTGTACAAGATGGGAATTCCTGTGGTAAGTAAGATTGGAGTGGGAACCTGTATTTCTTCTTTCTGATGAGACCCTGCTTGTTTGCTGTCAGCATTCAAAGGAACAAACTGTACTGAAAGGCACCAACATGAGTAACCGCCTGGGCAGCATTACACCCGGAACCAGCATTAACCCTGCCATGTAACTCACTTCTGTAATCACACGTTCCACTGCGTCAGCTTTGCACAATCTCAAACAGATTCAGAGATGCACAGCAGCACAAAGCAAGAAGCCAAGATGAAGCAAAACTTGTTCAGGCTGCAAGAGCTTCCTCTTCTGAGTCGCAACTGCATGTTCCAGTGATGAGTTTGGTAGTCAGTCAAGTTATATTCAGAAGGACCCAGATAAGGAGGTTACAGGATGCCAGTCTTCAGGGCTACAGGCCTGAAATGAGGATGCTGATTTCTCCTTACAGAACTCAGAAATTTAAGAGCTTTGTAAAAATGTCTGGATGTTTTGACAGGACAACATAAAGGCCAAAAGGCAAGTGGAGGAATGAGGGATCAGGCTTTGTCCAAGCATCAAATGATTCTTGGATACAGAAAAGTATATGATAACTTAAAGGACAAGAAAACAAAACGTAATTTTTTTCACAAATAGAGGAATTAATAAAATCAATTTTCCTATAAATTGCTGCCCCTGCCTATGCCTCCTTTTCTTTCAGCTCCAGTAAATCTGCATTTCTGCTAAGTCAACAACAGAACTTGCAAGACTCCTACTCTGTGCACTGCTGACTTTCCTTCCAGCATATGCTGGACAGAGCTATGAACCTTCATGGCTGTGTCTCCCAAAAGGAACCCATGCAGGTACTTTGTCCTTTCCTTCCCTACCCATGAAGTCTGCAGAAATCTGTAACCACTGCGGCTTTCCATCCTACTGTCAAATATGTCTGAAGTAAACTATTAAACATTAACAAGGGGACTTGATGGAAAGAGACCAAGGCAGTAATTTTTCTTTCCTTCAACCAGACTAAAGAAAAACAATTTGGTGCAAAAGGCTGAGAAAGGATAAAGAAAAGGTCACAAACTATCCAGGATGAAAAAAAAAGAAAAAAAGAAAAAATGACAGACTGACATTCTGTCTCCAGCTGAAGTATTATGTTTGCTATCTGTAATCTCAAAAAGGGATGAAATAAGTAGATTGTGTAAAAAGACAAGCAATTGTTAGAAAAAACAGTGGGATTTACGTTTAAAATTACTTAACTCGGATTTCAGAGGAATCCAGGAGGGCAGGACTCAAGTCCATGGCTATAAAAAAGGGCATCACACAGAGCAGGAGAAACGGGGCCTCGTTTCTTCCTCCTCATAACCCGGAAGCACTCAGCAGAATGCATGTTCTCTGGAATGCATATCAAACATTAACAAATTATGTCAGAAAATTCTATTTCATACAACGAATTAAGCAACTTGAGGAACTGAGAAGTGAAACAAAGCTAAGCAGAACTTCCTCATCTCCACGGTGAGTTAGGCCGCACCACTGCCGTAAACCCCGCCGCGAAGCACCCACCCACTTCTGACAGAACAAGCTGTTCCCTCTGTTTTCCCTTAGGTCTCCCGCCGGGGACAGCCCCTCCTTCCCCGGCCCTCTGCCGGCTCTCCGTGGCCACCGCTAACGGCCGCTCTTCCCTCACGCAGCCTCCGCCACTCGCCGAGGTTCTCCGACAATCCCCGAGCCGCGCACTCTGCACCGCGCAGCTCGCTCTTCGGCTAATACCCTAACTAGCAGCGGGCTCCCTGCGCGCCCAGGTTTGGGCGGGAAGGGCGGGGGCGGGGCGACCGCCGTAGCCCCTCCTTAGAGGGGCGGGGGCGAGGGAAAATAGCAGGTGTTGCTTGCCTGCTCTGCGCAGGTAGTGGAGAGGGGTTGGGCTCGTCGTGCTGGGCCGGCTAGCGCGGCTCGCCTTGCTTACCGGTTCCTTTGGAGGGGCTGGGACTGTTTGCTGCAGGGGCAAGTGTCGCCTGCCTGGTATTGTGGGGTGTGGAGTGCCTGAGCGGGATAGAGCTGAAGATTTAAAGGTGCCAGGACAATCCTTCCAACAGCCCTGTAAAGGAATAGGTGGATTACTAGTCAGGACTACCAAGCTTCAAGCATGCTGACCCTACGCTACCAACCTGGCCCACACAGTTCGTGGGTCATTTAATATTGTGGGTTCAAGTGTATACACAGAGTGCCATTTGAAATACTGGACCTGAAGATGCACCTGTGACAGACTTAACTGCATTTTCTTCAGAGTTTGGTGTCACTTTGTATAACAATCCAAGCTCAAACCTTGAGTTCTGTATTCACTTTTGGGGCTACTCACTACAAGAAAGACAGTGAGATGCTGGAGTGTGTCCAGAGAAGGGCGATGAAGCTGCTGAAGGGTCTGGAGCACAAGTCTCGTGAGGAGCGGCTGAGGGAACTGGGGTTGTGCAGCCTTGACAAAAAGAGGCTGAGGGGAGACCTCATTGCTCTGTACAACTGTGTGAAAGGAGGTTGTAGTGAGGTGTTGGCCAGTCTGTTTACAGTGCTACTGTAAATAACAAAATAACAGCTTCCACAATAACAACTTTCTCAACATTATCTTACATTAAGAACAGTTTAATATAGTTGGCAGTTGCAGTATAGTAACTGCAATAATGTAAATATTTAGGCTAAATATGAGAGCGTTTAAGATGCTTTTAAGAGCTATGACTATATTCACAAACTGAGGTCCTGACTTGTGGAGAAGCCAGAAGAACATTGTAATATTTTATTTTGTAAAACTGTTCATGAAAAAGTTCTAATTCTTGGTCATTTGCTTTGAGCATCTAACCATCAGGTAACCTGCTCTTGTTAATAAAAAATGAACCAAATTAAATAGTGTATTGACCTGAGATCTCCTAGCAAAGGCCTTAATATTGTTGCCTTTCATTAGCAGGATTTAAATAGAATGGTGATAAAACAATCGGTTTCTTTTATATTTTGTTACAGTTCTGCACTTTTGCCTAAAATGGCCAAGAAAATTTCACCATCACTAATTGAAGTTGTAAAACAAGTTGCAGAGCAGCAGCATTCACAAGCATCAGAGTTTAAAAAAAACAAAACAGTTCTTTGTCAATTGCAGGTAATAAGACTTCTTTGAAGAAGTTTAACTAATTTAATTTTTTCATTAGATGAGGGAGTATTCCTGTGAACAACAGAAGCTGACGGTACTTAATTTATTCTGGATGTTTGCATTTATGTGTAAGGGAGGTGTTCTGTTTCTGTAGTGTGTAGGCTTAGGCAAAACTGTGTATGTGTGGTGTTATATGTAAGGCTGCAATATAGCTAAGAACCTTCTTCATTAAAGAAGGTTATAGCAGAAGCTTGGTTGGTTGGGTTGTTTTGAAAAACAAAACAAATCTTAAAAACCACAGAGATAGCAAACCCACAAAAACTCAATGCAAAGTCAGAGCTCTTTGAAATTTTCATTATGAATCCCTGAGAAATTAGTGGCAAAAACAGACTTAAAAAGCATCCTTTTGGGCAGCTTTTCACCAGACTATATAGTCTTTTCTTAGCATCTTTTTCATACAAAATACTTTTTTTTTTTTTTTCCCCTGTGTCTTTGAAGCAGGTGTCCTAAATAGTCATTAAATGCTGGTTTTATTAGTAATATTTTGTAGAACACTGGATACAGGCAGTGTCATAGAGCCCTAAGTAATTAAGTTAGTTCATTTATTTTCTTCCTCTTCACACCCTGTGGCAGTTTAGGCTGGGTGCCTCCTGTTACTGCCACATAAGCTACACCTCTGGTGTTCTGAGTGTCCAACCCAATAAGGTGGACACAGGAAGCGGTGTATCTCTACCCATAAATCCTGCGCCCTATAAATCCATCTGCAAAGTCATTCTCTCTCTCTTTCTTCCCTCTCTGCTCCCATGGGAGATGCTCCCCTATCGGGTAATGGTGGGGGAGTATCTCAAGGCCTCTTAGGCCTCTCTAGGCCTAATGCCAGGAGGAGAAAGGAGGTGGGGGGACAGTCTCAGACCTGGCCAGCCTGAGACTAGCCTGGCGGGGGGGGGGGGGGGGGGGGAAGAAAGAGCCCTGGGGGTTTTGGGTACACCCTCAGGTGGGAGAAGGGAAGAGTTGGGAAGCCTTTGGGTGTTATGTAAGGGACTCTGTACACTTTGGGATATTCTTGTCACTATGCTTTGTAGTTTTTTGTAGTTTCACTAATTGCTTTTCTATTTAAACTTTCCATCACTCTCCAATCTGTTTGTGTGTGTCATTCTTTTGTCCCTCTCGGGGCAAGAGAGGATCTGTCTGGCCCCAAACCAGCTCACACCTTTTTCTTTTAAAAAAGTACAAATCATTGGAAATTTCCTACCAACATTAATGTTAGCAGAACAGCAAAGTTAAATAATTGGGAACTTAAAGTCAGAATGCAGAACTTTTCATCTTTACGCCTAGCCCCATGTGCGCATCTGACAGAATACACGTTACGTGTATTAGAATACACGTAAACAATAATTCCTCTCTAAAATTGAAGATCTTTGCCATTAACATCTTTTTTCTCTCCTGTCCTCAGTAAGTGGTGGCTGGCAGTGATACAAATCCTGCTAAAACTGTAGCCCAAGAATTCCAGAGTAAAAGTCGCACAGAAACTTTTTGTTCTTAACAGTTAATATTGTCTTAACCTGTTCAAAATCACAGAATGTTAGGGGTTGGAAGGGACCTCCAGAGATCATTGAGTCTAACTGCCCTGCCAAATTAGGATCACCTAGGGCAGGCTGCACAGGAATGCATCCAGACGAGTTTTGAAAGTCTCCGAAAGATAAGACTCCAAACCTTCTCTGAGCAGCTTGTTCCATTGCTCTGTCACTCACTGTAAAGAATTGCCTCCTTGAATACAAGACAAGCAGTCCCTGCTTCCTGCAGAGCCAAAGATTTCATAGCACTGTTAATGTTTCCATTAGGGAAAAGATAAAAGGAAACATAAAACATAATGCTAATTCTCTTAGTGCACTATTGTTGATTGTTACTTTGGATGGGATTATTCATAGCTACCTCACATCATCTACCAGTCCAATGTTAAACCTACATGAATCTTCTAGACACGCTTGGTAGTCATCAAACAGAGCTAACATTTCTGAGGAAGGAATTCAATCCTCCCATTTAAGATTTACTTGTAGACATGGGGCTTGGTAGTATGGTTTAGTGGTGAAGTTTGCAGTGATAGGTTTATCACAGTACATTAGAGGTTGGAAGGGACCTCCAGAGATCATTGTATCCAAACCCCCTGCCAAAGCAGGGTAGTCTGCACAGGAATGCATCCAGGTGGGTTTTAAATGCGTCCAGAAACTCCACAACCTCTCTGGGCAGCCCGCTCCAGTGTTCTGTCACCCTCACTGTAAAGAAGTTTCTCCTCATGTTGAGGTGAAATCTTCTATGTTCAAGCCTGTACCTGCTGTTCCTTGTCTTAATATTGTGCACCACTGAAAAGAGATAGGACTCAATGGTCTGAAAGGTCTTTTCCAACCTAAATGATACTCTGATTTTATGATTTCTTATGATGGGTTGAAGTACTGCTTCCTGAAGTTGCTCACTTCTTGTCAATGATAAGATATAGAGGCCTTTTTACAGCTAAATGCATATTTCTTAGAGGGTTAAAAGTAGCTGGGATTAATCCTACTCTTGAATATTACTGTGAGGAAGGTGGGATAATAAACTTCAGTAGAACAGGCTAATTAAGCTCTATCACCCCAAACACCCATCTATGTGTTTGCATGGGTCTGTGCTTTTGAGCATCATTAATTATTTTTGTCTGATTAGGTCTTAACCAGACTTTAGCTCTAAACAAACGTTAGGATTGAGTTTGATCTGCAAGTCCTACATACCTTGCAAATATGGGAATCTAAAGTAATTTCAAAAATTATTTCATATTTTAGACTTAATCTAAGGAGACAAGTCTAAGGCAGTATTCTTGCATTGTGCCTTTAAGGTGTTGATTTTAAGTAGAACTCTAATTATGTTCCATTCAAGCTACATAAAATGAGCAAACAATAAGATTCTGTTAAATAACATAAGTATTGAACCAGAGAACTAGTATCCTCTTGAAATTTTTCTTTACAGGCAAAAGTTCAGGAACTAGAAAAGGAAATGGATTCTATTCTGGTAGAAGTTAAGACAACAGAAAGGGAAATATATCTGCAAGATGATGCCATAGAACTGACAAAACATCACTGTGAAAATCTGGAGGTGCAAGTCAGAGCCCTATATTCTGAAATTTTAAAGCTGAGGTATGATGCAGAAACAGGTCAAGAAGAGTTTGAGATGACATTTGCAAGAAATAATGAGTATCGGGAGAAAATAAGGGTTCATAAACATCTCTTTTGGGAGATGGAAAGTAAAATGCCAGCTATGATCGAGCTTGCTGAAAAGAAAGCTGTTGTTAAGGAATTAAAGAGAAAGAAAGAGGAGTTAATGCGTGATCTCCGGAATCCAGAGGGATCAGTTATGAAACAAGTGCAGGTACTATATTTCCTCTTTGATTTTTTCCTTTTTCTGTGAAATAATATTGGCATAGTTTAGCCAGTGTGGTTATTTCATCTAATATGTTTGCAGTTCATGAGGAACTGACTATGGGGAATATAGCTAATTTATAATGCTGCATTAATTGAAGACATTTGGACTTTAGTGTGCATTAAAAAAACACAATATCAGCCATTTTAACCTGTGTATTATTGTGAAAGTCAGGCTCATGCTGTGTGATTGAGTGAACTCAGCTCTTTAAAAATTTTAGAGCTGTAAATTAAATTCATTGGAGAACTATGTGGGCTTCTTTGGGTGGTTCGATAAACTTATGTGGACAGTTTTCAGATTTCTGTGGAACATTGCCATGTATTCTTTTAACTTAGCTGTCAGGTAATAAACTGTTTGCCAGCAGGAGGTAGTTTGGTGAGATGGTGATAGAAAGGAGAGAGGAAAAACATATTTGTTTTGGTATTCTACTCTAGCACTGATGGTTTTACTTGACTCTAATTGCAATAATGATTAAAAGCCACCATATAGTAATTTTTCACCACTTTACCAATATATGAACAGAAACATGTATGAAGTTGCTATGGAATCACAGATTTAAACCCTGATGCCACTTGCATTATTGAAAATCTGCTGTGACTATATTTATGTAAATCGATGAAAATTTGCTTGTACAAACAAATCTTTAAATACTGATAAACAAAGACTCATTAACATTGTGTTTTACTATGAGAAAGAAAAAATCTAGCTCAAATATTCCTTTTTTTTCAGTAAATTAGATTTTAAACAAAATTAAGATCATCAGAGTTCAAATCCCTGTATTGCAGATTGCATATTTCAGATCAAGGGTATATATTCCTAAGTATCTAAAGTCATGTTAAAATTGTTTTAGTTATTAAATTTAATTACAACTAATAAATTATTAATTTAACGATTAGTAATTATTTTAGTGTGAAATTGTTTATTATGAATCTTCATCTTGTTTCTATTAAGTGAGACTGTTAAAATGTGACATTTTAAATAAGATTAATAGATGTACTGTGCAACTTTATAAGGAGAGAATTTCTGTATGATGACTTATATCTGCAGGAAGAAATTGCACTTTTAAAAAGTGAAATCACCACACTGAAAGAGCTCATCAATAAAAAAACAGATTTACTGGAAGAAGAGAGAAAAGTTCATGCTAAGCTTAAAAAAGAAATTGAGGTGAGTCATTTGAGTAAAACATAATTATAGTTCTCCTGACAGAATGTAGATAGTGCAAATGAAGTTTGAAGTAGTTTATACACTCTTTCTGGCCATACATTATTCAAGTATATACAGTAACCATCCTATCTTAAATTCTTCATACTGATAGTCTTTCTAAAATTCAGACCTTAATGGCTATCATGAAAAAATTGAAATTAAGAACAATTTTTCTTAAGTTTTTTAAGAAGGAGTTAATCTGTGAACTTTGGGTATGATGGCCTGAAAAGAAAGGAATCACTGAATGGTGCTAAAGCAAAATGCATGTGGTTTTATTTCTGTAGTACTTCAGAAATACTTGCTGACTTGATTATTTGTGATGTGGTTCGTGGTTCTTGATAACTGGATGGAAGAATCAATTGTGCCAAGAGAATGGACTTCCCATGAATCTAATTTGAGCTGACATTAAAGTAGAGATAATACAGCATCTCCTAATGATCTGTCAAGATAAAATTCTGATAAACAACTAATAGCTTCTCTTTTTAAGTAATTAATCTATATTTTACATTTTTGTTCCTTATTAAAATACTTTGTATGTCTAGATAATTTTTAGTATGGAAATTTCACATCATGTAACTTGTTAGTTCATATAAATGCCACAAAATTTAATCAGCAAAGCTTGATAATATAGAGATTAACTATCTAAGGTTAGTTCTCTTGCCCATTGTAAAACATAAGAGGACAAAAGAATCATTTTTCATGTGATAGAGAAGAGTAGAGAACCAAAAAACAAAGCACAGCTGCTTATAGGTCTGTGGTATTCGGCATCAGAGAAAATATTTTATTATCAAGGCAATATCCTCCTAAGAAAGTTCTCTAAACTCAAAGTGAAATTAGGCAGCCTAAACATGATGTTCTGATCTCTTATCAAAATCAATTTAATTAAATAGTGAAGGTTAGCCTGATCTTTAGTTGTTTGGGTTATATGATATTTTTGTCTCAGAAGGGAACAGGTTTAAAAATGGAATCTTTCAAGGTATTAAGAGCTGCCTGGAAAACAATCCTTTTGTCAATATAAAAATTGGAAATGGACAGGCAGGGACATTATGTACCTAGCAGTTCTCAGCACAAATTAAAAAAAAATTAAAAAATACTAAGGCTGAGCAAGGGAATGAAATGTGGTATCGGCACACAGATGAGGTTCCATTGAACTGCAGTGGTAGGATTCAGCTATAGATTGTTGACACCTAAATGTTGATTGTGGTTATTTGAATACAGATGGCTACATGTGAGTCAGACAGGTTTCCCTTATAATCACTGGAATTGTAGTCAGTGATGTATTTTAGAGATCTAGCCATACGAAGATGTTTATGGTAGGGTGAGCTGCACCGTCTATTCTTTCTAGACTTTATAGTATGCATTGGCTAGATTCCTATTGATCAAAACAAGAATGTAGACATGTAGTTCGTACATACACCTCTAGAGCTTGGTGTCTTAATCTTCAGAGTCTACCTCTAGATTTCAGTTCTTGTCACAGGATTTTTCCATATTGTGTGGATTTGCAGCTTTTAGCACTGCATGGGCCAGAAGTAACTGGTCTCCTTATAACCTTGTGAAGTTCAACAAAGCCAAGTGTGAGGTCCTGCATCAGGGCTGGGGTAATCCCCAGTATCAATATAGACCAGGTGATTAACTGATTGAGAGAGCATCCCTGTAGAGAAGGACTTAAGGATATTAGTAGATGAAAAATTGTCATGAGCTGGAAAAGCCCACTAGCAGCTCAGAAAGGCAGTTGTATCCTGAATTGCATAGAAATCAGCATAGACAGCAGTTTGAAGGAGATGATTCTCTCTCTCTACTCCATTCTGGTGAGACTCCTCCTGCAGTATTGCACTCAGCTATGGGGCCCACAGCACAGGAAAGACATGGACATGTTGGAGCAGGTCCAGAGGAGGGCCGTGAAGATGATCAGAGGGCTGGAGTACCTCTCCTGTGAAGAAAGGCTGATAGGGTTGAGATTGTTCAGCCTGGAGAAGAGAAGATGCCAGAGAGACCTTACTGCAGCCTACCAGTGTATGAAAAGGACTTGTAAGAAAGCCAGAGAAAGACATTTTATCAGGGCTTGTAGTTACAGGACAAGGGGCAGCAGTTTTAAATATCTAAAAGAAGATAGATATAGATTGGATATAAAGAAGAATTTTTTACAATGAGGGTGGTGAGACCCTTCAACAGCTTGCCCAGAAAAATTGTCATAATCAGAAATGTTCGGGGTCAGATTAGATGAGGCTTTGAGCAACCTGATCTAGTGAAAGATGTCACTGCCATGGTAGGGGGGTGGGGCTAGGTAATCTTCAAAACATTCCTTCCAACCCAAACCAGACTGTTGTGATTCTGTGATGAGCAAATTTGCAAAAAGCATGTGAGCTCCCAGGTTTATGAGCCTCCAGATACAAGCATATCATTGCATCTGATTAATGAGTTTGCTGTTCTGGGGCCACGATTCAGCAATGATTTTATGTGCTCATCAAAGTCTGCCCCTATACAGCACTGTACCTAAATGCCTACAGAATTCCTATTGAAGCCTCATTAATGGCTTATCTGTGACTCAGACAGAACAGACTGACTCTTGCAGCCCTGGTGCCCATTTTTATTATTATTATTATTATTATTATTATTATTATTATTATTATTATTATTATTATTATTATTATTACTATTATTGTTGTTGTTGTTGTTGTTGTTGTTATTTTGCTTCAGTATTATATTTTATTTCCCACAAAGGTCTCCCCAACTAAACACATCATGCAGGAATGTAATGCCTTTCTAAAGCAGATGAATTTTGGAAAGTTAAAAATTATTGATGAAATTTTTCTTGAAAGGAAATTTTTGCCTAAAGTTTTTTTTTTTTACCCAAGTAAAGTCATTGATCTGACATTGCTAATTAGAAATCTTACAATTAATTAATAACTGTGCTGCTTCTCATCAGGCAGAATAATGTTGGACTTTTAAGGCAGCTTGTTGACTTAGTCCCACTCCCTTTCCTGAGCACCAACCCCACAACCCATCACTTAAAGAGCAGCCTTGGGCAGGGATGTCAATAATAAATCAGGGTGATTACCTGGGTAGGGACAAGGCTTCAATCAGACTAATTCAGGACATCCACGAATAATAGAAAACAGGTTGTTGTGTAAAAATAATATGAAAAAGCTTAAGACTCTTTATTCCCCTTCTGCCCTTCTTTCCCACACATCACCATACAGCTATTTTATTCTTGTAAGATGCTTGTCTATCCTGTCATTGAAGGTTCCCAGTAGTGGAGATTCCATGCATACCCAGGCAATATTTTCTAATGGTTAACTTACAGGTACACAAGGTCTAGTAAAAAAGAGCAACGTTCTCCCTCCCTTCTGTCCATTAGGCATATTAGTGCTCCCTGCCTCAGCCCATGTGCTAGATAGTTCCCAATAATGATGCTAGAGATGCATTTCTTTAAAAAAGCAGGTAACATTGATCACAAATGATTCAGCGTCATACAACAAAGCCCTAGTGATGTTCAGAGCCGGCAAGCGCTCATTCGGATGAACAAATCTGACAGCATCCCTTGAAAAATTGTGAAGGATTATAGTGGAGGGCCAGGCAACATGAAGACAGACAACCCATCACCAGTAAAAGGTGGCACTGTAATGTATTAAACATCAGTGAGGGAGAGAGTTAAATGTGAAATTTAGGTAGCAAGACTCACAGGAAGTCTCTGGCAATGCTGTAGTTCTGGTGCAGCTGTACGCCGTCCACGTGTATGCTAAATACAGTGTAATAATGTTTCAATAAGCAGACACAGGAATAATTATACACTACCGCTCATGTGCCATTCAAGCTAGGGTAAGTAAGCCCCAATTTTCATTAAGTGAATACCCATTATTTCCATTTTTATTATAATGAATTTTTCATGCTTTTACACTTAAGAATGCACATCTTCAGAGGGCTGTCTGCAGCAGCCATTTGTCACATAAGACAGCAATAGGGGCAAAACTGATACAGTACTGCATTGCCTCAGTATTGCCTTTCAAAGAAAACCAGACATTTTTAACTGCAGTGCAACAGTGAGGATGCTACTACAGCCATCCAGGTTGCCTCATTTGTATTCTAATTTGTGCTCAAACACATTTGTCAAAGAATGGAAATTTATTCCTTTCTGACCTCTCACTCCTGAGCCTGAAATCTTCCATTTCAGAGTGTTGCTATAGTTGTCAGATGCTGACTCTTTGGGTGAGATTTACTTTGCTAAATTTTAGACCTCTACAGAACAGATACCCACACTCAACTCACTTCAGCACAAAATGAGACAGAGCTCTTTCCTTCTCTTTGGCTCTTTCCTTTTCTACACTTAGAGTTAGGTGAGCTGACCCCACTTCTGTAAGTTGTTTTACTTGAGTGAAATTTTGAAGTTAATTCTATTCTATTTTATTAGGTGCAGAATAAAAGATATAATGCTATTCTAAAACGTTTGCATTGCCAACTGAACAAACTCCATTCAAATAAAAGACAATGGCAGTGGAACATTCGGCAGTTGGAGAAGAAGGCGGCAGAACTAAGGAAGTGTCTTGGGGTAGTGGAGTTACAAAGTAGTGTATAAAACAAACCTAAGAAGCTTACAATACGGTTAATCTTTTTCAGGCAGAGGAGCTTTTTTTTCCCCTGGAAATACTACAAAGAGTAAATAGCCCAATAGCTGGGCCTGGGCTCAGTGGTTTCTTTCTTTTTAAAGTTTTTCTGCCTTTCATTCTGTAGCCTAAACTAGCTTGTGCTCACTATGTAATGCTTTGCAATAACTGCTTTATTTACTTTAGCCAGAGGCTGTTCGGGAAAAAGGTTATTAACTTTTATAGATGTTTTCAAAACATGTGCCAATTTTATCTAAAAAGTCATTTCAAGTCAACCAATTAAAATATGAGTAGTTATTTTTTATTTGATCAGATCTCTGAAGATTGAGACCTACATTGTTTTTCCTGCAGATAAATTGGTATCAGTGTATACTTGCACTCTTGGGATACCAAGATGCCAGATCTTTTATCCACATCCCTTATTACTGCAACCTACTAAGGAACTCTGAATGCTCTGAGCTGCATTTTGCTGTATGGGAAATGCATGTAGATGATGTTACAGCCCTGTTTGCCCTATATTTGGTAGGACAACAAGGACAACATAGGGTGTCCAGGTATTAAAGGCTTAGAAACACTCAGAACTGGGCTTCAAATAATCTGACTTCAACTGGTCTAATATATGTTAGCAAGGAGGAATGAGTAGGTAAAGAGAGGACTACATCCATTTTAAAATAGAAGAACTCACCCTCTAGAAATAGGAAAGCATTATAGGTGATCACAACTAAGTAGTACTAGCCATCTAAATGCTTAGTGTTTGGTAAGGTGGTTCCTAACAAAATGACCACACATTAAAAATTCTTGTTAAAATAGTAATGAATGGTAGACATTTTTTCTTTGTCTTGTTTTTATTATACACTTGGCGTTTGAGGAATTTATAGTATTTTCTCTATTCCTTAAGGTAGTAATTCTGAATGGACATAATCTGTAATATTTATCTGTTTTATCAAAGTAGCTTTTTATTTGAGGTGTTGTCTTGAATAATTTAAGTTTCTCTTTGCTAATGAATATGAAATGAAGATTTTAGCAAATTCATTGTTTCTTGTAGGAACTGTTAAACTCCCTATGTATTGTTAGCTTAGGAAAGCAAAGTTTAAAATGCAATACTGTTACTAATTGTTAGAACATGTATACTCACATTTCTCTTAATATGTTATTTCACTTAATATAAGTTGTTTTGAGCAATATGCTGACTCGTGAACACTCTCTCAACATTTTTAAACTCTTGGGTTTCTTTGGCTTGGTCTTTTTCCTTTCCAATACTATCAACCAGCCTACATTCATTAAAACAATAAAGTATAAAGGAAAACCTCAATATCTTATTCTATAGTAACAGTAATGTAATATGAATACTCTGCCAGGTTAAAAAATTTCTAACCTTACTTATTTTAAAAGAAGACAGTGAAAGACATCTTAAAACTAACCCCTAGTCTTAACTACCTTTGTGTTCTGAAGTGACTCACCCGTTCATTTCTGATGAGTCCAGAAAACACCAACAGAATGCTGAGTGTTATCATGTATATACTGCATTACCATAACATTTCAACTGTTTATCCACACACAGAGCAAAACAGCTTGCGTTTGGTTAATGTATATCTTCTAGAAAGGGATTCAGACTTGAAAAAATGGAGTATTTGCTGCCCTATTGGTAGTTTCAGTGATTATTTACTCTTCTTTTGTTTTGCATCATTTTTAATTTGAATTTATTCAGCTATCCAGTGAAATGAGTGTGCTTTATGTCCTCTTGAGAAAAACACACGCTGTCGTCTTGCTGAATTAAAAGCCTTCCAAAGATAGTGACTGTCAGTCCTGACAAAAACTTTATCCCTAAAATTGCCACAACCTCCAAAATTCTCAGGGTATTAAAACTGTATGCCCTTAATTGTGCCTTTGTTCTCAAATAGTTTCTAATTATTTCTGAACCAGAACAATCAATGCAGCAAGATATGTTTCTTATCAGCTACACAAAATTACTTCAACCAGATGCACTTTATGGTTCTAATATCACAGTTTAACCTTCATTGCTAGTTGAAATCAACTCTAGCAGACAATCCAAACCTTCTAACATAATAAAAATTAACCTTTATTTTTCTTTTTGACCAAAGTAGATATTCATTATTACTTCTCTGTGTATTAGAGAAGTTTCTACACTATAAATAATTTAGACCTACATTGTCTCTGTTTTTTTCATACATCTTAGTATCTTTTAATAAATTTTAGTATCTCACATTCTTTTGTACATGTTTTTAAATTGCTTAATAGAATTTATCAAAAGTCACTATGCTGCTGTCAGCAGAGGAGATGTTGCCTTCTCCTATACAGAGGCCCTCCTGCCGTCCAAGTCCTGAGCTAACACTCAGTTTTGCTCTGTACTTTGCAGGAGAGCTCATGTTCTTGTCTACTGAGTCCCTTGACCCCTTCAAGAGATCTCAGCTATCAAAGGTGTATTTTTCCTTTTTCCTCAGTATAAAACTTGGTTTTCCAAAATACATATTTAAATAAACTTAGCTTGATTGTGTCTGTCATACTCTAGTAACTGCACAGAATTCCCCTACGTCTGGTAATAGTTGAACCCCGCATCAGGAAGAGCCCTGACTTGTCATTCCCTCTGTGCTGGTTTTCCAGAGAAGAAACTTAGCTGTGCAAGCCAGAAGGGAGCTGCTGCATGGTTTAGCCATATTCCCATATGAATGGTGGGAGCTTTTCAAATTAAAGTACACCTCAGAATCTCAGCTTTCCTGACGGAGAATGTGGGTGTAGTCCAATTATTTAATTTCACTCTGTGTGTCTGTGCTATGTGTAACTGTTCTGCTCTCGTAATAAAACCAAACCAAACCAAAAAACCAAACCACCAAAAAACCACAACTAACTGAGTTTATCTTTAATTCCATATCAAATAAAAACTCTAGTATTAATCTTAATACCAATACCTGTGGAGTCTCACTATGAGACTACCCCCTTCATATGTTCTACAATTATCTGTGGAAATGTTTTAGCCAATCCTTAATCTCTTTTATTTACGCTTTACTGACTATATAGGGTACGAAAACTTTAATACAAATATTGTTTAGTAAAGTCCACTATGTCACAAGATCTCTGTTTCATCTCTGAAATAATTTGTTACAAGGACTCTGTTGTTGTCATCTTGCATCACTGTCCTAGTTAAATGCCACCATTATAATTGCTCTTCCCACATAAGTACACTATTTGTGTTTAACTCAACTGCGTTGATACCTGAGGTGATTCATCTCTAATCTTTGAAGCTTTGATTGTTCTCAGTGCCCATCAAACTTCCTGAAGTTTAGTCACTGAGTACATCTGAAATCTAAAGTCAGTTAATTTATGTATTAAACATCACATTTTACAGGTTCAAATACATTTTGCATGCCTCTGATTAAACAGATCCTTGTATCATACAGCATTAGCATATTTTCCCTTGCACAGCATTTCCATATTTTCCCTTGCACAGCATTTCCATTTCACCATCTAATATTAAAAAGGTAATAAATACCCGGAAGATATAAACACTTTAAGAGTGAATTGCAGCTAACTGGGAGAAGACCTCATCTAGGAAAAAACTCACCTGGAACAAGGAAATATAAATTACTTTTTTCTCTAAATTGTCAGTGTTCTGTGTAACATATGAGGAAAGGAAATGTAATTTTTCACCATGAGAACAGTTAGACATTGGAATAACATCCCAAGAGAAGTAGTAGATTCCCCTACACTAGTCAGCTTTAAGACTCAGTTTGACAGGATGTTGAGCCATCTCATTTAATCTATACCATCACCTGGAAAGGTTGGAGCTGATGATCCTTAGGATTCCTTCCTGCTTGGCATTCTATGATTCTATGAATCTTTTTCTAAAATGTCTAATTCCAGCAAATACTGGCAACCTGCTGAGTCAGATTTTTCTTGGTACAATATTGAACAGTAGGTTAATCTCAGGACTTTTTTTCTGTTAGCAAGCAAGTAGGGACAGTAGGAAAATGATTTATGATTTTCAGGGGATAACTTGGTGAATGCAACTTTGTGTTCCTTACATAAGGCTCTCCCAGTGAAAAATGTGCTGCCAAACCTGTATCAGCCATTTCTGAGGATGGGTGTGGGACTAAGAGAGGAGAAACTTCTGGCTTCAGCCCTCTGCAGGCAAATGGGAAAGGAGTGACAGCCCACTCTGAACAGCAAAAGAGACAGCAAGCAGCAGCAGCCATGCAAATTGATGTGTGGAAAAGCTTTACAACCAACAAGGCCTATGCACTGCTTACCAAAAGTTTGAAGTACGGGAAACTGGATTTATTCCAACATTACTGTGTAAATGAGTGGGAACATACTGCTCTGCACTCCACAGGGAACCAATGCAGCCATTGGATCACATCATGTGATTCAGCAATTGTACTGAAGGATGATAAAAGGAAGGATTTCCCCAGGCTGTAAGCTGAGACTCCACCTGAAACGCTTTCATGTGACCAAACAACCTCAGATGCTGAAGCAGAAAATAGTGCCAGACATACTTGATAAGATCTTTGATCTCATCAAGGCTATATGCAATGCCCAACAGAACAGGGAAGGCTTTGCCTCTGCTGCAGTTTGCTTTGCCCTCAGAAGAGTCACGTGCAGAAAGCCATATGCACAAGTGTGACAGTAAGTAATGCAGCTTATTCTACAATGCTTCATACACAGTGATTCAGAAGAAATAGAAGTTGTGGCCACACCATGCATTGATGGAATGTCACGCTACTAATGCTGAAAAAAAGCTTTCAGAATGCTTATCTAGCTTTACAGAATTCATTAATATATTGTTATCAAAGAAATTATTAGATCCTTTGTTAAAACAAGGCTGCAGAATGTACCTCTGAGTCATGTCAAGGCAGTGACTTCCTGAGAAATTCCAAGCAGTACTGAAATTCTTTTGTCTGATTTTCAGGAGGCAAACACTTTTTCAGGGGCAGGGTTAAGGCAGTGCAATGAAATGCACAGGGACTGAGCAAAAAGAATTCACAGCCTGCTTAAAGTAATACAATTCTTTCACTTGGCTTTTCCCAGCATCTAGAGGAAGCAACATGTAACAACTTAATAAAATGAAGAAAAGCAGCCAAAGCATGAACTGCAAAAGACAGAGCAAGATAAACAAACAAAATATCTACCCTTCCTACCCCCAAAAAGAAAGATAATTTTACTGCATTAAAGTGAACGGTTGAGACAGCTTTATCATCTCCCTAAACAGAGCTCTGGTTGAAAATGGTTGCTACAATAATTAGCAAAGCACAGTGCTCTATGTTCGCAGATTCACAGATTGCCTGGGTTGGGAGGGACTTTCAAAGGTCATCCTTTCAACCTCGCATGCAGTGAGCAGGAACACCTCCAGCTAGATCAGGTAGCCCAATTCCACATCAAGTCTGATCTTGAATGTCTCCAGGGATGTGGCCTCCACCGCATCCCTGGGTAGTCTGTTCCAGTATTTTAAAGAATTATCATTTTAAAGAACTTCTTCTATATATCTGACCTAAATCTACCCTGCTTCAGCTTCAAACAATTGCCCCTATATCATAGCACCTGTTGTTAAAAACCTTTCTGAACAGTCCTTCCCCAGCCTTCCTATAGATCCTCCTCCATTGAAATGTAGTTATAAGGTCTCTTCATAGCCTTCTTTTCTCCAGGCTGAACAGTCCCAGTTCTTTCAGCCTGTCTTCATAGGAGTGATGCTCCAGCCCTCTGATTATCTTTGTGGCCTTCCTCTGGACCTGCTTGTGTTGAACAGAGATTTCTCCTGTTAGGAAATGACATGACTTTTCCTACATGGTGCATTATACATTATGCAGTAGCTTTTTAATTTAACGTAGTCTAATTCTACAGAATCAGTAAAGTTCTCTCAACATCTTTCTGAGAACAGCAAGCCTCTTATCTCTCATTTTATTATATTGTATAGCATATAGTTGACACTTATGGACTAGATGTCACCCAAAAGCTTCAATATCTTTCTGTCGTTTACACGCTATGTTAATTAACATATCACTTCCACTGTTTTCGACAGAGCTATGAAGATTTTTTCCTGAGTGGAACCGGCACAGGCAGTTGCTTTTCTTCCCCATCAACAATAAAGTCTAATAGTTCCCTCTAGTGGTAAAATGTCTTTTTACACAGAATTACACAGAATCACACAGAATTTCAGGGGCTGGAAGGGACCTCGAAAGATCATCCAGTCCAACCCCCCTGCCAGAGCAGGATCACCTACACCAGATTACACAGGAACATATCCAGGCGAGTTTTGAATATCTCCAGAGAGGGAGACTCCATAACCTCCCTGGGCAGTCTGTTCCAGTGCTCCGTCACCCTTACAGTGAAATAATTTTTCCTCGTATTTACGTGAAACTTCCTATGCTTCAACTTCCACCCATTGCCCCTTGTCCTGTCATTGGACACCACCAAGAAGAGCCTGTCGTCATCCATTTGGGACTCACACTTTACATATTTGTAAACATTGATGAGATCACCCCTCAGTCTCCTCCAAGCTAAAGAGCCCCAGCTTCCTCATTCTCTTCTCATACAGAAGATGTTCCACTCCCCTAATCATCCTTGTGGCTCTGCGCTGGACTCTTTCAAGTAGCTCCCTGTCTTTCTTGAACTGAGGAACCCAGAACTGGACACAATATTCCAGATGCGGCCTCACCAGGGCAGAGCAGAGAGTGAGGAGAACCTCTCTCGACCTACTGGTCACACCCCTTCTAATCCACCGAAGAATGGCATTGGCCTTCTTGGCCACAAGAGCACATTGCTGGCTCATGGTCAACCTTCCATCCACCAGGACCCCCAGGTCCTTTTCACCTTCACTGCTCTTCAGCAGGTCTGTCCCCAACTGTGATGGTTTTAAGGCTATGCCTTTAATTTCTTTTCACCAACATATGCTGGTGCATGGAGTTGCTCCTTCCCAGGTGCAAGACTCTACACTTGCCCTTGTTGAACTTCATCAAATTTCTCCCTCTACATGGTAAAGTCACCTTTCATATGTTTCACATTGAAGATCACCATTTATAGAATCATAGAATCTTTTTGGCTTGAAAAGACCTTTAAGATCATCAATCCAACCATCATCTAACTCGATCAATTCGGTGCTAAACCATGTTGCTTAGCACCATATCTATACATTGACCTATGGATGTGATCTATCTGGAGTTCTGCAAGGCCTTGACACGATCCATCACAACATCCTGCTGACCAAGTTGGAGAGATATGGATTTGATGGGCGGGCTGTTCTGTCCGTCAAGGAATTGGTGGGATGGTCACATCCAGAGGGTGGTGGCTTGAAGTCCAGATGGAGAGCAGTGAAAAGTGGTGTCCTTCAGGGGTCCATAGTGGGACTTGTGCTGTTTAATATTTTTACCAATGACATAGACAGTGGGATCAAGCGTAGCATCAGCAGGTTTGCAGATGACACCAAGCTGAGTGGTGTTGTCAATGCACCAGAGGGATGGGATGTCATCCAGAGGGACCTGGACAAGCTGGAGAGGTGGGCCCAGGTGAACTGCATGAGGTTCAACAAGAGCAAGTGCAGGGTTCTGCACCTGGGCTGGGACAAACCTGTCTACTAATACAGACTGGGGGATGAGGTGATAGAAAGCAGCCCTGAGGAAAAGGACTTGGGGGTGCTGAGGGATGAGAAGCTGAACATGAGCAGACAGTGTGAGCTTGCAGTCCCGAAGGCAAATCACATCCTGGGCTGCATCAAAAGAAGCATTGTCAGCAGATCCAGAGAGGTGATTCTGCCACTTTACACTGCTCTGGTGAGACCTCACCTGGAGTACTGTGTCCAGGTCTGGAGCCCTCAGTATAAGGGGGATATGGACCTGATGGAGAGGGTCCAGAAGAGGGCCATGAAAGTGATCAGGGGGTTGGAGCATCTCTGCTACAAGGACAAGCTGAGGGATTTGGGGTTGTTCAGCCTGGAGAAGAGGAGGCTCTGGGGAGACCTAATAGCAGCCTTCCAGTATGTGAAGGGGGCCTACAAGAAGGGTGGAGAGAAACTGTTTACAAAGGCCTGCAGTGATAGGACAAGGGGTAATGGCTTCAAACTATAACAGAGGAGATTTACATTGGATGTTAGGAACAAGTTCTTTACTATGAGGATGGTGGAACACTGGCACAGGTTGTCCAGGGAGGTGGTTGGGGCCCCTTCCCTGGAGGTATTCAAAGTGAGGCCCAACAGGGCTCTGGGCAGCCTGGTCTAGTTGAGGATGTCCCTGCTTGCTGCAGAGGGGATTGGACTAGATGACCTTTGGAGGTCCCTTCTAACCCAGACCATTCTATGATTCTATAATCTTTTAGACACCTTCAGGGAGAGTATTGAGAGAGGTGATTCTGTCATTCCGCTCTGCACTGGTGAGACCTCTCCTGGAGTACTGTGTCCAGCTCTGGGACCTTCAACACAAGAAGGACGTGGACCTGTTGGAGTGGGTCCAAAGGAGGACCACAAAGATGATCAGAAGGCTGAAGCATCTCTTCTATAAAGACAGCCTGGGAGTGCTGGATTTGTTCAGCCTGGAGAAGAAAAGGCTACATGGAGACCTTATAGCAGCATTTCAGTGCTTGAAGGGGACCTACAGGAAGGCTGGAGAGGACTGTTTAGAAGGGCTTGCAACAACAGGGTCAATGGTTTTAAACTAGGGCAGCGTAGATTTAGGTTATACATAAGGAGGAAGCTCCACAATGAGGGTAGTGAAATACTGGAACATTTTGCCCAGAAATGTGGTGGAGGCCCCATCCCTGGGGACACTGAAGGTCAAACTTGATAGGGCCCTGAGCAACCTGATCTAGTTGGAGATGTCCTTGCTCACTGCAGGGGAGGTTAGGCAAGACGACCCTCAAGGATCTCTTTCAGCCCAGTGGTTCTATGATTCTGTGATGATTCAACCACGTCCCTGGGGATCCTATTCCAGTGTTTGATAACCCTTTCAGTGAAGATGTGATAATAGTTAAGATTCACCAGAACATGATAAATACTCCTAAATGCTGTTTTATTTCTAAAAAGGCAAGATGAAAAGGAGGTGCTGAGTATTTTCTTACAACTTCAAACAATTGGACGATTCAATTTATTTATTCATAATTGTAGATCTGTTTTAAAAGAGGAAGAGTTTAGCAAATTTCCTCACCTGTCCTGACCTGTCTTATAAGGCAAAGTCTGCTAGAGATAGAAGGACTTCTCATTTTTTCTGGAAAATAATTTTTAAAACTGTTTTTGTGAGCTAAAAGCAGTCTTACACAAACTTTCTTCTTAGTAAAATCTATGCTAAGACCATTGACTTCCTGCTGTTTGCTGAAAAATATATTTCAAAAAGATTAAGTCAGACTTGTAACTGACTAAACCTGACAATAGCTGGTAGTTACGGATTTACAACATGTTATATAAACCCATGTTTTCAGGCTTCTTAAATAAGCCTGCCTGGGCTCTTTTGGCCTGAAACTGCGTTTCTGTCTCAAGGTCAGTGTTCTGGAAAGCTTAAACATAAGGTATGAATGTCATCGCTTGAGGCTCCAAATACACTTGACAAGAGAAAAGCATTCTGCAGCTGATTCAGTTCTTGTGTGCCTTATTCAGAGTCTGTCTCTTTCCAGTCACTACAAAGGAATGCTAGAGCAACTACCTGTCATGGTTTCAGCCCACTCAGGTGTCAACAAAGCACTCAGCAGCTGCTCATTCACTAAGACCCCCTCTGATAGATGTGGAGGAGAAAACACAATGAAAGGCTGAAAAGTTGTGACAAAGGACAGGGAAGGGTCACTCACCAGTTACGAACACTGGCAAAAGATGGACTCAACTTGGGGAAACAAAATCAATTTAATTTCAAGAACACAGCTACCACCATTTCACCAATTGAATCAGAGCAGGACAGTTATAAATACAATCCCTTCCCCCAACTCCTCCCTTCTTCTTGGGCTCAGCTCTGCTACCTCCTCTCCCTTAGCAGTGTAGGAGGGCAGGGAAAGGGGGTTGCAGACAGTACCAGACCATTGTTTCTGCTGCTTCTTCCTCCTCGGAGGGATAACTCCTCACAGTTGTCCTCTGTGACAACATAGCATCCCTCCCACAGGAAGCAGCCCTCTGCAAGTTTCTCCAATTAGCATGGTTCTCCTCCATGGGCTGCAACCCTCCCAGGCATGGATCACTCCAGCAGAGGTTTCCCCCTCAGAGTCATGACCTCCTTCAGGATCAATCCCCTGCTCCAACATGAGGCCCTCTATGGTCTGCAGATGGGATTCTGTCCCACCATGTATCTCTAAGGGCTGCAGAGTCTCATCCTGCCACCTTACCATGGACCAAAGGAGAATAACTCCTTTGGCACGCCTTTCTGCCTCCTTCCTCACTGACCTGGGTGTCTGCAGGGTTGTCTTTCCCTCCTATCGCACTGTTTTCCAGAACAAAAGGATTCTCAAAAATAAAGGAATCTGCCCAACATGTTTTCCCTCTTAAATATCTTATCACAGGGGTGCTGATTGGCTTGGCCAGGGGCAGGGCCAGTTTGGAGCACAGGGAACATCTCAAAGTTTCTTACAGGAGTCATGACAATAGCCCCCTTCCCCACCACCAAAAAACTCCCCAGGCACAAACCCAACACAGTACCCTTAATTAAAAAAAAAATCCATGAAATGCCTGTTTTGTGTGAAATAAATCCACTTCAGTAGACCAATGGCCATCTCAACCAACTTGGATAAAAGTCTCATGGGTCTCATGATCACAATTTTATCCTCAGGTTTTGTCATGCCTGTTGCAGCTAACTTAAGGATTGCAATGCCCTGCTCCAGTGCAGTACAAATATGCTATCTACCTTCTGTGCATCTCTACTAAAATTATTCGTCACTCAAATTATGAATTCATACTTCTGCTACAACTTATTTTGTTGCTAATGCATTTGTATTGGGTTAACTGATGCAGCTGGAAAAACAAGCAAACATTTTGGCAGAGGAGAGTTTGGGTATCTCAAGTTTTTTTCCAGTTATATCTGTTGGTTCTTCCTTTATAGTTATGGAGGGAAAGAAACACTTTTAGGGATGTTTCATCTGAACTGCTTTATGTAGCTACATTAGGATGAAAGGAATTGTGTCCTAAAAAGTCCTATCTCTCTAAATTGACTGTAAAGGGAGTGAAAGATCACTAGCTCAAATGTGAATAACTGTATTCTGATGTCTAAATTTAGGTAAGATGTGTCCAAGCCACCACAGCCACAACAGCATTATTACTAAACGCTCAAAATTATTTTTTTCCCCTTTATTGTCTTATTGGTGGCCACATATTTTTCTTTGCACTTTTCTAGCTTTCCCTATTGATTTCCATGGCTGGAGACTTCTCATTTATATATTACATTCAATGTCACGTTTTCCATATGTTACACTGTGGAGTAGTGAGATGCTGGTTCTAACAGCTATTTCCATTTGCCAGTGAACCAGAGCAGGCTTTTAGCTAAAGATTTCCTCTTTCTTGATGGAGCACTCTTTGCTTTTTAAGCATCTTTTTAGTTTCTGTCCTAAAACTCCCATTTTTCCTTTGCTTTTTCAATCTGGCTTGTTTCCAGCCAGCTTCACTCACAATTTTTATCAGCCACGGGAAATTAGCCCTTTTGCAGCATCAGCTTGCTGCATGCTGCTGTGCAGGGGATTCACCTTGCCTGTCTTGGACACCTGTTTAGAATTTAGTAACTCACATTCTGTTGGTGCCTTGAGCTTTGAATTGACTAGAGGGGGGTCTGGATGGAAAGAAAACTACCTTTTGGATAACTAGCACGAGAGGAGATGAAATATTGTAAGGAAACTAGTTCTAAACTCATGGTAGATGATTAAAATTACATGCTGTAAATCCCATCTATTATCTTCAGTTATTCCTCACCAACTCCAGGCCAGGAATTAGTACAGCTCTGTCCATCATAGTGAGACTATAATTGAGTTACCCTGTATTGAGAGCAGTAATACTTTCTGTATTAAATGATCACAAGGAATAATTTTAGAATCTCTAATAAGTAGTGTGACCTCCATGCTACATTTATGAAATTGAATTCTCCCATGGCAAGACAATTGCTCTCCCGCAATCTACTTTTCACTGCAGACAAGTCATAAGAAATAATTCTAGTATGGTTTCATGGTCTATAAAGACTCTCCCTCCTTCCCACTCTACTGTATTCCCTTCTTGGCCTGTGTGTAGTAGCACACTGACAATTAGTTTCTGAATTATAATAGGGATATTCATATTATCATATGAATATAATATTGTGATTATTATTCAGAAGCTAATTATATATTTTTTATTATATAATATTATAGGGATACTATATTCATATTATTATATAATAGGGACCAGTTAGCGGTGTCTTTATAGTGCTACCACTACATCATTCACTACTTCCACATCTTCCCCTAAACAAATTATATCTAAACATCTTTGGCATTCCAGTCCTTTTAACTATCTCACCAGTAGCCAATAATATTTGCATCACTGTGAATTTCCAGTCTCTTCTTTGTAACCTAGACTTTTAAAATTAGTACCTAATGACCAGAAAAATGCTGAGCAGCCCCTTCAAAATGAGGATGAAGTTGGAAATGTAGGTAATAAACTTAGACAAGAATAGCAAGTGAACGTGAATGGGAGACAGACACTGGCTAAAAATGAAATAAATCGGGGAAGGGAGAACAGTAGTGCATAAGCCTGTGCTTGTTTTATCCTATAGAGCCCATGGTGGAGTGTGGGGGTCTCTAAGTCTGACAAATCCTCCAAAGTCAGCAAATAATCTCACCTTGTGCCAGCCATGGGATAGTCCATGTTACCGTCAGTGTCCGTTCACTCATGTGACAGAGATCTGTGCAAAAGATCCAAAGTACTGATCCAGATGCTGCCTCTACGAGTATCAGTAGATTCTCACAAGGTTACTTTTTTTTTTTTTTTTTAACTCATCCTTCAAACTGTTATGAGATTGGTTTGATGCCCAGTTTCCTGTCTTTCTCTTCCCCATGACACCTTCAGTACTTCCTCACAGGATTCAGTAGCTGCTTAAATTTTTTGAGGCAGTAAATATGGTAGCTGGAGATGTAACACTTAGATCTTGGTGCAGCTCAGAACTGCAGCTACGTCACATTGTGACCTAATGGCTCAGGCGTAATCAACCATCACGGCACCTGATATTTTGCAGTCCTGCCCTAGGAAAGAAAAGGCTTGAAAGACAAAAGTGGAAGACAGTTTTCTTATTATGTTCTTCTGCAGGCTCTTCAGTGTTATGAAATGATTCCTACACTTCTAACACACTTGACATCTGTTTTTACAGGCAGGATTTGAGTTTGGTCAGTTACCCATAATAACAGAAGAATTCTATGGCTGCTCTTTGAATCATACCAGGATTAAATATTGTCATGGTAGCATGCGGAGAAGAAAGTCAGCCCAGTGCAGTTGTTGTCATTTCCTATTCTGTTTCTGAGAGATATGTGCATGAAAGATTTGATCTAGATAGGAAAAGAATATTTTTCATCAGATTGTTTGCATAACTGTACACAACCTCTCAATGAATTGCTGGAAAATCTCATTTCTATAGCCATACCCATTTTAATGAACTTTGCTTTTGTAATTATTTAATTATCCATCCTTCTGCTCAAGAAAACCAGCATAACAATGATTTAACACAGCACTGCAGCAATTAGCACTTGTGAAACAACAAAGAAACACCTCATTACTCAAAGAAGGATCAAAGTATAAAATCAAAAGTAACTCATTACAGCCATCGCAACACAGTTCTTACAGTAGCAATCACAATGTTTTGGTGGTTTTGACTTCTTTCCTTTCATACCTAAAAAGAAGCTACAGAGCATGCCTATGCCATTTTCAGAAAGATAGTAATTAAGAATTTCAAAGCCTTTTTGGTTTTCTGTTGAAAAGTAGGGAGCTAATAAATCAGTTGCTGGTTTACTGCAGCTTTTGTCTGGTCTGACTCCATTTACTTCAATAAGTCTGAAGTTGAAAAAGGAATCATACATTGGCAGTTATACCTGTAGGTAGTTCACTTGTCACTTTTAAAACTTATCTAGCTCATTTTGCCTTCATATTGCCCAGGCAGCTGCAGATGACTTTCCTTCCATTGGAATGGCATTACAATGTTAGTTTTTTTCCTTCAGTCCTTCCTTTTTTTTGTGTGTGTTTTTTTTGTTTGTTTGTTTGTTTTCTTGGTGTTACATTATATTACTAATGATTGCACAGGGGATTCTGACTACTTTTTAGGTTATTGGCACCAGAGAGGTTCTTAACCATGCTTATTAAACCTTCAAGAGCACTAATTTTCTCATACAAAGGGAGTGTTGAACTTCCGTTAGAGTATTTCCCAAGTGCTTTAATTTTCTGATACCATTTACTATAATTATGTTTGCTTTTAGTACATGAGTGTGGAAAATAATGTACACTGGGAAACAAACAACTCAAAACCTGTCATAAAAGCATGGAAGAGCAGCTGATAAGAAAAGCAGCAATGAAACATTGTTTTTAGAAGCAGTGGAAGACAAGAAGAGCTGACATATTATGATGCTAACAGCTCTAATTAATGATGTGTAGAAGGTCAAGTATAAATGAGAAAGAAAAGATCTGTTAATAGAAAACATGTGCTAGTATACTAAAATTAGAAGTTTAGAAATGTGCACTGCAAAAGCAGAAAAATTGTGATTAAAGGTTTGATTGTAAATGCATTTGCTGAGGTTTTTTTTTCTCTCCTGAATGGAAAATGAGGCATAATTGTTAGAGATAACAAAAAGCAAATTTTGTCTATTGAGTCCAAACTACTAGTGTGAAATATGTGTCTATTTTATTTCATCCTCAGTCATATATGACAACTGAGTTCAGAGCAGAGTTGAAGACATGTTTGTTTAACAGTGAGTTTGAATCAAGAAAATGGGGGCATCTTTTCAGTGGGGCTTTAGTGGTCATGAAAGCGAATGGCCTGTTTCACAGCTGTTAATGAATGATGTTCCTTAGTAGATACACTAGTGCAGTTTCTCAGTGCTGGAATTCCAAGGAATTTAGCTCTAAAACACCTCCCTTCACAGCCTGCACTTGGATGTTGTGTTATCTCATCAGCCCCTTCTTCATCATGGCACAGAAACTTTTAATAGTGGAATGGACAGCTAGGCAGAAGGCCACTTGCAGTGAATCTTGCTGCATCTGTGGGGATTTTGCTTGCCTAATCATAGCCACAGCAAGCATGTAAACAAATAAGCTAGATTTCCTCTGTGAAAGAGAGGTACCTTAAGAAGGTGATTCACTCTCTCCTCAAATGAGTGTTTTGGTGAAATTAATTGCTTGAAAGTAGAATTGCCCTGCAGTGATGTCCTGCACTAGAGATGTTCCATCTGGCTGTGCTGGAATTTGTCTTGTCTAATATTTAGCCATTTGAGCATTAGCTACTGTAAGCTAATCACCTAGGCTTCTTGGACCGAGAAGCACATTCAGTGTGTATGCTAAAATTGATGCCTGTTAGAAGTAGCATGAATCACCCTCTGGATGTGATTTTTTTCTTTTTCCATGTGCTACAGAAAGAACCAATGCAATTAGCTTCAGCCAGACTTCAGGCCCTCCCAGCTAAAATATGTGTAGATGCAACTTGCTTATTTTTAGCCATGCAAAATTTGGGTGCCAGGTTTAAAGCCTGTCTGCCATGTATTTTAGGTAACTTCTGGATGGTTACTGTTGAAAATACCACGTCAAATAGTAGTTCTTTATGTGTTTGTCCAGGATAGATGTGGTGATATTCAGAAAAGTAAAGGCAAAAGAGTTGCTTTCAAATTTCAAATTACCTTTTCTGTTGAGGTACTTCACTGATGGTCCTGCCAGCATTTCCCATTAGTCTCCTATATTCAGGAATATACATCTCCATCAACAATGGAATAGAACTTGGCCATCTAGAGGGTGACATTTTTCTATGTGATATAATTAAACGTGGATGGTTAAATTCGTTCTCTTAGGCACTGTTAGTTTTGAAGACATTTTATATCCCTTCCATTAAAAATATTTTGGTTTACTGCTTTGTAAATGGCTTATCTGTAATGACTGTAGTTGTTTGATTTTCTTTAATGAAAACTAAAGAAAAAAATTTAGAAATCCTTAAAAACCACAGAGAACTTAGCAGCTCTGCTCAAAAAGTGAAAAGCAGACACAATCTCTGATACCATATCCCTGCCTTGAGCAGTATAATGACAGTCATTTATTGTCCCAGATCATGTAAAATATGGCAGGGACAGTACAAAAGACAAAGCCACAATTGTTACCACAAAAATACTAAGTTCTGTAGTCAGTAATTTCTGGAGAAGGAGAAAATGTGAAGGTTGAAGTTTTACATAGTATCAAGATTGTAATGTAACTGTGCCCAGTTCTGGGCCCCTCAATTCAAGAGAGATGTTGAGGTACTGGAATGCATCCAGAGAAGGGCAATGAAGCTGGTGAGGGGCCTGGAACACAAGCCCTATGAGGAGAGGCTGAGGGAGCTGGGGGTGTTTAGCCTGGAGAAGAGGAGGCTCAGCAATGATACCTCATTGCTGTCTACAACTACCTGAAGGGAGGTTGTAGCCAGGTGGGGATTGGTCTCTTCTCCCTGGCAACCAGAAGCAGAATGAGGGGACACAGTCTCAAGCTGTGCCAGGGGAGGTATAGGCTGGGTATTAGGAGGAAGTTCTTCACAGCGAGGGTGATTGCCCATTGGAATGGGCTGACCAGGGAGGTGGTGGAGTCACCGTCCCTGGAGATGTTCAAGAGAAGACTGGATGAGGCACTTGGTGCCATGGTCTAGTTGATTGGATAGGGCTGGGTGATAGGTTGGACTGGATGATGTTGGATGTCTCTTCCAACCTGGTTGATTCTATGATTCCATGATTCTTTAAACTCGAACAGTTTAATGAAACAGTTCCCAAACTTTCCCACTAGTTCCAACATGCTCCTGAATTCTCTCCCAGCTGCAACCACAGTCTTTTATTCCTGCTTTTGGTTGTGAATCCTGCTTTGGCAATATAATTTCTGTCTCACTCACAACCCATACTGAGTTCTGATCCCTTGTTTATACATCACTGCTCTCATGGTAGTTTTCACCCAGCATATTTTTTTTTTTTTACACATATGGTTTCCTGCTTTCCTTCTTTATAATGATCACCAGGCTTCTTAAGAAAGCAGAATAAATGCCCTAGAAATGATGGCACTCACATAACGTCATTGCCACTTGACACTGTAGGAAAAAAATCACATCTTTTGGTCTGCCAAGTCTAAGCTGCCTCATGACATTCTGTAACAAATTTCATTAGCACAGTTGAGAAAAAATTGTCTGCACCAAAGTGATTGCTGTTTTCACTTTCTTTGTTATCATTCCTGTATTTGTAGTTTGTTGACAGGACGAATCACTGCTAAGAGAGAAGTGTGAAGTGTCTGTCAGTAGATGGCCCAGCTTCAAAACATGCCAATTAGCAACATCCCCATCTGTTGCCTAGACTCATGATTGCTTCCTGCCTGTTCCTGGAGCCAAGATTTGAACTGGAAGCCATAGGTTTCATGAACAGCACCAGTAGGCAGTTTCTCCAGTGCTACACATTGTCTGAAGAACATCTCATAGACACTGGAAAATGAAAGTATTGTCAGTGCCTTTCTTATAGGAGCTTGCCCTCTTCTCTTAAAACCTAATGTTGTTCAAGATATTACTACAAATTAGTTGGGGTCTGTTTAAGACAGAAGGTTAGAACTGGTGCCAAAAAGAAAGCTGTTGCCCTTTCACCCTCATACTAGAACAGAAACTGGCCTGCCTAATGGAAGGAATCAGTATGAAGAATATCCTCTTCATTAGGTTAAAATCTTACTGTAAAATCTGAGGCTGATGAAAAATGTGAAGAGACTAATGAAAGCCTGCTACAGAACTGATCCTGTGTCTAGCAGGATACCAAATCTATAGGACTTTAGGCCATTAGCTACCGGGAAAACTCAATGAAGTGAGGATCATGGAAGCATAGAATCATTTTGGCTAGAAGAAACCTTTAATATTGAGTCCAACTGCTAACCCACACTCTTAGATCTCCCCTCAGTATCCTTTACTCCAGGCTAAATGAACCCAGTTCTCTCCACTGCTCCTCACAAGACTTGTCCTCTAGACCCTTCACCAGCTTTGTGCCCTTTTCTGGACACACTCTAGCACCTCAATGTCCTTCTTTTAGTGAGGGCTCCAAAACTGAATGCAGTGTTCAAGGCATGACTTCACCAGTGCTGAGTACAAGCAAACAATCATTCCCCTAGCACTGCTGGCCACACTATTATATATACTATACAAGCCAGGATGCTAGCACACTGGCACACTGTTGGCTCATATTTAGCCAGCTATTAACCAATACCCCCCGGTCCCTTTCTGCTGGGCAGCTTTACAGCCAATTTTGTCCAAGCATGTATCATAGGGTTGTGATCAAAGTGCAGGACCCAGCACTTAGCTTTGCTGAATCTCTTACCACTGGCCTCAGCCCATCGATCCAGACTGCCCAGATCCCTCTGTAAAGTCTTCCTACTTTCAAACAGACCAACATTCCCTTCTAACTTGGTGTCATCTGCAAACTTATTGAGGGTGCCCTTGATCCCCTCATCCAGATAATTGATAAAGATATTGAAGTGAACAGGCCTCCATATTGATCCTTATGGAACAGCACTTGTGACCAGCAACCACCTGGATAAACATGAAAATAGAGTCTGCTAGCTCAGGTCTGCATGCTAATCACAAAATGTATATCACTTTTGTTGCCACAAGCTTCCTTGTGGCCCTCACTTACCGTCTTTGGAAAGCCTGGATTATACATGTGGCAATAGGGTTCTCAACCTGTATTCTGTGATTTTACTTGCCAGAATGCTCTCATTTTAAGGGCTGTGTCAAAGGCTTTCCACAGCAGCTCCAGTGTTCCCAGTCCTTTCCAGCACAACTCAAGATGGAGTTGAATTACGTTGAAATTCTTGCCTGCTGCCAAAATTCATATTCCTGAGGGCTACATACAAATCTTAACTTGAAGTCTGGGAGTGGAGATGGGACTCTGCTGTGAGAGCTGCTGACTCTTTTTGCACTTCTGATTCAGGAAAGGATAAATCTGCATCTGTGCCAAGATATGGTTTGTCATCTCTTGTATTTTTAAAGTCTAAAAACACTCCATGTGACACAAATAAACATGATCTTCAGTGAAAGGGGAAGAAAATGGAGCCTAAGAATTTGTAACTTGCTCTGGTACAGGTTCCATTTGTAGCAGTAAAAGCCCTTATAACCTCTATTTCCATCCTACCCTTGTTATCTGTTTCATACCAGATAACTATCATGACAAATACCTATTTTATGAGAAGCTAAAATGAAGGAGAGCATATTCCTATTGATTTGCATCTGGTGAGGCTATCTGATGTTTAAGAAGAGCTTACACTTGTGTTTTTCCTCCAAACAGTTGATCTGTTTTTTCTGAAGCACTTGACAAAATGGTGTATTTTTTGAGACTTTCCCCTTTGCCAGATGCTGTGATTGCAGCAGTCTCTTTTTCTTAGGAAATCAGACTAAAATAGCTCTACAGCTGATTTTGCTTTTTTTCAAGCAGATTATGCAGATATATTAAAAGCAACAATAACACCAGCAACAACAAAATATTCTGTAGCAGTTCCTTTTATCAGAGAGTTGAGTTTAGCCCCAGAATAGGTGCCAAGATTGCTTAGTGTACCTAAGAGCAGAACGTGGCACAGTTCATGTAGTTTTCTGAGGCATAAGTCAGAGGGTCAAATCTTGCTCCTGCTGTAAATCAGGAAAAAATATTGAGGTCTGAGAAATAAACTAACCCATAACTTCTCGGTCTATCTGTATATTTCTTCTGTCAGGGCTGTTTACATTTTCTTCTTTGTTTAATAGTAGAAGAAATTGGAGTGGGTGGAAGGGGAAAACCAGCATGATTTGCTATTCTTTTTCTTCTAGCAGAAAATTAATTGGGAGGGATTGGAGAAGCTCTTCTCTCTCTCCGAGGAGTCTCATCAGTGATTTGTCCTATGGGATGGCTACATCTGGTTCAGCTTAGTTGTATCTATTTTCAGTATTGACCCTTCCTCCTGTTTCACATGTCTGCTGGAGCACTGCCTTTTTTCCCTTGCTTGCATCTTGCGATTTTTCTTTCTCTTACTACTCTTATTTCATTTTAGGCTTGTTTGCTTTACAGAAACGCTTGTAAATCATTCCAAGATCCATCCAGGAAGTATGCTAGCTACAGTCATGTTGGTTTGATTTCTTTGGTGTTTTAATGCCACTTGCAGCAGCTATTCTGTACAATCACACCCTGACACTGATCAAAAGCAAATGAGAGCCAGTAGATGGCACCATTTATTATATTATAGAAGATTCATAACCAAAACCTGGAGGGTTTTCCCCCTTAAACCTGGCTGTCAGTAAAACATAAATCAACCCTCCATTTGTGGAGATGTTACTTACAAGCTTAGTAGAGTCCTCACTCTATATCCTTTCCCAGGGCTTTCTGGGAAGGATTCAGTGGCAATGCCTTAAATGGAAAAACATTTTAGAAACAATAATGGAACTAGAGGTCAATAGGATACAGCCCAGGGGAGCTTTCTTCTGTTTTGCTGTTAAAACACACCCCGTTGCTGCTTTACTTTCTTCATTCTATTAAATAACAGATTTGCTTTGAGGCATATCTCCAAACCTAATAACTTTGGAAAAGATTCAGGCAGTGGTCAATTGCAAACATGGTTTAGCTCTTCTGTAATAATGAAGAGTACTATTTTCTTACAACATACAGCAGCTGTTATCTGGGCTCTCTGAGTGCTTCAGAACATTAATGAAGTACACCTTGCAACACCTCTGTCAGATAGCGAGTATTAATTCACCACGAGTCTTGCTGACCTCAGTGTGTGCTTATGTAGTTCTACTTGTCTGAAAAAGAGCTACTTATGTGGGTAAGGACTACAAAACCAGGAGTAAACTGTTTAATATATTTTATGCCATTTCAAGCATTTATTTTCCCCTAAGAAAATTAAAAAAGGGAAAAGACAGTAGTTTTGTCTTTCAGAAGTTTGCCTCTACAGCATTTTTGGTAGGGGATCAGACCACTTGCTTTTAGGTTAGCTACAGGTTTCCAATTGGTGGTGCATGCACTGTGTATCCTTCAAAGACAGGTTTAGTGACTTTAGCATCATTTACTACTAAAGGTTAAAAGCAGTTGCTTTTCCTAATCTCCTGCTGCACAGCCAATGTAATTTTAATACTGTGCTGTAGAAAAGGAAAGAAATGCAATGCTGAAACATTTAACAGGATATATTTTTCCATCTTTCTTTTAAGTTATGAAAACTGCAAAAAGCTAGTAAGTGTTTCCAGTCAATGATAGTTTCCTGGCATCAAAAGGTTTAGAAAATGAAACAAAATTTCCAATGGAAGAAAAAAAAATCACGAAGAGGAAAAGACAAAGAAAAAGAGAACAACTTGGATTTTCTATATCTGTCTGTGTTATGTGTATCCGCTTCGCTGGGCTGTCAATTTAATTGGACTGCAACCTACTGTAGTTGGGTTCACACTGGTTCGATTAAAAAAATCCTGTTGTTACTTTTTTCCCATATTGCCCACAAATAGGAGTATTGTAGAAGTAATAATGTTAACCCCAGTATGCTGGCAGAATGCCAGCTCAGGTAATTATATTCTGCCTATGGAAATTTGAGTTGCTATTTCAGCTGAATACATGACTCTTTATTTTCCATTCCCGATCATCTCGTTATATAGCACTGCTGTGTTTATCTAAAGAGCCACCTCAGATGTGGCTGCATTTTAGTGACTGCTGAACTAAGTAGGAAAACCAATCAGGATCTCTCCTCCTAGTAAAATTCTAGACTATTTACAACATCAAAGTGCAATGATGGAGGTGAGAGTTGCTTGAATTAAGGATTACTGGAGGAAAGCATGCATGGAAAGTATGGATGGACTGTATAGTTAATGGTTTCTGGAAACTTTGCATAGTGATGTGGTTATGAAAAAGAACATTGGAAGGATTTTGTAGCCTCACTTGGGAAGATCTTCTCAAGCAAGGCACGTCAGGCTGAGTGAGTCTTTAAGGAATAGTATAGCTTTGGAAAATAATCCTTCAACAGCCTATCTGATAGGCTTGCACAAGGAGTACTCATCACCTAAGGCAAAGAGAAGACATTAAATTGCTGAAAAAAATGGTGACAGAGAACAGTGGCTGGAAAAGATAATCTTGCACATTATTTTTATGCATAGCCATCATTCTGAATGGTGTAAAAAACAAACAAAAGCCAACAAACAAAAACAGAAACAAAGCAATGCACCTACTACCCTGAAAAGACAAACAAACAAACAAACAAACAAATAAATAGATAAATTAGGACTAGTCTACTGGAATGGGTTCCTCAACATGGTTTACTTTTATCTGTATTGAAAATTGCCCACGGAGCTTTTGAAAAAAATAGACATTTGTCTACAAAATAATCAGTAGTAGTTTAACTCAGCATTTTTCATCATTATCATCAGAAAAGCTGAGCAGTTCTGTGCTTTCAGTGTGTCCTCCTACCCCCAAAATCGAGCACTAGTATCTGGATAGACCACGTAGGAGTTAAGAACAAGGGTCATGCTTACTTTGGGTGCCTTCTAAGTAAAAATGAAATATGTTACAAAATGAGCAGAACAGCAATAAAGTACAATGGGCATTCAGGAAATTCGCAGCAGAGACACAATGTAAAGGTCAAACACCAAACTTCTCTTTCAAAAGATCTCAGAAACCAGGGAAGGTGTGTGCTGATTCAAATGGCAGAGAGGTATCTAATTCTCACAGTCTTTTGACGACAATTTGGCACCTGTCACCTGTGCCCTGGGGGCATCTCTGAATTGCAAATATTGTTTGCATTTGATTCATTAAGATGGAAACTGAAACTGCATGTTAGGATTTGTCAGTCAGCCCTCCACACTGTCTCTTTGTCTGTGTTTACTGGGCATACGTAGTGTTGCCTTGTAAACCATCTTCATATTTTCTCCTTTGAGATTATAAAGACCTCTTTCAGCAGACTTTTCCTCATCTAAGTAAGAGTGATTATTTTGATGAGCCTGCTTGAATTAACCAGAGTTTCAGTGGGATCAGCCACATGGTGGAGAAATACCTATGTGACCAAGGATGCAAGGTGTGGCCCAAATCTTCTGCTTCTGATATGTGGTGTTTTTAAATCTTCCAAAATTTTATTTTTCAGATTTAGGGAGGGAAGAAAGTTTTTATTTTCTGATGGTGATTGGAAGATGAAAGATGAGCTTCAAGGCTGGTGACAGTTCTCAGGACTGACAGCATTAGCTCATGTATCCAATCATACAGCAGCAAAGCTATCCGTTAGCACACAGTATGCAGGGAGCTGTCAGGTCTGTAGCAATCCAATTAAGTTACATGGTTTCTAAAGCTAAATGATTTGAGGAAGCTTAAAACAGAGTTAACACTGTGCTAGCTCAACGGCTATGTCAATTATCTGGTTGGATGTGTTTGTAGTTCTGGCTGCTGAAGCATGTGGAGATGGTTTGTTTTTATTTTTCTTTTTTTCCCTAGAGCAAGACAAAGTGGAACACATTTAAGAGTTAATTAACACCTAGCTTTATTGTTATTTATTAAATGAGAATCCATATATATATTTGAAAGAGATGGTCATATCACTTGGGGGAAAACCCGAACAAAATAAATGGATTGCATTATGCATTTAACGCATTTTTCAGGTTTTTTGCTGAAAATGAAATACTAAAGTTCTTTTATAATTGCTGAAGTAGTGTTAGTTTGTGTAGAGGTCACTGTCTGACCTTTGTTGAGGGAAGCCTACGTGTTCTTGTCAAACTCTTTTCCTTCTGACCTTTAGTTTCAGTTATCTGTCTGCATTTCTGTTTGTGCTGTTCCCATTATCTTTGTGTCTGAAATGTATGAGACAGAAAAGAAAGCAGCTCTGTCACGTAGCTCTTTCTTTACCCCTTATCGGTTTTGTGGCAAGTTAATCAAAAGCCTTGCATCAAGTCCCTTCTGAACTCAGCTCTCCATCCTTCCAAGGTGTGCAAGGACTTGCTGTCAGGTAATCCCATCACACTCTTGCAGCAGGTTTCTCATAGGCTCACGTGCTTCACTCTTGGTTTAGCAATTTGTCCAAGGAGCTGCCTTACATGCTTTGTGGAAAACATAGGCAAGTTTACCTTACATCTCAGAGCAATGCTTATTTGATCAGAAGGATTGTCCACACACCCAAAATAATGTAGCTCCTCCTTGGTAATATGTCTGAGGAAAGAGAAAGGTCACTTATTGTATGCTAACACCCCTGGCCTTCTTCATCTTATTTGGAAGTTAAGAGTCAAAGTCCAGTCCTGCGTAAATACTCTGCTGCCAGTCTCAAGAAACAAAATCACAGTTGTGACAAAATTGAGGATAAAACACTGATTCCACTACCACCATGATTTCAACCCAGATATGTAGATCTAAAAAAAAATACCAGCTTGAGCTCATCTGCCACTTTAGAGGAGGAAGCAGGAGAGCTGGCTGCATCTGTACAGGAATGAAGACAATGCATCTTGTCAGGTGCTATGTTTCAGGAAAGGTGAATTGCAAGAATGAAGGAAAATTTACAAAATAAAGGAGGAACAATGTAGCTACACATACGTTTTGCAGATCCACAGATCCAATCCAGTTCTACAAGGTTTCCTCCGAATGTAACACTACCAGAGTCAGTAGAATTATTTAATTTTTATACCATGTCATGGAGAACACATCTTATTTTATGCCAGTATTTGTCTCTGATGGAAAATGAAAGGCTTGTCTCAACATTGAGTTGGCACAAGCATTCCTATCATCTCATGTCTTGCAGAAGACCTCCAGCTAAATTCAGTCAATATCCAAGTCTGGTCTTCTGTGGAGAATATGCTAATATTGGTGCTGATATTTGTGGCTGTTTTTTGCAATGGCTTTAACAAGTTCAACCATAGATTGCTTCTTGCTCAATTGCTCCCTCCACCATTTTGCTATTAAGATATTTATTGATACATATTGATATATTTCTTCCTAGCATTCTATTTTTAAGCCAGCAAAGCTGATTTGTGAAGACAGACACATGCATGTCTTCCAGGACAGAAATGGCATTCTTAGTACAAATTCAAGTCTTCTGCTGCGAACTCGAGCACACTATTGTCTGTAGAAGACAAGGGTTTAAAAAGAATTAAACAAAAATGGCCCATCTGCAGTCACTGGCAAAACTCCCAAGAGAAGGCCAGGAAGAAGAAAGGGAATGTGGAGAATTTTTAAATGTACAATTTCCCCCTTTATCATGTTTCTAATTCCATTTTCTTAGCTTTTTTTTTTTTTTTTGGTCTTGCTTTGTTGCTGTTTGTCTTCAGCATGTACACTCTTGAGGCTTTATAATGCTTCATCTTAAGGGGGAACCTGAAAAGCTCATTTTGCCTGCTAATGAATAACCTGAATTTTTTTTCATCACCAAAGCCAATCAGAGGCAGAAGATTACAGTTGACGGAGGACTGAGATTTGCATATTAACAGCACAGTTATTGAAGAATCGCTGTCTCGTATTTAGACCAAAATGTGCCCTCTAATTCACCAATAGCAGCTGCCAGCCAATGCAAATGAGAGATTCAAAGGTCAGACAGCTTGGTTTGGGTTTTTTTTTTGGTGTTGTTTTTTTTTTTTTTTTTAAGAGAGAACCATACAGTGCCAATATAAATTAGATAACAAAACCTGTGTGCAGGGAGCTGAGTAAGTAGAGCAAACCTGCTTGGCTCTGGTCCTGTAGCAGCATGGCTGCTGTGCCCTCTTGTTGGCTCCGATGAGTCTGTCCCTGCATAATGTATCATATTGTGTATATTAATGTTTCGGCTTTACAGTTCTATTTCCATTAGGGGAAGATTGCCTGTGAGCCTCTTAGTGGATAAATAGGAATTTACAGCTTTCAAAAATTCCCTTAAAGCTTGCAGGGTCCACAGAAGAAGGAATTACACAGGACTATTTTTAAAGCTTTAAAAGGTCCAGAGGGCCTAATTGTGCTCTCAGATATGTCTAGCAGCTCTGATTGAAGTCTTAGGATATAATGCATGCTCATGCGACAGCTAAAATGAGTCCTTTTTTTAAAACTAAAGAAAAAAAACCCAAACCTAAACCTATTAAAAAATTACTGTAAAGTCTTCAGGGTCAAGCCAGCAACTTCCCAAGAGCTATTCAGAACATGACAGAGAGGTTTTGGAGGGAAGCAGACACTGTACTGACCTACAAATAGCAAGTAACTGCTGAAAGTGTTAGTGAAAATGATACAAAGAAGGTAGCACCTTCTGCTGATCTGTGCACACATGCTTGTGTGCACACACACGTCCAGGCAGTTTTGTGGGAGGGAAGGGACAACCCTAAACTGCCACACTGAAATAATCTAATCAGGTGTTTTCACACTTTGGTGAGCTGTTAAACAAGACCAGCGCTGGCAGAGATATTTTCTTTTACCTCTGTTTTATATCAGCCTAGGCTTATGCAACAGTCAAGAGGAGTGTGTTTAAACTGTGTTGTGGTATTGTATGAGTGTGTTACTAACTGCAGTTGCATTCAGTGTCAGGAGAAAAGAGATGAAGCAGCACAATGAACATAGATATAGGCAACGAACTTAAGAAATACATTCAGACAATGGAGTTTGCGTGATTTATTTATTTATTTAAACTAGTCCTTGATTTTACAAGCTAATCTGTACTATAGGTGAAATATGAGTTATACATGAACTTCCTTGCAAGTTTTTGGCATGCTTTTTAAAAGGTACTTGCTTAGAAATAAACAGGCTTATGGCCTTTGCTTTGAAAGACAGAAGAGATGTGTTTTAATTGCAAATAAGACAGACAGGATGTCCAAATTGTATTTACATCTTACTTTCATCAGGGCTACATTTAACACAAATGCCTCCACCAACTTTTCCTTTATTCGGGTGTCTGTATACAGCCACCAAAATGCAATCCAAGGACCAGTCAGGAAATAAGTAATCCACGTCTGTACAGCTGGACCAAGATTCTCTTCTGCTCCTCAGCAGAAGTAGTTAATTCTTACCTAAACCCATGCACTAACTGCCGTGTTTCGTCCTCCACGTGTGTCCTTGTGTTTCTCGGTATAATTTGTGTCAGTATTATTTGTTGTCACTTCTCAAACCAAAGCTGTGACACTAACCCTGCCAGCCAAGGGAAAAAAAAGCTACACTCAGAGGCAACACAAGCCAGTATTGTTTAAATCAGATGAGCCCAATGGTGTGGAAATTGCTTCTGTTGCATAAGCATGCTTGCTGGTAAACCCAAAACAATGGACTGGTGAGCACATATAATTAGCCTGATACCTGTGGCTGTAGTTCAGTACTTCTCTGGTGAAAGTAGTGCTGTGGAAAGAGAGGGGGGTGATTTTGCTATCAGATTTTCCTCCTAACACTAGAAATCATAGCTTCTGTGTGCAATATTTAATATCTGATGTTAGTTCCCACCTTTCAGACATAGCCACTTTTCACTTACCAACTAATCGTCACCTAAAAGTGTGCTGAAATGTATTATAAATAAGCATACAAAGGCTTTCTCCAGCGCTAAATCACAACCTTCGCTAAAGAGGAAAGGGGCTGCTTACTGCAGCCCTGCACAGTAGCTCAGACCAGGAGAAGAACAGGCTTGTCCTATTCCAATACAAGGAAGAGTTCAGATTAGCAAGCACCTTCTGTGGGAAGCTGAGGTGGAGCCATAAGAGCTTTTGTGAACTCTGCTCAGACAAAGTGTTGGGTGGCATCTCCACAAGCAGCACTTGACTTTGGGGAAACACTTGTTGCTGCCAGATCCTGGACCCAGTGCCTTGTCCTGGGAAGAGCTGTCCTTGGCCACCTGCCCTATGGCTTTGTGGACAAAAGGTGAGCTCAGGTGCTCTTGCCACGCTTGAAGCTTGTATCCTGCCTAGGAGATGAATAAGCAAAAAATCTCACACCCTGTAGCAAGGGTTTCCCCTGGAGGTGCTGGTTTTAAGCCACAGTTAAGTGAGAGGTGGAAGCTTCTGCAGATAAGACATGCAACTACTTCTTGAGGCAAGATTTCCAGAGAGAGCACCAGTCCCCTTGGGTGAGGTGTAGTTCTCAAAGCTGCGTGGGGTGCTGTGAGCAGCGGCCAGGTATGTTTGAGAGGAGGCCTCGGGGAAAACTTGAGGCAGGATGCTCTGTTGGGCAAGCCTGGAGCACTCACGGCTTGTAGGGCGTCCCCGTCACCCGATCCGGCCCTCGCCGCTCGCAGGGACCGTTCCCCGCTTCCCACCGCCCATTCCTCACACCTCAAGAGGAGAGGGGCGCCTTCCCCCGTGGCAGCTCCGGGTTTCACCCCAGGGGCCGCACCGGGACCTCCTCCGCGGGGCCGCTGCCCCTAGGACGCCGTGACGCCCCACGACAACTCCCACCGCTGGGCTGTGCACTTCCCGCCCTCCTCACCGCCCCTCTCCCCCTTCCTCCTCCTCCTCATCCTCCGGGAGCCTTGCCTCTCCTGCACACCTGCTTTGCCATTTGTCGGCGGCTTTGCTAGGAGGGGAGAATTTTTCCTCGGTCCCTTGCAGCATCCCTCTCTGGCACACACACACTCACACACACACACGGAGGCAGAAGCACGGCGCTGCCTGTGCATCGGCGGCCGCCGCCTCTCTTGCACCCTGCGCCGCTGGCCCTGCGTTCTCCGCCGCCGCGGGGCGTCCTCCGCCTGCTGCAGCACCGCCCGACCCGGCAGCCGCCGAAGGGGGGCGGCGGCGGCGGCAGCTCCCGCTGCTCCGCGGCCCCGCACCGGCAGCCGGTAGGTACGGCGGTCCCGCGGCGAGAGCCCGCCCCGGGCGGCTCCCGGTGGGGGAGGTTGGGGAGGTGCTTTGGGGGGACGGGGCAGGGAAGGGAGGAGAGGAGAGACGGAGGGAGGGCGGGCAGCGGGAGCAGGGCGAGACGCGTTGCCCCGGCCCCGCCGCAGCCCCGCCGCCGGCTCCCGGCTCCGGCTCCGCTCTCCCGGCGCCGCGGGGCCGTGCGCCGCCTCTGCCTCTGCCCTCCGCCCCCCCCGGGCAGGAGCTCTCGTCGGTGAGTCAGAAAGTTTGCTCTCCTGGGGACCCGGTTTTTGTTGTTGTTTGGGGTCCGCCTGTTTAGGGTGCATTTTTTATTTCCCGTTCCCGCTAGCGGACAGTTTATTTATTCATTTATTTATGTAGATCCCCCTTTTTATTTATTATTATTATTATTTTTAATTGCAGTTGCTGCAGTAGCGGCGAGGAGGACGGGGCTCCCGCGCCCGCCGCTGCCCCCACCAGGGGCAGAGCCCCACCGCGCCGTGCAGCCTCCCTTGGGGCACAAGCGTGGGTCGGCGGCAACGCACCCTGGGCAGCCGGGGTCGGGCCCTGGGATCTTTCCGCTTGCGAAGCCCGCTCTCCCCCCGAGTTAGGTGACTGCGGCTGCGGGGTCCCCGGCAGCCTCTCTGCAGTTTGCAGAACAGTTTTTGGTGGCAGCTCACAGGAGGTGACTGTCCCATTCCTCTCCTCCTTTGCACCCTTCCCTGACTGAGTGCTTTATAACAGGTTTCAGCGAAGCTGTAGGTGACGGGATCTCGGTATGCGACCGGTGAGGGACAAGGGGAACCGCTGGGCACGGTTTTGTTACTAGCAGTGTTATTGTAGCGGGTTACCGGCCGGGGAATAGCCGTATCCTACCCTGTCGAGGAGTGGGATTGGTTGTGGGTCGTGTCCATCTCTCGTTGCTTTGATCTAATCGCTAGAAGTAGCTTGCTGGTGTCTGGCACGGTAAAAGCTCTCTTGCATTTTACTCTTTTGTTTGTCAATTCGAAATATGGTTTTGATGAGGGTTCTTGGTTTCTGAAAGGAAGGTTAGAGGCTGAATAAATCCATTTCTGGGCAGGAGAGACAAGATCTTAGATTCTTCCGGTGAATTGTGTATTTTCTATGTTGCGTTACTACTTTGGGAGTTCCGCTGTAACGTGTCAAAAGCTTCAATGTTTTTTGCAATGTACTTTATTATTTTTCTTTCCCCTCAAATATAAAATGGCATGATAAAATGCGTAAACATTGATAAATAAGTTGAAAGGACTTTGAAATAGTGCATGCTGTGCATGGTGTGAAATTGTAGATACACATGAAAGAATCATGACTACTCTGCAGGTTGTATTTAAAACCGTTTTCTCTATGGCTTTGTGGTGAACTCTCTTCATCTGACTCTCAGCTTTTAAGTATGGTTGTTTTCTGCTATTAAGGTGTTGTAGGGATGCCTTGACAGACACCCATATTTGTCGGGTTTTAATAATCTTTTGATCTCACACTTTATGAAGAGTTGCCACTGTAAGAATATGTGACATTTGCTATTGTGTCTTTCAGTTTTAGATCTCTTTTCGTGATAGGCTCTATCTGTCTATCTATCTACCTACCTACCTATCTATTACGTTACAAGTGAAGGTGTGAAGGGGAGGAGAAGAGCAGGGAATTGTCTCTTACTCGTCTGTCTGTCCAAATGTGCAGAAAAAAAAAAAAGATTACATAAAGAAATTAAGGCACTGAAACAACACTGTGCTGAATTCCAAGAACAAAAATGACTCCAGCGTGTGTGCTCGCCTGCACCAGGCATTCTGCAGCATGTGGTATTTGCAGAACTTGCAGTGTACAGTAGCTCTCAAGTAGTAAGAGAATGTTTTGTATCCTCAGAAGCAAGAGCCTTTGACAAGTTGGCAAAACTATAGACACAGTCAAGGAATGCTGATACACGTGCGAGTGTGTGTGTATATAAATATCACCAGGCTGCCTAGAGTTCTTTTTTTTCTTTAGAAGAGTTTGTCTTCCTTTACCTGGAATGTATAGATCCCTCCCCCTGAATTTTGAAGCATTGTTTATTTTTCCTCTCTGTGTGCATGTGTTTTAATGTTAGTCTTAATCTCTCTGTAAAATACAAAATAATCCAGTAATAGATTTAGAAGACACTATTGCCAGGCAAACCAGGCAATAGATCATGAAATCAGACAATAGTATTTTGTTTCCTAGCAACCCCCTACTGTGAACAGAAAACAAAACGATGGTGGATGCTTCCACACCATGATAGCTATATGTCAGAACACCCAAGTAGTAGGTATGGAACTACTAATCGTGTGGTGAGATTTGCTCCTGTTTGTTCTAGCTACTTTGTTGATATTTTCCTTTTGTGTGAAAGGGATTTTCTGGCACAAATGCAGTTAAGTAGTTAAAATTTCACTCTGCTCTCCTAACTTAATGACAATGTCTGTTAGAATGAAGAGGGCACAAAATTAAGTAATAATTGTATAATTTTTGCTACTAAGAGTGGTTTGAAATACCCCTTTCTTATTGCCGGACTAGTTCTAAATCTATGCCATTACAGACCCTTGAAAATCAGATTTATCATCTCCTGTATTTCATATGCAATATGTTTTTGGACTTTGTCATGTTAGTTATCCTTTAGCTTTGTGTTTTAAAACTACAATTGCTAGAATGTATTGAAAGAAAAATCCTTTGCCACTCACAGGAACGGGAAGTAAAATTCTAAGTACTGCTTTGTTGCATTTACGTTCTTGGCATCCAGTTCACCCCTTCAAAAGAGCCAGAGCTATCACAGTGCAGTGGAATCGGGTCCTAAGCCATGATCTTTCTAAAAGTGCTTTTGATAATGCAGTAATTCCTTCAGTTAGAGTGTCTGAGCATTGAAATGGCATCTCGACCCTGGACCAATCTCGGATGCACTTTGTGCACTGCCATCTATCTGAAAAAATCCATTAGTGCAAGCTGTGGATCTAACCCGGTATCGGTGCTTACTGCCTGTCGGGTTTCAGCCTGCCAGCAGGTGTGAGTGCTTAGAAGGCTGCTGGAAATGCTGAACTGCAGTAGAGAAGGGAGGTGAGTAGGCACAGATGAGTAGTTGTATAGAGGAGTTTCTATGCTTTTGTCTCTTTGCCACATTTCCTTGCTTCATGGGAGGAAGGGGCAAAAAGTTGTTGGCGGAGTTTTACCTACAAGTCCTTGCTATCCAGCAGTACTTATAGCACTCACACTGTAAATAAAACTAGTGGCAGTTTTCCTATTGGTTGTGCCAGTGAATCTGTGAAAGTGAAGGTATTATTTCCATCTGGGAAACTATAAAATTGCAAGAAAAATTTGCTGTGGGGAAGACGGCAAACTTCATCAAGTATGCATTATTAAACAACAGTATTTGTGTTATGCATGGGAACGGCATTCTCTGAGTGACTTTGGGGTTCACAGCATTATTTAACAGATCTGATATGCAGTCATCTACAATTTACTTATATTGCCTATAGAATCATAGAATCAGTCAGGGTTGGAAGGGACCACAAGGATCATCTAGTTCCAACCCCACTGCCATGGGCAGGGATACCTCACACTAGATCAGGCTGGCCAGAGCCTCATCCAGCCTGGCCTTAAACACCTCCAGGGATGGGGCCTCAACCACCTCCCTGGACAACCCATTCCAGGCTCTCACCACTCTCATGGGGAAGAACTTCTTCCTCACTTCCAGCCTGAATCTCCCCACTTCCAGCTTTATTCCGTTCCCCCTAGTCCTATCACTACCTGATAGCCTAAAAAGTCTCTCCCCAGCTTTCTTGTAGGCCCCTTTCAGATACTGGAAGGCCACAAGAAGGTCACCTCGGAGCCTTCTCTTCTCCAGACTGAACAGCCCCAACTCTTTCAGTCTGTGCTCATAGGAGAGGTGCTCCAGCCCTCTGATCATCCTGGTGGCCCTTCTCTGGACACCTTCCAGCATGTCCATATCCCTCTTGTAATAGGGGCTCCAGAACTGGACACATTACTCCAGGTGGGGTCTCACCAGAGCAGAGTAGAGGGGGAGAATCACCTCCCTTGACCTGCTGGCCACACTTCTCCTGATGCAGCCCAGGATCTGGTTGGCTTTCTGGGCTGCAAGTGCACATTGACAGCTCATGTTGAGCTTCTCGTCCACCAGCACCCCCAAGTCGCTCTCCTCAGGGCTGCTCTGTAGCTGGTCACTGCCCAACCTGTATTTGTGCTTGGGATTGCCTCAAGGTCTTTTTATGGTTCATTTCAAGTACCGAGACACAAAAGTGTTGTAACAGATGCTACTTCAATAAAAAAGCATGGAAGTGGAATGACCACAGAATGTTATAATTCTGATAAGTATCAATGAGCAGCTACTTCCTCACCTGTATTTGAAATCACGCTTTTTAGTGCCATGGCATGTGCGGATGGTGTAGTTTAGAACACGTTAATTGGATTTTGGAAGGCTTTATGGATTGAGAGGAAGTAGTAATTTTCTATTTTTTCTTCTTCTTCCCTTTCTCAGATTCCCAAATTGTGAATTTTACATTTAGGTAGTCCACAGATTAAGCTTAGTATGGTTGCCTAATTGCAGTCCCTGCTTAGCCTCTGCCTGTGTTTCTGAGGTGTCAGAATAAGGGAAGGCAAAGAGGGAGATAAAGATCATGAAGTATTCTGTGTGTAAGCAATGTAAGACATTTGAAAGTGATTTTAAAACATTATCCATGAAATTCTCATTATGCCAACTGCATTTGTTGCTGATGATGAATGTAAAATCTTAAATCTGCTGTCACATGAGTTGGTGACTGATGGAAATAGTCGAGCCATAACCAAAAGCAAAGACTAGTCCCTTTTCCTCTCTTCTTCCCCCTAAAAAAAAATCTTTTGTGGGACACCGATTTAAGACCATTGCATTTAAACGTGTTTGGTAAATGGTAAATAAGAACTGGACAGCTTGTTTTCTCTCTGTTTAAGGATGCAATGGTGACCATGGCTCATGAACTCCCAGGGAATGCACTGCTTATCTTACATACATGCATACATACACTACTTTTTAAAATTTTCACAGGCTTTCCCCATCCCCTTTTTTAAAGAGAATACTACAGTAAGGTGAATACAGAGTTAACTTGCTGCATTGTTATAGTCTATATGCTTAATGATATCTGTACTGTTGCATATTAACTTAGGTATTTGTTTCCTTTTCTTATTTTAAGGAAGGAACAAAAGCATGATGTCAGTTTTGGACTCTTTTGAAGCTTCAGTTTAAATCCTGTAACATAAAAGCTTTGAGCTGTCAGTTCTTGGCAAATATGGGAAATAAACCATCCAAGTGATTCCAGAAACTGAAGATTTGGTTCAGCAAAGCACTAACTTGCATGCCTAACTCTTTTCTTAAAGTATACTTAAGCTTATTTCTTCTTGCCCAGATCAGGTGGATTTGTACATTAAAGTTGGGCATGTAATTAAATGCTTTGTTGAGTACGGGACTTGAGCAAAACCTATAACCTTTGAAACTTACATCTTCACTTTTAACTAAACAAAACTTCAGGAGAATTCCTACACAAGAGTAGAGTGAAGGAAAAAAAAATGGGGAAAAGGCATGTTCACAGAGCATGGGGGATCAAATTGAGAATTTATTGATGAGTAATAGCAATGCTGGAAGAGATCTAGACTTAAGACGCATCAGGAAGTAATACTTCAGTCTGCAGTGTGACTTGATTACAGAACAGCATGGTTTATGCTTGAGCTGACAAGAAAAAAGGTGCCACATCCATGAACAAAGAGGTGGGATTGCCTTTTTATAAAAATCTGCTGTGAACACGTCCAAAACCTCTAAAGATTGTATCAACAGGAAGGTATTGACAATATGAGTGAAGCTCAAAGAAGAGCAACAGAATACTTGGGGGTCTGGAAGAACTGGTTTGAGGGGAAATATTAAAAAGTAGAGATATTTCAAAGCTGGCACTGAATATGGGAAGATAGTTAACTACATGTAGATATTTGAAATGTATTGTAGTGAAAGGAATCTGATGCGGAGTCCTGCATCTGGGAAGGAATAATAAATCGATCCAGTACAGGTTGGGAGGTGATATGCTGGAGAAGGACCTAGGAGTCCTGGTGGACAACAAGTTACCCATGAGTCAGCAATGTGCCCTTGTGGCCAAAAAAGGCCAATGGGATCCTGGGGTGCATTTAGAAAAGTGTGTCCAGCAGATGGAGGGAGATTCTCCTCCCCCTCTGCTCTGCCCTGGTGATACCTTACCTGGAATATTGTGCCCAGTTCTGTGCTCCCCAGTTCAAGAGGGACAGGGATCTACTTGAGGGAGTCCAACAGAGGGCTACAAGGATTATTAAGGTACTGGAGCATGTGCCTTATGAAGAAAGGCTGAGAGCCCTGGGGCTTTTTAGTCTGGAGAAGACTGAGAGGGAATTTACTAAATGTTCATAAATATCTGAGGACTGGGTGTCAAGAGGGAGAGGACAGGCTCTTCTCACTTGTGCCCTGTGATATGATAAGGTGCAATGGGTATAAACTACAGCACAGGAAGTTCCACCTCAACACAAGGAGGATGTTCTTCACTGTGAGGGCCACAGAGCAGTGGAACAGGATGCCTAGTTGTGGAGTCTTTGTCTCTGGAGACTTTCAAGACCCGTTTGGATGTGTTCCTGTGTGACCTGTGCTAGATTCTATGGTCCTGCTCTGGCAGGGGGGTTGGACTTGACGATCTCCAGAGGTCTCTTCCAACCCCTAACATCCTGTGATCCTGTGATTTTTTTTTTTTTTTTGGTACATTGTATGAGAGAATGGCTAGGATTAAATGAAGAAATTGAGGAAACAAAAGCTTAAGATTAATTCTGGGCAACAACATAATGACAGAAAAATCTCTTGGACCCTGTATTAGTCCAGGTGGAGTAAAAACCTCACAAGCCTCTTCAGACCTTCAAAATAAGAGTAGGCAGGTCACTAGCAACTGTGCTGGAGAAGGCAATTCTGACTTTTCAAGGAGATGGATTAGCAAGGCCTAACAGCCCTTTTTCATGTCATTGCTTTGTTCTAGTTTCAGCTAGAGAAACTAGGTCAGATATTGGACCAATCATCCTTGACTTGTTGGGGTTTTTTTTTGTTTTTCTCCAAATCAGAGTGTTTGCACTTTGGCCAACCAGTTTTCAATGCTGAGGGAGTTGGGATTTATGCTTTTGGGATTTATGACTTGTAACAGGGTCATCATACGGGCTCAGGGTAAGTCCGTGCTGGGATAGTAGGTGTGCAAGGATCAGGTATGGCAGATATTTTGGTGAACAGCTCTGGTTTATTTCTTTTCCCTTTTGAAAACAATGAGCATCCTGGGGTGGTGTAGAGGGCATAGAGGTGACAGCATCTTCTTTGTTGACAGTTTCTGTAGCATTTCAGCTAAGGAAGCTTACTGCCATCAGGTAACAATGATTGGTATCAGGCACTACTGCTTCCTTCCTGTCCTGATCGCTTACCAGCTGTCTCCTGTGGTCTGGCTAGTTGCTGTGCCATCAATGGCATAATCCTCTTTGCTGGAAGAGGAGAGATGTATGAATGATCTTTCCCAGAGTGCACTGCTTTAAATGTGTCTCTCATTCATGTAGACTGGGAGGAGACTTAGCCATGGAGGATGCAGGTTCAAGGTGTAATATTAGTTTTCTCGAGGAACCCTTTTCTGTAATGATGTTATTATACTGGGGTTTTGCAATTCATTTTACTAAACCCTAGTATTCAGAAAAAACATTGTTGCAAAGACTCATATAATTGGGAAATGTTTTCCAACAGCCATGACAGTTGCAGAGGAGGAGGTGGATGCTTTGTGGATACCTGACAGCCAACTGTTTAAACAAGGACTATCCTGGTAAAGACAAGTAAAAACAAGCCATTTAAAATAACCCTTCCTTGCCTGATAATGATCAAAGTAGTGATCTTGCAGAAGTGCCACACACAGGGGCAAGCTGATCTGGGGTAGCCCTGGTTGGTGAGACTGGCCATTGTTTTAGCACTTGATGGTGCATGGAAGGGGTATTTTGAAGTTGTGGAAGCCAGATTTAGGTTTTACATGTGTAGAATAAGATAGAAAAGGATGGTCTATGTATTAAAAAACAATACACTTTCAACACACCCCAGGTGACTGCTTAAAACCAAATCTGACAAATTCAGCCCTTGCTGGTGTTCATCTCTGGGTGTTGGTTGATGGTGTTGGTGTTGGCGGTTTGAGAAGAGGTTGAATGAAGGTGGAGGAAGGAATTTTTGGGAGAGAACATAAGGATTAAGTTGTTGCGAGTACATTGGTGTTGTTAGAGGGACAGTATTTCTGATGGGTGGATAATTTGTTGATGGATAGAGAGGGTAGGTAAAAAGAACCCACACATTTTAGCAGATCAAGCGTGGTATTTGCTGGGAATGAAACTGGGTGGATTGGCTTGTTTAGGATTACTCATGTATGTTAATAACACTCTTATGTGTAAGCATGTCTAGGATCAGACTTGTTGGATGGAATTCTTTAGAGTGAAAGATACTGTGTAAATCTGAGGTTATTACTCTGTTGCCCTTGCAGGGAGAAGGTAGGTCAACAACAATCTTAATTACAGTTGGTTTCTGTTAATGGATCTTTAAAGTTAAGTTAAATGAGGCTTTAAAGTACTTTTATGCAGGTACTTTTAACATTCTGTTAGCATTTAGGATGTGTGGTTTGGTATACTACACGCCATCCACACATGATGAGGAGAAGGTCATCCATGGCCTGAGTGGTGAACATCCAACTATTTTGGTATGACAGATTGCCTTTAAATAGATTTTATAGGGGTCTGTACCCTACACACAGTGTAAGAGTGCTTTAGGACATAACAGCTCTGCCTGAGGTAGAGTACAGTGAGGATTTAAGAGTATTTTTTACAACTCTTTAGACTTATCCATACCTGTTAGGAAGCATTTTGTCATAAAAGCAAAGAAGAAATGAAATAGAAGTGGCTGATAAAGGTGAATTTAGGGAGGTGGAATGCAATAACCAGAATGCAAGCGTGCTCTTAGAAGGGGCACTGGTACTTGTGCCCTTATAAGAAATATTTCAGTGGTGACAAATAAGTTTGTTTCATCTGAAAGAAGCAGATTGCTTCCTAATATTTTGCTGGTCTGACATTCTGTGAAATTGTGTTATATCCTAATTCAGTGGCTCCTCTGCATATAGAATAAGAGCTTGTTATTTTCTACTAAGTGAAACAGTTTCCTCGCATTCTGCAGTGGTAGTGGCAAAGGTCCATGGATTAATCTCTTCTGATAACTTATGATGGATGTTGGCATTACTTCAGCACTGACTCAGAAGAAAGAGTTGCATTTACTGAAAGAGTTCTCCACTTGGTGTACTGAGACTTTTCCTCAGAGGCATGACCCTTGCTTAGCAGTGAAATCTGCTGAGATCACAGCCCAGGGCAGTATGGTTGCAGATGCATGGAAAAAAAAGTGTGTGTTTATGGTCCTCTGCTGGCAGATAAATATAATGGACACCTGGATGTGAGCAAACACTCTATGTGGAGTTACTAGCTGTAAATACAGTAGAGGTTAGGGGTTGACCTGCTGGAAAGCAGCTCTGTGTAGAAGGCCCTGGAAATCCTGGTAGACAACAAATTGACCATGAGCTAGCTGTGTGTGTTTGTGGACAAGAAAGCCGATGGTATCCTGGGGTGCATTGCGAAGAGTGTCACTAGAAAGTTGAGGGAGGTTCTCTTCCCTCTCTACTCTGTCCTAGTGAGGCCACATCTGGAGTACTGTGTCCAGTTCTAAGCATTCCAAGAGAGACCAAGAACTACTGGAGAGAGTCCAACAGAGGGCTACAAAGACGATGAGGGGACTGGAGCATCTATGTCTCTTATGGGGACCGGCTGAGTGACGTGGGGCTGTTTAGTCTGGAGAGGAGGAGACTGAGAGCAGATCTCATCAATGCCTATAAATATCTAAAGGGCAGGCATTAAGAGGATGGGGCCAGTCTATTTTCACTGTGGCCCTGTGATAGAACAAGGGACAACAGGCACAAGGCAGAACACAGGAAGTTCCACCTAAACAGAAGGAAAAACTTTACTTTGAGGGTGATGGAGTCACTGAAACAGGCTGCCTAGAGAGGCTGTGGAGTCTCCTCTGTAGACTTTCCAAATGTGCCCAGATGCATTTCTGTGCAGCCTGATATAGGTGAACTTGCTTTAGCAGGGGGGTCAAACTGGATGATGCCCAGCAGTCCTTTGCAACCCCTACCATACTGTGATTCTATGAAATGGGTGGTCTGTGTGTGCATCCTTATGCCTGCTGCACACACGCATCTGGCTTCCACTGTTTTCATGCAGAGCATAAATGGAGGTGTTGATGGCAGGCTGTAACATGTGAAAGCTGAAGGCTTAAAGGTCCTGGAAAGTACGTTTGATTTAGAGTCTTCTTTATGTTGCCTTTCCATTAGCTGGCTTAAAACAAGCATCTTGTATGTTAATTTCATTTTAGCTACTGAAGGCACCCTTGACCGGTTTGTTTGGTTCAGGGTTGTTCATATCTTAACAGTAAGAGGAAATACAGTTTACACTGATGACTTTTCCTGCAATGTAATTTCCCATTTTGTAGGAGCCAGATAGCCATTACCATTTAATTTCATTGACAGCCTGTAAGAGAGCAATGTGTTTTCAGTTCCTAGAGGGAGCCAAGCTACACTTGAGCTAATGCACTCCAGGTAAAAGCATAGGTGTACTGTTGCCAGTCTTTTTACCTATCCAGTTTCTTGCCAGTTCTGCAAGGTTAACACTATTACAGCAAAACATGTGAAACCTGGTGTGGTGCACATGTCATTAGTAGGGTTTTGCAGTGTTATTTTTCATGATGTGTTTGTTAAACTTCCGTATCAATTTGCAGAACATACCTAATGTGTAGTTTATATTGTTTTCTGTGCAGAATAGAAGGCAGCTGTAATTTCAGCCTGGGAAGGAAATGATTAAAACATTTTCAGTAACAGAGAAAAGCTAAAAAATTGGAATTCCTTTTTCAGTTTCTTGGAAAATATTAAGGGAGATTATGTAACTGCATAAATTCTCTGGGGAGAAGGAAAGGGAAGGCTCACTGATAATGAAAGAATGGAGTAGCTTCTTAATGTAATCCGCTCTCCACAGATAGTGATGAGAAGGAAAAGAATGGAGAACTTGCACGGTCAGAGCAGGTTTCTTCTGTTCAAGTGTGAAAATAGGTATCACTTCTGACAGGGCTCCTTCTGTAAGGACAGCTTGCCAGTGTTCCACCTAGGTTTACCTTTTCTGTAACACCATAATTGATTCTATTTGGAACTACAGACTACAAATAAAATAAAAATGATCAAAGTAATAATTTTCAGGCTTATCTTGCCCAAGAATAAAGGGAGTAGTGTGAAGTGAGTTAGTCAATCCACTGTAATCAAACCTATACCTAAAATGCTGCAGAAGTAGCCAAGCAGAGAAGTGGTCATCTTGACGTGAAGAAAATCTGTTTCTCTTGGTTCTTCAATGTCAGATGGGCTGCCAGGTGAAACTGAATATTGAATTGGAAGCAGAAGATTGAATTTGATAATCTTGATGATGAGATGCTTTGACAGCCCTGTCATCATTGGAATGCAACTGTGATGATCACTGCAGTTATTTCAGTGTCTCTTGGATGTTGTTTTGTTCTAGAGGAATCAGTCTGTCTTTGTTATCAGGGAGGATGAGGAGCAATAACCACTCCTATCTTAAACAATAAGAAATCGGAGACTTGAAACCTGGTGAGCAATTTGCTTTCGTGCTAACATTACTGTCAGCATAGCACAAAATGAGCTATGGGGTGAGATGTAAGCCTGAGTGTAGTGCACTTTTAAAGACACTTAAATTCACTAGTTCACTGTTAAAGGGACGAAGGAAAAGGGAAACGCAGAACTAAAACCCCCAAACCTAAAATAAACACTGCTTCTGTTAATGCAAGGTGGTTCAGTGACTATGAGAATTGTTCCGAGAGTGTAGACCTTTGTAAAGCTCTCAGCCATGTCTCTAAGGGATGCCACAGGATGACTGTACAACAAGGAGGTATTCTGTAAGTGCCTGAGGAGCAAGTGTAGTAGTGGCAGAAACAAATCGAAATGAGAACTTCTGAAGTAGGTTTGTCCTGATGCTGAGTTCATCTTGGTGAGGAAAAAACATCTGTGTAATTAGGGGTTGGCAGGCAAAAAAGAGTATCTATGCTCCCTCCCTTCAGTTACTCCTGGACATTCTGAGGAAGATCTTTATTTTTGCCTCTACTCTGCAGTCCTCAGTAATGCAGGTTTAATTGAATGTGACTTTTGTAAAAAAATTTTTATACAGCAAAATCCTAACCAGAGAGTTGGTAATCCTAGGAAGGCACCTAATGATGGTTCAGAGGGATTTTGACCAGCTACATGTAGCCTGATAATGATTCAGTTCAAGTGGAACTTTCTTTCTCTAACTTGAAAATAAGTAACACCAAATTTTGGAAACAAGTGTTTGAGGAGGCCCCAGAAGTGGAATGTCAAGATGAATGCTTTGAATGAAGATGGAGAATAGGAAGAAGTCTGACATACAAGGCAAAAAAAAAAAACCCATAAAAACCAAAAAAGCCCAAATGCCCACAGTGGGTAGAGAGTGAAAGTAACATGTTGCAAGAAACAACACGTTTTTCTAGTGCTAAGGCTGCTGCAGAGGGGTCCTGGAATGAATTGTGTGAGCATTGTGGGGCCTTTACCAGTTGAAGTCTTCAAGAACATTGTAGCTAGAACTGTGTGGTCTTCAAAGGATGCAGCTGATCCCATTGCATAGTTGTTGGCAGCTCTATTTGTCTGTGATTCTCACCAAGCCTTACAGTGAGTGGGATAAAAGGAAGTGGGACAGTCAGATGATCTGTCTGTTATCCTTGTTTGGAATACATAGCCATCCAGTTGTAGGAGACACTGGCAGGCTTGAAATCAAGTATTTTCTTCCCTGCACAGCAAAATGTGGAGCATTTTGCCATGTGGCGCTGTTAGGCTTGAAACATTTTGATCCACTCACTTTTTCACACGTGACCCTTGCTAACACAACTTGAGATTCAGCCCTGGCTGGTGCAAATGCATCAGAAACTATAAAAGTAGAGAGAAAACTAATCTGTCTTCAAAAAGCTTATGGAGATGTGTCCCAAGTTATTAAAGAACAACTGAAAATCAACTAAAAGAATGCTAGACCAGACTTGCTTAGAGACTTGTGACTCAACTATGGTATTTTTGTATGTTTTATTCAGAGTTGCATGCTTTCAATTGTGGACCATGCTGGAGGAAAAACTATGTTACAAAATTAATTCAGCAGTTTGTGTCCTAGCTAGTTAAAGCTTTGTGGACTTCTTAGAGTATTTCCACTGCTTGTCTTCAGTCAGAGGAAGAAAGTTGCTGGAGTTCTGAGAAGCATATGGGGAAAAGACTGAGTAATGGGTCCTGGTTTCTGCTTTTCTGCAGTTGTCCATAGTAAAAGTAGCATGCAGACCAGTAAGAATAACATCAGTTAGGAGTATCAGCATATATGTTCTGTTGTCAGAGAATTTCGAACTCTCCTAGGAAACAAATTGATTCCTGTGCGTTATGGAGTGCATCTCCTGTATCGATAGAGATTGCATCCTTTTTACATGAGTAATGAGTCAGATGTTCTTTGAAGATGTATGGGGCCAGATTCTGATTGCCAGTGATTTAGGTTTTGTGTAATTTAAGAGATATTAATGAGTTACACTATAATAACAGATTACAATCTGGTTCTTATTCTGTAGGATTTTAATACAGTTCTAAAAGGGATATTCATCTTAGTTTTCTGAATCTGCAGCAAGTTACCTAATTAATCCAATGTTTTCTTCATTCTGGAGGAGGCTGTTTAACTTTAATTGTGTTGTCAAATACCATACAGACAAGCTTGTGTGGTGGTAACATTAACTAATGACAGAGTTACCCAGATATGCAGTTCTGTCATTAGCTGGAATTACAGTGTAACTCCAGTTGTTTCCAACAGGGAAAGACCACATTGCTGAAAGGAAGAAAGCACGCTATTTTTGCAGCTACTATGCAATTAACTCATATAACCTCTGTGCTCATCATGCTTTGTATAAGATCCAGGGTGACCAGCTCTAGGTCACTTACATGAGAACAAAGACCCTGGGGCTGAGAGACAGTTTATTAAGATAATACTGTGGTGTGAGGATCAGCTGTCACAGCAAGTCGCCAATGAGAGTGTGTCTGTGTTTACTATATATTTGCACTAAATAAGAGTTGCCTGAGTTGAGATGTTTTGAATTCTGAAGGATGGGGGAAATAACCATATAAACAGTGGTGGTGTGAGCAGGGAGCAAGTTCTCCTTCAGCGGGGATTGCTCAGCAGATTTTCTGATATGAGGTTGAGTTCCTACCATTCAAACCACGGGATGCTTATTATTCTCCTTTATTTAGCCACTTATTTTCATGAAAATCAAATTACTTTGTCCTGTGTCACTTATGGTTGTTGTTAACCAATGTCACCCAAAGTTAGTGAGGACAAGGGAGGAGAAACAGATTTTAAGTTGCAGACAGAGCATCATTTAAGCTTCATTCTCAGGAAGTAGGGCTAAAACATATTTTTCTCAGGCTTTTCTCTTTCAAGATTAAAAAAAAAAAAAGTTGAATTGAATTCTTTCATCCATGTCAAGGAGTACAAAGTGTGTTGTCACTTGCTAACGCCTCAGTGTGTTTGTCGCTGGGAAGCCCATGGCAATGTGCTTTCTAAATGGTCTATGAAAAATGGACATACCATCTGTTTAAAACAAAATAAACTTGTTGCTTTTATCTATTAAAGCAAACCAAACCTACTATGATTTGTAGACCACTTGTTGCCCTTAGAGTGTGTATACTGGCAAGTCTGGTGCATTGCTGCTGACCGTAGGAACAGAAGCAAGTTCTTCCTCATGATGCGTCCTTAAACATTTTCTGTGTAAATTTTTCATCTAAAAATCTTTGATAATGTGCAGTTAAATTTCAAAGTTTTCCTCTGAAGCACAAAATGAAAATTCCAGGCTAAAGAGTCGGTTTTGTGAGCCCTTCTTTCAGACATTCATGTGGAAATACACCATTAACTGAGAAATTCCCTAGCAGTCTAGAAGAAGGGATCCCAACCCCAGCAATACTCAATTCTCAAAAGAATTTGTACTGTCTATTGTTAATATTCATTATATTTTAATAAACAATTTGAGAAATTCTTTTCTGGGTCTCTCCTACTCCTTTCTTTCAACTGCAATGGTTATTTTGTTGGAATGGTGCAATATTCATTGGTGGAAAGTGGAACCTGAAGCTTCTTTCTTACCATCTCTCTCTGGAAAGCTTTCAAAAAATCCACTTTATTTCATGGTGATTCTTTTGCTAATTGCTTTAACAGCCTGTAATTTTTTTCTGATAAATTAGTCATTGACAGCTGATAGAAGAATTATTAGCACTTTATAACATAATAAATGGTTTGATAACTCTGCTTAATGAGAGGACTAGTAATTTCAGATACATGGTGGCAGTAGTATGTACTGCTATGTGTAGTACTGTGACATTTTTTGTACCTCTTAATTCTCTTGCTCAGGAAAGAGTAGTCATAAAAAATCCAAAGCTGATTCTGTGGCATGCAGTGTCTCAGGTGTTTAAGTGCAGAAAATCATTCAGGCATTGCTTTAGCTCAACCTTAATCCTGTGGGAGCTGAGAAGTTCTGGCAAAAAGTCCCACTGCATGACAGGGACAGGACTGAGCCCTGAGCTGTCATCATTGAATGAAGCTTCATTAGCCAATGGAATGAATTTCACTTATTTTCCTTCCAGCTCTGATTTCAAGTCTAATTTTTGGGGAGGAATGTATTGCTGTGGTGGTTTGTAGGGTTTGTGTGGTTGCTTGCTTTCTTCCTTTTTTTTGTTGTTGTTTGTTTGTTTTATGTGGGGCTTTGTTTGTTTGTTTGTTTCAGTTTTTTTAAAATTTATTTTATTTTAAATGGTCCCTTCTGTCTTGCTTTGTCTTTTCATTTCTATAACTCTCCTTTCTCCTTATCTTTGTGTCCATCTGTCCCACGTCTTTCTACTGTGACCTCTCTTTTCTGTTTCAGAATTGCTATTTTCTGCTTAACACACTGTCCTCTTTATTACTTTTCTTTTCTCCCTTCATCCCTTCTATTTAATTTTCCCACTTTTTTTATGATCCTCTATCATAAAGTTCCTAATTAATTTATTCCTAGAAAGATAAGATTGTACACTTTACAATCCTTACAAGATCTTACCAGGTCAAACCTAAATGACCTTTAAAGGTTCCTTCCAATCCAAAACACTCTATAATTTTATTTTATTACTATTTTTCTTTAGTTCTATATTTGAAATGTTTTACAAGTGCTCTCTTTCCAGAATACCGTTTCATCTTTTCTACCTTTTCTCTTTTTTGTATCCTGTGCAAGTGACAGAAATGTGCCTGTCACATGCGATGAAGATGGGAAGTAGATGTAGCCTTAGCTACATTCTAAGCTGAGAATTAGAAACTTGAGCTTCTCTCTTAGGCTCTGGGTGTGGATAGGCTGTCTTGTTACTTGAGTTCTTTGCTCTCAAAAATAATTTTTGAACAATAATCTTTGTTTTGCTCCTTACATTATAGAAGATTGGTAGTAAAAGAGGCTGCCTGCACCTAGTGTAATAGTTTTATACATTTGTCAGCAGTTTTATGGTTTTGCTCAAAAAAGGTACTTCCTTTTATGTAGGAATCATTTCTTTGAGGCAGTTGTTCCAAAGGAAAAAAATTATTTGTACCATATGGTATTTGAAGTTACTTGTTATATGGGTGTAAGTCAATGTAAGAAGTGTGGCTATGTATCGTTAGGGTCCATAATTCTAAAGGTTCAAAAAACACACTCACATGTCTTTAGTATCAGAATTGGAGTGTGAAATGGGTAGTACTATTGGAAAGCTAAATGAGTGGTGAATCAAAGTAATTAAGGAAAGTAAATAATCTCTAAGGTTCTCATTCCCCATGAAACTAATTTTGTATCTTATCCTTCATGTATTTAAAAATAGTTCCCTGCTAATTCAAGATGCTTGTGTACTATGTGTGTGAAGAGCACTTCAGTTCTATTGAAGGGATGGAAGATTAGGATTTATTTTCAATGGGCTAATTTATTTATTTAAAAAATTTTAAGACAGACATTCATTTGGGCAGTGTAAGCGTACAAATCTTGCTGGAAACCAACTTGATGTATATGCAAGACAGCAGGTAATCAGGCAATAATTCTGTGATGGCTTATGGCTAGAAAAGCTTTGTTTTTTTTGTCTCTAAAGGCATACAGATGGCAGTACTTTCTCTACAGAGGCAGGCTTTTTTTGCCCAGTCTAGTAAGGCCTTAAATGTTCTGCCATACATGCTTTCCTGTTTTACCTACAAAAGATCTGTGTCTTGTCAGTGACTCTACTATTTGGAATATAGATTTTAATTTTTTTTTTCTTAAACTAATAAAATACACCTTGCATGACGAATGGAATGCATTAAAAGGGCTAGACTGCTGTGGAGCTGCAGGTCTGCATGTATCCAATGGTGGTCTGATGACAGTGACAAGATTGTACTGTCAGCTCCATCAGTATCTTGAGTAGTTATCTTAAGAGGGCTAATATATGTTCATGACATGTCTCCAGGTTTCTGTGCCGCAGAAAATAAATTTCTTTTCTTTCTTTATTTCTGTGTACATCTTGCCCTTAAACTCCTGAGGTTTACTGTTGCCCAAAGAGGCATGTTGCATATGTAGATTTACTGTTCTTACTCATGAAGATGCAGGCAGTGAAGTGACATGACAAGGCTGAAATAGCAAGGGCACTCAGGTTCATAAGCACAGCATTCATGAAGTGTAGTGCTGTGTGAAAAGTGTGTAGGGACTGCATAGACTTGCACTGGGCATGCAACATAAGTGCCCAAATTAGGATCTAGAGTATATGTACTGAAGCCTCTTGGACTCTGAATTGCCTGATTCAGGTGTCTGAGTATCTGCTGAGCGTACAGGAACCCTACAATTACCAGGCTGTTATAGCAAAGATACATGTGTAAAGTAGACAGTGCAGACGTATCCTCTGTGTATGAGATGAGGATGCCATGTGTTACTTATTAAGTGAGGGTGATAATGTGTTTGATAGTGAATTTAGAGGAGGTAAAGATGGTACTTTTCTCCAGATCTGCAGCCTTTCAAGACGAGTGTGGCAGTTTAGGCTGGGTGCCCCCTGCCACTGCTGCATGAGATACACCTCTGGTGTCCTGGGTGCCCACCCAATAGGGGTGGACACAGGAAACGGCCTATTTCTACCCATAAATCCTGCGCCCTGTAAGGCCATCTGCAAAGTCATTCTCTTCCTCTTTCTTCCCTCTCTGCTCCCCTGGGAGATGTCCTCTCTTATCGGGTAATGCCGGGGGAGTATCCTCAAGGCCTCTTAGGCCTGACTAGGCCTAATGCCAGGAGGAGAATGGGGGGGGGCAGTCTCAGACCTGGCCAGCCGGAGACTTGCCTAGCAGTGGGAGGGGGAAGAAAGAGCCCTGGGGGTTTTGGGTAGACCCTCAGGTGGGAGGAAGGGAGGATTGGGAAGCTTTGGGAATTCTGTGAGGGGTTCTGTACGCTTTGGGATACTCTTTGCCACTATGCTTTGTAGTCTTCTGTAGCTTCACCAATTGCTTTTCCATTTAAACTTTCCATCACTCTCCAATCCGTTTGTATGAGTCTCATTCTTTTGTCCCTTTCGGGGCAAGAGATGTTCTGGCTGGCCTCAACCCAGCACAACGAGCTGGCAAATTTATTTTTTTAATGCAAGTTAACAGAGGCTTTCTGGTTTATTAACTGCGGATCCTCATGCAAGTTTAGAAAGACTGGAACTTAGTGCTTATGTCCTGCTGTCATCCTCATGCTGTCTGAAATCAATGAGTAGTTCAGAGCAGAAGTCCATACTCAGATCCCTGCAGATTTGGTGAAAGAAAATAAAACTATCAGCTAGTGTTCTTGAGAGCAAGGTAAACCTATTCAACATAAAATAGAATTCTGTAACTTACCTGCAGTAGGGAAGCTGATGTTTATTAATCATTAAAAAAAAGAATTTGAAAAGTAGAATTAAAAATACTGGTAGGCAGCTGATATTCTGAAATCAGACTATTCTTAAAGCTTTCATGTGCTCTATGTAGTGTATAGAAAAAAATAGAACCTTTCATTTTTTCCCTCCTAAGAGAAGCCATGATTTTATCACAGTAATTGAAAATAATCTCTAGAGTTGCTCCTTAACTAAACCTACAGAGGCCTTTTAAATCAGTTGTTATCTTTCAGTGAATTTCTCAATAAATGTTGCTGCCTCTGCTTGGATAGCATGTTCCTATACAGCAAATAAGGCTGAGCACATCCTATTCATGACTCAAAGTACAGCATTCCTAGCCTACTAATGGTGGTGTTTGGCAGTGATGCTGTAGTTACAGGTACTTGTTGGTATTTCTGCTAGAAATTGTGTGTATTTGAATGGCTTAATTCATGCCAGGCAGAAGCCTGACTAGCTATCTACTCAGTAATTTATTCCCTTCATTAAAAAAATCTTAAGTGAAGAAAACAGTTTTGAGTTCTGAATTTCTTTGATCATATCTGTATGTCTGTCAGTCTAGTTCTTACCAAAAAAAATGCTACGCTTTTATTTCATTACAAAACTTTCTTCTGTTGTGCAACATGTTTGGTTACTGTTTCATGACTTGCATCACTCTTAGCACTTTGGATTGGTAAAAGAAAGCCATGCCTGTGAAACGAGGGAAAAGAAATACGAGAACATATGGAATTGTCTGCATTGAGCAATCTGTGCACAATGCTGTCTGTGAGCAAAGATGATTTCAGTCACCTCAGCTGCTGCAACTGGACGATATAAATTGCCCAGTTGGAGCCTTAAAAACATCCAGCTGGATGTTTTTAAGGCCAGGCTGGATGTGGCTGGGCAACATGATCTAGTGGAAAGTGTCCTTGCCCATGGCAGTGGGGGTTGGAACTAGATGATCCTTGAAGTCCCTTCCAACCCTGACAATTCTGTGATTCTGTGATTTATGGACTTCACGCTTACTAGGGAATGTTGCCGAGTGATTTCCTCACAGTTCCAACAATACTGAGCAGTCCCTCTAGACGTCACTCAATAGTCATATCTGTCTCACTTGCATTAATATATATAAGATATTCTGTCTCTTCCTACTGCATAATCCTGCAGTGCTAGAGCCAGTTGTATTTATTCCACACTTTTGGAAGAGATGGAAAAAACCAAATTGGATCCAGCTAGGCTCAACTAGCAATGCTAGTAAGCAGTTCCCTCAAAACCAAACCAAACCAAAACAAAAAGCACAATGAGTTTTATGGAAACACTGATAAAGGTGGTGGTTTTTATTTCTTTTTTTCAAAGCATCTCCTATTTAGATTTCTCTTTTTTTTAGGCAAAGGGCCTCATCTGAAGCCTGTTGAACTTAATGAGAGTTTTCTGAGTGACCTTCTACTGTCTTTTTAAAGCTGCAGAGGCCTCTAAAGTGGTAATGCTGAGAGATGTAATTGTTCCTATAAATCTCAGTGGGTCATTAATTCTAAATCTCAATAATGTTAAGACCACGATGCTTTTAACTGAAGCAGAATGATGAGCATAGTAGGAAGATTTATGCAGGCATTATGTTGCTTTGCACAATACTAGAAATTATTTGTAGTTTTGGCTTGGAAGCTTCCTTTTTTCCCTTAACATCAATTCACATGTATGACCTGTGTGTTTCTGGGAATTTATAAACGCATCTTTTTGGAGGCATGGCAGGGGGGGATGGGATTTTTGGTTTGGTTTGGTTTATGTCATGTCAGGAAGTACTAAAACACGACTTGGAAAATCTCTCGAGATGGGTATAAATCCCTTAACTGTCATCATTTAACTGTATAAAAATAGTTTTCAAAACACTCCTGCATCTAATGGTAAAGCACATATGTAAGTTTTAGGTTGGTCTGTGGAGACAGGATCCTGACATGTATAGTGCCTGTAGCTTTCAGGCAGGTACACCCCAAATGGAGATGCACACACCAAGCTGTTTTATCAGTCCACCATCTCTGTGTGTACTCTGTGAGATCTGCCAGCTAATGAAAGCCTTGATACTTTTATTGTGATGAGAAAGGCTTTTCAGTCTGTTCCTTGGGGAAAATAAAGAAAAACGACAAAACACCAAAAAACCCCCCCACCAAAACCAAACCCACAAAAAACCCCAAACCAACCAACCAAAAAACCGTGCCAAACCACCAAAAAAACCCAACCAATCAAACAAAAAAACCACAACCAACCAACCAACCCAAGGAAGGAAAGAAAGGGAGAGAGAAAGAAAGAAAGAAAGAGAGAGAGAAAGAGAGACAAAAAAAAAAAAAAAAGAAAGAAAAAGAGAGAAAGAAAGAAACAGAGAGAAAGAAAGGAAGAAAGAAAGGAAGGAAGAAAGAAAGAGAGAAATAAATAAAAAAAATAAAAAAGAGGCAGCTTGACTTGGTTCAGTGAGAACTTTCATCTTGCTTCCCCCAACTGGAAATTATTTGAATATGTCCCTATTTCATGGTATGAGGTAGGAGTGGTTGTTGCTATATGAATGCATAATAAAGGAGTAAAAAATGAGGATTAACCAATGCAGTGGTGTGGCTTTTGCCAAATGTCATTTGACTGCTAGCCATGTGTCCAGTCCATCTTAAAATCACCTTTGCGCTTTCCCATGGACCATATTTTACCCTCCTTTTACTTCAGTCTCTTGTCATGGATTGTTCTGAGAAATTATATTTACACCGTATACCCAAGGCCAAAAAAAACTCAAATGTATTCCAGTGTAAACAGAACACTGGCAGAAAATAGTTAAGATAAAAAAATACAGTAGCACACAAAGAATAAAAAAAATCAGACTTTAAAAAATTAAGCAGGCCATTTATGTGGGAAGTCCTGAGTAGGAGTATTTTCATGTAATCTGAGGTGGAAAGGGAAATGTTTGATATCTTGTAGTATTCTGCTATAAACAATACATTCAGCTGTGTGAAGCTTTTATTTGTCATCGTATCTGCCTCCATTTATAAATGAAAAGAGAAATTATAGAAGTTTATTGCTTGACGTCTGACTTTTCTGGGTGAAGCCTTGCCAATTCTGAGAGACTTTGTGAGGGACTACCCTACAAATGCTTGTTAGGTGCTTAGCAGCAATGGGGCCTCAGGTGGAAGGAAAAGAAAGGCAGGGTTTGCCTGTGCCTCTCTGTGTTTTACTCCATTCTTCAGGCAAGAATTTCAATTTCAGTCTGATCTGAAATATTCTGGTGAAACAATGACTTGGACTGTAACTATATATATATTTTTTTTTTTTTTTGGCTAGAGGATGCCATCAAGTGTTTTACTGTATTTGGAATAGGTTTTTTTTTTTTTTTTTTTAATATCTAACTATAATCTTGTATTTTGGCCTCTAGCAAACATTCCTATTCATACACGGAATAATAGAGGCTGTGCTCAACCTGCCTAGGATAGAGCCTGACCCAAGGACAGTGTTAGAGAAACTGAAGTAGATTAACTGATCAGTTGAGAATTTCCATTGAAGGGAGCTTTAGATGGTTCTCTTATATAACAAGAAAAATAATGAGTCAGGACCTGGGATGGGGAGAAAGATGTAGCATGAACTTCTCTGAGTGGGTGAACCACCAGACCATTCTTTGCAGAGTGATCAAATTCAGAATAGCTGTGAAGGTGCTTTGAAGCCACTGCTGGTATGGTTGCAGAAATTATTGTTTTTATGAGGAGCCCTTAGTCAGTAGGGGGGTCACATCAAATATTCCCAAGTGAAAGGTTCTAAAACGTTCACTCTATATACATGAACAGAACAGATTTGTAGTTCAGAAGATGAGTAGTACTTAATTTTGTGTGATACAGTTGCTTCTGCCATTTTTGGGTACAGGTCAGAATACAGTCCCAGGTTTCCCTGCAAAGAAACTTGTCTGGGGATAGTGGAGCTTTCTTTGTTTAGCTTTGCTGTTTAGTTTATGAAACCTTGTTTGGTGTTTTTGTCTTTCTGTGTATGCCACAGAAACTTTTTTTTTAAGCTACAAACATGGCAGCATTGGAGTTAGTGTTAGAAGATGTTCTTCCTTTTTCAACATTTGAGCTTCCATCTCAGAAAGAGTGAGATCAGGATAAGAACATTTGCAGGATCAACACATTCCTCTGATTTGTTGTTACAGTGACAGAAAAGAGATGTGTAGTGAAACTTCACTTCTGTGTGCCGTATGTGGTGTCATTTCCTTAAATTACATGAATGAGAGAAATATCCCAGTGGATGTCTGTTACAGTCCTCCTCTCTGGAAAGGTCATTGATAATTGCTGTTTATAATTTTGGAAGGTATCTGTTCAAATGTATCTTGAGTATTCATTTGCCATAGATTTGTGTCTAGGGGACCTAAAAGTAACAATGAAAAGAATGCACGGTAGAAAATAACCATTTGTACAAAAGGATTTTCAGCATCTTATAAATGAAAGAAGGCAAGAAGAGGGAAAGTCCTTTTTGATGATGTTTTCCTGACTCCAGGTATTTATTTCCAACCTTAAAAACTCCATTTGTGCTCCTCTGCTCCTCCTGGTTCTGGTTAGAGACAAGAGGTTCTTTCACTTGGTGAAAGTTGAGAAAAGCTCAGTAGCATTCATAAGAACTTTGTAGTCCAAGTATTTTCCTCTGTGTGCAATGAAGTACTTTTTTCCCCCTATTTAAAATGTCTGTAGTTAGTTTTAAGGTGTTTTGACAGAATATTCAACGTTCCTTTACATTAAAAAATGTTGGTGTTCCTGTTTACAAGCTCTTAGAAAAATACATCCAAAGGGAGGAAAAAGAAAAGTATTTTTATCATCAGACTGCTGCTATATTGTGATAAAAGGTTTGATTTCCAATCTCATTTGTTTGGCTACACAAACTTGAATGTCATACACATATCATGGAAGTTTATTGTGCCTTGGTATAGGGAAATTTCTTCCCAGAATGAAGTGCAGATCTTACCGTGGCATCTGACAGGAATTTTAGGCCAGTTTAAAGTAAGAGGTAAAAACTGCCTTGTGAAGAACAGTATATTTGGCTTAATTTTATATGCCATCACACTTCTGTTTAACGTCATTGGGATTGTATGCAAGAGATCTGCAAGTGGAATTAGGTCTCTAGTTTGGGGAGGTTTAGAAAGAACTGAAGGAAAGACTGGCTCTGGTTTTGTTTCACGTTTAGACCAAAATGGATGAATGCCAAGTTAGAATCTTTCTCCATACAGAGAAGGAGATCTGGTGATCTAATTACTAGATTACTCCTGCTATTTCACCTAGGTTCTGCATTTGTTTAGCTAGTCACTGTTCAATACACAGCATCACAGAATGTTGTGGTTTGGAAGGGACCTCTAGAGATCATCTAGTCAACCCCTCTGCCACAGCAGGATCACCTAGGGCAAGCCACACAGGAACTCATCCAGGTGGGTTTTGAAAGTCTCCAGAGAAGACGACTCCACAACCTCTCTGGGCAGCCTGTTCCAGTGCTGTCATCCTCACCATAAAGAAGTTTCTCCTTACATTGAGGTGAAACCTTCCATGCTCCAGTTTAAACCTGTTGTTTCTTGTCCTATCACTGGGCACCACCACTACCTTCATCTTGACACCCACCCCTTGATCTAAAGTGGAAAAAAATCAAGAATGAATCTCCTGCTACAAGAAAGTGAGTGTTTTTGATGATAGCCCACTCTCCTGTTGATATACCATGAACACAATCCTTTTTTTTCCCCCATTTTGTAGTTGCTGATTTCTGGATTCACCGATGGACTCGATTGATTTTTCAAAAAATCCTTGTGCAAGAAAGTGAGAGTTGACTTGGAAACTGTCATGTTTGTGGAATCTCAGCATTCAGTTTATGAATTCTGGTTTAGTTGCTTTACCATGGAATGCCTCAGGTTGGGGCCTGAAGTAGGAGTGAGAGATGACCATTAGCCTCAAAAGTGCCCATTGGAGTGGGAACAATCGGTGCTGCTTCCTTAGGAAACAAGGCTTCCGCCAGAATACTCTGCAGGGAAAGCAGTGGGAACATTTGGTATTCTTCCAGAAGCAAAACAAAGAAAGTTTATAAGTAAGACCCTGAGGGACTTGCTGAGCTTCAGGAAGCTAGGCTGAAGTAGAGTGTGATAATGCTCTCTTTATGTCTGCTTGTGATGCCCTTGTTGATGCAACCCCAGGATCCATCCTGTTGGTTTTCTTTGCTGCAGCAGCACTCCGTTCAGTCATACTGAGCTTGCTGTCCACCACGATCCCTAGATCCCTTTCCATAGAGCTGCTCCTCAGCCAAATAGATTCCAGCCTGTTTTGCACTTCTGGATTATGTTTTCCTGGATGCAAGACCTTACACTTGTCCTTATTGAATTTCATAAGTTTCTTGTTAGCCCACTCTTCCAGCCCATCCAGTTCTTCCTGCAGGGTGGCTCTCCTTTCTGATGTGTCCACTTTGCCACTCAGTTTGGTATCATAGGCAAACTTCATCAGGGTACTCTTGATCCTATCATCCAGATCAGATATGAAGATACTAAAGCAGCATTGGGCCCAATATTGTTGCCCAGTATTGCACCTCACTTGTGACAGGTTGCCAGTTTGAAAAAGAGCTATTTGCCACCACCCTCTGGGTGTGGCCTGTCACTGAGTTTCCCACTCACCACATGGACCACTAGTCTAGACCATAATATAATATGTTAGTTTCTTTAGAAGGAGGCTGTGAACCATATTGAAAGCCTTGGAGAAATCCATTTAGACAATGTCCATAACTCTCCCCACATGGACTGAGGAGGTTACTACTTTTGTTGTAGAAAGTGATCAGGTTTATCAAACATGATTTGTCCTTGGTGAATTCATGCTGGCTTTTCCCAGTCACATGCTTCACTTGACTTGTGATAGCCTTGAGAAGGATTTGTTCCATAACTTTCCCAGAGACTGAAGTAAGACAGATGGTCCTATAATTTTCTGGATCCTTCTTTAAGCCCTTCTAGATGGGCAGTGACATTAGCCTCTTCCAGTCTTCTGGGATGTTCCCCAGCCTCTTCCAGTCTTCTGGGATCCCCCCAGACTCTTCTCAAGGGTTATGGAAAGTGGCCTCACAACAATATCAGCCAACTCTCTTAACACCCTCTTGACCGTCCCTCCCCACCCCCCCCCCATCTGGGCCTGTGGGTTTGTAGGGGTCAAGCTCCTAAAACAGTTTGCATACCATCTCTCCTTTCACAAACAGTAAGTTTGTTTTTGCATCTACCTGAATTTTTGTTCCTAAAGCCTGGGGCCCAACACTGCTGGTAAAGACAGAGATGAAGTAAATGCCTTTAATTCACCTCTCCTCTTAAACAGTGGAAAATATTTTTCTTCTGTTTCTGCTTGTTATGTACCTGAAGGACCATTTCATGTGGCCAATTTCAATCTGAGCTGAGCTTTTGTTTTTCTAACTGTATCTTCGCATGCCCTGGTAATGCCCCCGAAGTTCTCAACAGGTATTCTGCTTTTCCATCTCTGGTATGCTTCTCTGTTGGTTTTGAACAGACTCAGAAGCTTGCAGGGAAGCCAAGGGGGTCTCTTGGCTTTTTTCCTTACTTTTTTTGTGCTTCCAGTACAGCATTCTTGAAAAACTCCAAGTTTGCATGAGCTCCTTTGTCCTCTGTGGAAACTTTCCATGGAACTCTTCCCAAGCGTTGCCTAGTCCTGAATACCTGCTTCACCAAGAATTAGAATAAACACCTTCTTTGTGGGTAAACCAAAGGTATTCTTCTAATCAAGAGCCAGACAGAAGGATAGTTATTTGTCATATACAAAATGTGAATCTGAAACAAATGATCTACAGACCCTGTTAGTTCCTCTTGTGGCTCAGAGATCTGGAATCCTTCCTCAAGCATGCATTTGCCAACAAATAGGGCTTCTGTAGTGTAAACCACATCAATCATCTGCTTGTGCATCTGCAGCAAAGCCAACAGGACATGACAATCTGGATTGCCATTTCTTGAATTAAAGGAGTTAGTAAAACAGGCAATGTGTTTGAGAGCCTTTGTGTGTGAGGATGTAATCAAAGCCTCCTTTTTTTTTTTTTTTTTAAACTGTCATATGTGTCAGTTTCTAAGATGTCTACATGCATCCTAGGTGCTCTTGATGTCTTTGGCAATGAGAAAGTGAGGAGGTAATTTGGATCCTGAGAAAAAGTGGTTTAAATTCATCCCAGGTAATTTTTAAAGTGTTTAATAAGGCCGTGTGTTCTAGAAATGTATGTTACAACTTTTCTTTGAGCGAAGAGAGGCAGATACCTTTATAGTCTATATCTGTAGGTATAGATTTTGGTCTTAGCATGGCTCACATCTTCTAAAGATACCTATTTTTCTGCATTGGTTAGACAGAGTCTAGGATGATTGCATACTTAATTCAGGTCCCTCAGCTGGGAATAGCATTTAAGTGGAATCTTAATTTGATACTTTGAAAGTGGTGAACAGCTCCTTCTCTCCAGCCTTTCTTCACCAGCTGCATACTGCCATGCAGTAATTTGAAATATATGGACTTACCTGTTCAGTTGAGGTAGTTAATGATTGAACTTTGGCTGTGTTGTCAAAAGGAGCAGGTGGGGATCTGGAAGAAACGCTGACCGTTCAGGGCCTATGGCAAGCAGAAGCAAGAAAGAAAAAAAGGAGTGAATGTAACTCTTCGTGCTTTCTGACAATCTTTGAAGGTACAGAGTAGAGGAGACAGCTGGACAGTGGAGTGACAATTTCTCTGGAAACTTGCTAGGCAAATTTGCAGAGTGACTTTAAGGGCTGAAGAACGATATGCTCATGTTCAGGTGCTTTAAGTCTGCCCAGTTCCAATGGAAGAGATGATGACTCCATTTTGAGGAAGAGTAAGGAAAGGCATGTCACCAATTTGTTGCAGTCCAAAGAGGTAACTTGCCTTTTGAGTGCTATCAAAAATGCAGTTTAGAGAAGAATGCAACAACAAAAGAGGTACCTTTGCTGGGTGGACAGTTGAGAATTTGAGTGTAAGTCTAGAGAGGGATCAATACTCTGCATATATTTCATATTGCAATGAGCTGAAATATTTTACAAGAATCTCATTAGCAACTTTAATATAAGTTAAGCAAATTACATTTTTGGTTATTTAACTAGTAATATTTTATTGAAGAATATTATTCACTAACTATAAATGCACTGGGCAGTACTTATATATGATTAGCAATTAATTAATATAATCATCACATAAAATACAGAATAATCATTACTTTAGTGCATGAACTTCCCTGAGAGTAATGATATTGGTGTGTGATCTGAGCACATGCCTTCCATGCCTACTGCCTATCTTTCTCTTCCTCCTAAGTAATAATCAGGTAGGGGGACTGGAAATTGTTTAACTGTGCACAGGGCACAGTGTTTTTAGGGGACCTTCCTGAGACAGAGTCCAAGCAGCCTGTGTCCACAAGTTCAGAATCTCTTCTAGCTCTTTCATCTGAAGTGTCTGGCCTCCTTGATATTTGCTAGCAGGTCTTAAATCAACTCAAGGTTATTTCTGAGTAATTTAGAGTTCATTGCAGAAAATCATAAGGAAAAATAAATTAGTCAGAAAGCAAACACTGCTGGTCCAGAGGTCTGATGGATGTAGGCAGCTAGGAAGTAAGTATAGCTTCAACTATCTTAAGATGCAAAAAATTGCCTCTAGAATACAACTTGCACTGATATTTAGGAATAATGACTTTGAAAGCATTCTTGCACAATCGGAGCTGAGTGAGCATTTTTTTTTTACCATGTCCTTGATACCTGATTGAAGTTTCTACTGTCCTAGTCACAACGGAGCAGGCCCTTTCTGGTTATCAGGCTTATCTTTTCTACTAGCCTGGGAGAAATGCAGAATTCTGAAAGAGGCAGTATGAGGATAATTCTGTCAACTTGCCCCAGGGGTACCTCTCTTGGGTGGAGTCCAGGGGCTGAGGGATGGACTGAGGAACAAGGATGCCCTGAGATAAGAAAGCCACCAGGCTCAGGCTCAGACTGTGCCTGAAGGTGTAACATCTAAAAGGACTTTCCTCTTACTTCAAGTTGACAGATTTATTCTTTAGCTGCTTCATCAGTGTATTTTTTCTTTGTTGTTTGTTTTCTGGCAGTGGGATATTGGCCTAGTACTGCACAGCAATTCTGGTGTTTTGTTAAGATGCAAAATTGGAATCTCTCTCTCTTGGAATCAATGTTAAGAAATGAAATATTTAGCTCTGTCTCAAACTAAAATGAATTTGAGAGAGCTTTTCCCTTCCACCCTCCCCCTCCCCATCCCCACCATATATTTATCTGTAAATAGGGTACTGATTTTCAGCATCTTGTTGTTTTTATCACTCATAGATGATAGGACAGTTCCTGGCTGTGATGAGTATCCCAGGATGCTGATACCCCACATTTCTTTGTTTGTTCAGCCACAGGGAGAGTTGAGTGGGGTCAAGGAGGTCTGTGTCTTATGTGGGGCCTTTTCTGCCGCAGGAATTGTGTTGATCTTGGACGTAGAGCGTATCATCAGTAAGTTGACAGACACCACCAAGTTGGGTGGGAGTGTTGATCTGCATGAGGGTAGGGAGGCTCCACAGGAAGACTTGGGTAGATTGGCTCGATGGGCCAATGTTAATGGTATGAGCTTCAACAAGGCCAAATGCCAGGTCCTTTACTTAGGCCACAAGAATCCCAGGCAATGCTACAGGTTTGGGAAAGTGTGGCTGGAAAGCTGTCTGGCAGAAAGGGACCTGGGGGTTCTAATCAACAAGCAACTGAGTATGAGCAAGCAGTGTGCCTGGATGGCCAAGAAAGTCAATGGCATCCTGGCTTGTATGAGAATTGCTGTGTCCAGCAGGAGTAGGGAGGTGATTTTCCCCTTGTACTCAGCTCTGGTGAGGCCACACCGTGAGTATTGTGTTCAGTTTTGGGTATCTCAATACAAGAGAAATGTAGAGGTACTGGAGTGAGTGCAGAGGAGGGCAACGAAGCTGGTGAAGGGCCAGAAGAATAAATCTTATGAAGAGAGACTGAAGGAGCTGGGTCTGTTCAGTTTGGAAAAGAGGAGGCTGAGCAGAGACCTCATTGCTCTCTACAACTACCTGAAAGGATGTTGTGGAGAGGCTGGTGCTGGTCTCTTCTCACAGGTAATTAGTGATAGACTAAGAGGGAATGGCCTCAAGCTGTGACTGGGTAGGATTAGAATGGACATTAGGAACATTTTTTTTCATGGAAAGAGTGGTCAGGCATTGGAATGTGCTGCCCAGGGAGGTGGTTGGGTCACCAACCCTGGATGTGTTTAAAGGTCATTTGGATGTGGTGCTGGGGATGTGATTTAGCGGTGAGCTTCATAGAGGGGGGTTAATGGTTGTCCTTGATGATCCCAAGGGTCTTTTACAACCCGAATGATTCTGTGTGTACACGAGTATCATAAATTGCTTATTTCCATAACAGCAGTAGGAGGAGTATGCATTAGTGGTACTCCAGCTACCTCACTGTATTTTTAATGTCTTTATGCGATCTGAATACTTTACCATGCGCTTGTTTCAGTCTGTGTTCTGAGCTCCCCAAATCTATTGTATGCCATGGAGGCTATTAAAGCTTAGCTTAGCTCCCAGTATCATTTGCCATATTACAATAGCTTGCTTTTTGGCTGAGGGCACTTCTGAGAACTAATCTGTGATGTGTTTACTTTGGCTGGAGGAGTTGAAAAGCTTTAAAGAAAAAAACCCCAAATTTAAAAGCTCCCCAAATGTTCCTGCAGCTTTGCTTTTGGCTCTTATTATGCTAATCTGATTGTTTTTAATGTGAGGGCTTCTTTTGCCCTGGGTCCTATGTACTCTGCATTGTCATAAAAGGTATACCACTTTATAGCTAAGTAATGCTGACTGCCTTGAAACAGGGATTACTGCATTCTGTATGAATATGTCCATTTTTTCTTCTCTTTCCTGAAATATAGGAAGCTACCACATTTAATGTCTACAAGATCTTACCAAGATGCCTAACTAAATGGCTAAGTGAGCAAAAGCTTAAGAAGATAAAAAATATCTACTTTTTTTTTTTTTGCATTTGGAAAAAAAGAGTTTCTTACATGCCTTGTTGGCTATTACCATCACTTAATTAACAGGTAAGGTAATGTACCACTGGAAGTAAATGTTCTGTCTCTACTTTGTGAAACAGAGAGATAAGAAAGTGACAGTGAGATATTTGTCTGAATTTGGGAAGTTTAATTTCTTTGTTCTATCAGTCAGGTTCATACCTGTGCACAGCACAACCATAGAGACTGACAGTTATTGCCTGTCTTGTGGACTTAGAAAAGACCATCCAAGTGTTCACACCAATTCATGGCATAATACAGATCTTTCCTTCAATGTGTTTCTACAATTTTTTTAAGGATTGATAGAATTTTGGTTAAGAATATGTGTTTCTTTCTGCTTCCCTGTTCCTTCTGAAAAATCCCAGTGGGTAATAATTTACCTCTAGGCTTTGCAGTGAGTGGTTTAGGCAAGTAGGTTCCTCTCCAAGACCATGTGCATTTAATGTTTGGATAAATGTGGTGAAGGAGGGTGCAGCTTGGGATTCATTGATACTGTGGTACTGATGATATGCAGGCCTGCTGCCTTTGCACTGGACCCAGCTGGTAATTTCCCAATGTTTGGCTGAGGCCTGGGCTTGGATGAAAGGGAGCTGGCTGTAGCTTGGGCCAGATAATTTGGAGATGCTAATGACTCGTTTGTTAAAACAAGGAGAGGGCTTGGCAAAGAGAGAGGGACTTTCTTTCTATTTCATCTCACCCTTCTCCTTTGCTTTCCAGCTTTGCCTGCTGTTCACCCAGAGGGTGTTTGTTTTGTGGGTGCAATTCAGAGTCCTCATGGACGCTGGTCACAAATGCCCATTTCCATTGTTGTGTTTTTTTTTTTTTTTTTTTCCCCCCCCATGATTACAAGAGATTCTTGTGAAGATGAATCCTACTGTCATTGTATATATTTCCATTTGATGCAGTCTGGCTTGTTGCAGTGGCTTGCCGGTGAGTGTGTCTTTGCAAACCACTCGAGAGAGAAAGAAGCATCAGCTGTTGTAGGCTGTTGCCTGCCAGTTCCTGATTTGGGCTGGCTGGCATGAACACATTTATGTCTGTGGTTAAAAGCGAACTCTACATTTCTTTTCTCTGCTGGCTTAGGCTCAAGGGGCTTTACGTAGAGCAGTGCAGGTTTGCGAGTGATTTATCACTGGAGTTCAGACATGTGCTTTCGTAACTGATGAGGTCTGTCTGCATATCTGTCTTCAGCATGGTAGTCTAGATGGTGTGCACACAAGGCTGTCCTTGAGGGCCATGCTCTCTGCTCCCTATGCAGGAACCATCATGCACCGATCACGATGATTCCTCACCAACACCTCAGCTGGAGAAAGAAGTGAACTTCCTAATTATGAGATTGTGACTTCTGTTATGGCAAATAAATTGTCGTGTGTTACTTTTAAACAAAGGGAATTCAGTACTCAGATTTTCTGGCTGTGCTCAGCACAAGTGCCCCAGCTCAACAGCTTGGTGTTAAGTATATTTTTAGTCTCTTTTATCAGTGTGATCAACACTGGATTTAGTACTGTGTGAAGACATTTTCCTTAGGATAGTCAGACCCTAATTCTCTACTGGTTACAAAAGAATTTTACAGTATGCAGCACAAAGGTGATTTAAAAAAAAATATATAATACATATATTTTCACTCATTCCATATCCACTATGTCAAATTTGGAGACATATGGTCGCATGTTTTACAAGCTGTAGCTTGCACTGTCAGCTGTAAGGAGGAAACATTATGGAAGTGACTATACCTAAAAAGAGCCTAAAAATAGACCTTGAAGTGGGCTTTCCAGTTTGTGTACAGGGTACACCTACATAGGTGTTTATTGTTTTAGTAGAGGACTATTTGATCCTCACTTTATATTTCAAAAGATTCTCTAATTAACTGCAATGACAATATTATTTTAATGAAGTTTTTGTTTTAACAGAAACTGTGTTGTAAATGTTAGTTTTGGTCACTTAGGGATACTGATACACTTTCTTTAGCTGTCATTGTGCAAGTTATTCTTTTCCTTTACAAAGTACATGTATCACAAAAGGATCAAAATAAATTATAATTGAAATAACTTTGTTTCCAAGGTGATTCTTTGCCCATTTATTTTTATGTGTTCGCTGTTTCATATGCCCTTAATTGAACTGTTTTATTTTAATCATTTGTATCACTGTATAGTGGTGAATTTGTTCTTGTTGCAGTTCGGGCTTTGTCATTTCATTTAGCACTTTCCCTGGAAAATCAGAATGTTAAATAAGTGTAGAAAAGATGTGCTGTACATCAATTTTGGTTATCCTGAAAGCACTACTCAGTTTAGATCTATAAATACATGTGCAGATATTTTAAGGATGGAGGCAATTCTGCTCAGCTTCATGAGCCTGTCTTTGAAGTTAGAGGAATGAATAGGAGTTTCTAAGCAGTAAGCTCGCAGACCCTGACTTGTCTCTGAAATTTGTTATTTCCACAGTGAGGCTTACTAAAGTAGGGGTGTATTTTCTTTTGACCAAACTAATGGGGAAAAAAAAAAGTTGGAGGGAATCAAAGTCTCCCAGTGGCGTGAAACTGACAGTTTGAAAGATGCTGCATGTGGTCTGTTTTACAGCAAGTGCCCCTTCTATCCATGGCTGATGGAACAACAAAATCTTGCTCCATAAAGTTGATGGTTCATCTGTAATGATCAGCTTTTCTTGCTTAGTAAAATGCACTGTCTAATAAGAGGTTTTAATATATGATACTATATGTTAATAGCTATCTGGTGTAACTATCAAATTATAGTATTGCCCATTAAACTTTCTTACTAATACTTGAAAATATTCTTCTGAAAAGGTGGTTTCCTCACCCCCATCTACTGTTGTCCCTAGGGAAGCTTTATTAATGTCAACAGAGAATTACTAGTGATGTTGCTTCCTTTTCACAAATAGGTTCAAACTCCTTTTAGTAGGGTTTTTGGGTATGTCTGGAAGCACAGACATGAAAAAACAAAGATGAATCTGGTTGTTCAGGAAGGAAGGAGAATGAACATAGTATAAGCACTGAAGATCAAAGTGAAGACATAGACATCTGGGACTAAAAATAACCAGACATGATGTAGCGGGGAAAAAAAGACCATGATGAAGAGGGAACAAACTGACAAAATAAAGCAAACTGCTCTGTATTGCCCAGGATATACAAATCATCCTAAGTAATGTCTACAGAAGCAACATATTTTGGAATTTGGGGCATTTTGGAGATTTTTGACTAATTTTTCACAATTAAAGAATGGTCTTTTCTGTACTGCTTCCACTCAGGAATTCAATGCTCATGGGGGGGAACATACATTTCTTGCAAAAGTGTCTTTTACTATAGAAGTGAAAATGGTGCACCTGGAATTGCATGCTTATGTTAGTATCATATTGGTCACACTGAGCAGAGGCTTTTTACTCCCTGCTAAAACTCCAAGAGCTTACCTTGTCTGGGGAGCTGTCAAGAACTTCTAAGGTGGCACTAGTAAAGATCAGTATGCTGTTAATACAATGTAAGCACTAAACATGCAGTGGTCTCTAAGCACCATGCAACAGAGGACAAGATCTTTGTATTATGGAAAAGCCAAGAATTCCTCCAGCTCCAGTTTGGGGAACAAAGAGATCCTGGTACTCAGCAGGAATGTAATACAGCATCACGATGAAGGGCACATCTACAAGTAAAGCACTTATACATGATAATGCAGTAAGGCTGTATGAAGAGGATTAGAAAACTTTAACAGTGGCAGCTGACTTTTTGCATAGAATGGAACAGCAGGATTTTGTTGTTGTTTGTTTTTCTGGGGCCTTTTTTAGTTTGCCCACCCTGTATGTTCTCCAAGTGGCACATCTGTGCCAGGCAATTTCAGAAGAGTGACAACTGTTTCCTTGCAAATTTCAGATCCTTTTCATGAAAGAACCATTGCAACTTTCTCTTTTAATGTCATTTTGCATCTCAACCCTCTCCCTGCTGAGAAACCTGTCCCTCTTTTTTCACAAGGTCAGACTAGTGGTACTACAGTTGTCTGTTTTTTTTCTTTGAAAGGAATGTGATTATCTTAAAAATTATGTTAAAATGGTAATCTTGAATCACCAAGGGGAAAAAACAGAGGAAATTTGATGGTCTGACTTAATATTTTGTGGGGAATGCTTTACAGAATTAGAACTCTTTTAAAATACCCTGAGATAGTAAGGCATATTATTAACAAGCAGTAATTATGCTACTGGCATAAATCCAGTGTGAATGTTGCAAGGTGCAGAAGTTTTCTCCAAGCAACTTGTATTCAGCCATGACACTTTGATCATCTCTGAGGAAGTAAATAACTAGATACCTATCTGGTCTGTTTGGTAAGTCCTTTGAACAAGTTCCTTGTTTCTTGGCAACAAGTACTGCCTGAGGAATGCTATAAAAGTACGCAAGATATTAGCTTACCTGTTTATCACTAACAATTTAGGATTAAAATGGACTATTAAGAAAGGTAAAGTAGGCTGTCTTTTAGGATGCTCTCCAGGTGTATGCAACATGGAGAATAAAGTGAGGAGTCTTCCAGCACTGTTTAAAAAAACAGTGCTTAATCAATGCTGCCAGAAAGACTGGCAGCAGTACAGCAGCTGCTTGCCCTTTTACTCAGACTTTATACTTAACATCTAGAGCACACATGGGAGAGAACATTATCAACTGTAAATTGTGTGACCTATAGCTGGGACAAGTGGAGAAGCTCCAACGATTAAGTGTTTAGTGGCCTCTTGGTGGCATTACAGGAGGAGCCTGAGAACTCCTCTGTAAAGAGAGAGGAAAGTTGTGGTACCCAGATGCCCACTCAACCATTCACTCACTCACCCTTCTCAGCAGGACAGGGGGAAAGAATAAAGTGAAAAAATCCTGGGTTGAGTTAAAGGAAGTCTAATGAAGAAAAGTGAAGGCTGCCTGCAGAAGCAAAACAGAAGTACCTATTTGCTGCTTCCCATCAGCAGGAAATGTCCAGCCACTTGGAGGGAAGCATAGAATCATAGAACAGAATCATAGAATCAGTCAGGGTTGGAAGGGACCACAAGGATCATCTAGTTCCAAACCCCCTGCCATGGGCAGGGACACCTCACACTAGATCAGGCTGGCCAGAGCCTCATCCAGCCTGGCCTCCAGCATCACCTCCAGGGATGGGGCCTCAACCACTTCCCTGGACAACCCATTCCAGGCTCTCACCACTCTCATGGGGAAGAACTTCTTCCTCACGTCCAGCCTGAATCTCCCCACTTCCAGCTTTATTCAATTTCCCCTAGTCCTATCATTACCTGATATCCTAAAAAGTCCCTCCCCAGCTTTCTTGTAGGCTCCCTTCAGATACTGGAAGGTCACAAGAAGGTCATGTCAGAGCCTTCTTTTCTCCAGACTGAACAGCCTCAATTCTTTCAGTCTGTGCTCATAGGAGAGTTGCTCCAGCCCTCTGATCATCCTGGTGGCCCTTCTCTGGACACCTTCCAGTATGTCCATATCCCTCTTGTAATAGGGGCTCCAGAACTGGATGCAGTACCAACGCTGCCCTAGACATAAATGAAAAGCACAGCACTGCGAGGGCTTCTATGGGGCAAGTTAACCCCATCCCAGTCAGACCAAATACAAAAAGGAAAGAAATCTTTCCGTAAAGAGACAAAAGGACAGAGGAGCTGTCCTTGCAGGGACAGAAAATAGCAGGATGATACCAAAGAGGTTTCAGTGTACAGAAGCAGCTTGTGGAGTCATGCAGAGCAGGACAGTACTAGTGGTGAGTAAGTGGGTGTAGCCCGGCACTAGTATAGCCACGTCCTGAAGGCTCCACAAAGCAATTTTTGTAGGAAGCCAATGACTATTCAGGGTTTTCAGCAGATGTGCAATACTTTTAACATTTGATGCCCAGAGCTAGTATAATAATCATAAATTCAAATACTTAAACTTCTGCAATTAATAATGATGGCTTCTGACAGTAGTGTTCACCACCCGAAGGAAAAGACAGCAATCAAAAAACCTACACTTACAGATACTTGTGATCAAACAGCACAATCATGACCAACATTTTAAAATGTGACACTGTATGTACGTGGAATAAAATTTGAACTATTCTGTGATGTGGTTAGTTACTCCAGGAATAATCTGCACATACTTATTTGTGCGGTAAGTGGCTCTATTACTCACGCTGTTTCCTCAGTGAGTTATTTTTGACTAAAGTGCCACAGTTCCACAAAAATACCCATCAGCTTATAATAAAATGCCCTTTTAGTAAGTTACTGCTGAAAGGATGTACACCAAAAGTAATGAAAAGCTACCAGGCTTCATAACACCAATTTTCATTTCCCTTCTTTCATTGTTACAAAGTTTCTAGACAGGGCATCCATAACAGGACCCTGATAATTTGCTTAGGAAGTTGCCTTTTCTGTGTTTAACCTTTTTTTCCCCACAGTATCTCGTATTTCTATATCCTACTTCATTAATGAGGTTGAAAAATACTGCTATTGCAAATTAGTTATAGGTCAGCAGCTGCTAATTTTAAAAGGCTGCACCATTTCCTTCTCAGCTTTGCTTATATGTTGTTTTGTGGCTGCCTAGGATAGATGTAAACATCAAGAAGAATCCAGAATATTGTTAATTTTCTCTTGTATCCAAAAGGCTAGCCAATTGTTCCACTAAGATTTGGAAGGATAAATTATTCTGAAAGTGAGTGGATTTATGTATAGCTGTCCTAATAGAAGGATAGCATCTGTGATATTTTGGGGTGTGTGTGTGTGGGTGTGAAATCCTAGCACTCATAGATGTGTCCAGTCTGTGTAAATGTGAGAAAACCTGGTGTGGTAAGTCTGCTGTTGCAAAACAACTTCTGTTTATGAACACTGATTTGTAGTGTTGGTCACAAGAACCTTCTCATAGCATGTCTGTGATCTCATGAGAATCAGAAACCTCTCCCCACCAATTCTGTAGAACTTAAAATTTTGGCCAGTTTTGAGACTGGTGGCAAAGACATTTTCTTTACTGCAAATGGTCTCTTTGGGAGATGTCTTAGTTTAAAGAGAGACAGAAGTAATTTTACTCTCAAAAGAAGTAAAATAAAGATGCTGTCACTGAATTTGAGATAGATACAGCAAAAATATACAGGAAAATACAGAATACATGAATCCTTAACACCTTACCTCTCTACTCTGCCCTGGTGAGATCACACCTGGAATACTGTGTCCAGTTTTGGGCTCCTCAGGAGACCTGCTGGAGAGAATCCAACAGAGAGCCACGAGGATGATTAGGGGACTTGAGCATCTCCCCTGTGAAGAGAGACTGAGAGCCCTGGGGCTATATAGTCTTGAGAAGACTGAGAGGAGATCTGATCAATGCCTATAAATATGTGAGGGGTAGGTGTCAAGTGGAGGGGGCCCAGGCTCTTTTGGGTGGTTCACAGTGATAAGAGAAGGAACAATGGGTTCAAAGTAGAACACAGAAGATTTCACCTCAACATGAGGAGAAACTTCTTTACAGTGAGGGTGACAGAGCACTGGAACAGGCTGCCCAGGGGAGTTGTGGAGTCTCCTTCTCTGGAGACTTTCAAAACCCACCTGGATGCATTCCTGTGCAGACTACCCTAAGTGATCCTGCTCTGGCAGGGGAGTTGGTCCTGATGATCCCTTGAGGTCCCTTCCAACCTCTGATATACTGTGATACTGTGATAATACATATACAAGATACACGAAACCCCCCCCAAAAAACTTTCCTCCAACCAGACTAAAACACAAATCCCAGTGCTCCTTTTTTCCCTGTCCTGTTGCCTCCCTTCTATTAGGCATAAGCAGGCCAAGATTGTGCAGGGAAAAATAGTTATGCCTCTGAAGGCCACATACAGTCCTACTCCCCCATTGTTACCACATAAGGGACTCCCTCCAGAGAGCCAAAGGAGGGAGAAAAGAGAGACCACATTGGTCTCACTGCCAATTTATAAAGAGATAGCAGGATTATGGGATTGAATAACAAAATTACAGTTTTTTGGCTCATCCCTGCACCTTTCTAGTCCTCCTGGAGGACTCTGTGGTTTGTTGCTGGTTTTTTTTTTTTTTTTTAAAGCCTCGAAGTACCACAGGAGAACAGATTTAACACACGACTAGGTAGCTCTTGACCAGACATGGCTGCCGGAAAGGCAAGTGGAAAGATTTTAGAGGAATGCATTTCTCCCTTTTGAAAGAGAATTTTCCCCTTCCCATCATAGTTCAGAGGTAAGATTTGCATAGGTATCTAGAAGTGGTGTGATATCTGCAGTGCGTGTCTCATCTCCATCATCTACCTTCCAGCCTTCCAAATTCATTTGGCCTCAATATTCAGCTTCCCCCAAGAGGAAAGTGAAATGCAAGCTGTGCTATTTCTCAATACTCGGCTTAGATTTCCTCGACCTGGAAGCAACACTTTCCTGAAAGAGGTGCCAGAGAAAGTTTGTCTTGCCCTCTTCTTGTGCTCCTTTGTCTAGAGAAGCTGCCACTGCTGTGTTACTCTTTGTGAATGTAGTATATTGTGACTGCTGGGGGAGGTAAACACAGTTCTTTTATGTTAGTTGGTGCACTTCTGGAAATGCCGCTCTGATGCGCAAAGAGAAATTAAAAATGGTCCATGAAGTGCTAGGAAAGAATCTGAGGAATTACCTGCTGTGACCAATGTGGCTCGTAGCTGCGAGTTCAGTGGGAAGCTGGTGAAAGCCAGATGTGTGGATCCATTTATTTAGAAATGTTTCTTCTCCCATGGATAAAGCATGAAAAGGAATGGTGAGGGGAGAGTAAGCCTGGAAGACCTTGCCCAGGAATGCCTCCAAATTCTCACTTCTGGCCTCATGAAATGGAGATTCTTTGGGCTTGTCTGCATATTACCCTGCAAAATTTGCCTTATGCTTTGGCTAGGGTCTTTGTAACGAGGTTGGGTCCCAGTTGTCAACTGAGTAGACCTGCATTTCTTCCACAAATCTATTCCAAAATGTATCTATCTTTGCATGTTGTTCACGTCTCTGTACATCTATCTATTATGCATATTCTCAGTCCCTGACCCCACAGCTGATTCGAACAGAACACTTTTAAAAAAATGTGTACAGTGTTGTTTTTACCTTTTTTTCTTTTATTCTATTTTCCGAAAATGCAGCAGAAAAAGTAGTTTTGGCTAAACTCAGAAAAGCAAAGCAGGAGTTACAGTGGAAAATTGGGTGTTACAGTGGAAAATTGGGTCTTACAGTTAACTATTCAGTTCATTTTGTTGGTGCTGATTATATTAGTGTCCAAGAAAATGTGTGATGTTATATACTAGGCATGCTATAGTCCTTAGGCATAATAGGGTTAGTTGAGGACAGAGTGTCAGATGTAGTATTTGTCATTACCTTTCATTTGCCTAGCTGCATGATGTTGTGGATTTGTGTTGAACCATTAATACTTGAATGTAGATTTTTCTCTAACTTGGTATCTTTCTTTGTCTTTAAAAACAAACCAAACCAACCAACCAACCAAAAAACCAAAAACAAACCAAAACCCCCCAAAAAAATCCAAACCAAACAACTTCTTGGCACGCTTTATTTCCCTGTCATTTCCAATAGCAGAAATGTTTCCGATTAAATGCACTTTGTCTCCAATTTTGATTCTTCTTTAAAGAAAACAGCATGTTATAGTGTGTGGTACAAATCCAACCACTTGCTACTCTTTTTTTGAATGCTGGTAATATGTGTTATTGCTTACATTTCTATTGTATGGTAAAAAATATTTTTTTTCTGTTCAGTTACTCTGTCTTCTGTTTGTAACTGTTCCATAAAGGTCGTCTTTTTAGCAGCCAGTAATATTATATGACATGCTTTCCAATATGCTTAAGCACTTCATATGTGGATACATACTTGATGGATTAGAGCATTTTTCTAAATGACTTTTGGAGATTATCAAAGTAATTTAATGCAAAAGAAATTGAACCTCAATATTCTTCTTCCTGTGCCTATACCTTGCTACTTTGGTACCATCGTCCAGATTTGGGAACACATATAGCTGATTTCTGTTTGCTGTTTATAAATGTGACCAATGTACTTTGCACCAAAAAACCCCCCAGTGCTTAACACAGTGGCAATGGTGTAACTAAGAGAAACACTTCATGCCTTAAAGCCATTTGCCTTCTGGTATTCTTTTGGGATTCCAATAAAATACAGAGAAGTGAAACACCTACCTGCATGTTTGAGTAGGTCTGTAAGTGCTGAGGGTGTGTGCGTCTGACCAGAGGCATTTCTGTGTGGTGGTTATGTACTTTTTGGAGCAGTGTTTTGAATATTTCGTAGTAGTTCATTTGGGCATGCATGTGTTACATGTGGGCACCCAGTGCACACCATGGCACAAAGTGACCTGTAACCTCTACCATGTTAAAGGCTTTTAGTGCAGGATTTAGCCTAGTATTTCAAATACTTTTTGTCTGCTTTGAGTATTCTCCCTGGAGAACACAAACCTGCCAGCATTTTGTTCCTATTTTCATTCTTTTAATTTCCATTATTATCCTAGCCTGTCTGCATTTTCCTTAGATGCTTGCCTTTTGTGCCTCCTTCCCCTTTCTCTTATATATAGAGTAGTTGTTTAAAAGGAACTAACAAGGGGAGATGGAAATGCTTCCTTGTAGAGAGAGAACTTCATGAAGCAAAGAGTTAAACTCCAACTGTCTTACACAGCCAATTAAGTGTACACTGTCTTTTACTATGCATGCATGCCCTTGTGACATTGAATTCAATTTATATTGGTAGCGTATGATGTTCTTGCTTAGTGACCTGGGCTCAGGCTGTGACATGTTCAGTGCAGCCTGACAATGAGGGAAGGAGACCTGGAGATATACACAGGTATAAGACAGGAGTGTTATAGGAGTGAGATAGTAAGGTGAAGTTAAAGATTGTACTGTCTACTTGTCATTTGCAAGCAGATAAAAATCAAGTCTAGTAATCTTACCAGGTTCTGGGCCAATAATTAAACTACTTCCCTTAAGAAAGACCTGCCAAGTTGGCAGTTAATGAGATTTAATCTGGTTAAGATGTTTTAAAATAAGTTGTATATGAAATTGTGGTATAAATTTCTTTCACCTCCCTTCAGCTTTTGCTGGTTCATAAGTGGTAAATCATTGCTGGTCTATCCTTAAGTTGGAACTGAACTTATCTGAAAGGATACTAAATGTAGAGATGATTTTGCACTTTCTGAGGTTTGAAAATTTGTTGCCATCTTTAAAAGATACATGCTGAAATATAAAGCAAGAGTATACTTTAAATAAATTAGGTTTTGGTTTTCTGAGATTACATCTATCTATGCAGATAACAAAATGCAGATATATGTGTGGGTATGTGTGTACAGTATATGTATTTTATAAAGTACTTTGCATGCACAATACTGCTATTATGTGCCTTCCTTGCTCTGGTCTGAATTTCAGGGATATATTAATTTAATGCCACCAAGCAGTTTATTTGGTTGACTTTGAGAAAAGCATCAACAAAAACAGTCTCGCTTTTTGACACCGTTATCATCTTGTTAGTTCTTGGTGTCTCAAATCCTCATTTCCTTATTCCTATGTATGAAATCTTGTAAGGTATCAATACGATTTACTGGCCTTTGTGTCTAGGAACCTGACTTGTGACTGAGTGCCCTTGCTTTATGTGAGCACAAAACATAGAGCTATGTAAGCTGTTTAGGAAAGCAACCAAAGGAATATGAGGTAAGAGGTAACAGATGGCTATGAACAGATTGGAAAAGTACAAGGGAATGATGAGACAGTATTGACCAGCATGATAAGCGATAGTTTTCAGCATGTTCAGAAAAAAAATACTTTGGAGGCATATCAACAAAGCATATTTTAGTGGACTCTACTTGGAAATGTTTAACTAGTAGACAGTGGAAAATGGCATTATTGGGTGAGCTGACATCACCATAAAAAGTGAGAAAAATACATCAGGTGTGAGATGAACAGTAAAGAGCCTTAAAAGTGAGAACTAATTATACCAGCTGTGTTAAAGGCAAAGAAAAGCAACGTGATTACAGTAAATTACAAAGGAAAACAACCTTTGCGACAGGCAAGAGTGTGAGTATCAAGTATAGAGAAGTGGATGACTGTGATGATGGAGCTTATGAAAGCTTCAGCCAGGAACATGAGCTGTGTGAATGGATTGCAAAATCTATATCATAGAAAGGTAACGTAGAAAAAAAATACACTGAACTGACACGTTATTGGGATTTGAGAAACTATCTGAGTTGAAAATGTTGTCTGCGTTGTGTTTTGCATGACAGCAAGACAGTGATATTGTCCAGAGTGATTAGAGGATGATAGAGAGCTGAGATAGAGGAAGATGTTGCTTGCTTTATTTGACACATTCCGGTCTTTAGCAATGTGTTGCATGAGGGAGTAAGGAGTGAGAAGGACTACAAATGGGATGTTAGTGCTGGAGGAAGAGGGTTTAACAGGGAAAGCAGAAGGCAAACCAACAGCAGAAATGGTAAGGCATGGACAGAAGGAAATTAAGGACAGAGCTTCTTTGAGTTCCCACAGGAAGCTGATGAGGAAGGAGGAGAACACTTTGAAATTTGGCATTTGTTGGATTAAGAAGTACTTTCAGGATAAAACATCCATGAAGGTTTCACACATACTTTATCATGTACGTACCTGCATTACTTGTCCCCCTGCACCACTGAGGGAAAGGAAGGAGACTGAGAAATCAGTAGCAGAGCAGGGAGGGTGGCAGTGAGCTGTTTATCAGATTTGGTTGTGCTTCTCACTATTCAATTCTGATCTGATTGGTAACAAATTACATGGATTTTTTCTTTTTTTCCCATGACATGTGATTTGCCCATGACCTTAATTGGTGAGTGGTCCCTCCCTGTCGTTGTCTCGACTGACTGTATTGTCTCTTCCCTGATGGTGGCAGGAGAGAGCGAGCAGCCGCATGGTGCTTTGGTGCCAGCTGGGTCTAAACCAGGACAGAAAGCTAACCAGTTGTTTCAGTTGCTCAGAGAATTTCTTTTGTTGTGTGGCACTTTGGTTTTAAAAAAATATATACAGAGGTCCCAAGTGATATCTGAAACCAATATATGCAGTAATAACTTGAGGTGTAAGATTAGCCATTTTTTATGGTGCCAGACTTGAGTATGGATAGACTAAGGGAGTAAATTCAGTTCAGTACTTTAATTCATCAAATGGCAGCTCTATATGTTCAGAAGATCGTAAGTGATGTCTCCAGTACTGCTTTTAAATAATTTTTGTCAATAGATAAGAATAAAAGCACAGAACTTCTGAAAAAAACCCAAACCAAACCAAAACCAGAATTTATGTCAAGTCTTAGTACTTTATGGAAGATAAGGTGACTTTCTTAAGTTAGTGAGCAGAAAAAAACCCCAGTCTTTGATAAAGAATGTAAGACTGCATGTTCTTTATGCAGCTAGTCTTTTATTTGCTTTGATAATTTCTATTTTCATAACATGCTGATGAAGTATAAGTTTAATTAAAAAAAAATTAATGAATGGAGTCTTCGAGCCAGAAGGGTTATTTGGAGACGATTATTTTATTGTATCTATTTGCTTTTTGTCTCATACCAGGGATTTTGAGCTATTGATGAATGCTGTGAAGGGCTGGACCCTGGTCAGTATTACAGAACAGTGTGAAAGGTCCTTTTGAATACACTCTGAAAAGAGAGATGAAAATTTATAATCTGAAGGGGGCACCATCAGTGGGCTAACACTGACATCTATGGCTTTTTGCCAGACCTTTCCCTCTGTCTGACTAATCTCTGAGTTGGAAGAGGAGGGATCTCCAAGGGGCTTAGTGTCCTCTTTTTACTTCTCTCTGCTCCTTTGAACGAACTCACCTGCAGTACAGCCAAAATGATTCAATCCTACGTTCAGAGACTAGGCAATACATAATAATAAGGAAACAAAGATCCTACCAATCCACAGATTGTTCTGGCAAAATCAACAGACTGACTTTCCTTGTAGCATAATGGAAATGCTATCTATAAGGGACTTCTGAAGATTTGTAGTCAAATTTCCTGCTTAAGGCAGGACTACTACTAAGGACCTACAGTTTAGGTCAACCAGACTTTCATTGATGCATATTGATGAAATGGTTTCACAGACTGGAGAGTTGTGGAACTTTTTTACAGAAAACACTACTCCTCCTTCTTTTTGTCTCTACCTTTCCTTCTTGGCCACCTACATGCACGACCATACTCTGTCCATATATGCTACCTCAGCTTAGTGATTCTGATCATGTTATAGCTGTGCCATCACACTAAGAGTTCCAGTGCTGCCTGTGTATTGCTTAAGCTCTGTGCAGTGGTGTGCAGCTGTTTGAGAAGTCTGAATGCCTTCTGTTTTGTGGCCTCGTACAACATGTATTTTCCCTTTACCTTCACTGCCTCCTCACTTCTGTATTTTGATACCATCCTCTCAGGAACCTAGCTTTAAGTTTTCTCCACTGGGTAGCAAGCCTGTTTGGAAAGGTACTCCTCCTCTCATCATGTGAAGTCAGTCTCCTCCTCTCAATTCTCAGGACAGGACTTTTATCCAAACCTTCATCTGAGATTATCCAGTTTCCCCTGTCTGGAAACACAGGACCAGGGAAGGAGGAAGAGACTACACTGGATAGTTGATTGAAATAGAAATGTTGCTTTACATTTTCACACCAGACCTTACCATTATGATAAGACTGAAATTCACCTGAGCACAGTGATCTCCTGCTATGTCCTTAATGCATGCCTTTCATCAAATACAAGGATTTATGCAGCTTGCAGGGGCTCGTGTGAGGTATTCAGAAGTTAATGAACTGAATTAATTCTAAGAAAAGTGAAAATAAAATCTCAGCTATCTATAGATAGAGAGAGATATGTATAGATACGTATATAGCTGTTGGAGGGAATGTTCCTGGGGAGGAAAAAGTTAATGAGCCATTTCAATGTCTTTATATGGAGCCATATAAATTTCAGCCACTTAACTTTAGCAGGAATATCTTGGAGCGTTTGAAATGTGGTGAATAAATTAAAATAAATAAGGTCAATGAAGAAGACCTGTTTGCCAGTCTGAAATGTAAATTCTGAAGACCCTTTAAACTTTTTGGCTCCTAAAGAAGAAAAGAGAGTAAATGATTAGGCCCTGCATTTTATAAACAGTTGAGGTGAGGACAAGTTCAGTTATCTCAGTACTCTTAGATCTAGATCTTACAGCATGTGATCACCTGTCTTTGTTGTGTGAAAATTTAACCTTTTTTTCACCCCCAAATATTCTTGAAAGAGCATCCAAGAGGGTTTATGAAGACCAAATGAGATTTGTTAGGATGCTTTTCTCTGAAGCAGTCTGTAAAATATTACATCTTTTAAAAGCATTATTAAAGCTGTTATTTCCTCTTCCAGCATTGCCCTTGGCTGTAGGAATAGGTAAAATTTTTATGGTGACATTTGCATTCTCTACTATTAAATAGATGAGTTTGTTCTTCAGGGCAGGTATTTGGCAAATACAGTAATATATCCAATCCAGCTGGATTACATTCTGAATTTTTTATTACCTGTGCAAGAATAGTGTAGACACCTGCAGTAAAAATTAAAGTACACACACAAAGGATAATTTTCCAATATTTTTTTTATGTTGTAAGTGTGTATTCATGAAAACACTCAAGGTGTGGTTATTGTGAGAAGTCTGTGATGATTTTCTCACTCGTCTCACATGGCATCACCTGACTGCAACAGACCAAGATAATGAACTATGAAAATTGTGGTAAAGTGAAGTATAATGTACATTGGTGCAATTTTGAGTTAGATTTGATACTTCAGTCTTCTTGTGCATCCCTGTCTTAAAAGATATCTGAGAGGTAACCATAACCACTGAAATAATAACAAGGTTTGCCTTAAAATAAGGGGAGCTAGATTATTCCATTACAGTAGCTTTAGTGAAGGAAGAGAACCACACCAGCAAGTTGTTTGGTTCAGGATCTCACATTAAATTGTTTTGGTTTCACGTCAGAGTTACTCACGAGTAGGACAAAAGAACCTGCCACATGGGTATAATTTTGATCAGTACTTAACTAATTGCTTCTCTACCTTTGCAAAAAAGGTGTAATAAAGCTCAGTGGAGTTTCTCCCATCTCCGTTGCTGTTACTAAGGTTCTGCAGGTCTGTTGGGACACGAAGAGGGCACACTGTGGAAATGTGGTGATCCCTGTGTGTCTGCCACAAGTGAATTGCCAGAGAAGACATATCAGTCTGATGGATGTTCCTCTATGTACTGGCCTTGGGGATTACTGAACATCATTGGCACACATGATTGTGCATCTAACCCAGGGATGAGTAACTGAATTTTGCTAACCCTTGAGAGCACTCATAGAAAAGGTGTTCAGAGGTCTCCCAAGCTTTCCTGGTATCCCAGGCCAGGATCAGTTATGCTCTGCCAGATCTCTGGTTTGTTCTTAAAACCCTTCTATTCCAGTGTTGCATTGTTCTTACTGTTAGAAAGTGGAAGTCTTCCTTGCTGCAGCTATCTTTCATGGGTGTCTCCTGTGTTCAGCAGCCAGTTCAGTATATAGGAACTTGAAGAGTTCTTTTCTTGGTGCCCTTATTCATACATTAAACGGTCCTCACTTTATCCTCAGATGATATGATTTTTAGAATCTGTCTCTGCAGTTGTTTTGCCTCCTTTTTGGAATGTGGTCCCCCAAAGGGAATGTAAGACAGCTGTTTAGAAAGGATCACTTCACATGTCTCACTGCCAACACCACCATAATTCTGCTAGGCTGTTTTATGCAACAGTGAGAGAGATACTCTTTACCCCAAATCCTCTGCTACAGAAATGCAACTGAAAAAGTGATTTCTCCTCCTGCATTTATGTGTTTAAAGGTCGTTTGGATGTGGTACTTGGGGATATGGTTTAGGGAGTGAACTTTGTAGAGTAGGGTTAAAGGTTGGACTTGGTGATTCTGAGGGTCTTTTGCAACCTGAATGTTTCTATGATTCTGTGATTTATACAGTTCATTATTTATGCAGTTAATTATAAAGATACTCAAGTATCTTGATACTCAAGCATCTTGAGTCCTATGCTACCCTCATACTGTAGATAGAATGCAGCTTCAGGCTATAAACATTTGAATGTATGTGCCTAAACGTACATTGTATGTTAGCTGGGTCACTCAATTCCTACTCTAGTCAGTGGAGCCTGGCCAATTGGACATGTCTTACTGAGCGTCAGCTGATGAGTCTCATTAGAGTCCCCAAATACCAATGACTCTGTTGACTTGTCCTCTATTAACTGTAAAAATAATATGTTTACAATCTGGACCTTAGTCCCATTCCATCTTTCCAATTTACCCACATAATTTTGAATTCTGATCCTGTCTTCAAAGATATTTGAAGTGTTGTAGGGCTCAGTATCATCTGTGATTTTCATAAACATGCCTGCTATTCCATTGTTGAAGCCATTGACATAAATATTGAATGGTATTGGACCTGAAACACAACCTTGCGGAGTCCTGCACAATATGCTGCTCCTTTGTGATTGCAGCAATTGTTTTCTGAGTTTTTCTTCAACTAGACAGCACCCATGTTAATACTTTAATAATTTATTTAAACCTGGTGTTAAAATTGCTTTGCTATTTTGTGGTCTTGCATGCTCATTTTTACGAACTCTGTTACTTTACAATGACATTAGAAGAGCCATCCTATTTTCCTCCTTCCTTTGCTAGCTGCTATCTTTACCTTCTATATCAAAAGTGGACTTCAGTTTATTCTGAAATTTTGATGAACAAAATTTCTTTCTCAACTACTTCCAGATGTGGGAGTAGTCCTGTACTCTGGATGACTCTGCCAGTTGTTTTGAAAACTCTTTTCTTCCTAATTTCCCTGACTTGGTAGTTTGCAATATGTCCTCACTATGGTAATGTTCCTGCTTTTTTAATCTCTAAATTTGTAATCATTATATGGAAGTTTCCTGAATATCTGAATTTCCTTATGGCCTGGAACTACATCAGTTGTATATGTTCTTGATGCACAATGCAATACTCTTCTCCAACTGCCAATCCTTTTGAAAGAGCAGTACCTCTTTATATTTGCATTTTAGGGGTCATCCAAGCATCTGTTAACCCAATTAAATAATACATTTTCTTTAGATATCTGGCTTCTCCAATTTCTTTCCAATACTGTATTGTGGACACATAGAACTCAATAGACTCATTATCAGTTTACTTCAAGTAGCTTTTAGACTCTTCTCATTGTCATTCCTCTTCATACACCCTCACAGGATTTTGTTATTTCTCTCAGCCCCACACCAATCCGGACTTAAAGTCACTTCAGTGTGATGGTTTTAAACTGTCTTTTTAATTTTCCCTTGCAAAGTTCAGAACAGAGAAAGTGAAAGAGTATAAATAAGTCACTATTGGGTGTAAGAAAGCAAAATACTGATTGTTCTAAACACTTCCATTGGATAGATAGAAATGTTTAAGAACTATTACCCAAAACAAAGTAGGCATTCTGCACATTCTGCGTTCTGCAGTGGGGGCAGTTGCTGGGCTGTCTGGCTGCTGTTTCTTCTTCTCTTCTGGTTGAAGATAACACACTGACCTTGGCAGCTAAGTTAACAACTTTCTGCTCTAACTAAATCTGCTTTCTGTCCAGGGGGGTCTGAGGGGGAAGCTCCTGGGAGAGAGAGAGGCCCCTTTGGGAGGGTCCCCTTGGGGGGAAGCAAAGGGAGATCGGTTGTGCTTTTCTGTTGATTGTATATATATATTGTAGATGTTGTGAATTTTGTATATTTGTACATATTCATTGCATTTCTCTGCTTGTAAATACAGCCTTCATTTGCTTCCAGACTGGGCTAGCCTGGTTATTGTCAGTGGGGGGGGGGGAATTTCAGCTCACACCGACACACTTCAGTTAATAGAATAAATCAGTGTGTAATAATGCTTTCCACTTTCATTGAAATAAGCTCTACTCCCCCTACCCGTTTGCTTACACTGCACTGTCAAGGAAGCCAAGTTCCTCAGCATCTCAAAGTCTAAAATAGAAAAAAAAGTCTCATCAGAAACAGGAAGAGTTAAAAGTCTTTTCGTTTATAGACTTTTCTTTCCCTGTTGCTGAAGTGGTGACCATGAGAGTGGTTGCTCTAATAGTAAGTTGGCATCATCCACTGTGTTTCTGCTTCTTAGTGCTCCTTAAGCTCGAGCCTGTTTGTATTGGAGATGAGACTTTCCCAGCCACTTTGTGTATTGAATGGCAGTGGAACACTGTCTTTCAGATTTCACTGTAGAACTTCTTTGATCTTTCAGTTCTATTTCAGCAAATGGAATTTCAGTCAGCACTTGTGACAGCACAAATAAGAGCCCTCCAACTCTTAACCCAGGCTCCTTGTGCTCAAACTGGTTTCCTCATCAAGGGTTTAGAAATCAGTCACACTTTGATGTGGCAGACTGAGAACTGTGTCTCATTTTAGAATTTTAAGATACTTGGGTTTCATAAATGTCAGACATAGTGTTACAGCTAGGATACTTGATCTTTGAGCATTTTTTTCCATTTGAATAAATTGATTTTACATTGTTTTGAAGAGGCCACTATGCCAAACATTAGATTTGCTTGATCTTAGGAGAAGCAGGTGTTATGCTAAAGAAATTCTGCTGTACTAGGAGGTTTTGAACCTTGTGGTTTTGGCAACTGTGACTTTTAGCTTGCCAGCAGACATATGGGAAATACCACAGTATCTACTGTGAACAGCAGTTGAAGAGTTAACAACGCTGACATTTAGAACAGCTGGAGTTAGTTCTGTGATGTTACCATCTAAAGAGAGGAGTAGAACTTTGAGCATGGACCTCCATGATGGTGAGGTGGGACCACTGCCAGACTTGGCAGTGTTCAAGCCCTTTTTATAGGGCCAAGTTACTTTAGGTAGCGGATGTTTCTTGAAAGCTGGATAAATCAAAAGTGAAATTCTATACTACGGGAAAATATGCAATTCATGTTCTCCTCTGAACCTGATAATAAAATGACTTTAAATGCCTTTAAATGGTTATCTCCTTTCATATATATGAAGTTCTGCTCTTTAGCTCATGTATAACAGACCAGCTTTTAGCTCCAAAGGCTGTATCCCATTCTTGAGTGTTGGCCATCGTTTGGGAGTCTTGAGTTGTGAAATTGTAATTTTTTTCTCTTTGAACTGCTTAGTTCACCAGTACTTGGAAGAGATGTGCAAAGTGGTGGCTTTTCTGTTTTCATGGCTCAGAGAACCTGCATATGCATATGACAGGTCTAATCAAACTGAATTAGTGGGAGGATGAACACTGTGGTTTTGATTCCTATTAATAACAACCTGAGGAATGACTTTTCTGCATGATCTCTGGTGTTCACTATGTTATTTAAATAACCAGTGTTCTATCATGATTTATGCAATAGAAGTGCATTTCTATTATATTAGAGGTAGAAGGAAGGATATTAGCTGCAATAAAGGCTGTATTTTTACACTTCTTTTTTTCAGTCATAAAAACAGGTATCACAAAAGATCAGGCTTTTTGAACAGCCTTTTCTCTACATGTCTCTTTATTCTGCTCACAGAATCATAGAATCAGAACTATTTTAGGCTGGAATGGATCTCTGAAGGCCATCTGGTGTATCCTCTGCTCAAAGTAAGACCAGCTGGATCATGCTGGTCATAGCATTGTGCAGCTAAATTTTGAGTATCTCTAAGGATGGAGATGCCTCCTACTGTGGGTTCACATTCCACTGTATGACCACACTAATGGCAGTTTTTCCCTCCCTTATATTGAGTGTAAATGTTCCTTATTGCAAATTATGTTTGTTGCCTTTTGTGTTATTTTTGGGTGCACCTTTGGGAAGAATTTGGCTTTGTCTCCTCTGTTAGGTATGTGTAGAGAGCAGTAAACTATCTCCTTAGCCATCTCTTCTTAAGGCTGGAATAAAAATTCGTTTCTCAGCCTCGTCTTGTGTGTCATTATTTCTGGAAATTAATTTATTTTTCAGACAAAAGTATAATATGATGCAACTTTAAAAATGTATTCTGATTCAAAAAGTTGAAAAGAAATCCTCAAATGTAATATATATGTGTGTGAGGGATAGATAGCTCTTTGTGAAATAGTTAGGTGTGATGGTTTGAAACTGTCTTTTTAATTTTTCCTTGCAAAGTTCAGAACAGAGAAAGTGAAAGAATGTAAATAAGTCACTATTGGGTGTAAGAAAGCAAAACAACGATTGTTCTAAACACTTCCATTGGATAGATAGAAATGTTTAAGAACTATTACCCAAAACAAAGTAGGCATTCTGCACATTCTGCATTCAGCAGTGGGGGCAGTTGCTGGGCTGTCTGGCTGCTGTTTCTTCTTCTCTTCTGGCTGAAGATAACACACTGACCTTGGCAGCTAAGTTAACAACTTTCTGCTTAACTAACTCTGCTTCTCTGTCCAGGGGGGTCTGGGGGGGAAGCTCCTGGGAGAGAGAGGCCCCTTTGGGAGGGTCCCCTTGGGGGGAAGCAAAGGGAGATCGATTGTGCTCTTTCTGTTGATTGTATATATTTGTGAATGTTGTGAATTTTGTATATTTGTACATATTCATTGCATTTCATTGTAGATTTTAGACTCTGCTTGTAAATACAGCTTTTCATTTGCTTCCAGACTGAGCTAGCCTGGTTATTGTTGGTGGGGGGGAGAATTTCAGCTCACACCGACACACTTTTTATTTTTGGCGCCCAACGTGGGGCTCGATTGCTTGTGATTTATTTCTGCTTAGATTAGGAAGCAAAATGAAGCTGATTTGGATTTTGAGTAATTTTATTTCATCTATTATCGGTGCAATTGTTTACAGATGGGCTGTTACCTGCATGATAGACAAGATTGTGAGATATGTGGCATATAAGTCATTTCTTTGGGTTAAGAACAAGTTACTGAATGTTGGTGAATTCTGTTGTGGTCTTATTGGGCTAAGAAGCTATGGTAACTCAACTATGGATCTGCTAGCAGACACATATGAGTTTGTTACTCCTCTTACAACTACAGAGGGTTCTTGGAACCAGTGGTACCCTAGATATCTTGTACTAGCCTTAATCTTAATTTTGTTGCTTCTTGGAATAATCATATGGCTACTGATAGCACTGTGTCAGGAAAGACATAAGGCTACTTGCTCTTCCAACTCTGCTGTGAATGTGAAAACCAAGCCAGTAAATTTGGTGGCCACTGTAACCAGAAAGCGTAAAGGAGCTGCAGGAGGAGATGCAGATGCTGCAGGAGATGGTGCAGATGGAGATGAGGGTCCTTCTACTCAGGGTCCCTCTGTTAAGAAAGATCCTTCTGATGAGGAAGAGAGGGTTAGCCTTAAAACTCTGGTAGACCTCTTGAGACCCCACATGGATGATGGAGATGTAGGTCAGGATGTAGACCCTGGTAGATTAGCAACTGCTGGTAGTGCCTCTGAACTCAAAGAAATTCAACGGAGGATTAAAACAGGATTATGGGGACAGCAACCTCAGGATGATGATGATGATGATGAGGATGACATACAGTCAGCTAATGCACCCAGACAGGAAATTAGACATGTGAGGAAGGATTACATCAGAGGAGATAATGAGCCAGTCCTGTCTTGGCTAGCCAGGTGTTTTGATATGGGAGCCCCAGCATTGGTGGTAGGTGACAAGTCAGCCTCTCAGTTGGGGATGCTCTCAAAGGATACAGGCATAGACAGGCACCTAGGCAAGTGCATTGGTAAAGTTTCTCTGTGGGCACGCCTCCTACTGGCAGTCTCGCTGAGGTACCCCAGCAGAGATGATTTACCATGGAACCCTAAGCCTTGGACCACAATAGCTGAGGGAATCAAGCGTCTGAGAGAGTTTGCTGTGAGAGAAGTAATGTATGGAGATCATAAGACTCTGAATCCTGATGAAATTCCTGTTGGAACAGGCCTTGCCAAAAAGCTCATTAAGCTTGCTCCTCCTAATTATGCTACTATTCTGGCAAGCAGGATTGTGGCAAGAAATTATGGTGGAGCACCTCCCACTGTTGGCCATTTCACTGACCAAATGAGGCAGTTGGAGGATAGTCTTGCACGTACTTCTTTGGTTTCAGCCATTGAAACTCTGTCTGGAAAGATGGAGAATTGCATGAAAGAGCTGAAGGAGGAACTTAAAACCTCCATATCCAACTTGATGAAGGGGGATGATTCTAATTCCTCTTCCTCCAGATGGATACAAGTTTCAGCTGTCAGAAACAGACGTGCTCCAAGAAGGCCATTCCAGAATAGGTCAAACCAAAACAGACAGCAGAGACAATCACGTGGCAGTATCTGGATAACTCTGCGTGATCAGTTTGGTGAGAACATGAACAGATGGGATGGTCAACCAACTTCTGATCTTTTCAAGAGGTTACGGGAGCTGCAGAGGGGCAGATCCCGAGGTAGCAATACCAGGAGGGTAGCTGTCACTTCCTCAGTTTCCCAGAACAACTCTGATAGCTCCAACAGTGATCCTAATTCTGATGCTGGACGTTGTGCTAGCTGTACATGTGGAGGTAATCCCCACCATTAGGGGTGCCCTGCCTTCCGCCAGGGGGAGGTAAGGGATAATGGAGATAACAGAATCTATTGGGATGTGTACATCCAGTGGCCTGGCACTTCAAAATTTCAGAAGTACAGGGCCTTGGTTGACACAGGAGCTCAGTGCACCATAATACCATCAAATTATCAAGGAGGAGAATCTATAACTATTCAGGGAGTCACTGGTGGATCTCAAGAGTTGTTTAAGATAGAAGTTGATAACTTGCCCATTGTGGATCACAGTCGTGTGCCTTTTTTTTTTTTTTTTTTGTAGAGCATATGTGTTACTGTATGGTTTTGAAGTTTCTCTAGATTACTGTATGTAGAACTTTACAATTAATGCTACAGGATTTTTAAAATATTTTTTTTCTTTGCTAAGTAAACATGTGGCTGGAAAGCTGTCTGGCAGAAAGGGACCCGGGGGTTCTAACCAACAAGCAACTGAATATGAGCAAGCAGTGTGCCTGGATGGCCAAGAAAGTCTATGGCATTATTAGAAATGCTGTGTCCAGCAGGAGTAGGGAGGTGATTGTGCCCTTGTACTCAGCTCTGGTGAGGCCACACCTTGAGTATTGTGTTCAGTTTTGGGCACCTCAGTACAAGAGAGATGTGGAGGTGCTGGAGCGAGTGAAGAGGAGAACCACAAAGCTGGTGAAGGGCCTGGAGAATGAATCTTATAAAGAGCAACTGAAGGAGCTGGGGCTGTTTGGAAAAGAGGAGGCTGAGAGGAGACCTCATTGTTCTCTACAACTACCTGAAAGGATGTTGTGGAGAGGCTGGTGCTGGTCTCTTCTCACAGATAATTAGTGATACAACAAGAGGGAATGGCCTCAAGCTACAACTGGGTACATTTAGACTAGACATTAGGAAAAAATTTTTTCACGGAAAGTGGTCAGGCATTGGAATGTGCTGCCCAGGGAGGTGGTTGAGTCACCAACCCTGGATGTGTTTAAAGGTCATTCAGATGTAGTGCTTGGGGAAATGGTTTAGGGGTGAACTTTGTAGAGTGGGGTTATCGGTTGGACTTAGTGATCCCAAGGATCTCTTCCAACCTGAATGTTTCTGTGATTCTGTGATAAAATGGAAATCTGCAGTAATGTGTTCTAACCATCTGCCTATTCATCTACAACAGCGTGGCACAAGAAGTAGGGAAAATAGCCCTAGTCTTCAAGATTTCTCTCAGCAAAAGTAAAGCATCACCTGTTGATAATTTTTGCTGTTCAGTTTGGGAGGACATACACTCTAGATTCCTCTGAGATCTAATCAGTCAGTGCTACTGTTGGGATTCATAATGAGAAATTGCTGTGCTCACCTTGGCAACTCTTTCCCAACTCTGGATCATTTGTTGTCAACAAGAAGACTGAATTCTGCTTCCACTACCAAATCTGATGGTGGGTTGGAGACCATTTAGCTAGGGTGTGATGTAGCTTTGCTAGAAAAGTGAAGAGGCTGATGGCTAAGGTGCATATTCCAGAAATCTGGAAAGTCTGCTGACCAAACCCCTTTGACACTTGGGTTTGCAAATTTAAGTTAAATAAAGAGAGATTTTAAATTTCACCTTAAACGTAAATGCCATTGTTTTCTAAGTGATGAAGTTGCAGATACCCAGAATCTTTAGTCTGCCTTCTGTAAGGCCTTGCAAAATAATGGCTTGTCAGAGAAGACAGAGAAGATGCTGTCCTTGAACCTGTTGCATGACCTTGGTTTTGGCACAGTTTGTTACTCAAATATGAAAAAGCCAGGAATTAACACAGAAACTAGCAGTTCCTTTATCTTAGAAGATGGCCAGCTACAGAGACCTTTTCTTCCTGGTCATGGGGCCAGTTCCTAACATGAAGTTTGGTCCTCTTCATAGGTCAGCTATTTCAGAGATGTCCAGCTGGTAACTGAATTATCCACTGTTTTAGCATGGAAGTATCTTGGTATCTGATCTGATGATTTCTTCAGGAATACCTGCTCATTTACAGATAATTTTCTTTTCCTACTCGGAAGGAACTTTATGTATACTGGATACTGTTTGTTCTCCAATTTAATTTTCAATTTTTTAAATGTTTAAATTATTTCTAATTCTCTTCAGAGTTCTTAAACTTTGATGGAGGGTATCCCCTATCATGGTATCCAAATGTGAATCCTTTCAATGTGAAGATTTTGGATCCTTTTACATCAAAATTTAAATACACCTCTGGTAAGATACCTGTTTTCTATCTATCAAGTTAAACAAATATTTGTATATTTACAACAAATGCTTTCTTTTTAGTAATATATAACAAGATTATAACTGTAACTATTATTTTCAGAGTCCTGGTACTCAAATACATAGGTATACATTAAAAACTGTGTATATGACTATCTTAGTGACCTCATTCTTTCTCACTTTGCTTGCTGTAGTGCAGTAAATTTCTAGTGTCTTTTCATGTATCTATCATTTAATGCTGAAAACCTCATATTTTTGAGGAAGGACCTCATAAATGCTCATCTCCCAAAGCCTTTGTCTACTGTTGCCATTTTCCTTTCTCTTAGAGATGAACCATCTCCCTTAACATCTTCTTTACAAAGCACTACCTTTCCAATGCTGCCTAGTTTAACTAGTCTTACCCAGTTTTACATTCTCCTTCACTTTGATAGCAGTTGTAGTGAAGGATGTCATCAGCTTGCTCAGTGAGGCCACCTCTTCACTTTGTGCCACATGTTTAGAGTTGGTCATGAGAAGTACAGTGATGAGTGGAGCAGAGCTGAGCTATCAGAAGAGAGGCGCTTCTGAAGTGTCCTCTTTGCTTACTGAAGAACCCTGTTGTACCCTTCCTGAGAGCAGATGAGGAGCACGGAAGAGACAAACCAGAACTGTGGTTGCAAACTCTATTTGGTTGCTCTGTTTTTCATGCCTCCAGCCCAGCTGTAAAGCAATAATTAACCTAGGACTTTTAATTTCTCCCAGTTGGCTTTAAGTTAACTCTCTTGTCATGTTGTGTGCAGTAATCCTTCAGGCATCTGTGGGGTACACTACAGTTTAAATTGTTTATGACTGCATGAGTGTTTGCTGTTCAGTATTTTACTGTCAGCGTATCATTCATTATTTGGGGGATTTTCCTGTTCGTGGAGGAGCCATAATACATGGCCTTACTGTCTTAGATACTGCACACACAGAAAATACAAAACAAAATCCTTGCTCTGTTGGTGCTGCAGGGAAGTCCAAAGCTCTTTAATAGTACTTGTGACCAAGCCTCATAATGTGAAATCAAAAAGTGGCAAATCGGTTTGAGGGAATTTAAGATAAAGTCTTGGTGTCAACGGAGGATAGACTTGGATAGACAGTTGCTTGTTTAGGTGTATCAAAAAGGTATTGTTTGCAGTTGTTTTATGTACAGACAGCTCTTTTCAAGGCAGGAAATTCTGTTATTTCTTCCAAGTGGCATTCTTAAAACACTTTGTAATAGAGTTAAGGAGAAGACAGGATCTTTATTTCAGCCAATTAAATCTTTTGCACAAGGTCTCACGATTCTCTTACTGGTATCAAAACAGTGGGATAAGTGGATTTTTTTTTTTAATTTTTGTTTTGTTTTTTTAATCACAAGGTTCTTGGTACTCTATTTAATGGAGAGTCTAAAACTCCTCTTTTATTAGTGTTGTTCAGTAATATGGTCCATAACTACAGAGCCTATTATACACTTCATAAAGCCTTCAGGAAAACTTCTTTCAAATGTTACACTGCGTTTTTATAAGTTAAAACCCTCTGGAAACTGGCTTGTTTTCAGTTTTCCATCAGAGTGTTCTGGGGAAATTGAGGATAACCTAGATGTGATCTAGAATGAAAGCATCAGTGAAACTTAATGATTACATTTGTTTTGATATTGTATATGTTGTTAGTGTATTCTTGTCAAAGCACACATCTCTAGAAGTTAAAGGTGTTGCTTTCATCACTGTAACAATAATAATAATAACAATTTTAAAATTGAAACTGTAACCCTCTTATTTATTTGTGAATTGAGTGGCAGAAACTCCAGCGTAGGACGAGGTAATATGGATATGTGAACTTTAAATATTCAGAACATGAACTTGCTTCTTTGCATTCGTAAAATGACGGTATGAAAATCTAGTAGCGTACAAAAACTAATCTAGCAGTGTGCCAAAGTAATTAAAGCAAAGTAAATAATCTCCAGTGTTCTTATTCCCCACAGAAATTGTTTAATATCTTATCTTTCCAAACTAGTTTTCTGCTAATTCATGATGTCTTTGTAAGACTCTTCTTTTATTCAGCCAGTACTGTTGTTTTCCATGGTGTGGGAATATCTCCGCTCAGGACAGCTCTGGGTGGGGGGGCATGTATCAGGTGCTACTGACATTCCAAAAAAAGATATTTCTTCCATATAGTGGAAATGCAGAGCCTGAAGCTAACAGCTGTAATCCTCTCCAGTCATTTATTGTTTCCTTGGCAGGAGGACTATGATTGCCTCAAGCGTATGTGGTATATGACACTTTATAATGTTGTCTTGGTGCTATGGGATGTTTTGTTGCTGGAAGCAGGGACCTGATGCTGATGTTTTGGTACAAACTAGACTAAGCTTGGTTGAGTAGGTGAAGGGTGAGGCTGTTGTAAAATGGATCAGATTATGTCTTTGAATTGTCCCTGAATATTAGACCCTGATGGCTCTTCAAATTAGACACTCTGTCCTTTGTTGGATGCAGAGAGGAACACAGTGGTAAAGGATGAGGAAAGGGCCAAGGTACTGAATACCTTCTTTGCCTCAGTCTTTAGTATTAAGATCATTTTTTTTGCTAGATATCCAGCCCGTGAGCTGGAAGGTAGGGGTACACAGCAGAATAAAATCCCTGTAATTCAAGAGGAGATGGTTCCTGACCTGTTGCACCGCTTAGACGTACACAAGTCTGTGGGGCTGTATGGCATCCACCTGAGGGTATGGGGGAGCTGGCTGAAGTGCTCACCAAGGCAATTTCCATCATTTACCAGCAGTCCTGTCTAAGTGGGGAGGTCCCAGCTGACTGGAGATTGGCAAATGAGACTCCCATCTACAAGGAGGGCTGGAAGGGGGACCTAGGGAACAACAGACCTGTCAGTATGACATCAGAGCTGGGGAAGACATGGAGCAGGTCATCTTGAATGCCGTTATGTAGCATGTGCAGCAGGACAAACACATGACCAGGCCCAGTCAGTATGTGTTCATGAAGGGCAGGTCCTGCTTGATGAACCTGATCTCTTTCTATGACAAGGTGACCTGCTTGGTGGATGAGTGAAAAGCTTTGGATGTTGTTTATCTGGACTTTAGTAAAGTCTTTGGCACTGTCTCCAGCAGCATCCTTCTGGAGAAACAGGCTGTGTATGGCTTGGATGAGTAGATGCTTTGCTGGGTTAAAAACTGGCTGGATAGCTGGCCTCAAAGAGTGGTGGTGAATGGAGTTCTCTTTAATATCTTTATCAATTATCTGGATGAGGGAATTGAGTGCACCCTCAGTAAGTTTGCAGACAAGACCACATTGGGTGGGAGTGTTGATCTGTTTGAATGTAGGAAGGCTCTGCAGAAGGATCTGGACAGGCTGGTGTTTGGTCAATGGTTTGATTCGATGATTTTAGAGATCTTTTCCAGCTGAAATGATTTTATGATTCCATAAATTCCCTATAGCTGCAGAGAAGAGCCAGGAGAGCACAAACAGGGCATAAATCTTGTTAAAATCATAAAACATTTTTGCATAGGAAAGTGTATTTCCTTATATATCTGTATGTCCTGAAGCATGGGTTTAACTGGTCCCTGCAATAGCCACATCCTCTGAAGGCCTCACCCATGGGGACACATCTGGCTTCCAGACTAGTTCATCAGCTTGCCAGATAGTGCAGCTTAGTATTCAGCAGTACTTGTATAGTGATGCACACACTCTCAGTTCCTCTGGGTGCTGATACACTGGGCACAGGGTGCTCTGCGGCCCCTGGTCTTGTTTTAGCTGCTGCATGCAGAGCCCTCAGCACCTGCACACTTGAGAGAGCCTCTTGCTTGGGGGAAGAGTTGGAAATGATGTTTCAAGAGGAGGCAGAACAGACTGTGCTGAACAGGACAGGGAATAGCCAGGCAAGCTGTGATCACCAGCTGCCTCTTCACATGCAACTGGCCTCTTTTATCCCTTCTGCTTTCCCCATGATTGTTCCTTCCCAAAATCATCTCAATCACTCCCTCTCCCTAATTCAGTTCCTCCTTTAGACATTTAAGTCTTACACAATCCCAAAATGCCCTTCCTCTGCACCCCACAGTGTGCCCCATGACCCCAGGCTTTGACCCGCATCAGACTACGAGGTGAAGGAAATAGCCTCTGTCATGGACTCCTGGTGTTGGGTGTCACCCCTGGTCCCCAAGGCTGAGGCTCGTGTACCCTAGTTACCAGGTTGCCTCTAGGCTCCCTGTGTGATGCAGATGAGATAGTTCCAGCTATGGGCTTGGGGAAGCAGGGCAGGAGACGGTTTGGATCACCCCCATCATTGATCTTCTGCACTCCTTTGGCTGCGTATAGAGCGGGGATTTTATCAGAAACCCTAATGCTAGGTAGCTAGGCAGAACAAGCTCAGTGGAGCAGCTTCATTTTAATGTTTCTTGACGTTAACAACTCCATTTCTCAATTAGAACAGAAAATAAAGTTGATTATGCATGTCCACAGGGTGACACTGAACTTTTGACCAGTAACTGTAAAGTAAATGAGAAAGGTCACCACAAATAGTATTTTAGTTTAATTATTCCTAGAAGACCACAGTGACTCACTGCAGGGGTTTTTGTTGTTATTTTTTTTTCCTACAGCTAGCAAGCAGTGTTTAACAGACTTTATTCTATATATATTTGTAAAGGGACAGATTTGGATGACATGGCTCTGGCTTTTTCAATGATGCGTTCTGTAAAGACAGAAAAGATGCTTTGCTTGTTTCTTTAGTAGTATTTCCATGCACTTCTTTTGGGTTTGGTAAACACAACAAGCCTAAGCTTGCCTATAAAGCAACTTTCGACTTCACACACAATCTCTGACAGAAACTGCATGCTAAGATGAGATCTACAGATGATGATATTTGATGGAAATAATGGATTTGCTTAGCTAATTTTGATGCTGTTTAGAGGGTACAAAGCAGAAGTGTTTAGTGTTAACTTTGGTTTTATTTTTGCGAGTTAGGCCTTGCTCCTCTCCTCCTAGGAAAACACAACTGATTATTTTTGCTAATTAGTAGTACATCAGTGGTCTGAATCACATCTGTAATTAGTAGCAAGATTCTAAGTGGGTGTCAGAGTTTTTTTGGAGTATGACTTGCATTGCTAATTTACTATATATGCACACATATGTGTATCTACAGATTTAATGAACAAAAGAAAGAGCTAGTTGTTTTTCAAAGCAATCAGCTGAAGGTGCTTTGTAGTCTGACATTGCTGTTCCTTCTGCTTGGGGCTGAATTTGCTGCTTCTGGACAGCTTAAGTTTGTCACTGGAAAGTAAGTGGAGCTCAGAAACCAGAAAATAAACCCATGCTTTGTTCCTGTCATCCAGTAAGCCTGGTAATTTACTCCACAGAGCTGTTGGTGAAAATAGCACTTCTTAGGTTTGCTCAGTTAGTTTCTGAGACAAATAGAGAAAAAAATGCTGAAGGGAGGGAATGATTTTGAGGGAAGGCTTGCAGCGGAGCAAGCCTGGAAGATGGAAGAGCTGGGCTGGGATGTGGCTCATGTTCCCCTGCTGTGTCCAAATTGAACTCCTGAATAGGTGCAAATGTAGATGGCAGGATAAAAATGGAAACTATTCAAACCAAACGCAATTAACTTGTATACAGATGGCTTTCTGGCATTCACAGCTGCATAGATTTTGGTTGTGTACTGTAGATATGCCGTGGAAGGCTAAAGCCTCTATACGTCCATCTCCAGCTGTTCACGCACATAAAATAGATAAGCAAATGAAGCCAACTGAGCATTGTGTATAGCATCAGACTTGCGTGTAGAGATAGGCATCTCAAGAACTAGTGCAACATCCTGTCCTGTCAAATGGCCCTTGTATCTGCCTTTTGTGAGAAGAAATTACGTATTTTACACCAAAGGAGTCACTCCAATTTCATAAAAATGAAACCTGGCAAACTGCTAAGTGTATGTCATATCTCTAGGATAAAGCCTAGGGCTGAGAATTCTGAGCCGAAGTGGAGGATTGCTGAAAGCAGGAAACGTGAGTTCTTCAAGCAACTTTGGTATATCCTGGTGACTATGTCTCTGGAAAATCAAAGATTTAAGCTGTAAATTATGGTGTTCCTGTGTTCCGATCCTTTATGTCCTACTGAAAACAATTAACAAGTTTTTAAGTTAAGGTGTGCTTTACAAAAAAAAAAAAAAAAAGCCATTTTGAGTTAACGTGCAATCTATGTTGATTTACATTTTCATGTAGAGCATAGTGATAGGACAAGGGGCAATGGTTTCAAACTGGAGCACGGTAGATTTAAGTTTGACATAAGGCAAAAGTTCTTTACAACGAGGGTGGTAAAATACTGGAACAGGGTGCCCAGGGATGTGGTTGAGTCTCTGTCCTTGGAGACATTCAAGATCAGACTTGATGTGGCCCTGGGCAGCCTGATCTAGTTGGAGGTGTCTCTGCTCACTGTGGGGGAAGGGGGGAGGGTGTGACTGGACGAGATGACCTTTGAGGGTCCCTTCCAACCTGTGAATCTACGAATAATAAATATCAGTTTGAGTCAGTGGAAATTTGATCTTTTTCTTGCATTTCTTCACCCTTTTTAAAAAATCAATTAAACAACAACAAAAAACAACAAAAACAAAAAGTGTTTGGAATGTCTTGTTAAGATGGCCAAAATGTTTAGACCAGGCTTTCTGAAACTGTGACCACCATTGCAGCAGGCAATTATCACCCCACGTGTGTGTATTGGCTGTGAGTTGTCACCACTAATAGGGAATCTGCTCAAGAGGAACAGTTGCAGCCCTGATGTGGACTTATCTGAATTGACACTGTTAAGTGGAATAATTTGTCTATAGCTTCAGGGTGGGTTATTTTTGTTGGTTCCTTTGAGTGAAAGACTCATTTGTCTGCTTTGCTTTTGCTCCAGCTTCCTAGAGACAAGCACTGTGCTCACCACTTAGTGAAACAGTTGGCTTGCAGACTGTTGAAGTGCCTCCCAGGGTGCCTCAGTCTTTCCTTACCACATCATGTACAGTATGGATCTGTATATTGATTGCCCTTAATCTCTGCCTCCTCCTGCTGTGTTTTCACAGTGGTGAGTCTGCAATTGTAGGAACCATATACTTTCTCTTCCTACTTATTTCTTACCAAGTTCCGTTTTGGTGAGTAGGTATCTGGAGAGGGTTGTCAAGAGTCCACCTGGTATTCTATTCTGAAAGGTGGGACCTAGTCTTTCAGAGAGGGATTTTCTATGGGAAATGAAGGGTCCATCCCACCATTTCTAGGGAAATGTTGCACCTGTTTACTTGTCACTAATAAGCTTTCTCTATTTAATGTTCTCTGGGGTATGTGTTTCTCCCTTGATCCACTTGAAGCACTTTCTCATGGTTAATGATCTGAATTTGCCAAGCACACTGACTCATTTCAGTGCTGTTTTTCATTATGTAAGCTATTAACGGGTCACTGCTCAGATGCTGGAAAATCTGTTTCAGGCTAATAGCGAGGTGCACAAGTGCCTCTCCGTGGTATATTTCCTACCTGTGCACACGTGTTCTAGCTTGATAGTTGGTAGAAAATCCCATGACAATATGGGTTGAGCATATATGCCATTAACAGCCAATTCCTAATCTGCCTTTCGTTAACACATACAACACTTCACCTTTTCTAGGATTTTTGCACAATGTAACTGAAAGAAGGTGAGAGGAAATATGCTGATGTGCAGGGGATGGTGTTGATAACTAAGGAAATAAAATTCTTCCCAGGAGAAATAGTGTTCTTGCAGAAGAGGAAGTAATAATGCAGGATAAGGAACTCTCTTGGAGCTGCCTATGAAATCTAGCTTTCTGTCAAAGAGTATTTTCGCTGAAAGTCAGTAGCAATGCTGTGGAGAACTCACAATCTGTGAAGACAATTCAGAAGAGAAGTAGTTGGACACAGGAAAGCCTTGAAGAAAACACAGAGGGAGTTATTTGAGGTCCCAAGTTTTGACAACTCAAGATTGCGCTGTATAGCAGATCCTCATGTTGCCTTCTTTTTATTACACTTGAGTAATGGTTTTTTGCTTGTAGATAGTTGCCTCCACATGCATACAGAGATTTTTTTAGTGGTTCCTTCAATGCATAGACAAATTGTTTGAGAATGGATAAATGAAAATTAGTGATACATCCAATCTTGGATTTTGGATTGGAATCTTGTATTTCTGAAGTTCACCCATTTTTCTGTGAGGGAAATGGAAGATCATATTTCCTGGATGTGGCAGAACTTCTAGAAGAAAATGGTTCAGGGTTATTATTTTTATGCACTGCTCTTATGGTTAAAAGTTTTTATTTTAATTTTTTTCCTTTCCCTAAGTGATATCTGAAAATCCTTTGGGAAACAAAACAGGAGACCAAATTAAAAACAACCCAAACCAACAAAAACCCCACCACTCACACCTGATTCATTACAGAAAAAGGTCCTAAGTTAGTCTTCTCCTAACTAGGACAATCCTGGAAGGAGCTTTCATCTGTGCAGAGATTCTCAGCCCAGTGAATGAAGCTGAAGATCTTTAATGTCAATGCCTTCCCTTACTAGGGAAAAATGAATGGATATGTGGGTGTGCTTGCACAGGAAAGAAATCTTAAAGTTAATGCATATGCTCAGATCTGGAAAGTCTTTTCAGCATTAAGCAGTGCAGGGAGAGTTTTCCAACAATTTAAAAAGAACACTGAAGGGTTCACTGTGTTGTGGTATTTATTATGTAAGTAAGAGGTATTTGCATGGTAAAGAGAGAATGCAGATTTTATTCAGAATAAAGAGGACGGGATGAATGATGTTAATGAAAAGCAGATTGATGGAAGCAGGAGTTTGTCTGCCACACCACTCATATTTTTGGAACCCCAGCAATCACTTTATGGACATCTAAGTTCAATGATGGGTAGATTAATCCTTTGGTATGCTAAATTTGTATAGAGCCTGCTGTGCCAGGATGGAGGTGGGTTGAATACAGATCTGATCCTACAGATGTTAGATAGGTGCCCATTCTCCCTGCACAGCTGAGAGAGCAGTTTCAGTGAGTGATTCAGCCCAGCTCTGTTTTGCATTGCATCTTGGCATTTCCTATCTCTCCCCACACTGTATGGAAATGCGAAAAAGCAACAGCTTGGATTTTACTCTATCCACTCCTACTTCCTTAACCAGCCGTCTCAACCAAGAGTCCATAAACTCCTTGTTTTGCTCCACTGAATACAGGGGGGAATCTAGGCAAGTGTTGGATGGTAGTTTAGATGCCTCTGTTTTTCTTGAAGTAGAGGAAACCTCATGATTAATCAGTGATATGCTTGACAACTGGGGTTGTTCTGTTTATTTTAGTTCTAAGAATAAGACTGCTTGAATGGCTGTGTTAATAAATATGATTCCAACTAGAGACATATGTTTTGCAGACGTTTTTTGTTATCTGATCCGGCTTCTCCACATCCTCATTTTGTGACTAAGTCGAACCCACAGTCTGTCGAGTGTCTGCCAGGATAAGAACCCACCTACCAGACTCAATGCCATTAATCATTTCCCTGTTTTGTTTATTTCAGCTAGCATCTCTAAACATCATCTAGGAGGTCCTGGCAAGAGCTTCTTGGGTAGATTTGGTGTCCTGATTTCTCTTTGACATCTACTAGAGTCATATTGGTGGCCGTAATTGGTAGGACACAGCATCCTGAGAAATCCTCTATGGCATTGCCACAGCTTGAGATTACCTCGAGCCCCTTTTGTAGCAGATACAGATTTCTTTTAAGAATTTAGCTCTACAGGGATCTGGGGCTTGTAAACCACACATTCAGAATGACACCTTGAACTCAGGGACTGTGAAAACCCAAGATTACATGCCCTCACTTGAAGCCTAGCAATCAAGTCAACAGCATAGAGATTGCCTTGTGATACAGTATTATCAATTAACCACCTGTGAGGGATTTTCTGTGACTCAAAGAGGTAATGACTGGTTGACTGCTGCTTTCTAGGTAGTCTCTCATAATGTGGTCTTATGTCCTCTGTCTTTGGTAATATCTAATCCTTGACATTGTGCTCATTCTTATCATGTGATGCACGTCTGTGAGGTGACTCAGCTGCACAAATCATCATGACCAAGACAGATGAAATTATGCTATGCTACTGAAGATACTGATATAGTCACTATTATTGTTTTCTCTAATACATGGGAAGTCAACCATATGTTAATTATTTTTCTTCAGAGCAACCCCATTAAAATTTAAACTGGTGTTATTAGTGACTAGAAAATCTCTTTCAGTCATGTAACCAGCAGACCTCACAGTCCTGTGCTTGGGATGTAAATCCTTCTAAAGCTGATGTGCTGGAGTGTGCCTTTCTTTCCTAAGTGAAAGATGAGACTCTAGTCTTCCATATTTATGAACAGTCCTGATTAGTCACACATATATTAAATTTCACAGTTTGTGGAAAACTGGTTTCCCTTTACCTTAACCCTTAGAGGAGTCTAATGCAGGAGGACTGTAATACATTTTAAAGATAGCAGTGGTGGTGGTTGAAGAACCTAGGCCTTGGTTCTCGATGAAGTTGTGAGATATGTGCCCCTAAACCCCTGTTTTCTGACTTATAAAATCTATACAATACTTGCAGTATTTAGTCCTTTGTGTTTTAGGGAGGCTTAAGATTAAATATTCAACCCACCTAGGTTCTAAGGGAAAACTGGAAAGAATTTTTTTCTTTTAAACGTTGAATATCTTCATGTGCAGAAGGGGAATATTATCTAACTGATTGGGATAATTTTAAAATATGATATGCCTACCCTGCATACATAAATTTGACAATTTGGGGCTTAATTGCGTAATGCAATTGCACTCATAGACACTTCAACATAGTGGCAACAATTAATGTGTGTAAACTTACTGTATTTTTGTGTGTAGTTACAGTATTTAAGAATCTCATTTGTAATGAATTAGTCTCCTTTTCTTCTAATTCAGAATGCCGAGCAAATTTTGGTATTTTTTTGCCAGTGTTTTCAGTTTCTTAATTGTTAACATTTCTCAGTGTAATGTGATGTGGTAGAAGGGCAATCCAGGAGCATTTTGACTTTTCAAGGAGCTGTGCCTCCCACTAGAGACAAAGAACCTTAATACCTAAAAAGTCTTGGGATGTGTTGCAGAAATATATTAATACCTTCTAAAGATGATCATCTCCTTATATTCCTTTTTGTCCCACTCATGCCTAAAACTCAAAAGTATGCAAACAAAACTTTGAAAGAGTTCTCAGGACAGTAGCTTAAAATGCTCCTCATCTCAAAGCACAAGAGAGGAGCCATTGTTGTCTGTCTAAGCTTAAAATTCAAGACTCAGAACTCCAAATTAGGTTATAAGAATAAGGAAAGCTTTTTTTCCCCCCCATAAATTTTAATTTCCCACAACTTTTCTCACTGTGCATCTGATGGAGTGGGAAATAATTTGGTGGTAAAAAGCTCACCTTTAATTCACAGTCTTCCCTGCCTTCTCTATGTGGGGCAGTTTCCTTTTGCTTACTCTAAAAAAAGGACAACTGATCTGTGCTTTATCACTGTCCTGGTTCTTCCTTCCTGTTTCACCACCTGGTCCCCTGGATTCCCTGCTGCAGTAGGAATATTAAATGCTAATGTACAAAATCCCAAGCCAAATTATTCATTTCAGATTAATTTGGGTTTTTTTCCAGTTTATTTCAATTTTACAATATCTTTTAAATAATAATAATCTGAGCATGTGGCAAGACTTCATGTCAGGCAGTTTTGGTTTCCTAAAAGTGAGCTTACTGAATCGATGACCCCCAAATCTTCTGGTTCCTACTGCTGAGTGTTACAATGCATGATAATAAACTAGAACCACATTACTCTTAATAGAGAAACCTGTGGTGTGCTAAGAAAGACAGCTTGAAATAAAGGGACTGAAAACAGGTCTGCTCCTCTGCAGATGATCCCCTTGGGATAGTCTTTTCCTTTGGTCATTCTTTCCAACTCCAGCTCTCAAGTTTAACCACAGATGCTAGGAAATCCTCGCTGGAAGAACTCCATGAACAGTCTTTTTATTTCTGCCACCTCTGGAGCTTTGCTGTGAGTTTGCTCCTCGCACATCTCTATCTTCTTTTCCTACCACTTTTTCCATCCTCAAGAAACTCCTTGTGTCTGAACATACTCTTGTGAAATCATCTGTCTCTCCAGGTATTTCCATGTAAGTGCAGAAACCTATACGGGGAAATTATGTAACCTTCATGGCTGCTTCCTGGCCACACATCTTCTAACAGAGCAAAGCTAAAGTGAACAAAGAAATCAAGTAGTTACTCTGCTGTAAAACTGTGAAGGCATTTTCATATCTTAGCATCTTTGCTACGTTGGCAGTACTGCTGGAAAAAGCCATCCTTCAAGCTGAGTTTTATGTAGTCCCTACTTGTGATTATTTTTAAATAGTTGATTTTCACTGAGTGGAAACAAAAATACATTATGTCTTCTTAGTTGATTGGGTTTGGGGGTTTTTTGTGTTTGGTTTTAATTTTTTTTCTTGTTTTCTTTTTCCTTTTTTTTCCCCCATAATTCTTAAAACATTGTACATCAGTGGAAAATTACAGCAAGGTTAGCTTTAGGTTACAGCCTCATCATTAGAAATAGCTGTCTGAGTTAAGTATAATACAACCAATTTCCTAATGATAATTTCCTAAAAGTGATTAAACAATATTTCTTCCTCTTCTTCCTTGATCTGCCCCTCTGTTTGGGACTTGGAAGATACCTTAATCAGTGTTTGCGTTCTTGTGCCTCATCATTCCCCACTTTTGGCTGATGTGGGTTTTTTTTGTTTGATTGGTTGGTTTGTTTCTGGTTTTGTTTTCATTTTGCTTAGACATCAAGCAGAAAATAAGCCCAAGGGCAGCAGCAGAGACTTTGTTGCTGGGTTTGCATACAGACCTCTGCCGAGGATGCTCAGAAAACTGCAGCATAAAAGGAGCTCCTCACTTCTTTAGGGCTTTCTGGTAGTGTCTTCTGTCTCATGGTCATTTGCAGATGATAGAATACTGTTCCATAGGGACCTCTTCCCCATCTGTTCCTTTTCTTACCTCTGCCTGCTCTTCCTGTCATGTACCCACACCCCTGCAGTCTACTGACCTGCCTCTTGGCCCCCTGGGCTTTCCTGATGGTTATCTTCCATCTCTTACAACATTTCAGTCTGCCCTTTGAACACTGTCCCACAGCAATGTATGCCCAACCCCTCTGAACTGGGATGCAGCAGCTGTATTTTCCCTCAATGTATGTTCAGACCAATTAAAAGCCATGGGTCACTTCTACTCAAGCAAGCTCAATTTCAGGTGCCAGCAGACTTCAGGCACAGAGCTGCCTCTTTATTGTCTTAACTCTAACATCAAGAGTGGAAATTAGCAGCTGTATCAGTTATAGAGTAATTCACGTTTTATGTCTCTTATTAAGACAAGAAAGAAGGAAGAAAACCTCCAATGTATATACATTTATAAGGGCTGAGCATGGTAAAATTCTAATATTTGATTTCTCATCGCTCCTTTGGCAGAGGAAAGAAGGTAGAAAAATAGTAATTTGTGTTCTGATTTGGAAGGTCCAATATAGAAGAGGGAAAAAATCAAGGAAAAATTGTGCAAATAATTCAGAATCAGTGGTGTAAGCTGTGAGCTGTTGATAGCTGTTTTGTTTTGCAGACATAGATTTCCATTAATATTAATTCTTTTGAAAAACAGAAATCCTCTCTGCTGTCATATGTTTAATTGAGCACTTGAGGCCAAAAGAAAAACCCACAAAAAAAAAAAAAAAAGAAACAAACATAAAAAAAACAAACAGTAAAAACCCTATGGCATGCAGATCTGTTTTTCAGATGGTGGTGTTCTTTTAAAATCTATTTTAGGGAAGTTGCCCCTTGCTATATGTCCTAAATTGTGTTCAGTTCTGGGACCCTCAGTACAGGAAGAATATTGAGGTGTTAGAGTGTGTCCAGAGAAGAACATCAAGGCTTGTGAAGAGCCTGGAGCATGTGACTGACAAGAAGGAGCATCTGGGGTTGTTCAGTCTAGAGAAGAGGAAGAGGAGGCTGAGGGGAGACCTTAATGTTCTTTACAACTATATGAAGGGAGGTTGGAGCAAGGAGGCGACCAGCATTCTTGATGACAAGCAACAGGACTAGAGGAAAGGGTTTCAAGCTGTGCCAAGGGAGGTTTAAGTTGGGTATTAGGAAGTACTTCTTCCCTGCAAGGGTTATCGAATATTGGAACGCCCAGGGCAGTGGTGGAGTCACCATCCCTGAGGGTGTTCAAGTGCTGTGTGGACCTGACACTTAGGGACATAGTTTAGTGTTGATCCTTCACTGCTGGGTCAAGGGTTGGACTGGATCATCTTTAAGGTCTCTTCCAACCAGGTATATTATGTGATTCTATGATTCATTCTCTGAAATCTCAGACCTCTACATGAAGTGGGTAGAAAATGTTTGGTCAGCATTACAGAGTGCGACTGATGTGGGAAAAGTGCAGTTGCAATTGGTTACAGAAAACTAATATTACACTTGAGACACTTCCTTCAGAAAATTTTTTTCATATATGTATATATATTCATAAAATTAAGACCATCTAATATTATCTGGAGAGGGAAACCAAATCTGCAATTAAATTGAATTGTCATTGTTTAAGAAGACTTCTGTTATTTGCAGCTTAAGTGTAACAGAAAACAGACTATATTAATACAGACTCTCAGCAAGATATTTTAGCTATAAAATATCGAAACCTCTTCAAAATTACCACACAGCATTGAAAATGAGTATCATAACTTTAGGAAAACATTGATATGCTATTCTGTGTAGATCAACATGTGGTGAGATTACTTCAGTGGAAATATGTGCCTACAGGCTATTTATTCTTTGTGTTTTGTTTAACAGCAATTAGCAACTGAGATCAAGAAAGCTTAAACCAATGATGATTAGCTGGTGCAGCCAAAGTCATGATTGATACGTTTATGGTGCAGATTTGGTTCTTCTGGTAATGTTATTTTACAAAGCAGTGGAGCAAGGGGGAGAAGGGTAGATCAGGCAAACGACTGCATTGCATGGAATTTACACAGTTCTCTCACCACATGCAGATTTTTCCTTCCTCAGTGCAATCAGTGAAAGATATACTGATTGCAGTGTGCAGATCTCATAGAAGAGACCGCTGTGCAGTTGTTGCTAAGCCTATTTCCCTCTTCCCTTTGGTTTATTGGATTATTTTATACAGTGGAATGACAGGAATTTAAAAATGAAAAAGTGCTGTTGAGTCATCTAGTCCATCTTGTAGATAATGCAGGATTGTTCTCTGAGGATCTTTGTCCAGTTGGCTTTAGATGTGACTGGACTTCAGCCAAGTTCCTTTTGGAAGATTCTTCTACAATAGAATACACTTCATTATTAGGAATTTTTTCCCTGTCAGCCTAAATTTTACTTTGCTCAGTATAATCACATTACTCTTAGCTATAGTTTCCTGAAAATCCATATTAAAAAAAATCCTTAGCGTGTACATCCTTCTAGAGCTTGTAGATAATTATCATATTTCTTTTTCAGTAGTGACTTTAGTCAAGCTATACATATTTAATTATTTTAATATTTTCTCATGAATCAGTTTTCTTAGATTAATGATGACTTTTATTGCTCCTATCATTGAGCCAAATCTCAAATTCTTCTATTTAAAATTCAATAAGCAAAGTCTGGACTGAATAAAGACTTAGAGATTAGAGCATGGAGTCATTGAAAACCCATCTTTTGAACCCTTGTTTGTGACTTCAAATCTGTCTGGATGCCTGCTCTCCTGAGGCAGACTTCAGCAGTGAGGTTTGTCTCAAGTACCCTGAATTATCTACAGCTTAAGTGCCTACATCAAAGCTACTCTCCCTAGATTCCTTTTATGATCATTGGATCCTGTAGCTGTGTGCAGTTTGTCTAAGCTATTTTAGATATCCATGTTGGGGCAAGAGGAATTGAGCCCTAGAGGCACCTATTTCTCTCAGTTAAAAGGTAGGCCAAGGTGATGAGCTCAGATACTAACATTTGCAGTTGGTGAGACAAATCCCCTTAAGTGCTGAAGTGTTTGAGATCGATACAGAGCAGGTGTGCTGGAGAGTCTCCTGATTTACGTTGATTGCTCCCTCTGTCCTGGACCTCAGACTTTCTTGCCTCTTTAAAGGTAGGGTTTGTTGAATTTTCAGATATCAAATGTTTCAAGAAGTGAAAAGTCTTGGTTCCCTCCATAGCAATGACACCACAGCTTGGAGACAGCAGCAAGGTGCTTTGGCATTCACAAAGGCTCAATGCATTGTGTGTCCTGAGACCATTCCTAACACATTTGAATGACATGGAATTTGACAAAAAAGCATAATGGTTACATTGAAAAACTGGAGGGTGGTTAAACTTGCCTTTTGCGTAGACAGACTCATAGACTATATCAAGTTGGAAGGGACACATAAGGATCATTGAGTCCAACTCCTTGCTTCTTGCAGGAGTGTCTAAAACTAAACCACATGAAGAAGAGCATCTTCCATATGCTACTTGATCTCTAACTGGCTTGTTTCTGTGACCACTTCTCAGGGGAGCCTGTTCCAGTGACTGACCGCCCTCTCAGTGAAGAATCTTCTCCTAAGGTCCAGCCTGAAGTGAAGCAGCATGCAGCAATTACCTAGAGAGTAGGAGGTCTAGATGCCAAATGCATTAGTTTTCAAATGTCTTTGGGTTGGAGGGAGTCTTTGGTCAACTCTTCTCACTTCTCAAGGCTTCTACAAAGATGGCTCTTACATAACAGATGTTGCTGTTCTCCCCTTCTTCACTAGATATTTTTTTTCCAGTCACAACTTAGTGGTCACAGTCCTCACTGCAGCCCTGGGATAATGCCTGCTAGGAACATTCTTACCTCTTGCCTAACCACAGGTTATAGTTTGTTGTCTGTGAAGGTATAATAATTCCTGGTTTATACTGGAGTAAATAGGAAAAGGAATTAACAGCTCTCTGTTCATCAGTGAAAAAAGAAGTTAAGTGTAGTTTTCCAGAGTTAACTTCTGTCAGACTTTCTGAGAAAATATGCTAAACCTCTGTTCCCTATAATTTGTATATAATATCCAGGAAAAGAAAAAAAAACAACAACAAACAACCTTTGTTTTAAATACCTTTAAAAGGCAAACACCAGAGAGGGAGGAGAGCTGGTTGAAATTGAATGATAATGTCAGCACAAGATAATATGTTTATTAATTAGTCCTGAATTAATTTAGATGGAAAATGGAAGAAATTTTTCAAATATCCCAAGAGGTGAAGTTCTGGAATAAACCCCAGATGCCCTAGTTGGATAAAAAAAACAAAATAAATTTAGGGAAGTTTTTGTGAGCATCTATATAAGCATTTCCAAGCATGAAATATGAAGTCTTAGTATCACCAAATGGGCTACAATAGAGACTGGCCACTGCTCATGTGTTTGCACTATCACATATCTTATATTTAATACAGCAGTTGATGGATTCTGCTGTTTTCTAACAGATACTATAAAGTCCCAGTCTGAGGTAAGTGCAAGAAATTCTTTGTCCTTGCCAGACTTTTGGATTTGGAGATGTAATATGCCTTTCAAAATATACCTGGGACAGTGCTCTTGGTCTCTTGGTCTTCTGTTGATGATGTTAGAAAGAGATTGTGTGGTGTGCATTCGTGTGTGGAAGAGATACTGTGAGGTCTGTCCTCTTGGACAAAGCAAGATCAGAAAACTAGACAAGACCCAGTTTGTCCTTCTGAGTATGTTCTTTCAATATTTCAGCACAGACACTGTATCCAGACTTTTCTCCAGCTGAAACATTTGCCGAAAGCTTGCCAGGCAGCAGGGTTCTTCTCCTAATTCACAGCAACTGGAACAAAATGCAGCTATCCCCATCACTCACACAGACACGCAATCCTTGGAGACTACAGGCCTACCACAGCATACAATGCTTCATCTTGACGCTTGCAGACAGAGTATAAGGTTGTCTGTTGGGACAGTTAACTCTGAAGTATCACCATGCTGGAGATGAGAAGGACTTGGAGGAGTGTATGTTAATATTTTTAGCTACCTTAAAATTGCTCTGCTTTCCTAATGCTGTTTTATCATCACTGTAGTGAACTAATTCTGCCACCAGCCTGCCTACTAATGATCCTTATCATGATAAGCTACTCCTCATTATTTCTAACTTTTCAGAGAATGACATCTTGGTGCCTGTCTTCTACTTTTAGCAGGAGGCATGACTGACTGCTTAGAAAGGCTTCCTAGGCTCCTTTCAAGTCCTTTGATCCTTTTATAGCTCCAGTTTCCGTATTTGCTTCTGAGACAAGAAGGGACTTTTTTTGGTAATGCAAAAAAAAAGGTGAGGAAACATCTGTGAATTGCAGCTGGCCCCATTACAGTAGATGTCCATTTCAGGGGGGATGGTCTTTTTGTTTCTTCTATGGATTTTTTTAAACTCAACTGTGATTTCTGAGGCTGGATGTTACTAGTGGCTAGTTCTGGATGATTCCTCCTTTTATACACGGATGATGTATCATAATCTTGAGTTATTGTGGTGCTAGATGTTATTTAAAGACCTTCCAGGACAGCTGAATGTCATAAGCATGCTGAACCCATGTTGTCCTCATAGGTCTTACTCATGAAAATATGATCTATATTCAATTTACTAGAACCCCTTTTAACATTTCTTGTGATTATTTGAACAGGGTTTTCCCCACAGTTGTCATTGTCATTAAACAAGGGAAGGCTTAGAGATTTATTGCATCTATTGCATTCAGCTGCTCTGCAGACTTCTACTGGGATGAAATAGTGAAGCTTAGTGCTTCTGCTTTCTTCTACAGGAAAAAAAAAAAAAAGGATTTCCTTATGGATTTTCTGTTCCAGCCTCTAGACTGCAATGATGGCAGCACGTTTCTGCATGTCTTAGACCCTCTGTAGAGATGCAGCAAAGTAGCTCAGGTTCCACACTGTCAAACCAAAAGCAGTGGCCAACCAAAGTTGTGTGCTGCTTCTGCCTTTGTCAGGGTAGGTGAGGATCCTCTCCCTTCAGAAGTGCCTACCACAGTAACATTACTCAGTACTTTGTACTTTCAGAGAAATATTAGAGAGTGTGAATCTTTGCAGCTTGGAAGCTGCTTTTGAGAGAGACTTGAGAGCAGTGAGTCCTTTCTCAGATTTTCCCCACAGGCCAGGGAAAGATGGCATTTTCAGCCATTAAGTATTATCTTTCTTTGAATAGAAAAGAGTCTGCATTCTTACAAACCTTCTATTTTTCTTTTTTTTAACAGGGAATGTGGATTTATATTAGCATGCCAAAAAGCTAATCAAAGAAAAGATTTCATTTTCTGGTGTACTTCACTGTCAGTTCAGTGTTGTCCCAGACCCATTTGCTGTAATTGATCACCCTGCTGTCCAGTACAGGTACTTTGTAACAGCGATGGATGAATAACCTGGCTGTGATGGGTGACAGGAATCTGCTGGTGGGTAGAGACGTGGGACTGGCTAGACTGACTCTGCTTCCCACCTATTTTTGTTAAAGCAGTGCACTCTGACTTTAAACAGTGATGGCCCCGACAGAAAAAAAAAAACAAACCCTAAGTAACAGGTTTAAAAAGTTTTATTGCATTGTCATGTAACATGCTCCATTGCACACAGTGTGACTGTAATTTTGCCCATGATAGTGTGCAGGTTATCATACTTTATTAAAGCTGTTTTATTAGGCTGAAACTGAAATCTGTACAGAAGGCTTTTTTTTCTTTTTTTTTTTTCACCTTGAAATGTATTAGATGTTGCATCTTAAGGGACATGTAACAAGATTGGCTTCCAAGAATAATAATTTTCTCCCTATTTCAGGGAAAAGTTAGAATGTTTAATTTTACATATGATAATTAGTATAATTTCATATGGGTTCAGGAGGTAAGAGGAACTGCAAGATGGAGCTCCCTTAATTTGCCTTTATTAACTGCATCAACTGTGAATATGTTAGCCTCAGTGTACAGTCAAAAGGGGAAACGTTTTTCTGTCTGTACTTGTAGATTTATGCGAAAAGGAAAGAAAATTAAAATAGGGGTGGTAATGATGGAACCTGAAAGAGTTAGTTTGAGAAACGGGGTATAATAAAGAAAGTCTTGCTATGTTCATTGATTCCCAGATTTCAGCCTTTGACTGAATGTGAAGCTGGAGAACCCCCACCTTGCAAATTTAAAAAAAAAAAATGTAAAAATAAGAGCAGCCTGCTTTGTTAAATATTGCTAACTAGAGTCTAGAAATGATAGAGCGTTAAAGATATCACCCCTCAATTGTCCATAATACAAATCCAGTTCTAGAAAAATGCCATAGACACGCACTCCAGTGTATATTCATTTGCAGAGAAATAAGAATGTTTTCCACAGTTCCTGGCAGATACTAAATTCTCAGTGTAATAGAATGGAAGGGATTTTACAAGTTAATGCCTTTAAAATGAGGATATTGCAACACATGCCTGACATGGTGTTTCAACCTGGACTCTCGTTTTACAGTTTAGTTAACGCTCAATTAAGAAATAGTGATACATGATGCAGAGACTTGAGAATCATGGACCAAGTACTGCCCAACTTAGTAATTCTGCCTGAGCCCCAACACTAATAGCAAGTACTTCTGCAGTAATGTGAAACATCAAATGGATGATATAAAATAGGAGTTGAAACTGTTTGTTTATTAGACTACTGCATCAAGGATTCTTCTTCTAGCATAATATAACCAAGAACCACCCAAGAAAGTGTTTCTTTAAAGAGTGCTTGTTTGTTTTCCTTTTGTGGTCTCAGCATGGGAGTTCCTTTGGTTTCCTATGAAAAGTTGAATTCTCTAGAAAGGCCTGGATGGTGTCCAGCTGGAGAGCTGTAGGCCTAGTAAAGAGCATGCACAAAAACTGGCAAACTGCACCCTGGGCCGTGTCCATCACAGCCTCTAGAGGAATGTGGCTGAAGGGGAGATGAAGAGGCCAGCTGATTTGTGTTTTGTATCCGTAGTCTGTGGATGACTGGGAATGCTGAAGGTGTAAGGAAGTGGTCAAAAATTGCAGACTATGTTAGTACACATGATGGTCTGGAGAGGTTTATTTGTTTGTTTGGTGTTTAAGGGGTGAGTAGCACCTATACTGAAAAGTAGAGTGCAGAAACACTGATATAATCCGTCTCAGCCCCAAGGCATCACTAGCTGTACCTAGGCTCCTCTGACAGATGTTTTTAGAGGAGAAAATGTCATTAAATGCAAATAATCATGGCAGTGAATTCACAGATGTGTTTGCCTCACCTGCCCAGCCAAAATAGTAAAGCTAAGATCCTGAAACTCTTCTTCCAATGCACTTATTTTTTCCCAAGTCAAAAATTAGACTTCTATTTATTTTCCCATTAATTCATAAAGAGTGATTGTAGCTTTTAGCTTCTTTGGCAAAACACTGAAAATTATTTGGGGTTTTTTTTGTGGTTTGGTTTTGGTTTTGTTTGCCGTTTTGGTTTTGGGTTTGTTGTTTTGTTGTTTGTTAGAAAAAAAGGTGGTGGAAAGAACTTTCAGTTATCAAGGGAAAAAAAGCTTTACAGAATGTTGATTTTTTTTTCATTGAAAATCATTTTAGCTTATAAGCCATTCATTCCTTATCTTGATGAAAAGAAAATTATCACATCTCCAGATCAATAATGTTAAAAACAGCAACAGCAGTGATCATCCTGGATACATGTTGTTTTCTGATGTAGTTCCATATCTAAGCAGTTTGTCATGCTGTAAATATGAGCCTGACTTACACTCAGGCTTTAACCTCACATCAAGCAAGAGGGAAAAAAAATAGAGGCTGTTTAAATGCAGCAAGGCTTGGAAATAACATTTTTTTTTTCAGTGCCAGCATGTCAAAACATTGAAGGAAAATATTGCAGTGTACCAGTGTGCTTCCAGTTCGTCTGCTGCTGAATGCTTTTTCTATTGAATAATCACATCTTCTAGGGTCTATAGGGATGGTTCATTGTATGTAATGCATTGCTGTTGTGCCACGAGGCTTAAAAAAAAAAAAAAAGAAGAGATTGAAATTATATGAAGGAAACCAAATCACTTTGTTTCAAAGGCAAATTAGATTGATCTATCTTACCATTCTCGATAGATTTCATAAGCACATTACTTGTTGAAGTGGCATCAGGCGTTTTATATATTATAGCAATTTGCATACTTTCATTAAGCTGTGCTGTGTAAAGCTTTCTGACAGGGTCATTTGATGAATCCTTTCGTGAACCGCATTGTTTCTTTACGTGGAGCAATCTGGTAAATCATGCCTTTGTCCTTCAGATTGTCAGAATCAGTAAATGAAGCAGATGTTAATAACTGTGGGAGGGTTTGGGGTTTTTTTTGGTGTTTTCAGAATATGGGGTAGCTGTGAAGGGCACGCTGTGTTTGTAAAAATGACAGCTGGTGTTATTAAAGACAGAAAGAGTGCTACAAGTACAAACTTTCCATGGCATTTTTCAGCAACTCAAGTTTTCTGAAGTCAGATGGGTGGTCATTTCTAAAATAAACCTTGCTAATGCTATGCACAGCAAGTGCTTGTCTTTACGTACAATTGTTCTTATCTTTGGCTGCAAACGTCTGTCACAGAGCTGTCTCGGCCATGCAATAATTCATAATGTTTCTCTATAAACATGTCATAAGAAATTCTCAGGTCAACAATCCCTTGAGATGTGTCTTTGAGCAATATAATTTCATGCACTATTACATTAGTAGAATTTTACACCCGGTGTTTTGAAGGTTACCTTTATGACACAAGTTTTGCTGGACCTGACAGTTTAGTCCCTGGAGTCTGCTACCTGTCATGAAGGGCACCTGGCTGAAGGTGCTAGAGCCAGGGAACAGCATGCATTTAGGCAGTTAGCATGCTTCAACTGATGGTAACTCTTGTCAAGGTGTGGTAACATGATCGTAGTCACCTGTAGAGTGAGGTAAAACAAGCAGCCATAAAAGCAGGTATGAAGGAGATGGAAGAGGGAGCTAAAGTAAGAGCGGAAAGCATCATCTAGGGAATGCCTCAAAAGGGGCAGGGGAAGTGGAGGTGCTGCTGTCCTCTCTGGTGAGTAGCAATAGGACCTGAGGAAATGGAATGAAGCTGCAACAGAGGAAATTCAGATTGGACATTAGGAAACGGTTCTTCACTTAGAGGGTGGTCAGTTACGGGAACTGGCTCCCCAGGGAAGTGTCACAGAATCAAGCCTGTCAGAGTTCAATAAGCATCTGGATGATTATCGTGGTCATATGGTTTAGTTTTAGACAGTCTTGTGAGGAGCAAGGAGTTGAACTTGGGTGATGGGTCTCCATCTCCAACTCAAGATATCCTGTGTCTCTATGATTCTATGTGGAAAAGGTGTTGGAAAGATAGCTAATGAAGAAGGATGTGCAGAAAAAAAAGGAGGACATTATCTTAGAAAATAAACGGTAAACTTTGGCCACCATCTGATCTTGCTGATTTTTCTCTCTTCCCTAGTAAATAGCTCCCACTCCTTTCAGGAATGGTATTTGGCTGATTTTCACATTAACTTTAATCACATTCTCTTTGTGGTTTCTCTACACCTTATTGTGGAAATCTCTTCTGGGCAATTGAGTGGGAGATGCAAAGGGCAGAGATGTAGTGGCATTACTAGTTCTTCTGTGATGGAATCTAAGCTTCTGAGCCTGGCTTGTCTGCAGCTGACATCAACAACAGGAGTGGCAACATAATGCATAAATAAATAATACTAGAAGTTGTCATATTTGTAGAGATTGCCTCAAAATATATAGAGAAGAGCAGTGAGGGATTTCTGTAGTTGTTGTTCTTGCACATGAAAGTAGGCAGCAGCTACAAATCAACAAGCTGTTGCTTTTGTAAGAAGAATTGGTAGAATCTTTCATGCCATTGCTGGATGAAAATTTGCACTGCCTCTGTTTCTCAGAGCAAGCCTTATCTTTCTGTCTGATTATCTTGCAAAAAAAGAAAAAAAAAAGCAGTGAAATAATTATCCATGGTGATATTTACATTTTGTGTCTGCTTGAAAATTATGACCTCACAGAATGGAACAGAGGGAGTCTTGGACTCCTTTGGTGGGCCAAGCCTTTGGAGAAAAAAATGTCTTCAGTTGGAGCACAGAGGTGCTCCCAACCAGGTGACCACTGATGCATAGTGGCTACAGACTGTTCTATAACTGATTCATCTTAACTCTGCTGGGGTGATTCACTTTGCCTACACTGGTAGAAATTATGTGGTGGGTACCAGTAGTGCAGCTGCCATATAGAAGCTCAGGCAGCTGTAGAAGCTCAGGTGTGGAAAGAAAGAGGCAAAATTAGGGGATTTGAGCATCTCGCCTATGAAGAGAGACTGAGACACCTCGGACTGTTTAGTCGTGAGAGGACTGAGAGGAGATCTGATCAATGTCTATAAATATCAGAGGGGTGGCTGTCAAGTGGGTGGGGCCAATCTTTTTTTGCTGGTGCACAGTATTAGGACAAGGAACAATAGATACAAACTTGAACATAGAAGGTTTCACCACAACATGAGGAGAAAGTTCTTTGTAGTGAGGTGACAGAGCACTGGAACAGGCTGCCCAGGAAGGTTGTATAGTCTCCTTATCTGGAGACTTTCAAAACCTGCCTGGATGCATTCTTGTGCAGACTGACCTAGGTGATCCTGCTTTGGCAGGGAACTTGGATTTGATCTCTGATGGTCACTTCCAACCTCTAACATTCTGTGATTCTGTGACTTTTTCTAATGTGGACTCTAATTTGTTTAGGAGCGTTCTGTGCCAACAGTGTGTGAAACATCATTTCCTACTGCAAAATTCACAGATGCCACAGAAGTATACAGCTGGTTCTCATGATGGTGAAGCTGCTATGGTCATCTCATTGTCCGTAACAAAGACTGGACCAAGTGCATCTGGACACATGAACTCTTTTTCCTCTTTATTTTCCTCTTTTGTGTCTTTCCGTGGTCTCCTGACCTTGTTTCTTTCTCCTGATGCATCATCCTCTTTTTTTTTTCGCTTTCTTAAGCACATTAGACTTATCAAATGCATTATGCTCAGGGTCACTGTGCAAGGATCACCAGGAAAATTTCAGAGACCATGAGACTAATTTTGATCATATACTTAGAAAAATTACATCTAGAGTTTCCCACCCTAGCAGAACTGCCATGTTCAGCATAATGATATCCTTGACTTTTCATGTGGTTTTCCCTATTCATGCCACTGTCTTGCTACAAACTGAAGGCAGAAGAATGCTCAAAAGTACATAGGGATGATTGTGGTTTCCTAAATCATTTATATTTTCTGATATACCACTGGCATTTTGCGTATTCGATATGTTGGGTTTGTTCTTTCATTACAGAGAGTTGTAGCAAAATAGCTATTTGAAAATTTGATGTTTTCACAGTTTTCTAGTAAGTTTGAACTTATGGTTAGAATTTGTCTAAGATGTTTTACAATATTACATATCTTAAATTTAATACCCTATAAATTATCATAACATCATTGTTATCACACACAAGCTGTTGCACAACTTTAGAAGGACTAGCTCATAAATTGATTTCTAAAGAGTAGTCGTGCACAAAAATTTTACTAATTTATATGCTTAAGACATATACTTTTAGTGACATTTAAAAATATATATGATCTCCTTTTCAGATCGTGGAATCTGAGCTTGAAGCAATTCTTGGTTGTATGCTTCTTGAAACTTGTGAGAGTATCTTCAATAAATAGGTACGTGTAATGGACACATTTGTGGGGTTTTGTTGGATAATTTGCAGTATGTGTGAGCTTTGTTGAGAGTTTAATGTTGAACTTCTTAAAGTTCTTGATACGTTTCAGCTGCTGTGAGTGGGACTGTATGACTGATCTTTTCATGCTGGTCTTTCAGTAGCACGTGTGGTATGTATGTGGCAGACGTAGAGAAGGGTATGATGCTCACAGTTACTCAGAGAGAATTGAGTAGGCAAACTTCCAAATTTAATTTCAGTCTGAACAAGAGGGTGAGTCCCCACAAGCACATAAGATGTTTTCAAAGTAAAATGAGTGAGGCAGAAGAGGCTCTAGAATTGATCCCACCATACTTCAGGCTGTCCTTTACCTGGCTTTTAGTCTGTGTTTCCTTTGGGTTTTGCAACTGCTGAAGGTAGTAGAGATACCAATATGACTTGCCAGTATTTACTTCAAAGAAAATAACTGTAAAGGTCAAAATCTTTGGTACATTGGAGTTAGAGGAAATTTTCTCAAGTATTTCAGTGAAGCTACTCTCTCACTTGGAACATTTACAGAAAATATTCAGGCAGTTTGAGAAATACATTCTTGTGTATAATGAAGCAATTTTTAGATGATTTCTTTCTTAGAAGTCAAGTCACACTTTATGATGCTTGAATCTCTTCTAGCTCCTAACAACAGAGAAAGAGAAACAAAAGAAGACTTAGAGGGTTTTGTTCTTTCTAAAGAATTTATAGACCTTGACTTTTTTTGAGTCTCCGCTCTAAAGGGGAAAAGGTTTTTTGAGCATGCGGACATAACAATTGAGCTTGCCTTGATCTGTATGAGAAACTTTGAAGAGATTTATAATGGGAGAAAGGTTGACTTCTTCTTATGAATAAAATCCAGGACTGTGGGATTTTTTTGTGTAGAGGACCCCTCCACAAAAAAAAAAAAAAAAAAAGGTTTTTCAGTCAGTTACTTGTTCTTTAAGGATCAGAATGCAAAATATTTTTATAGTGTGCTTCACCTGTATGTCCCAAGATATTTGGCAAAAGCTGGAGAACAGCCATTTTAGGTATGAGGTCAGGTACCTGCCTGAATTACTTAATGTGTGATTGTCCTACTTCTGGGTGTTCAGACCTGTGTCCAGGCCTATCAGAAGATTCTATGTCTAGTGATACTTTCAGAGTGCACGTAAAAGATCTCAGTGGTGTTTCTGATAATTATGTTTCCTTAATATTTCACGTATCTGTTGATGTACCTTTTACTTCTTTTCATCTCTTCTCTCTTTGTGCTGCATTTCTTCAGACTCATTTGTTTTGCCTGGTTTTCTCCTTTGTGTCTTTATTTTGCTTTCCTTTTTTTTTTTCTGTTTGTTTTATTTTTGTTTTGGTTTGCTTGTTTGTATGGTTGCTTTTATATTTTTTGGTTTTCTTCCTCTTTTAATTCATTTGCAGTCTCTAGGGACTGGCAGCATTGGGATCTTACACAAAGAGGAGTTTCAGAAAAAAATCATAGCAGAATGAGCTTGCCTTGTGCTGCCTCTCTAGAGGGCCTGCCGTAAAAGGCAACTTGCTGTCATTCCTGTAAATTTTCTTTTGCAGCCAGCTCTGCTGGGTGTCCCCTTTGTGCCCTGTGAACATCTGTGTTGCAGCTTATGTCTTAACCCAGCTGGAGAACAAATGTGTGAACCTGCTTCTTATTTTGAGCAGGAAGCTGCTGCTATTAGTAGGGCACATGGCCTTGGTTCACCTGTGACTTCTAATCCCTGTCTGGGAGCAAACCATCTATCTCTCCTCTTCCATATAGCCACCCATGCCCTTGTCTGTGGGGTAGCATGCTTCCCTGCTTTCCTCAACACACTGTCCAGTACCTTTCAGTTGTCAGCGTTCATTTTGTCCCTGAATTTTTCCTAAGATGTCATGCAGAAAGGAAGAAAGAAGTAAGCACTGTAGGCCTTTTAGGGCCTAGCTTACTTTCCGTTGCTCCTGGAAACTTCTCCCTGTGTGCACAGAGTCATGCAGGCACCACCCAGTAGTACCACCCTTTGCACAGGGAAGAAATCTTCAAGCCCTGAAGTACTGAGTCTTGGATGTCAGAGCAGGAGAGAAAGCCCTGTTCCCCAGACTGTGCAGAGGATTCCAGGGAAAGATGACAGTATTTCTGTGCTGACTTTGGACACAGCACAAGACAGCTCACTGAGCATAAATTGTAAGCTTAACCTCAAATGGACTTGCTTTAAGGGAAAAAAAAAAAAGTGAAGAAAAAGAAGCAGTAGCATGAAAGTGCTATCCCACTTGAGCCTGCCCAGCAACGTTTGAAAAGTGTAGGTGATGAACTGCAGTCTTTGTGGCATATGTGTGCTTCCAAGAGAAAAATCTGTTGTGTCAAGTTGACCTTAGCTTATGCTTGAAGAGTCATTGTGATGAGCCTGGAAGGTGCAGGAACCATTGTGAAAGATCAGGTGTGATAGCAGAGAATGACTGTGACTCTGTGGGGAGGAAGCTGGAGGATTTGAGGTCAGTCTTAATTGGCATCTATCAGCTGGGAAAGGAGCATGGCTGATTTAGCAAGAACATGCACTAGTTCAGCAACTTCCCTCAGATGTTTGGATTGGAAGGACTAAGAAGCAGCAAGTCTTCCTCTCTGACAATAGCTAAAATGGCTACTGGGCAACTCTGTTTTCCTTCCCTTTCAGTAAATGATCTCCTTTGTGGCAGAAAGAATCACAGAAGTATCGAGGCTGGAAAGGACCTCTGAGATCATCAAGTCCAGCCTATGCCTTAATGCAGCAACATCAGCTAAACCATGCCACCAAGTGCCACATCCAATCTTTTCTTAAAGACTTCCCATGATGGTGACTCTACCACTTCCCTGGGCAGTCCATTCCACTGCCTAATCAGCCTTTCTGTGAGGAAGTGCTTCCTAATATCTAACCTAAACTTCCCCTGGTGCTGCTTCATACCCTGCCCTCTTGCCCCGTCACTAGTTGCCTGGGAGAAGAGCCTGATCCCCACCTGACTACAACTTCCTTTTAGGTAGTTGTAGAGAGTGATAAGGTCCCCTCTAAGTCTCCTCTTCTCCAGGCTGAACAACCCCAGCTCCCTCAGCTTTTCCTCATGCAACTTTCCCTCCAGCCCCCCGCAGCAGTCTCGCTGCTCTGCTCTGGACACACTCCAGCAGCTCAATATCCTTCCTGAAGTGGGGGGCCCAGAACTACAAACAGTACTCAAGGTGAGGCCTCACCAGTGCCGAGTACAGAGGCAGAATTACATCCCTAGTCCTGCTGGCCACATTATTCCTGATACAGGCCAAGGTGCCCTTGGCCTTCCATGCCACCTGGGCACATTGCTGGCTCGTGTTCAGCTGGCTGTCAACCAGCACCCGCAGGTCCCTCTCAGCCTGGCTGCTCTCCAGCTGCTAATCCCACAGCCTGTAGCACTGCATGGGGTTGTTGTGGCCAAAGTGCAGGACCCTGCACCTGGCCTTGTCGAATCTCATACCATCGGCCTCAGCCCAATGACCCAGCCCATCCAGGCCCCTCTGCAGCATCCTCCTACCCTACAAGAGATCCACACTCCCTCTCAACTTGGTGTCATCCACAAGTTTACTAACGGTTGACTCGATCCCTTCATGCAGGTCATTGATAACATGTTAAATAGAACTGGGCCCAGTACTGATCCCTGGGGGACACCACTGGTCACCAGACACCAGCTGGATGTGGCAGCATTCACAACCACTCTCTGTTCCCAGTCATCTAGCCAGTTTTTAACTCAGCAAAGGGTGCACCTGTCCAAGCCATGGGCTGCCAGCTTTTTCATGAGGATGCTGTGAGAGACTGTGTTAAAGGCTTTTCTGAAGTCTAGGTAGACCACATCCACAGCCTTCCCCTCATCTACCAGGTGGATCATCCAGTTATAGAATGAGATTAGATTGGTTAGGCAGGACCTTCCTTTCCTAAACCAGTGCTGGCTGGGCCTGATTCCCTGGTTTTCTTGTACATGCTGCTTGATAGCACTCAGGAAAGGTATGTGAGTTTCAGAGCTTTCCAAGCCAGGTTAGGAAAGGTGGTCCCCTTTCTTTCCAGAACTAACTACTGAGGCCTTCACTGCGTGCTGCAGATGTCTCTGTGCATGGGAATGGTGTGCAGGCAATGGTCTTTCTCGTTTGTGTGTGTATGCACTTGTTACAGAGGAAAAGGTTCATCTGGCTGATTGTACGACTGGGAATGCTAAACAGCCAAAATTTCTAAACAAAAAAATCTGGTCCTCCTTAAACGTTGGCGGACAGATATCTGTCTTCCATCTGTGGCATCCTATGCCAAACACCAGAAGAACTGCAAAGTTTGTGTTCTGAAACCTCGGAGAAATAACTGGCACACTCCAATTTTTTTTTTTTTAAACTACATGCAAATTCGAAACATTAAACACAGAAATTAACGTGAAATTGTGACAAGCAGGCAGAAGCTGTGAAACTCAACTGAATGAGCTGTGTCTCCTCTGTCTGCAGGGCAAAGCTCCTGTCCAGGGCATCAGCCCTTTGACACTGCTGCATGGGCATTGTAGTTCGTTAACAGCAGGCAGCTGTTGCCCACTGGGGAGGCAGTCCCCTAGCTGTGCCCTGCAACTGGGTGACCCAAGATGTTGCATGGCCTAATGTATCAGGAAAGAAGGTGGTTAGTAGTCTTGCAGGTGTGTATGGCTCAAGAGATCCTTCCAGAGGTGCAGGGTGGCTGTTTTCCTCTCCTTAAAACCAGAAAAGTTATAGAGCACCACAGCCAGTGCCAGGTTTGAACGACTGTTTCCTCAGATGGCTCTTTGCTTGAGTACATGAACAAGGGAACTCTGTTCACAGGACAGGGGAATGTGGATGGAAACTGGGCTCTGTTCTTTAGGACCACAGCCTGCAGGGAAGGGAATTGAAGCAGTCTTGAGGTTGCTCCAGCAAAAAATCTGGGGTTATAAATGCCCTCAGCAGCATTGAGCCAGGATTTACATCCTGATGTTTTGTCTTTTCTTGTTCTTATTGTGGCTTCTTCCAAAAAGGACTGTGTTTCTCTTGATGAGCTTTGATCAGCCCCATGATGCAGCTGGGAAACAAAGCAGGACTATGCATCAGCCACTGTCAACTCAGCAGTAGCAATTTGGTTTGGTTAGAGAAGGTGTCAGCTTTTAGTGGTTCCCTGATCATTTTCAATTTGCTTCCCTGTGTAGGTGCTGTGTTGTATTTAGTCAGCTGTGTCTCTGCTGTGGTGTCCCTTCTAGTTATCAAAATTATGCAAAGAAGTTACATGTTAAAACTATTTCCCTTTTCTGAGTTGTCTTGGCATTGCCGCCGTTTGCCTCCCTTGGGAGTGCAAGAAAATGCATGTTTACAATAGGTGATTGCAAGGAGGCCGCTTTGGTACCTGGGAACCTGGGAACGGTGTCTTCTTCTGATTTGCTGGAATGTTCAGGGCTGAGTCACGCTGCTAAGCATGCCACATGTTACCAAGTAACACACTGAGTTATTAATTGAGGACGGCAATAACGTGTTATGCAACTGTCAGACTTCAAAATTAAAGCATTAATAAGGAGCTTTGAAATAGTCTTGTCTAAGATGGGTTACTGCTTCTAACATCAGTAATTCTGAACACAAATTTAATTCCAAATGCAAGAAAATGAAGGCAGTCTTCCTGTTTAAATGGCTTAATGACTTTGAGTATATAAGAGACAGTCCCGTTATGACATGAATGTGTTTTGTCCACCTGACAGTGCTCACCCAGCTGGCTGTCATCTGCAAGAGTAATTTCTTTAGACCTCCTGAACCTCCAGTGCGGAGTTGCTGCCTGTCACTACATGCCATGCATGGGCTAAGTGTCTGAGTGGGTCTTTGGAGTGGGTCCAGAAACCAATGGCAGCAGTAAAGAAGTGGATATGATCTGCTGTTGACTGCTTTGCTTTTTTACTGTGTTTGCTTGAGGAAAATGTTTCTGTCTTGGAGAGGCAGGTGCACACTCATGTGTGGTGTTTCTGTATAGATACTAATCATGCCTGCTCCTTCCTGTCCCCGGGCATCCCAGCAACGTGTATTGCTATTTGCTGGGCAGCATCTGGGTCTGTAATCCTACCTGTGCCTCAAGTGTGTGGTAGCCAAATGTAGCAGCAAGGGAACCAAGTATCATTATTTTGTCAGGACAAGATACCCAGCGCAGAGTATCATAAATTGATCCCAGGAGAACAGACCTAGAATATAAACTGTAGTGCCTTGAATATATATGCATGTTATAATTGTATTAAATGCTTTGCAGCAATTTGCGTTGTATTACTGCTGACAAAGTCTTTTACCTCCTAGTAACTAACTGATGTAAATAGTGTTGATATTTTCCTTTTCCTTATTTATAATTTCATTAATTGCTTTGCATGTTAATAACAAACAATTAAGTGTCAGAGCCCCAGATGTAGCTGCCAGTAATCCACAAGCAACCTGTTTGCGTATTCAAAATATGAAACTGAAGAGTAATTGCCCTTTTTGCAAGCGCATGTCTTCACAGCTTAAATTTTATATAGAAAAGCCTTCTGTGTTACCTAAATACTGTCATGTTCAATAGCAAATATAATGCTAATAGAATGTCTTTTGGAAATGAAAAGAAACTTTGTGCTGAGAGATCAGAAGACATTCGATGAAAAATAAATGAAAACCTCACATTAGCTAAGAGTTGTGACTTATTTCCAAATGAAGCTAAGCTTTGAAAAAGATGGTTCCTGCCTTTAAAAACACCCTTTTCCAGAATCCAAAGCTGGAATTTCCACGTGCAGTGCAGTTTTGGGGTTTGTAATGTGATTTAATTGTGACAATAACAGAGTGTCACAAAGAATTATTCAAGGATAGACTAAATTTTTCAAATGGTTTTGAGAGAAATAATCTTTCTGCATTGGTATCTTGTGGACTATGACATTTTATTCTTAGAGACAAAGCAAATCGAGATTTCAGCATAAATGTGGCTAAAACTTCAGTTAGAAATAGCCTCATTTTCAACCTTTTTATTGGTATTTTTTTCCCCCTCTGTAATTATGATTTGTGTTGAACTCCTTGCTCTGGAGGCCGGCATTTAATACAGCTGATGGTTTTGAAAGTTTGCAAATCACTGGTATTTGTGAGGGCTGCAGACTAAGTAGTCAGTTCCAACTTAATATTGCAGATGTATGCTGAACTATCCAGGGAAGAGCAAAGGTTGATTAAATTAACAAAATAAGGTGATTTGTAGTTTTCTAAATATGTCACTCAACCTAAAATTAACTCAATTATTTACCAGTCACACACATTCTAATGAATCCTGACACTCTCAATCGACCTGCTGCAGTGAAATTCACTATCACCTAATATTATTTCCTCTTTATTTTCTCTGGAAAAAAAGAGTGATTGTAGCATTAATCACATGCAAAGCAAAAATGGTCAGAGGGTTTATTAATTTTTTTTAATATCTTAAATTCCAGGGTCTAGTAAATTAATTACATTTAATTACTAAGGCTATAAAAGAGGCTCTTCTTTTTTTGGGAGAGTGTCTCTTAAAGTTTAATACCCTAGCGATTTCTCATGTGATTGTGAAGAAAGTGACTGCTTCTAAGTCATCATCAATGATATTATCTGAAAAATAGATTTGAGGATATCCTTTCATGCAAGAAGGATGGAGAGAGTCCGTTTGCAAAGGCCTACAGTGATAGAACAAGGGGCAATGGCTTCAAACTAGAAAAGAGCAGATAGAGAGTGGATGTTAGGAACAGGTTCTTTACTATGAGGGTGGTGGAACACTGGAACAGGTTGCCCAGGGAGGTGGTTTTGGCCACATCCCTGGAAATACTTAAAGTGAGGCTCCACAGGGCTCTGGGTAGCCTGGTCTGGTTGAGGACGTCCCTGCTTGGGGACTAGATGACCTTCAAAGGTCCCTTCTAACCCAGACCATTCTATGATTCTATGATTCTAATATTTAAAGTTGCTGGGTAACATCAGGCTATTTGCAGACAGCTGCATGTTCAGCCTTTTTGGCTAGAATGGTTAAGTGGCTAATTAAGAGGACAAGTCAGGTCTCAGCACACCCTTAGGGAGAAGACTGTCATGCCTCAACCTCCAATCAAAGTTTTGGCAGGCATGGGTTTAAAGCTGCAGCAATGTCATTGTGAGATATGTTGAGAATGAAATGGTCTTGCTAAAACCGATTTCACTGGAGTTTACTCAGTGGCTGCCACCCACAGACAAATGCAAAAAGTTAAAAAACATGTAGTTTTGAAAGCTGAAATTAAGTCGTCACTTTCAATTGGAATTTCTTTTTGGGATGTTCCAGATTGTTACTGAATTTGTTTAGAAGTTTGGTTGCTTGATTTTTTTTATTTTTCTTTTTGTAATAATTTCCATGATTTTCTTCCTTGATTCATTCAGTGACATCAGCTATATTGACCAAACAGTTGTTTCCTTGGTGACAAATTACAGTGTTACTAGCATCCTTGTGTGAATCAGGTAAGAAAACAGATCAACTAAAAATGGAGAAAGTTTTCTTGTAAAAAGAAACCAGAAATATTTGGTAAAAGTTTGCTGGAAAGGAGCTTGGAAATCTAAAATTATTTTAATAAAGCTGATTCTTCAAATGCATCCAAAGATGCCAGCATAGCTAGTTTCAGTGCTACAGAAAGGAATCTGTCCACATCTGGTCACAGCAACCAGCTGAAGAACACTTCAGATAGATAAGTAACTGTGCAAGAGTGAATGCATTTAACTGCAGTGTGAAAAATGAAAGTTCTTGCACATCCTTGAAACTATGACAACTGGCATCACAGCTCATTGTGAGTAAGGTCTATCTCCTTAATAAACTGCATCTTAAGAGCACCTTGAGTACTTCTGTTATATTACAGATCCAATTCCCATTCCACACTGGTGCAAGCCAAGACCTTGACCACTGAAGATGATGGAGTCGTATCAGGCTTATGAAAATGAGATGAGATCTGACCTGTGTTCAGTGTACGTAGCAAGGAATCTACATCCAAATTTAGAAGACCTCAAATGTTGTATGGTTTACTGTACCATCATCATTAAATACTGTTCGGGGTACATGCTAATAATGCCAAAAAGACGATGTGTACTCTGGCAATAAGAATTAATTCCAGTCCTGTCATGCCAGCTCTCAGTGGGAATGTTGTGCTTTGCCTGGGCTCAGACGTTATTTCCAGTAAGTATGGAAATAATGGCTCACGGTGCTACAGAGCGTTAGCAGATCTCGAGGGAAATCTCATCAGATTATGTGATAGGTTTGAAATTAATCCCTGTCCCCACTGTATTTACACAATATACAATTGTCTCTCTGATGGCTTATAAGGAAAGGTAAATGTTACTGTGCTAAATCAGTGAGGGGACTTGCTGCAATACATTCTCTTGCTGGAAACCACATTTCTTTCTGAATTGATACAGGCAACTCAGAAAGTTATTATATAATTCTCCTACACTGCAGACATATTGTTGTCTGGTTTGTAACCTCATTATGCCGCATCATCATCTTTCTTGCTTTTATCCTTGCTGCCAGTTTGGCAGACATTAATTTTTATATTATCCTTTTGAAAACCTGAAAGGGGCAACGTTGTTGAGAACTTCTTGTTTCTAGCATGGATATGACCCAGCTATAGATCCATCCGTCCATCTGTCGTTCCTAGATTGTTCTTTGATGGAGGCTTCTTTATGGCATTGTTCCTGCCTCTTTGCAGGCTGGTTTTGAGTTGTGCCAGGCTCTGCCTGTTAAGGTGTGCAGAACTGTTTCATGTTAGGCTAAAAAATGTCTTCTTCCTATCTTGCCCTGATGGGCAAGATATTATCATCCACGGGAGAATGTATGCTTCACTGTGCTTGGAAGTAGTGAGTATCTCAAGAAGCATATGATAAATTTATCAGCCTCTAGGTTGAATTTCTTGAATCCTGTCTGTTCTGGAGGGCATAAGCTAAGAGCTGATTTATGACTCCTTAGAAGATTTTAAGCATGCAGGAAAGATACTCTTTGGTTAAGATGTCCTAAAAGGGCTGGAAAAGAAATGGTATTCTTCAGTGATCCTCTTCTACCCTAAAATTTGAATACCAGTGGTAAGTAGTTTTGGAGGCCCAGGGCAAAGGAAAAGTTAGAACCTTATCAGTTGTGCAAGGGCTGCTAGCCTGTACCAGACCCTTACTTTTTTAAAGTAAAGCAACTTTCAGCATGGGTTTTGTGAACATGAAAATGAAACATGAAAATGCACACCGTGCATTTCTGCAGCATCTTTATATCCTTTCACTGATTTAGCTTAATTTGTATCTGGCTCCCATAATTAATTTCCTGGAGCTTCCTTCCCATTGTAAAATCCATCTTTTCTCCAAAAAGCCTTTTGTTCTTTCCTTTGTAATTTCTCGTTCTTCCTTCAAGATTCAACAACACAGTGAAGAACTTCTAGGATTCTCTCTGTTGACTTTTCTTCTTCCCTGGTAGACTGCACAGATAGTCTTCCAGTTCCTTTTTCTTACCAGCTATGCTTGCCTTTACTCTTAAGAGCAAACTCTCTCTCCTCCTTCCAATAGCCAGTAGCTGTGGTAGTCAAAGGATTGATCAGGCAAATTTGCAAGGTTCACATAGATATCTGGTACAAATAGTGGTTTTGATTTGCTATAAATTCTGGTTGTACTTAGAGCTTCTTTCTTTCTCTTTTCCATTTTGATAGATGATCGGATCAGTGTATCAGCAGTCACATCTGACACTAGTGTCAAAACACAATAGATACCTGACTCCCTTTAATTAATCACATAGGAGAGGAAACGAGAAAACTCACATAATAATTTGTTTCCTTTAATACTAATGCTTCCAGATTCTAATCTTCTTTATCAGCTTTTGAAAACAATCTGAGTGTGTATTAGAATCTCATACATTGTATCTGATTGGTAAAAATACAACCTCTCTTTTTTGGTAACTTCTTGTTATCCATGGGAGCTGGTTTTTGTGTGTCATTTGTAATTATAGTCTTCCCTCATATACTTTGGGGAATGAGAAAGAACTATATAGCTCTTTATTCTTGTTTACCTTGCTGAGCCAAAGCAGTTAGAATGAAGCATGCACCATGCAAATAGCCATACACTAAATTCCAATTGATTAATCACTGAGATGACCAAACAGGAAATATAGACTGGTGATACAGCTGCTGTTGACAGCACAAATAGCATACAGTGAGGCTGCAGCAGCAGGATCTGAGGAATCATTATGACTGGTAATGATGTATGAGATGGAAAGAAATCAGGTTTTTTTCAGAATCAGTGTTGGGTTTGTAACTGACAGTCTAAGGAAAAACAATTGTTAATATTTATCTGCTGAACGGGTTTTCGATTGAATTGTTTGGGCATTTTAAACTTTATATGCTGAGAAATTAATAATTTAAGTACATCTCTTCATGCTTTCTGAAGCATTGAAAAATATAAATCTGAATAGCGTCTGGTACTTCAAATTATGTTTCACGTAGAGGTGTTTATCTATTTGTCATGTGGAAGGAAAATTAATAATCTTCTTTGTGCACCAAAACTTTTATACTGAATGTTTTCTGAAATTTCATTATGTGGAAGCCCTATGGAAGCTGTGTTGTTCAAAACATTTTTGTTTTCATGTACTGTAATGTGTATTTGTTCAAACAAAGAAATGCTTATCTGTTGAAAAGATAGCGGTGATAAATTACTCCAGCTTTCATGCTTACCTACTGTTTTCCATTTGGCAGTAAATTCGTAGTTGATTCCCAGAGGTAGATAGATCTGAACTAAAAAAAGTTACTTTGATGCCTTTTTTTGGCCAACCTCTGTGACCTGATGATAAAAAGGAAATTTAGTCATCTAAAGGACCATCATTCTTGTATACATTAAGCCCCACCAGATGCCAAAAAAGATCGCAATTTTTACCATTTTCTCTGAACTGTATTAATTTTCAGAGGATGTCAAAGACCTCTACCTTTACTGTCACAACAACAGCACTTTAGATATCAACAGTGTAACTATCTGTTGAATCTAAATAGCATGCAAATTGAGCTTCTCATACTCATCCTATCTCATTATGAGTAATGCTGCATATGCTCTGTTAATCCTTTTGAAAAATTATTGACTCCTGAATAATTTTCTTTTACTACTTTAAATCATATCTTCCTAGGTTTTTTTTCTGTCATTGACTTTTAAGTTCAAGAGTCTGTTTTATTTCTCATCAGAAAACAAATTTCTCTTTGTGCTTAACGTGAAGTATTCCAGGCTCGTGTTTTCCATTTTAATGGAGGTTCATCAGTCTCCCTCTCCTTCTCCTCACTGAATAAGTGATCTCTCATGCAATGCACAATGGGAGCATACAAAACTAGAAGAGTAACAAAACAGTTCAAAAAGCTAAAAGGCAACATGATGTAAATTAGCTGTATTAGCATATTTGAATGTCTAAGAAAAAGTAATTGGGAGCTCTTTCCTCTTTTGCCAGTCCTTACCATTCATCAGCTGATAGAGTTGTTAATTGTTACAGAATAGCAACACTGGCCTTCAAATAGGAGATGCTGTGTGTCCCAACTGGCCCTTGAGGTCTGTATCTTCATCTGCATTTCGGATGGTCCATACTGGCTGTCCAATGAAGGACTGTAGACATCAGCTTGTGAGGGAGATGAAGTTTCTCCCACTGCCATGGGATGAACAGATGTGTGTGCTTGACCAAGCACTTGACAACAATATGTATCAGTGTCTATTTGATGAGTGTGAAAGGAGCCTGAGCTGATTGGGTTTTATATGGATAGTGATACTTTATCTGATGAGGCCAACCCAATCTATGCAGAGATTCCTGACTGATAATTTTTTTTTTTTGATAGACCAAGATTTTTCCAGAGCCATTTTGCACTGTTATTTATGTCACTGCTCTTCCTTTTCTACTGCCTTCTGATATGGATTATGACTGAGACCTTCTTTCCTCATTCCTGTTCAAAACATTAGGAGTAATGTTTCATTATGGAGGCATACTGGTCTACCAACTAAAGTCCACAGTTAAAATGTTTGGACATTCCAGGACACTTGCTGTACCATCAACTCCTCCTCAGACTTTCCACTGAGTGGTTGATAATGGTATTAAATTGTGTTCTGTTTTCCCTGTCTCTTAAATGGGAACACTGATAATAATGGTTTCTCATGTACTAGAATAGAATAGTTCAGTTGGAAGGCACCTACAGCAGTCTTCTAGTCCAGCTGCCTGACCACTTCAGGGCCAAAATTTAGCTACTGTACTACCTAAGCTGAGATATGGGGCACCTTATGGTAAAATTCTGCTAAGCTTAATAAACTACTCACTATTAGAATTATTGTTAACATAATTACTATTATTATTTCTGAATTCCATCTGGGTTCTCTGCATTCCTAAAGGGATTACGTTTAATGTAAAATCTTACCAGGAAAGGTGCACTTTTGAATTATAAAAGTCAAGGACATTTAGTATCTTGCAGAGCTGGCTCTAGAGAAAAGGCAGTGTATTACTGTTACTTCAGGGCCATCAGAATTCAAGCCTTTCCTGTGTGGAGGAGCTATCTGACAAAATGATTTTGAAAATGCTACTTGACATTAAAAGTAGCAGGAGAAAATTGGCCCCAGGACGGTATTATCTGTATGTAGCCAGTAGTTTAACAAGGAGCTCTTCCAGATATATTCCTACTCTTTTGAAAAAAAAAAAAACAAAACACAACAAAAAAACCCACCCAAACCTGTTTTCTGGAGTACATTAGCCTGCAGAGGGGAAGAAATGGGGATGCTATTAATATATTTTCCCATTTAAAAACAAATATTTTCTCCTAACTATGAGAATAGAGGTAATTCTCTTTTGGCAAGAAAATGACTGTTAAGGGCACTTTGCTGGATGCATTCATGCTATTCAGTAATCTTGGTGGTCTGCACAAATGGGCTCAATCCCCAGAAAAAAGGACAGCAGGCATAAGTTAATTAACAAAAGAACCACATCAGCACGGTGGTGGAAGAGGAGAGCATGCAGCTTGCCTACCACTGCTGGTATGGCTGACTTTTTTTGTGAGTGATTTCCCAATCCTGCATGCCTTCAATGAGGGCAGAGTTTCAGTGATGGGAGTTAGAATTAGTGCGATTTTATGCCCTCTCACTTAACAGAGCCAGGCTGCTGGAACTCTTTCTTCCCAAAGGAATATGCATATTTATGTATATACATTTGACTTTACTGATAGTGTTTATACTGAGCAATTTGAAATGTGAGCAGGGCAGACAAGCTGTGTCACAGTATCAAGAGATCATCAGGTCCAACTCCCCTGCCAAAGCAGGATCACCTAGGGTAGTCCACACAGGAACACATCCAGGTGGATTTTGAAACTCTCTAGAGAAGGAGACTCCACAACCCGCCCCGGGCAGCCTGTTCCAGTGCTCTGTCACTCTCACTGTGAAGAAGTTTCTCCTCATGTTGAGGTGAAACCTTCTGTGTTCTACTTTGAACCCATTGTTTCTTATCACTCTGAACCACTGAAAAGAGCCTGACCCCTCCCCCTGACACCCACCCCTCACATATTTAGAGACATTGATCAGATCTCCTCTCAGTCTTCTCAAGACTAAACAGCCCCAGGGATCTCAGTCTGTCTTCATAGGGGAGATGCTCAAGTCCCCTAAGCATCCTCGTGGCTCTCTCTTGGATTCTTTCCAGCAGATCTCTGTCTCTCTTGAACTGGGCAGCCCAAAACTGGACACAGTATTCCAGGTGTGGTCTCACCAGGCAGAGTAGAGAGGTAGAAGAACTTCCCTAGACCTGCTGGACACACCTTTCTTGATGCATCCCAGGATCCCATTGGCTCTCTTGGCCACAAGAGCACATTGTTGTTCCATGAAGAACTTGCTGTCCACCAGCACTCCAAGGTCTTTCTCTGTGGAGCTGCTTTCCAGCAGGGCAGCCCCTAACCTGTACTGGTGCTTGCTGTTATTTCTCCCCAGATATAGGACCCTGCTCTTGTCCTTATTAAACTTCACGAGATTTGCCTGCACCCAGCTCTGCAGCCTGTCCAGGTCATGTTGGATGGCTGCACAGCCTGACAGGTGTCAGCCAACCCTCCCCAGTTTTGTATCATCAGTGAACTTGCTGATGGAGTTCAAAAACATCCCCTTTCTGGAAAATCTGTATGAAATTATCTCATGGTGAGTAGATTTTTGAGACATTCTATAGATAAAAGAGGCTGCTGTTTACAAATACTATGTATGATTAAGTGTAGATCCTGTCACATTTAGATGACATAATGGATTTCTTTGTACTAAGGAGTTAATCCAAGCCTGTTAAAGACAAGTAAATAGCCTCAATTTTCCCCCTTTTCCCCCTTTCCTTCCTTTCCTTCCTTCCCTTCCTTTCCTTCCTTTCCTTCCTTCCCTTCTTTTCCTGCCTTTCCTGCCTTTCCTTTCTCCCTCCATTTCTTCTCTCCATCCCCTGAATTTTAACAATGAATTCTTACAAAGGTCTTTGGTAACCCTTCACATGTAGTGCTGCTCTCTGTGAAATTTTATTACAATGAAATCACCAAGGCAAAACAAGAAATCACTGTGGCCAGGTAGTTATTACTATGTATTAAAAAGGTAAAAACCTGTGGAGGGTACAGTTTCAGTGCACTGATCACGTGTCACAGCAGAGCTGTCTTTTGGTCCTGAAAGTCCTTGGCTGTGATGATCATGAGGAAACTAAATCCTCTGCTGTGAGGTTCTTGCCTTCCTCCTATCCCATCCCTAACAGCAGCACAGTGTTTACTGATGTTAACAGTAGCCACCTGCTTCCCTTCAAATCCTCCTCATGCAGAACACAGCCGCTTCAGAACAGTCATTATACATTTGGAAACGGCAAAGCAATTCTCCAAGTCCCACTGATTATGTTGTATAGCAACCCTACTGTATGCCCTTTCTGCTGCTTGGAAGGCTGGTAGCTGCTTGGCAAGCTAAAGAAGAAGCTTCTTTCCAATAATAGTGTTTTTCTTTTTTTTTTTCCTGGAGTGTGGTATTATTTTTCTAGTGGTATGATTAGAAAAGAAAATACATACAAAGCTGAAGAATTATTCTAATATATTTATAATATAATATTATGATGGGCATTAAATAAAGTCATTGAAGTGCTTGAGTTCATTCAAGTTTTTTTTTTTTTTTGTTCATTTTAAAAGAAATAATTGTTGCACAGAAAGTCTCGCTTGAATAGCAATTATTTGATTAAAAGAATACTGGTCCAGGTCTTGTGCTTGGCTTTCTATAAGCTTAACCATGCAATCATGTTTTATTGCTATTGTTGAATGTGGATGGATTTAAATAGGACTTCTCCCACATAGGTTCTTTAATGATACTCTTAAGGAAGAGAGTACAAATGAATTGAAATGAAATCCCAACCCCATGGTTCAGGAGGAGTGTGGGACAGGGTTTAAAAAGAATCCTGGAGCTCTTAGAAATGGCAGAAGTAGCCCTACACAGCAAGGAGACCAGAGAACTGGAGTTGTTCTGAGGATGGAAAAATAGCATTCTTTCTCCTGAGAGCCTTTTGCTTTGACTGGGTACACTCCCCATTCTCTCTGAACCTATTGCTGCCTGTAACAATATTTCTTAAATGCAATTGGCGCCCATTCCAGCTGCCTACAGTCAGTTATATAAAGAATCTGGGCTTCTTAGACCCAATCTAGCTAAGAAATACAATTCCTTAAATGTGCATAAGGAGAATTTAAAAAACTTAAATGGAAAATCACGTACAAATCTTTGTAAAAGTTGAAACAACCTATGTTCTGTCCATTGTAATCTGGAGTAATGGCCTGGAAAGGCATACTGCATTGCTACAGATTTCAACAAAGACTAAGTGCTAGAGGTTGAGACTGTAGGATTCTGGGCAAAATTTCACGCTGCTGAAAACATTCTTATTTTGCAAAGCGAATAGTAGCTGATTGTTAAAGCATGGTCCCTGCTTATGGCAGGAATTTAGAAAGCAGCTAAGACTCTCGAATGAAATGTAGTTGAAAGTTGAAAAAAGTATTATGTCTGCAAAAGCCTGTGTGCTGTAAAACTCCTTTTGCCAAAGGTGGAACAAGCAGGGACTCACAACAAAGTGCAACAAATAAACTCACCTTTTCCAGAGGTGGTGGAAATGTGCTAAGAGTAATGATGATTCTGAGTGTGTCACCCACTTCTTTCCCTTCCAAGGAAGTCCAGAAATACTTGCTGTGTCCTTAATAGTCTGGAGAGAGTTGATAGGAGCTGTCACTGTGTGTTTGTTTGAAACGTAGTTCCAGGGAAGTATGAAGCAGATAGTCAATCTCAAGATTACAGAACGAGTTGCAAAAAAGCCCAAAACCTGGAGGTACAGTTATTTACCTTAAGGCATCTCAGTATTACAGGTTCAAGAAAATAGATGTGTTTTTTTGTCTGCTGCTGGTGGAAATTTCACATGGTTTATATAGAAAATATTCTATTTATCAACAAGTAAACATCTCTAAATGGTTCTAAATGCCAATGGCTTTTATAACAAAATTGTGGAGAGTTACCACAATGGTCTGTTCCTGTTAACGTAACTGGTATTGTCTGAGAAGCTGTCTCTGTAACTCTCTCTTCTTATTAGTTCTGACATACATTTGTATGAAGTTGCTTCTGTATTTTGTATGTCCTAAAAAGTTGTTGCAAGGTTTTTGGTCTGATAGAGAAATACATTAGCATGTAGAAATGAAGGTAGATTATGTGGGTGGGAGGAAGAAATAATTTGTTTGAGTTTCTTCCCGGTGGCCAGGGTGGAGATGTATTGAACAGACACAAGGAAATTCGGTTCTCCAGGAGCATGTCTGAGGATGTCATAGAAGGGCATGTTGTATTTTTAGTTCCACATCTGCTTTCCAAGCCAGACAGATAAATCCAGAGTTAAAGGCTTGGGTTTTTTTGTTTTGTTATTATAAACACATATTTCAGACACAAAAAAAAAGTAAAGTAAAAAATTAACGGACTATGACTGCCCAGCTTTGATGGATGACTCCATAAATGGGAAAAAATATTTTTTAAAAAGGAAAAAAAAAATCAAGTACAGTGACATTTATAGGTGTCTCACCATCACAGGTCTGCCCAGAATCAATACACATGAGCGATTCACACAGTCACAGAATGGTAGAGGCTGGATGGGACCTCGAGAGATCATCTAGTCCAACCCCCCTGCCAAAGCAGGATCATCTATACCAGATAACATGGGAACGCATCCAGGCAGGTGTTGAATACCTCCAGAGAAGGAAACTCCACAACCCCACTGGGCAGCCTGTTTCAGAGTTCTGTCACCCTCTCAGTGAAATACTTCTTCCTCCTGTTTCCATGGAATTTCCTATGCCTCAACTTCCGCCCATTGCCCCTTGTCCTGTCATTGGGCATCACTGAGAAAAGCCTGACTCCATCCTCTTAGCACTGACCCTTTACATATTTATAGACATTAATGAGGCCTTAGTCTCCTCCTTTCCAAGCTAAAGAGCCCCAGCTCTCTCAGTCTCTCCTCAAAAGGAAGATGTTCCACTCCTTTAATCATTTTTGTGGCTCTGTGCTGGAGTCTTCCAAGCAGTTCCCTGTTCTTTCTGAACTGAGAGGCCCAGAACTGGACACAATATTCCAGGTGCAGCCTCACCAGGGCAGACTAGAATGGGAGGAGAATCTCTCTTGACCTACTGACCACAACCCTTCTAATACACCCCAGAATGGCATTGGTCTTCTTGGCTACAAGAGCACATTGCTGGCTCATGGTCAACCTTCCATCCACTAGGACCCCCAGGTCCTTTTCCCTTCACTGCTCTCTGGCAGGTCATTCCCCAACCTATACTGATACCTGGGGTTGTTCTTTCCCAGGTGAAAGACCCTACACTTGTCCTTGTTAAATTTCATTAAATTTCTCCCTGCCTAACTCTGCAACCTGTCTAAGTCTCACTGAGTGGCAGCACAACCCTCTGGTGTGTCAGCCACTCCACCCAGCTTTGTGCCATCAGCAAGCTTGCTGACAGTGCTCTCTGTGCCCTCATCCAGGTCACTGATGAATATATTGAATAGTACTGGCCCCAATACTGAGATCTAAGGGACTTCATTAGACACAGACCTCCAACTACAGTCCGTTCCACTGACCACAACTCTTTGACTTCTTCCCCTCAACCAGTTCCCAATCCACCTCACTACCTGATCATCCAGACCACACTGCCTCAGTTTAGCTGTGAGGATGCTGTCAGAGATGGTGTCAAATGCTTTACTGAAATCAAGATAGAATACGTCCACTGCTCTGCCGTCATCTATCCACCTGGTTATGTCCTCATAAAAGGCTGTCAGGTTGGTCAGTCATGATTTCCCTTTGGTAAAACCATTCTGACTGTTCCTAATGAACCTCTTCTCCTTGATGTGCCTAAGGATAGTGCTGAGGATAAGTTGCTCCATTACCTTCAGCTTCAGCTGCAGCTCTTAAGGATCAGTATAAACTTTTTCTGTTACATAGCTTGCATGAGGCTAAGATGTTCTGGGTCCCTGGAAAAGATGCTGAAAAAAGACAGGCCTTCCAGAAGAGAATTCCCATTGTTCATTTGTTTGGAACATCAGGCAAAAAAGGTCTTGCTGGTTGTTATTAGATTAGCCCTGTTTGGAGTATTAAACAAGGTTAAAATTGAGTTAATTTTTCATTCGGACATGGTGACTCAGTGGGAAAAGGGTATGCTTATTTTGAGATGTGATTTGACCTGAGTTTGTTTCTTGGTCAGATTTGCATACTGACCTCTTATTTTCGGGAACTCTGAATTAGCTGTACTGTGGTCTAAAAAAAATGCTGACTCATCAGTGTTAGTGATTTATATTTCAGTACCCCACAGATCTTTGCTGATCTGTTCTGTTTTTTATATGGCTGGAAGAAGGTTCTCCAGTCAATACTAGTGTCTTGGGAATTTGACACTCTGTGGGAAAACTTTTTTATCTCAAAGGAGAAGAACAGGCATTTGGGGTGGTAGGGAAGGGATGGAACTGGGCTTTATCCCTATGACCTTGTCAATAGAATGAAGGAGGGAATGAGCTTGTAAATGATATTCAGATGCAGCAACTACTTCATCACCATTATGCTGTTAGTGAAGCATAGCAGAAGAGAAAGAGAGAGAGAAGGGTTGCTTAAAGGGAAGAAGAAACTATGGTTAAAAGTAGAAAAGCATAGCATGGAGCAAAGTGGAATGAGTCTAACAAGAGTCAGCCAGAGGAAATGTGGTAAAGCCCCTGCCAGGCACTGTGTCAGTCTGCTCTGCACTTAAAGACAGCTTTCCCCAGGCTAGCAATTACATCTAGCTGATTTGGGGAGCTCCAAGTAGCAATGAACCTGCAATGGCAAAGACTTCAGCTTGCCTGTCTAGGGGTCCTGGAATGTGTTTTGGATGCCGTCACAGTGATATCTATGTTTACTTTATTTTAATAACCATTACCAACTGTGAAAGTCATACTACAGTAGTGCAGTAATGTCACCATGCTGCAAAGACACCTTTGTACTATTGTGTCTCTCCTTCCTTCCCCCCTTTCCTACCCACTGCCCAAAGGCTTTTTCTCCTCTGTTACCAGATAAGGGCCCGCACTAAATATGTTACAAGGGAGACTTGCTGAAGCAGATTCTTGACCTGACTTCAATCCAGTTTCAAATGTGTGTATGAAAATATAATAGGGTAATTTATTGCCTCTATTTAGGTAAACAGATAAAATTGCAGGCAGCTAACAACCTTCATTTGTATGCTGAAAATTAGAGGGAAGTTAGGCAGTTAGATAGCAGTACCTTTCCCTGTCTGACATGGATTACTCAGAAGAGAATAATCATAATTCATAGTTTTCCACTATCAACTTTACTTGATACTGGCAAGTAAATCATAGGGAAGAGCATGGTGCTGTCCTCTAGCTTTGATACTTGTAATTGTAGCAGTTCTTCATCAAACATCCAGTATAACCCATGCTGGACTTTTGGATATAGCTTTTAAAAATAACTAAGTAGTTTGAAATAACCATGGTCTGTATAACAGCAAACAATAAAGCATGTGTGGAGGAGGCTTCATTAAGATTGCTTGACCTATGAGCAAAATAAAAAAGAGAACAAGACAGGCTTTCCTTGTGATTTACTTTCCATGCCCATGAATCATGTTTTTTTCCTCTGTTATTGTGATTACATTTTTTTTCTCAGCCCTGCTCACCCTATCATTATGGGAAGAAAAAGTAAAGGGATTGTGATATTTTCTCAGCAGCGATGAAAGGAACAGGACACTTCAAGGACATGCTATAAAAGTTGTTAGGGCTGCAAGATGCTGTTGCTTCTTCAAGATGAAAGTACCATGTACAGTCTGTATTGGATTAATGTGAGTCATGCTGAAGGATGCTAGCTCTACTGTAAGCAATATTGATCTTGCATGTTTACTTTTTAACTTATCAATTATATTAACTTCCTTTTTCTTCCCCCCCAGCATTTTTGGGTAAGTCCACATTTGAAGTTGTAAGCCCCATGGGAAGGAGACTGGCAGTTCATATTGGCAGAAAATCTGGCAAAAGACTGTTTAAATATTTACCACGAACAACAGAGGCTTGTTTAAAAGATAACTGTATATTTTAACTTGTTGACTTGAACAGAGTTACTGGAAAAGAAAAAAATAAAGGCACAACATTTCAAATTTTTTAAGGAGCCTTCAGAAAGTTAAAGAGTTTTTGCAAAGTAGTGCAAGTTAAATATAACATGGGTTGATCTGGTTTGGCTTTTTTCCTAATTTTGGTAGAGAGGAAGGGAAGAGAAAAGAGGTGGGGCTGGATGTCCCACAGTCAGTGAGAAGCCCTGGGACTAGAAACCACAAAATTAAAACCAGCAGATGTGAACAGTGGCTTCTGACTTCTTTCATATGGGCACAAATGCATCAACTTAACATTATTTAAAACTCCTCTTCTGGGGCCATGGAACAAAAGAACATGGAAGTAATTAGTATTAGGTCTAAAAAAATCCGCAAGGAAGACAGTTGTCCTCGGTAAAATGTTTCTCCATATTGCTTTATGGTTTTAATTTATCCAGACAAATTATTCCCCAGACATAAAGCAGTACTTCTGACATCATGTGAGATTAATATGCAAGATTGTAATGGGGATGTGGCTTTGTCACAAAAGACAAATGTTCCTCAGGCTGTGCTGCAGAGCAGTTTGCTGACTGAAGAGAAGGATGGAAACCCCTACGATATACTATACTAAATTTCAAGCTATGGTTCCCTTCAAAAATAATGCTTTTAATCTAATTATACTAGCAGGTCAGAGAATCAGTGGGCTTTCATACTGATGGTATTGTGTGAAATACTAGTTGAGCTATGCAGCTGAATAGCTAGAGAGGATTTAATTATGACAGTTACTCGTGTTTTTCAGAACATCAAAGACCTAGCCAGCAGATTATGCAGCAGATGTATTACATGCAGTAGAGGTTGATCACAATTTTCTGGATATTTGAGGGTTTTGAACCGAGTAAGAACATAATTACTGAATTACTTCTACTACAATTCTTACAGGTGTTTTTTTGTTTTGTTTGGTTCCCCCTCCCCTACCTTTATCTGGTAGAACATAAATTTTCCCTTAGTAGAAACTGTGTAGAAGAAGGCTTATAATTAGCTCGGTACATTCAACATCATACTACTAAGCGTGTTGTTTGGTGCACTCAGAAGCTAAAGGTAGATTAGTTTATCTTCAAGGTGAAATTTTTTAACTCATGAAACCTGAGTAGTATTTTTCTTCAAATGGAGTTTAGCCAGTAGGAGTGGTACAAATCTTCTCAAGCTCTGCAAGAATGGCAGGAGACAGGTTGTTATCAACAGAGCAAACACAGGTCACTCAGACAGGTGGGTTGAAAGATGTTCTTTTCTATTTCATTAAAATATCCTCAGGCAGCCAGAAGCAATCTTATTTTTGTGGTTTCATTAACTGAAAGACCCTCATGAAATTTTTACATATGAGCTGCATTGTGAAGTCTCAGCTCTTATGAAAGCAACAGCTACCATGGACGAAGTTTGTGAGAGGTGAGGTAGACATTGTAGCACACTTACTTCATGTACTGTGGTTGGTGCTTTTTCCAGAGTGTGCTAAGCCAATGCTATGAACAGCAACTACCTCAAAAACTGGGTAAATTCCTGTGCTGAAGTTGGAGAGTGGATATAACAGACCAAGAAAATAATGGCTATGCAGTTGTCTAGTGTCTCCACTTCATGCCAGCTTTTAGTCAGCTGTGAAAAGATGGAACACTTCCAGACATCAATGGGAGTGTTGTCCTTTTTATGAGTGGCATTGTTAGTACTAAAGAACTTGAGGAGATGTGTGGCAGATTTCTGACAGAGTCTCTAACCAAGAGTACTTTTATGTAGGTCTCCTATGAGAAAAATGAAAACCAAAAGGCACCATTTGAGAGAAAAATTGTGATGTTCAGAGTAGTGTATATCCTAGTGATAGCACTGGCTATGGTAACAGATGTTCCTCTGTTATCTGCCACGTTTAATTCAGGTTCAAAGCACCACACAAGTGTGAAAACAACCCTTTTCACAGAAACAGTTCTTGAAGAATTTCTTCTGGGAGGAGCACTGAGCTGGTAGATCACTGTTGAGGTCCTTTTGGCCTAACAGACCTTTTCTAATTCTTCAATACTCACAACAGTTATGAGAAAAGATGAACAGCCTTTGCTGGATGCTGCAGCAGTTGTATGTGGAATGGAGATGGGTCATTTTGGACATAAAATTTCATGGTAACATGTTTTGTCAGGATCAAAACATTTGAAGGTTCATCTGCTGAGGGTGTGTCTGCTGCTTCTGCCATTACATCTGTTTGGAGGGAATTACAAAATTCCCCTTATGATTCATGTCAGTGCTCCACAGCTGGGAAACTCCTGCTCCTTCTGGCCTCTCATTATGTTTGATGTCTCACCCTTGAATGGGAAAGACTGTGGTTTGCTAAGAGTCCTAGTGGAAAGGAAGGTTTGAAAAAAAAAATTGGAAGGAATCAAGTGGTAATTTCTCATCTCATAAATGCTTTGAAATGTGGCTCTTATTGTGACACTATTTAAATGTCTGAAAACTACTTATTTTTAAAAATACCATAGAAAAGATTTTTGTGGTACATCCATTCCAAAATGGGATAATGAGTAAGAAAATGGAAGGCAAAATTCAGGACCTTGTTTTCAGAATCATAAATATTGTGCATTAGATATAGATTTGAATGGAAAACCTGTTATTTAAAACTGCTGTTCAAAATCTTGTGGCTTGGACTAGTTTTCATTTTGTCTTCCTCTTGTGTTTGAACATTTCATGTGCCTTGGGAATTAGATGTTGAAACTAATGTTTCTAGTAATAATGCATTAAGCTCAAAAGTTCTGGATCTCAAGCATATTAAGCAGTGAATACTCTGAGTTTTTACTGTTGCCACATACCTTTTGATAGCCAGTCTCACAATAATCACAGGATCACACAGAATCAAAGAATGTTAGGGGTTGGAAGGGACTTCAAAAGATCATCTAGTCCAACCTCTCTGCCAGGACAGGATCACCTAGAGAAGGCCACACAGGGATGTATACAGGAAGGTTTTGAGTGTCTCCAGAGAAGACTCCACAACCACTCTGGGCAGCCTGTTCCAGTGTTTTGCCACCCTCACAATGAAGAAGTTTTTCCTTTTGTTCAGTTGGAACCTCCTATGCTCCAGCTTGCACCCATTGCCCCTTGTCCTATCATTGGACATCACTGAGAAGAGCCTGACACTCACCCTTTACATATTTGTAAACATTAATGAGGTCCCCCCTCAGTTTCTTCTTCTCCAAGCTAAAGAAACCCAGCTCCCTCAGCCTTCCCTTGTAAGGGAGATGTTCCACTCCCTTAATCATCTTTGTGGCTCTGCGCTGGACTCTTTCAAGCAGTTTCCAGAGGTCCATCTTGAACTGAGAGGCCCAGAACTGGACACACTATTTCAGATGTGGCCCCAGCAGGGCAGAGTAGAGTGGGAGGAGAACTTCTCTCAGCCTAGTAACCACACTTCTACTAATACACCCTGGGATGCCATTGGCCTTCTTGGCCACAAGGGCACATTGCTGGTTCATGGCCACCCTTCTATCCATCAGGACCCCCAGGTCCCTCTCTGCACTGCTCTCCAGCAGGTCAGTCCCCAAACTATACTGATACATGAGGTTGTTCTCTACCAGATGCAAGACTCTACACTTGTCCTTGTTGTACTTCATTAAATTTCTTCCCACCCAATTCTCCAGCCTGTCCAGGTCTCTCTGAACGGCTACAGAGCCTTCAGGTGTGTCAGCCATTCCACCCAGTTTTCTGATGCCTCAAACTGGTGTGTTTATTATTCCTGAAAAGATGAACACGCAGATGTTGGCACTGCCTGCCAGTCAGATTGTGATCTATAGTCTAGTTACAAATATTTTGTAAAATACTGTTAGAAAATCAAGTCCTGTGTTTTAAATTCTACTGGATAGAGGAAAAACTCTGTCTCTTGTCTTATTGTGATATCCTGATAACTTAAAAAATCATCTATGTATATGCATTTTGAGGTAAATACTGCTGTAAAATCTGCGTCACCTCAGTTGCACCAAAGCTGAAACACAGTGTCAGAGGGTTTTTTGTTTGGTTGGTTGGGGTTTTTTTTGGTAATATATATGTCCACTGAGTTATAAAAATCATTTTCCTCAAGGCCAACTTTCTTAGCATGGGTGCAGTCTTACAGTAAGGTATTGAACTAGTGTTTTTTACAGAGTGGAGCTGCCTCTCTTACACTTTGGAGATCAGATAATGGGCAGATGAAACACAAGCCAACTGCTGAGCATATAAGCACATACTTCAAGGGATCTGTTTTGTGGAATTAGAGCAAATAGGGTCTGTTTGGAATAATCTAGATAAACTACCAAATATTCAGCTTCCACTTATTTTCATTTGTCTGTGAAAGTAAGGAGATTAGTGCTTTCCTACAGAGGAATCACCTTGGATCTGCCTTTTAAGTTTTTACAGGATATACAATTGGGTAGGCACATCTGTAGGGTCGAAATGGGAGAACTGTCTCTCGTTTGTTTTCTCCAGTCAAGCATAAATCTCTAATTTTAAGGGCATTCCACCCTTGGTTTAGATTTATTTATTTTGGTTTTATATTCTCCATTTTAAATCCATTTTAATGAGCTGTTTATGCAGTGATAGTAGGTTTAATATATGTTTTGGTGCTATGCAACTCTAAGTCAGGCAATGATGCATGAACAGGGTATGAATTAATAATATGGCAAATGCAACCGAAATACCTCAAATGTAAAGCCAAACAAGATCTTGGCTTGGATGCCTGTCTCCTGATTTGCTTGCCCCTACCTCAAGGTGCCATTTCTTTTCTCAGAGCTGACTGATTTTGTTGGCCCTGATGCATCTTGGAGTTAGTTAGGACTCCCAGCCTGGTGCATGAGCAGTCCCAATGTCATGGTTGTAAGTGTGGGATGAATGTCAGGGAATGGAGGAATGATAGGAACTAGCATTTTATCCCACATGCCATCTGCAAGACAATCCTTCTCACTTTGCTCAGTCTCTATGGGTGAAGTAACATGGTACTAAGACTCAAGCCAATGCCTCTAATCAGCATAATAGTCAGCTCCACCCAAGTATTTGAAAAGTAGTGCAAGCAAACACGGATCCCAGAAACCCAAAATTATCTCTGGTAGGGAGCATAATGCTGTTACGGATAAAGAGATGCAGGCGTGAAATAGACAAAATATAATCTATTTTATTAATTTAGGAATCCTGCCACCCACGTAACTTATATACAAATTTATAAATTATTATTTACAGGTTCGTTGTGCAGTTGCACAATATCTCCAGGTTACAGGAATGGGGACAGATGATTGAAGATCAGTATTTGGAAAAAGGTATAGCCCAAGAGCAGGATGTTGCCCCTAACCAACAAAGAAGGTATTCCCTGGAGACTCAGGCAGGTGCCGAATATACTCACAACCCTGGCTCCAGTTGTGTGCAGTCCTCCTAGTGTCTCTGTTTCTCAAGGAATCCTTCTTGACTGCAGAGTGTAGTCCACATGTGTGGGGGAAGAAAATCCCAGGAAGAGCCTTCAGTGCTCTCTAGCAAACCTATTTTATATCAGCTCACGGGACAAATGTCCTGTGTCACAAATGCCACAGATCATGTTTCACATGCCCCGAAAAGAGCAAGAAACTGACCAGCAGCAGGTTCTCTATTGTGCGGCTGGGGCTCTGCCTGGACATATGACTTGGGGGAAGTGGCCCAGGTGTCACCTGACAGGCTTTGGAAAGGGGGGAGGTGCCTTCCTCCTTACTCCTCTTCCCACACTTCCTGATCTTCACCCCCTTCCCCGATTCCACAGGGAGGGAAGGAAAAGGGGTCTTGGATGCATTGCCACAGATGTCTGGTGTTACCTGGGCAAAGAATGTCTGGATGCTTTGCTTGCCTGCAGCTTTTCTAGTCATGGCAGAACTGCATGGGACAGTTCAGTGACCTGAGTCTTGCCACAATGCAAAGTATGACAAGGCCTTTTGACGGTCTTTATGTGTGCATACTTCCTGGCCACTCCTAAGGAGCTTCATAATTTGTCTCTAGACATATCTTGACTATAATAACAAGAATAATTAAAACTCAAATAGCAATTTGGTGCTCTGACCATCTGGGATCCAGACTGAGAGATGAGATATAGTACAGACCCTAAAGCAGTTAGTAAGGTAAGCTTTCTTACTCTTTGTTGTAATTAATTTAAATGGTTCTTAAATGATTTTTAAATGAGTTCATGCTCACAACAGCTTTGAAAATCTGTGTCTTGCCAGTGGGATCTGACTGCAGTTTCTTGGTCTGATTCCCAGCTGGAAAAATTGAGCATCTGTATCAGTTGGGTGCAACCTCAGCACAGTTGATAAAGGAAAGAAAACAGAAATAGTTGGAAGCTTTTCAAAACACTATTTAGAGAATCCCTTTTCTAATATGTGGACTCTGGAGAGAAAAGAAAACAGGGAGGGAGAGGATATTACATGTACTTTATTAGCATATGCATGTGATGGCTGTGTTGCTTGCTTGAAAAGAGGATGCTGAGAAGTACCAAGTGTATGAAGTAAAAGCTGGTGAAAAGTGTAATACAGAGCAGTGTTTTATGGAATATAATTTTACCAGGGATTTGTTTTCCCCAGTAGAACAGTCTGAAAAGGTCAAAGTGGGTTTTATTCCACTATGGCAAGAGACTACACACTGAGGTATAGGGGAAGAAATAGAAGAACGGCAGAGCCAGAACAGTTAATTCTTGGCTTACTTTTGGATTTGTCAATTCCAACCATAGCAGCAGAATAAAAAGGAGTTGCAACTGTGCCTGTTCCTTTCCAACCTGAAACAGTGTCTCTGTGTCAGGGTGTGCCACTGCGTGCTGCTGTTTCCAGGTTTATTTATTAGACTCATTAAGAAACAGAGCTAATGCTATCAAGTGCAGTGGTACACTGATGCAAATGAGCAACTTTCAGCGCCCAAAGTAAGTCAGCATGTGACCTTGGCAACTCACTTGGAGTAAGGTGGGCTTATGCTGAGGCTGTGCTTGATGTATCTCATGCCTCCTTACCTGAGGAAAGCCTCTTCTGAGCATGGTGGAGTTAGATTTCCAAAAGGCAGGAGGACCACTTGGCAGCAAAAGGGAGAGGGAATCCATCCAGATGCCAGATGCTGGGATCAGAAGAGAAAAAACAATAATTGTTTCCCTGAAGGACTTCTTTTAAGTTCCAGGTGAAACTGAGACAAGTGAGAAATTCTCTCTCTTATCTAAGGGTGGACATAGGTTTTTAGCCAGGTGGGCTGTCTGATACCCACTACACCATTTTTGGTTTTAATTTAAAAACTGTCTTTAATGCAAGAGAAGTGGCAGTAAAATTGCCTGACATCTCTCCTTTTGCAGCCAGATCACAAAGCACAAAGTGAATTCTTGCTAGCCCAGCTATTAGCAGTGCTGTCCCATGCTTTGCTGCAGCAGTGGCTGCTGCAGCAGTAGTTGTTTGAAGAGCAGGTGGTTGCCCAGGTTACCAGCCAAGCCCTGATACCTACTACAGCCTTGACAATACCAATGTCAAATTCAGGGTTCTTGGTCAGTCAGCTTATACTTTTTAGTCTTGGAATTTTATGTCACCAGCAAAGTTTAGGACTGGAGCAGCCAAAACACACTTTTCTCAAGGCCACCAAAAAGTGCATTTTTTCTACCAGGGGCTCCCAATGTATTTTTTAATTTTCCTTTTTTTCTGTTGCTCTATGCCTGATAGGCACTTGCAATCCCCACTTAAAGATCCACACAATGTTGGGCAGCCTGGGGTTAACCTAAGCATTTCTGCCAGCTGTCTTCCTGACCTGGGTTTACCAGCCTGATCTCAGCTGTCAGCATTTGCAATACATGCTGCTGAGAATTATCAGGCCCAGGAACAAGCAGCATCACCAAAGAGACAGTTCAGAGGCTTGCATTTCAGCCCATCTTTAGTGATTGCCTCTTAAATTGGCTGTGGATCTTGTAGGACCCATATGAGGTACCCTGGGAAGCTTTATCAGAGGAGGGATACCAAGATGTTAGTGGGAATTGCCACTAACAAATCACTGTGGTGATTTGTTGTTTTTTTTTTTTCCATACCAGCTTCCCAGCCCTTTTCAGCTCATTCCCAGGCTGTGAGCCAGGAAAGTTCCCGCTCAGTTCAAGCGTGCCCAAGTGTGATTCCCAGATACATTAGCCGTGTCTGGGGGATACCTCATGGTAAAAGTACAACTGCCTAACTAAATACAGCTAAGACAACTGCAGGGAGAGCAGGAGGATAGGGAATGGCAATACTGAGAGACACTGAAGCTGTTCCCTCCTCCTTCACTTGGGCAGCCAGACAGTCGCTTCACCTTGCATCTTAGGAGCTTCTCTTCAGCACTTAATTTTCCCCTTTTCAGGATCCCAGCTGACCCAGAGGAAATAAATAAATGCATACATACATGAATAAAAACCCTCTAGAAAATGAAACAAAGCAAAATAACCACTAGAAAAGCAGGATCAGTAGTAGGAAGGAGGAGGGCTTGATTGCAGTTAGGTTGGAGGGACTGCACATTTCTTGCTCGATAGCAGATTATTTCCAACCCTAGGTGCTGTTCACAATAGAGCAGCTACACTGATCTGGTGCTTAAACAAGAGGATGGAGGAGGATACTATCCTGAAACAGTCTTCCAGTACTTTGTGAAGAACTGGCACTGGGAGTTTCAGAAAAACTCATTTTCCTGCATGGGACCTACAGGCTTGATGACCTACAGGGACCTAAGCTTTCAAAGAGGCAGGAACCAGGCTGATTCAGTCCATATTGTCTCTTGCAGCTATATAAGAAGGAGGGCAGCACATTTGTAGATCGCTGTCTAGAGATATACAAACTGACTGACAATTTCTATGCCTCCTTCAGCAAAAACATGAAAGTCAGCTTCCAGGAGGGCATCCATATAGGCATTCTTCCTTCTTTGACCCAGACTATAAGTCTTTTGCAACAGTTAGGATAGAACCGAAGGGTATCCCCTTGGGATAACAGGAAGTGGGAAATGACAATCCCGAGTACCAATTTATTGTAGCAGTGGTGTGTGGATGCTGCTTTCTGGCCAGCAAGGGTAGAGAAGGATAGAGCCAAATGCTGCTGGGGGAAAGTGACCACTTATTCATGTACACCTGCCCTTGCAAATCTTTGTATTTCTAACAGCTTTTCTTCCTCACAGCCTAGCTCCATTAATTTGAAGTTGCCTTTCATAGAACTGTAGAATCATAGAAACATAGAATGATAAGGGTTGGAAGGGACATCTGGAGATCATCTAGTCCAACCCCCCTGCTAACACAGGTACACCTAAATCAGGTTGCACAGGAATGTGTCCAGGTGGGTTTTGAAAGTCTCCAGAGAAGGAAACTCCACGACTTCTCTGGGTATCCTGCTCCAGTGCTCTATCATCCTCAAAGTAAAGTTTCCCCTTAAGTAAAACCTCCTGTGTTCTAGTTTGTACCCTTTGCTTCTTGTCCTGTCATTGGCCACCATTAAGAGCCCAGCCCCATCCTCATGACCTCCATCCTTTAGGTATTTATATGCCATTATAGGATTCCTTTCAGTCTTTTTCCCAGGTGAAAGAGCCCCATCTTGTAGAAGAGATGCTCCAGTTCCTTAATCATCCTCATGTCACTCCATTGGACTCTTTCCAGTAGTTTGCTGTAATTCTCGAACTGGGGGGACCAGAACTGGACACAACACTTCAGGTGTGGCCTCACCAAGGGAGAGTAGAGGAGTAAGAGAATCTCCCTGGACCTGTTTGCCACACTCTTCTTAATGCACCCCAGAATACTGTTGACCTACTTGGCCATAGGGACACATTTCTAGCTCATGGTGAACTTGTCAATCAGCACTCCCAGATCCTTCTCCACAGGTCTGCTTCCCAGCAGGCCAATCCTACCCTGTACTGATGCATGGAGTTATTCCTCCTCAGGCACAGGACTCTGCACTTGCCGTTGTTGAACTTTCAGCCCCATCAAAACTATTCAGCCACAGCCCTGCTTCCCACTTCTTTGATCCTACTGCTCTTAATATATTCTTACTCTCCACCTTTACCATATTGTCCCAGGGGAACACAAATTACTCCTAAATGTCAAATATAACCTGCATCCCTGTCTAATCTCATGGCCATTGTCCTCTCTTCCCCTTCTTTCTCCCTTAGGCATAGCTGTTCACTCTCACTCTTTCACTTCTGCAGCAGGAGTAAATTCCTCATGACAGAGGGTTTTATCTTGCTTGTTTAATGTGCTTATCTGTTTTAGGCACTACCCTAATGGTAATTCTGAAAGTGTAAGGCACAGAATAGTTTCTGTACCCAAGCTGGACAGTACCTTATAGCATTTTGCTGGAAAAGTCTATCTTATTCCTGCAGGTGAAACAACAGATCTTCTTAACAGAAAATGAAATGACTAATAGTATCTGGCCAGTGCTGCTTCTGTGACAGTCCAGCTTGTTGAAAGTGGTTTGGTGACTGATAAGGGAGTGGAAAAGACATTTCATTGAAACTTAAACAAATCTCATGTGCTGTAGATTGGCTGATGTCCTACACTAATATTTCAATTTTATTATTAAACAGAAAATCAGAATCAAATCAAACTTCCCAAGGCTCAACAAAACAAAGTGAAAGTTCCCAAGGCACAGCAAACCAAAACATACTAAGTAAAAATATGCTCAAAGACATGCATAATGTATTAACTGTGTTTTGCTTCATTTGTAAAGAGCAAAAGAGAACAAATAAGCAGTGTTTGGCCCCTTATGAGCCTTTGTCAGGGACACACTTCTCTGAACTGTTCAATGGGGAAAAAGATTTTTAGAAACATATTTTTGTAGGAGTTTTCCAAGCTGCCCTACATATATATATATATATATATATGTGAGGTATTACATGTTCTTTGGTTTCATTTGAAGCAGGACATCTCCAGCTCTCTGACTAACTGAAGGAAATTTACGCCATAAATAAAGCAACCAGTTTAAACCTGCAAGCTTGTCTCTAGCCACATATCCTTGCTCATGAAAGTATATGCTGCTGAGCTGTAGAGGACAATTTACATGCATGTGGGCTGCCAGGACTGGACCTTTAAACATAGTTTCAGAGATACCCTCCTCAGAATTGCAAGTAATCATTCAGAAGCTTTTTTTTTCTTCCTATCTTAGTCACAAATCCTCTTGCAGTGTGACTTTAAGTAAAGTAGATTTAAAAGCTGTGTTTAAAATCAAGTGTTTCTTTTTCTTCCCTGCCTCTCCCCCCGGCCTTTTTTTTTTTTTTTTCCTTTATGGGGAGTATTCTACAGATGCTTTAGAAATTAGAGTCTTATTTCCAGTGCAGAAACAACCATTCTGGCTCAAGGGTTGTCCTTAGCCTGACTCCTGTCCACATGCTGTCTAGTCCACACCCAGCTGTCTGCTGTCCTAGTCCAGAGCTTATTGACTCAGCCATCACTTGGAAACTTGTAGGAAACGTTATCAAAATATGTCCTAAACAGATCAGCATGAGTTTTCTGAGGGACTTCATATCCTCTTCTGCACTTAAACTACTATGTATATGCTGTGGTGCTGTTGGCAGATGGAAACTAGTGTTTTTAACAAGTTGATTTTAAAGGTGTCAGATTCTAGGCAAACAAAACAGAGCAAGCCAGATCTTTTCCCCTATTCTAATTCCTGTTGGATATACACCTGGTTATCTAAAGAAACAGTGTGGATTTCAAACTTTTGCCTAAAATGACCTTTGCAGAAATATTATTAGTCCTCCTTGCAAACTTGTATTCGAGTGTGTGTAAGGATTTTTTTTCTTGAACTAATTCTCAAAAGAGATTCAGTCTTTCTCTGTGACCCCTTTACACCCTGTGGAAAGTCCCTTCTAATTTTTCAGCAAGTTCTATGTACAAAAGCTAAAAAAAAACCTAAATGGAAATACTTCAGTCTAACTGGAGTGCATGTACAGAAGTAGAAGCTTATATGTCAGAGAAGAGCCCCATTTGCATTTGTAGGATGAGTAATACATTGTATGCTGCCATACATGCAGACCATCTCTGGTTTTGAAAATGCTGTCTAAGACATTTCTTCCCTCCCTAATTTCTTGCTTTTATAATCTTCAGTAAACATGTGCAGTTGCAAACACAGAAGTTGAGCTGTACAAAGGCTGCTGTCCTTTGGAAGTATGGCTTTTAGGACTAGGATACTGAGAACCCTGTCTCTGTATCTTCCAGAGGTGGCCTCTGTTTGTACTGCATCACTCTCTACAGCTACCTGAAGGGAGGTTGGAGCAACGAGGGCCCAGCCTCTTGTCCTTGGTGGCAAGTGACAGGACTAGAGGAAATGGTTTTGAGCTGTGCCAGGGGAAGATTAGGCTGGATGTTAGGAAATATTTCTTCACAGAGAGGGTTATGAAACATTGGAATGGTCTGCCCAGGGTGGTGGTGGAGTCACTGTCCCTGGAGGTGTTTGAGCAGCACGTGGATCTGGCACTTAGGGACATGGTTTAGTGTTGACATTTCTTTGCTGGGTTGAGGGTTGGACTGGGTGATCTTTGAGGTCTCTTTCAACCACATGTGTTCGGTGATTCTGTGATTACACAATCTTTAGTATAAGAGCTGCCTGTGCATGCAACTTTTCCATTATTCTGTTATAATTTCCATTATTAGCTCATGGCCCAGATGCCTTAGCAATGGGCACATTACAAATGCACATACAAGTCACTTGCAGGCATAGGAGGAATCTGTTTTGTTCAAAACATGACCTTAATTTGCATGGCTGTAGTTGCTTCAGTGAAGACAGTTTTCATTTTTAGTGTCTCTGCAAGAACAGGTGCTCCAAGAGTTTATTCCAATACAGAATTTGTTCTGCTCTTCGGTGCCCAGTGGACAAAGGCTGGTTTTGCAGAAACTTGCCACATGCAAGGCTATAGAGGTATGAAAGAATGCTGTTAAGATTCTCCTTTGGAAGACACCTCCTGAAATATGATTGCTGGTTTTTGAGAACTTTGTTTATCTTTATTTCCATCAAGGTTTTCTTCACTGAAAGCTTTTTTTCCAGAAGTCTTAGGCTCCAAAGTCAGTAGTACCATGGCAAAGGCATATCCCCATTCTAACAAATCCTAATTATACTTTGATTTCTTCAAGTCCCTGTCAGGCTGATTTCTGCCTAAAAAGCCGCTTGCTAAGCTGAAAGTGATCAGGCTGGGAAAATGTTCTGAAAAATAATGACCCTTCCTTCCATCCAAGGCATCTGCCTGCTCATTACTGTGGTGGTATGGAGTCACAGAATCCTTGAGGGGTCCTCGCTGATAGGTAGCCAGAAAGCCTCCTCTCATCTGAAATAGAACCTTTTGTATGTGAACGCTGGCATGGCAAGACACACATATATGCCCTTCAGGATTAATTATGTGACACAATGACTAGGAGTGAAGGTAGAATTTAGGAAAAAGCTCCAGCAAATTTCCATCCCAACAGTTTATCTAGTAAGAAATAGCCTTTTGGAACACCCTCACAAACACTGCTCGTTCCTCTACTCTATAGACTAAAGCAAAATGTATTTCCAAAGCATGACTTTGCTCTTCACTACTCTAAATTGTTTAAGACAGCAGTTCTGAACCTTAATTGTGCTGTTGACCTCTTCCAACCACAAAAATGACTTTGCAGCCCCAGTCCCAGCAGATTATTTTAAATAAAGACAAATGTGGCAAGCGCTTCTACCCCTGCTAGAAGCATTTTGCAGCTCTGTTTAAAGTCATGGACTTTGGTATTAAAGAAGGCAGGTCAGTCCAAAAGACCACTTCCTCTTTGCATAAAACTGATTGTCTGATACCATCAGTGCATAAATTTTGCTGGGTCAAGGACAAGACTTACGTTTCATAAATAAATCTCTATAAGAAACCAGTATAAAAAATATGAATCAGATTAACCCTTTTGCAAGAGAGGGCTAAGTTAAGGCAAAATAAAAAAGAAAAAAAGTTTGTATAACTCATTAACTTATGACTTTTTAATGCCTTCCATCTAGGAAAAAGTGTCATTAATGCCATCCACTAGGAATAAGTGGATGATGTTTATGATATAGAAGGGACTTGTTGAACATCTTGTCTTCAGGCAGGAAAGTGTTGATGACATAGGGTTACTCATCTGAATTATATCTTTAATATTAACTAGAATTTGTATTTCATGTGCAGATTTCCCAAATCACTGCACTGATTTGGAACTTTTGCCTTCTGCTCCAGTGCTTTGTGTACTATTCCTGGCATAAGAGCCTCCTTCATTCTTGTTCTTTTCCCCTAGTAGGAAAGTAAAAGAAACCTGAGGTTTACTTTCCGTTGCTCCTTATGATCAGCTCCAGGTATGGACTCAATTCATGCTGCTGTTGCCCACTGTGAAGAAAAAAAAAAAAAGGTAATGCAAAGTTGCTTTTTTATTAATAGAGCCAGCATTTGCAGTCCTGATAAAAGCAGTCTCCTCCAGGCTGTTGCTTTCTCTAGACTTACTGCTGCTACCATGTCTCAGGCAGACTTCATGGTTCTAATACTAAAATGGCTCTTTGCTGAGGGAGTTTCTTGCCAAGGTGGTAAATGTATCACTATTTTTTCTCCCATATGTTTGTGCAATTCCCTCCTAGTAGCTCAGAAATTCTTCCTTCCTGTTATTAGCTGGTCTCATTTCTTGGTAAGTGGAGGTTGCACTACTATGTATTAGAGATGCAGCTTTGAGAAACAATGAATTATTTTATTTGATGGATATCATAGGTCTGGATAGAAGATGCAAATATGTAATCTCTTGACAAAGATTCAGTGGATTGAAGGTTTTTTGGGTTTTGGGTTTTTTTTTTAAATATATACTGGAATACAGAAATGCCTCTGCAGTCAATTGGTTTATACCACTTTTGGCCTATCTTATGATTGGTTTGTGCTGGTATTATAACACTGTTTAATCATGCTGCACTGATATTAAGAAAATTTGTGTTCATGTGATACAGTTCCTTATTCTATTGTAATGGGCAAATTACTGCTGTTTTATTCCTGTTAGGATCTGCAGTAATTCAAGCTCATCTGTAGCAGCTTCATACTAATGTTCAAATGGTTATGTGCTCTGAAATATTGTGGAGTACCTTTCTCCTCTCATTTCTATGCAGTCATGCTCAACTGGCTGGTGTGTCTTTCCTGTATGCCTGCTGCTGCTCTGGGCTTAGGTGGCCAACTGTCAGTTTGTTTCAGTGCTAGTCCACTCATAATAAAAATCTGTGTATTTTGCTCATGTTAGGGCACATATTTCTAGGGCATTTTGTTCTAAAGTTGTGTTCTGCAGCTTCCTGGATGATTTCAGCAGGACCTAGTTTAGCAGGAAGAGATTATTGCCCTCCATTCAGCACATGTGAGACCACATGTGAAGTAGTATGTCTTGCTTTGGACTCCCCACTACAAGAATGGCATGGACATACTGAAGCAAGTCCTGTGGAGGGCCACCAAGATGCACAGCAAAGTAGAGCAGAGTATATATGATAAGAAGTATCACACAGTATCACAGTATATTAGAGGCTGGAAGGGACCTCAAGAGATCATCAGGTCCAACCTCCCTGCCAAAGCAGGATCTTGTAGGGTAGTCCGCATAGGAACTCATCCAGGTGAGTTTTGAAAGTCTCCAGAGAAGGAGACTCCACTGTGGGGAGCAAGGGAGGTGCTCAAGTCCCCTAATCATCCTCGTGGCTCTCTCTTGGATTCTCTCCAGCAGTTCTCTGTCTTTCTTGAACTGGGGAGCCCAAAACTGGACACAGTATTCCAGGTGTGATCTCACCAGGGCAGAGTAGAGAGGTAGAAGAACTTCCCTCGACCTGCTGGACACACCTTTCTTGATGTATCCCGGGATCCCATTGGCTCTCTTGGCCACAAGGGCACATTGCATTTCCATGGAGAACTTGCTGTCCACCAGCACTCCAAGGTCTTTTTAATATAAAAAAAAAAATATTTCTTATATTGAGATTAAACTTCTCCATTGTGCAACTTGTACACATTGCCCTTTGTCTTTTCTGTGCGGACGCTCATGAAGAGACTCCATCCTCTTTGTAGGCACCTTTTAAGTATTAGAATACTGTGATGAGGACCCTGCTGAGCCTTCTCTTCTCCAGATTTAAGACAGGCAATGACTGAATGAAATTCCTCATGAGCAGTGACACTGAAAGAGAGGAGAGCAAGATAACTTGCAGGAAGGTGAAGGACAGAAACTTGAACTCTTGCCAGTTCCTCTTCTATTTTTGGAGGAAAAGGAAACTGGGCACCGAATACCACTGCTGACCTGTGGTTTGTCCAGGACACAGCTAATAGACAAATTATACGGAGCATTGACTGACTCCTGTCTCCCTACGTGGGAGTCAGTAAACAGGATCCTGAATAAGGCATTCACTGCTAGGCAAAGCTGCTGTCCTCCTTTACTCCTGGCCCTCTTGCTTGTCTTCCTGTCTTTAGTCTTTGGGAACACCCAGGATGCTGGCAGCACAGCAAGGAGGCTGTGAGTATCATTGAATTAGCCTTTGTTAAAGACTATTAGCATCGCGTGCTGTGACATGTACCTGGTATTTATTACTTTTTCCCTGGGTTGCATGTTACTGTCTTGGATGGATGCGAGCCAGTTTCCAAATCCTGCTCTTCCTTTTTCTCTCCTTCTTATTCAAAATCCAGCTGTATTCAGCAAGTATAAAACTGCTGACCTACAGAGCCCATCACAGCCAGCTGCAGTCCCCTAGCCCCTTTCTTTCCCATTTCCCTTGCTCCTTTTTCAATTGAAGCAGTTCCGCTCTTTCTGGTGCTCAAAATGGGAATTGTGCTTCTCAGTGCCTGCCATCAGTCACACAAGAAGTTCATGTGCCAGCTGCAGCAGGTTAGGGAAAGAATGACTTGTACCATACACATGTTCAGTGAGAACCAGCTAGTCCACAATTCAGTTTTAAAGTCTGTAACATGTTTTGCTCAAACAAGTAATTAATTCAGTTCACCATTTCAAGATTGTTATGAACAGTAACTTCAGTAAGGCACCGTTTAGCAGCATAAATCCTTGGAAGTCCTTATTTTTAAGTATAAATCTTACTGCAGCTTGTTCTGATCAGTAAAACAGGTCTTCTGCGGGCTAGTCAGGCATCTTCCATATCATAGCTGCCTGGGGAAGGGCAAACAAAAGAATTAGACTGCCCACGTTAATATTCACCTCCCTTCCTCGTACAATAAACCGTCCCCAGCCTGCTGTTGAGTGATACCTTTGCCCCACTGCCCTCTTCCCACAACAGGTCCCAGTACCGAGGACTCACAGAGGATTCAGCTGTACCAGGGAAACCTAATCCAGATGCAGTAAGCAATAAGGCTGGCTTCTATTCTCTGCATGCTGGAACAGCTGGAGAGGAGCTACAAACTCCCAGAATTTGAGCTCTGGAAGTCAGTAGAAAATGTAAAGAAACCTATAATGGGCAGAAGTTTCTGAAAGTGGAAACAGACTCTGTACCTGGCATACAGAAATTTAAGTGAAAAAAAATACATCTTTTTTTTTTTTGCATTGGAAAACTGGACAATAAATAGCACCTGTAATTTCCTTGCCTTGGCTATTGTTATGTAAAAGGTCCAGACCTGTCAGGATGTCACTGTTTACTATTTGCCAGCATTTAGCAAAGCTGAGAATGAACAAGCCAAGATGTGTGATGTGGGAATCTTTGGAAATTGAGAGAGGCAATGTTTTTTTTTCCTTTTTTTTTAATCTGGATAATTTTTCAAAAAAAGGTAATAGTAAGGAACATTTCCTTCATTTTCATGGTACTGAATAAAGATATACTGGGACTCGGAGTTTGGAAACAAGGGGGGTGTGCAATGATGGGCAAAGAGTGGCTCTCTGCAACATCTCCATCAAGCCTGAGGGAACAGTAGTCCAGGGCATCAAGTGTCCCTGCATGCTCGAAGTCAGGGTTGGTAATGACAGGCTGCCAACCTGGTCACACCAATTGAAGCAACTTTTGCAGTAAGCCAAGGGTTAAACTTTGTGGCCAAGAGTTAAAACTTATGACTCTGTGTCAAACAACTGTTTTGTAGTTCCTGTGTTTTTTAAACTGCATTTGTGCTGTTAAAAATTAGTCTTATTTTGAAATAAATCTTAATTTTGAAAGCTTTTTCATTTCCCCCTTTACATACTGTTCTTGCACTATAAAAAGGCATCATCTGCTGCTTTTAAAATGTGCTGTAAGGCTTTCATAACAACTGTTACACTGAGATAATCAGCTTCTTCAGACCAGTAGGACATAACACTGAAACTGCCTGTTCATGAAGGCACAAGGTCCTCAGCTTTAGAAACCCATGAAAGCATGCAAATCACTCAAAACAAACCCACAGAGAAATAACCTCCTCTTCCCCACTGATGCCCTGCTGTGGGGAAGGCCTTTTGCTTTCCCTGATTCCCCCCTAGAGTGAAATCATATCCACCATTCAATACAAAATTAATAAAGGTATATAGGGCATGTTGAACAAACACTGACATATCCCTAGTGGTGAATTTACATCCCCCCTCCGCCCCCCATCCTGTTTAAAATTAATAAAGGAAGACGGAGCACACAAAACCGATGTGGGAGAGTATAAAACCCCACATAGAGCCAAAGCTTGGCACTGAGAGGGAGCTGCCACGCTGGAGTAAGCAGCTCTAAGCATTAGGCAATACGTTGGAAATGCTGGTTCCCTTTCTTGGCACGGTTCAAGAGGGCTCCCTGCTGGTGTGCACAGTGGATTTGTCACTTGGGAGTGGGCATCACCTGGGTTATTCATTGTATGCAACATTCCTGTGCCATTCCCTTCTTCCTGCAGGTGATGTGCAAGATAAAAGATGCTGTTACAATCAAAGGCTTGCTCACCCACATCTCATTTTCTGCTTCCCTTCTGCCCTTCTCTCTCCTAAATGCATACTCCAATGTTGTTGGTTTGTAGTTATTGGACTGTAAAGATGTTTGGTGATTTCAATGGCCAGCCAAAGTCTTAATTGCCCATGGTGACCAGGGACTGCTGGAGTAAGGGTATGCAGGTAATTGTGAATATTTGTGGCATTAGTCCCCTTCAGCAAACTGCTGTATTTTAGTACAAGAAAACAGGTGAGAGTCCCCAGATATTGCCTTAAGTAAATCTACCTGAATGGTTACCAGGCTCTCAAGTACCTCTTTATGAACTAGGGGGCCTGGCTTGGAGCACAAATGCTGTGAAGATGGGCTCTAGCAGTTGTCCTACCACAATTAAGATTAATCCTTTATATTCAGCAATCAGTGATCTCCTCTTGACCAGCACATAGTGCATCCATACCCTTCAGAGCCACACAGTCCTCCTTCACAAGTGCCAAGCATTGATCTGGCAGCAGAAGCTTCTCACAACCGATCAGGAACAGTCGGTTTTCAAAGTGGTTATGGCCATGCATTTCTGAGAAGATGAGAGTTGTCTGCTATTGCGTGCTGGCTTCAGGTTAAGCTTGTCTTTATTGCTCTGGTGTTCTGCAGACAACACCAGTCACCCCTGTGTTTGCTGCGCCAGCTTCTCCCACCAGTTAATGTGTATTTTATGAGCCCAGAGACGATGCTGCGGAGAATGGAGCTGTGCCAAGAAGAGTTGTTCCTGCTTGTCTTCATCCTTGTCTTTTTTTTTTTTTTCTTCTCTACTTGCAGCAGCTGAATAAGGGGAATGCTGTAGCTGTGGCAAGAAAATCCAGCCCAAAACAATGTGTACTGTGATGGCTGGTGTGCAAATTGACAACTGCCTGGGAGAAATGTGTCAGCTATGTCTCTCAGGCTCCTCAGATATGAACCCTCCACATTGCTTCTAGGATAAACTGCACCACTCTATGGTGGTTTGTAAATGGTACTGGCTGCCCCAAAGAGGGCATCTATTTGGTGACTGTCTTGCAAAGACTCTGGAGATATTTTAAGTTTGGTGGCCCAGGTGGGATCAAATCAGTCACTAGGCATCTCCTTGTGCCCTGTGGAACAGAACCACAGTGTCCTCTGTCTGCAGCACCTCAGTGGGCACTGGGTTTGCAGCCAAGCTGCTAAACCATGAATTTCAAAAGCATATTTCATAAGCCTTATAGCTAACTTAAAGGTGACCTGTTGATTTGGATGAGGCAACTGTATTAGGTAGGATGAAGCTGTTGCAAGAACACATCTTCCGTCCAAGAAAAGCCCTTCCTGTAGGAGAGTCTTTAGTTATCTTGGTAACCTTTGTCATCCACTCCTCCCTGGGGAGTCTTCTCTGTGACCTTTGCTATTCTACCAAGGCGTCTCATAAATTATTTTTCTTTTAAATGGCACTTAGGCTGTCGTGGTGGCTGCTAGCCTTGAAGATTTGCCGTCTACCCTGTAATTTTGTGAGGGAAAAAAAATGGTTAAGTGACAGAAGAAATATTGTACTTCACGATAAAACTACTTTTGTGTTTCATTTTCTGCTCAAGTCATTCATATCCCTGTCACTAACCTGATTCAGGTCAAGGGCTTGAGGCAGAGAATGGGCATAATATTTTTGGTCAGACTGATGCATCTGAATATTACAAACATCTGTAATTTTGAAATTGAAATGAGTGTTGTGTTAAATCCTCAGGCAAATAATATTAAGGCATAATAGATTGCTCAAGTTTGCATTTCTTTTGGCAGTGCAGACCAAAGCTCTTTTGCCTGGTTATTCCAGACATTAATGAACCTGCTCATGCAAAGGGAGCTGCTCCTTATGGCTGCAGATTGGATCTCAGCTTCTGTGAACTTCATAGGAAATTCTGTAGGCCAAGTAGTTGAAATAATAAAGAAAAAATAATCAGGCACACATTTAATGTGAAGCATAGAAGAAAACATCTGCAGCACTCAGTGGATGTCTGGGTATCATACTTGCAGCGCCATTTCGCCAGCTTACATCTGGAGTGGTTCATTGGAAGAGAGCAGATGTTAGTGTGAAATAGGTCATCATAGCAGCAGGGCATCAGAACAGAGACATTTCTTTTTTCTTTTTTTTTTTTTTTCCTTGCAGTAACAGCTATTCCTTTTTATTCACACCAATTACGAAAATGTTAGCCAAGTCTGAAATGTGAATGCATGTATTGTGACAAGCCAATACTCTTAAAGGGCATCAAGGTAAAAACCAACCTAATGAGGAGGCTTCAGGGAAGCGGTCCTTTTGCAGTACACGCTGAGTATCCTTTAACAGACATACATAGAGACTATTTTTTTGTTAAGATTATGATTTTCTTTTTCCCTTGCTTTTTTTTTTTTTTTTAATTTTAGTAGAGATGTTACTGAATGCCTTCTTGGTGGCAAATGCCCAGAAGCGGAGATGCTAATTCATGGGAGTTTCATCAGTCATTTCAAAGGAGAGGTCACATAGATAAGAAAAATGAACAGTACGCAGTATGTGAAGCAGTGACATTCAATGAGTCCTTGTCACTAGCAGCCATTAGCATGCAAGCCTGCTGTTATGTTTCAGTGCTTTATGTGCTTTTCTTGACCAGGCAGGGAGCCTTCGGAGCACTGTAGCAGTTAATACCGTACAAGTTATTGTTTCTTTCCTGAATGCCTTATATATTTAGCACCATTTAGATGCTTTTCTGTCCCCTTGTGCATCTAAAATTTTAAAGAGAATCAAAGAATGCATAATTTATATCTGTCCCAGAGGTAATGGAGTGACTCAATTGTATCTGTGAGGGGGATGATTTTAAATTTAATGTCTTATGCAAGAGGTGATTTTTATACAAAAACTGCAAAAATTGGCCTTAAGGATACCCAGATAATTATCCTTACAACAACGGGTGTGGATTCCAGGGGGATTATAGCAGAAAGCTTTAGTGTCTTGTGTATGATTATCCCTTGTGTATCATGGTTGTCATAATCGAAAACAGCAACTGATAGATCTCAGGGAATATAAATTGTATTTTGACTTGGAATAGCACATGCAGGAGGTGTGAAAAGACAGGTTTGCTCTGACTCTGTTGAAGAATTCATGCAAGACGTGAGACATTTGTTTACTGCTGAAATTCTTTACTTCAGTTAAAGAAAAAAACCCAATTGTTTACTGATGTTGGGCAGAACCCATCAGTACATGCTTTCTCACACAGCACCGCTCCACTAGACTATTTCTGGTTTCATTTACCAAAAGCCTAGAAGTGCCATAGATAGAAATAAATATCTGCTTCTTTGATATGCTATATGTTTGAAAACATGCACTTTAAGGTCTGTATTACAGACAGTTCAAAGGGAATATAAATTGGTGCAGTATTCTCTCCTTTTCTTTCGTATCCAGTCCCACATATTCATTGCATTTTTATCAAGACTGTTTTCAATTACATCTTTAAAAGCAACTCAGTATTTTGTATTTTATTTAACTTCAACTTCGCTATATATAAATAATTGTTACGATCTTGCTGCTTCCATGGTTTAAAATGTTTAACATCTTCTAAACCAGTTCCATGCTTTTAGGGTTGTGTATCCAAGGAGACAGTTGATCTTATTTGCTTTTCCTTTGGAAACTCTCTTGTTTTAACTGTTCTTTCCACTTCTTGCAGGATTGGCCATGAGAATTTGGAACGTTCCTTTGGAAATACCATGATGGGGCTGCTGAGAAGTTACCTTCCTTTGTACAGGTCTGTAAACTCTATTGCAATCTGACTATTTCAGTGTGTACACTTTTGTACCTACTTTTTACCTTTTTAATCTTGAATGCATGCAAACCAAATTACAATCTAATTTTATTCTGGTGCAAGTGTTGTTAAAAATTATTTTCATTTCTTGCAAAATGTTTAGGACATGAGTCTGTTCTGTGGCTGTTGTATAAACGTGGAGTAAGCCATTCATCTTTCCTTTGAAGTGAATTATTGCAGTTTCTAGAGATGAGCTGCAGAAAGGAATTGGGCCTGTTAGTCATTTTCACCTCAGCACTATGTCTGTCAGTGTATGTTGAAACTGCATTACCCTAAAAGGCCCTGCTATCGATTGCTCCCACCCAGGTTGCTATATGTGAGTAGCTATCCCACAGCTATAGCTCTGGATGTTTCAAGAAACACACTTAACAAAGGGTCAGCCAAGTTACTGGGGCTTTCAGGTCAGGAGGAGCTCAGGTTCATGGAAAGTTTAAGAAAATAAAAAAAAAAAAAAAGGGACCTAAAGGACCTCATATTTAAGAGACTGTAAAAAGATCATAATAATAACGGCTTGGCTCCTGTAGTGTCAGCATGGCAAGGAGCAGCGAGAAGCTTGTAGCTAATGCTATGTCCTTGTCAGCCAAAATGATAGCGTTATGAGCACTGTGGCCCACCATTGCAGTGATTTAGTGGATTAAAAACACTCTTCTGCATTTCAGTAACTTTTTCTTTGCAGCCATATAACACAGAAAAGTTTGATGTCTTACTGCTTTCAAAGATAGTATGGAATAGCATTTTAATAGAAATCTGTTCAGAAAAAAACTCTAGGAATCAGCTTTCCCATCTAGGTTGTCATACTCAGCTGTTGAGTCACACTCAGGGTCTATGGGAGTTGTATCTGGCCCTAAATAACAATTTTCAAAAACATTCTTGTTTGGAATATGCTCTATTTGATTTGCATGGTTTAACTGAGAGCAGTTTGGGTATTGTTTGCTTTGTTGCCTCTGTAGTCACTTACTATTCCATTAGCCTGTAGGAATTCTGCAGGGAAAGTGGCTTGTAAACTTCAAATGAAAACAAGACCAGGTGGATTTAAAGGATGAGACGTATCCAGAACAACTTTTAATTCATTGTTGGAAATTACTTTGATTTGCTAATACCTTTTAAAGCCAACCCAGTCCCAAAATGCTTTAGAAAGTCTGAACCTAGATTTAAATCTCACACAATGTAATGAGCCAAAACCCTAGATCAGACTGCTTGAGATACTGCAGACATAGATCTGATTGTGATGCCTCTGGCCTATGTTGAGTGAAAGCTCTGTGTTCAAAAATAAGTAGCTTTTCAGAGTAATTGCACAACCATTGAATGATCTGTGTCATGCTAAAGCTCTGACTGCACTGTTTCTTTCTTCAATGATGATATCCCTTAGGGCAAAATTTATGTTTTGTTTTTTTGTTTTTTTTTTTTGAGGGGGGGCAGGGGGCACTGGTGACTGTGAAAAAAAGCAGAAATACTGAAAGACGTTTAGAATAAAAGGAGAAAACTTGTTGCGGGTGTTGGCATTTGGGTTATAAATCCTTTTCTTGCAGCAGCAGATTTATAAAATCGTCTTCTCTAGACCTGTCTCTGAGTGTTGTTTGAATTGTGGCTCACAAAGACTTCCAAGAGCTATAGTTAAATTTGCCAAAGCAAAGTGTGGTTGGGCCTGTGTCCTAATGAATTTAATACAAATGCGGTCAACAGCTGTTATGCAGAGGAAGCCCTGGCAAGTCATTTGTCTGAAAACTTTCTTTCTTCACAAGTCTCATTCCTGAATAGTAATAGCTTTGTGATATACATAAGAATCAGTATTGTGTCATGTAAAAAGAGGATAAATATGATATTGATTTTATATGTGTTCATAGTAGACATATGTATACTAAGTGGCATAAACTTGTTTGGGTATGGCTTTGCTGCACCTTCATTATAACACAGGAGCAAAGGAAAACCTATTAAATTAAAAGGCAAGACATTTCAACTGAGAAGGATATAGAAGGTGTAATTTCACCTTGGAAAGTATTGCCCTGAGGTATTGTCAAAAGGTATTGCATTGAACCTTTGCGGAAATAGGTATTTACATCAATAAGAATGCTATCAGAGAGATTTTTTTTTTCATATTACACAGTTATAAAGCAATTACACAGCAGTTGTGTGACTGAAAGCTGAGCTCAGTGATCCTCAGTGTGGGGTTTGGGTGAAGCTTCTGCAGTTGTGTAGGTGTCTCCCATATCACTTCTCTGTAGCATCTGGTATTGACATCAAAGAAAAACAGGATACTGATCTAGCCAAATAATTAGTTTAATTCAGGTCAGCTTTTCCCATCTATTCCATGTCTCTCACTGCAAAATTCATGTATTTTTCCCCTCATAAATATCTCCTCCTCTTGCACAGTTCTTGTTTTCTTAATTTCTTATGTCGTGCCTACAATCCCTCACCCATTCTCCAGAGAAGCCTCCTTTTCCCTGACATCATTGTTGCTTGATCTTGCTTTGTTGGAGTTTTATACATCCGTTGCTGGAGTTTCATTCATCCGTTGCTGGAGTTTCTTAAAATTTTCTTTTGGCATCACTGAATGCTGCATATCTCCAAACACCTCATGGGATCTCCTCAAACCTTTGCCCTGGGCATCCCTACAGTGAAACAAGTGCCTTGGTTTTAGGGGGAGAGGAGACAAACAAAGGCAGTGAAAACAGTTAATGGTTGCCACATGAGACGGGAAGTACCCTTCTTCTCTGGCTGGTCTCCTTTGCCCTGCCCTTCTGTTACAGCCTCCTGGGCATACAACGGGCTGGGACTGGCTTCTACGTGGGGTTTGATGGGGCAGTGCTGCTCTATTGTCTTGCTGATTCTTCAATAATGAAAACACAACTGGCAAAATACTAATCTGTCAAAAGTCATGGGGAGGAGGGAGAAAGGAGGGGAAGAGCCTGGGGAGACATTTTTCCAGGAGAGCATGTAAGCATGGCAACCAGACCTTTGATCTCCATGCGAATAAGTGGACTTGGAGAGCCCTGCTGCCACTGTATTAAATAACACATGCCCACCTTAAAGCCATGCTGCCAGGGAGGCCAAACCGTCGATGCCGCTGGGCTTTGCTCACGGATCAGCTGTCCCGCCAGAGGCTGCGGGGGCGATGAAGTGGCTGCTCACATGCACTGCCTGGAGGTCTGCGAAGTGGAAGCAGGGGGAGCTGATGCACAAAGCAGAACCGTGAAGGAGCATGCTGTCTTTGTGCCCCTTAATGCAAATTACCTGGCTACAAAAAGGCAGAAAGGAAAGGGGATGTTACTACCTGGAAATGTGCCATGTATGCGTTTGATGAATATATTTGAATTATTGAACAGATGGAAACCAAATAGCCTGGTAGCTGAGGAAAATCTATATGCTAGATGCTCAAAGGAAATTTGGCAAATAAAATGGGAGGATGGGGGAAGTAAATCTCAGTAAAGCTGCCATGGAGGGACAGTTGCATTTTATTAGAACAGAAATTAAAACAAGACTGTGAGTTGTCTATTGTGTCCAAATCATTGGTTGTATGTACAAGCTAATATAGACACATACATTCATTTTTTATTTTGGAATGATGATTCAGAGGGTCTGTGAGTATCCAGCTCAGGATTTTTTATTCCCCACAGCAAGACAAGCAGCAAATTATTATTATGAAAAAAAATTAAAAATTAAATTGAAAAAAGGACAATTTGCTGACCTCAGTAAAGAGCTGTGGCCAAAACACAGGTTCTACAAGAGACTGAAATTAATATGGATGCAGGGGAAAAAACCCCAATCAACCCAAATAGTAGATTGATCTTCTGATGGCTTTTATGTTTTCAGTTGTTTCCACGGAATATATAGGAAATGGAGTGAGATCTTCCTCTCCTGAAGGAACAGCCTAGAAATATCTTTAAATACCTCCTTGTTGTTTAATCATAGCTGTTTCCCAGAAGAACGGAAAGACTGCCAAGAGACTCCCACAAACTATGCAAAGTGTCCATACACACAGATCAGGAGTAGAGCTCTTTTTTATCCTCACTCTAGTGCCCATCATCTTCTGTTTCAAAGTGGCAATTAGATGATGTTCTTTGCTGACCTTAACTACTGGGGCATTATGTAAAAAGAAGGGGGATATTTAGTGTCAGCAGTCAAGAACACCCTAGGGACTCCAAAGATAATTTGGCTCACTTGCCTGCAATACTGTGATGGTTTTAAGACTGTCTTTTTAATTTTTCTTCACAAAGTTTGAGCAGAGAAAGCTAAAGAATGTAAATAAGTCACTATTGGGTGTAAGAAAGCAAAATAATGATTATTCTAAACACTTCCATTGGAGTGGTAGAAATGTTTAAGAATCCCCACTCAAAACAAAGTTGGGGAGTTGGGCAGTCTCAGTCTTGGCTTGCTCGGCTTCTGTCTGTCTGCTTCTTTTCTGGCTGAAGATAACACACTGACCTTGACAAGCTAACTCTAACAGCCTCTCTGCTTCTTGACTCTCTGCCTTCTGCTGGGGGTTCTGGGGGGAGTCCTTCTAGCTGGGGGGGAGGTCCCTTGGGGGAACCAAAGGGGGCTTGGTTGTGCTTTTCTGTTGATTGTACATATTTGTAAATGTTGTGAATAGTGTATATTTGTACATATTCATTGCATTTCATCATAGATTGTAGATTTGCTTGTAAATACAGCTTTCATTTGCTTCCAGACTGAGCTAGCCTGGTCATTGTCAGTGTGGGAGGGGGATTTCAGCTCTCATACTGTTACAAATACTAAGAAGAACAGAGGTGTCTAGATAATCCAGGAAAGACATTTATCTAATTGTCCAATGTTACATAACACTTTGGGAGTATTCCTGAAATCCCAGATATGCTTTATCTGATCCACAGTAATTTATAGTGAAGATAGAGAACATTTGCACATAATTGTCTTCATGGTCATCTGTTATATATTAGAAGGAATAATGACTTTATGTTATAGTTGATTTCATTTGTTTATCTATTTTTTAGAATAAACATTTGCAACGGTGGATTGCAAAACCTTTTTTTTTGTTCTTTTCTCCCAAGTACCTGCATTCCTCCAAGTATTAACTTCTTGACTCAAGAGCCAGTGTTTGGAAGCTGAATACAGGAAATGTGACTTTCAGATAGATACAAATTATGTAAAATAAGACCAGAATTTAGAAGTTTGATAATTAATTATGGATAATTAATTATGGACTCCAATCCACATCATAACTCAGCTTTGTCTAGGTGGAATCTCTCTAGTGTCTTCTTGTTCTTCTATCCTTTAAACTCTTCGCAGTATGATACTAGGCAATGAATGACATTGTTGGAGAGACAGTAAGCATGCAACTGATAGCTCTCAGCATATGGGTAATGACACATCTTGCACCTTTACATTGCCCACATTCTGGCTGCACAGAGATATCTGGACAATAAATGAGGTGAAATGGTGGCTGTAGCACATTTCAGAAACAATAATTGCCCATTTAGGTCCCTTTAAAAGAAAGGCAGTAAAGAACTGCTAAGTTTTCTATCACTAAGGGCCTCAGAAGAATCAATCACACATCATGAATAATAATAATAGTAATAGAAGAGGGTGGACAGCTGCTCAGCTGAACATCATCAGTATTGACACTTTCCAAGAGCAGTAATCAGTAATCCCCTTGACCAAAGCAGGTGTCATGACAAGATAAAAGTCATGAGCTACGGCTCCAGTGAGAGTCTGTTGCCATAGTCAGAAAGATATGAATTGATTTAGTTTCTGAAAGGCAGTTAAAACATCTTCTCCATTCGAGAGAGGGAGAAATCCACTGGCATTCCTGCCATTCGGGTCTCCAGAAACAGGAGTGAAATTTGCAGAGCTTGTTAAATAAAAAACCAATGAGTGTTCAGATGAACAAGTGCCAACCAGAAAGAACACTTCCAAAAGAATCCTTCCTTTTTTCCACCATGGTCCAACAGTTTATGTCCTTTCTTTCTTGCTTTTTAGCTAACATACGCAGAAAGGCCACCAGTTCCAACAGTGAACGTTAAAGGACTTTTTTGAACTTTTGCACGTGAGAGAGAATTGTAGAATCATAAAATCATTTAGATTGGAAAAGAGCTTTGAGTTCATGGGGTCCAACCATCGATGTAACACTGCTAAATCTACCACTAAACCATGTCCACACCTCTTTTAAATACTTTCAGGGATGGTTGTTCAACCACTTCCCTGGACAGCCTGTAACAATGCTTAACAATCCTTTCTGTGAAGAAATTTTTCCTAATACCCAGGCTAAAGCCCCCCTGGCATAACTTGAGGCCATTTCAATCCACAGCATTCAAAGTGCGGCCTCACTAGTGCAGAACACAAAGGGACAATCACTTCCCTAGTCCTGCTTGCTATGCTATTTCTGAATGATGGTGATTTTGATCCTGCAGTGAATACATATTTGTTATCTTACACCATTAAAATCTGCTTGTGGTGATTGTTCAGATCCTTGTTGCCAGTCTTGTAAAATTTTTGACACCAGCTTAACTCGGGAGCCACCTTTTTCATCTTCAGAACTCAAAACTGAGCAAATGTCAATCAAAATCATAAGTAATATTAAGGCATAGCCTTGATTTTAGTAAAGTTTCAACCTTTGTTCTAGGCTGAACTGGCAGACATGGCATTCTGTGACTGAAAGTCCTAAAATATACTTCAGGATGACTCCATTTTCTTGGGTCAACTATTGTTTCAGTAAAGGGAAAATATAGAGAAATTGATTATTAGGTGCCACAAGTGAAAAAAAAGAAAAAGCAAAACTAAGGGAGACAGCAGCAACATTAATATGAGTTGGCTGACTCTATAGAAGAAATGATCCAATAATATCTGTAAGCAACCATTCAGGAAATGATGTGCTCTTACTTGATGTCATTAATCCCATATTTGGAAAAATGAAAGAAAGAAAGAAAGAAAGAAAGAAAGAAAGAAAGAAAGAAAGAAAGAAAGAAAGAAAGAAAGAAAGAAAGAAAGAAAGAAAGAAAGAAAGAAAGAAAGAAAGAAAGAAAGAAAGAAAGAAAGAAAGAAAGAAGAAAGAAAGAAAAAGAAAGAAAGAAAGAAAGAAAGAAGAAAGAAAGAAAGAAAGAAAGAAAGAAAGAAAGAAAGAAAGAAAGAAAGAAAGAAAGAAAGAAGAAAGAAAGGAAGAAAGAAAGGAAGAAAGAAGAAGAAAGGAAGAAAAAGAAAGGAAGAAAGAAAGGAAGAAAGAAAGAAGAAAGAAAGAAGAAAGAAAGAAGAAAGAAAGAAAGAAAGAAGAAAGAAAGAAGAAAGAAGAAAGAAGAAAGAAAGAAAGAAGAAGAAAGAAAGAAAGAAAGAAAGAAAGAAAGAAAGAGAAAGAAAGAAAGAAAGAAAGAAAGAAGAAAGAAAGAAAGAAGAAAGAAAGAAAGAAAGAAAGAAAGAAGAAAGAAGAAAGAAAGAAAGAAAGAAGAAAGAAAGAAAGAAAGAAAGAAAGAAGAAAGAAAGAAAGAAAGAAAGAAAGAAAGAAAGAAAGAAGAAAGAAAAAGGAAGAAGAAAGAAAGGAAGAAAGAAAGGAAGAAAGAAAGAAAGAAGAAGAAAGGAAGAAAGAAGAAAGAAAGAAGAAGAAAGGAAGAAAGAAAGAAGAAAGAAAGGAAGAAAGAAGAAAGAAAGAAAGAAAGAAAGGAAGAAAGAAAGAAAAGAAAGAAAGAAAGAAGAAAGAAAGAAAGAAAGAAAGAAAGAAGAAAGAAAGAAAGAAAGAAAGAAAGAAAGAAGAAAGAAAGAAAGAAGAAAGAAAGAAAGAAAGAAAGAAAGAAAGAAAGAAAGAAAGAAAGAAAGAAAGAAAGAAAGAAAGAAAGAAAGAAAGAAAGAAAGAAAGAAGAAAGAAAGGAAGAAAGAAAGAAGAAAGAAAGGAAGAAAGAAAGAAGAAAGAAAGAAGAAAGGAAGAAAGAAGAAAGAAAGGAAGAAAGAAAGAAGAAAGAAAGGAAAAGAAAGGAAGAAAGGAAGAAGAAAGAAAGAAAGAAAGGAAGAAAGAAAGAAAGGAAGAAAGAAAGAAAGAAAGAAGAAAGAAAGAAAGGAAGAAAGAAGAAAGAAAGAAAGAAAGAAAGAAGAAAGAAAGAAAGAAGAAAGAAAGAAAGAAAGAAAGAAAGAAAGAAAGAAAGAAAGAAAGAAAGAGAAAGAAAGAAATTCCTGAAAGAAAGAAGAAAGAAAGAAAGAAAGAAGAAAAAAAAGAAAGAAAGAAAGAAGAAAGAAAGAAAGGAAGGAAGAAAGGAAGAAAGAAAGGAAGAAAGAAGGAAGAAAGAAAGGAAGAAAGGAAGAAAGGAAGAAAGAAGAAGAAAGAAAGGAAGAAAGAAAGAAGAAAGAAAGGAAGAAAGAAGAAAGAAAGAAAGAAGAAAGAAGAAGAAAGAAAGAAGAAGAAAGAAAGAAAGAAGAAAGAAAGAAAGAAAGAAAGAAAGAAGAAAGAAAGAAAGAAGAAAGAAGAAAGAAAGAAAGAAGAAAGAAAGAAAGAAAGAAAGAAAGAAAGAAAGAAGAAGAAAGAAAGAAAGAAAGAAAGAAGAAAGAAAGAAAGAAAGAAAGAAAGAAAGAAAGAAAGAAAGAAAGAAAGAAAGAAAGAAAGAAAGAAAGAAAGAAAGAAGGAAGAAAGAAAGAAAAGATCACTGAGTATTGTGTTCAAGAGGCTTTACAAGAATCAGAGGAAAGTTTGACCAGGCAGTTCGCTCAAACAACAGCACTGAAAGATGAAAGACTATCTTAGGTCAATTCACACTTTAACTTGAGCTTTCAGAACACTATTAAAAATTAACCAGTAAAAAAGTAATGCATACTGTTGTGCAAAATATCCTTCAGCTAACTAGCCTTAGGGACTTTTTGGGTTTGGTTTTTTTTGTTGTTGTTGTTGTTGTTTTTTTTTTTTAAGAATCATGAAAATTAGCAAGTAGCTTGAGGGCCTTGCAGCTGCATTGGCTGTACTGACACTCTTCCCATCAGAGCTGTGGCTAACCTGTTACTTAGGGCCTTCACTGGTAGTGATTCTCTGGGCAATTCATTTAAAAGCCTAATTTTCCTTATTGTTAGAATTTTTTTTTTTATTTGTTTGTTTTCTTAACCTGCAAGTTATTTCTGTCCTACCTGAAGTGAACAAGAATGTGTTATTCTGTTTTTCCTTGCAACCACCTTTACTATTTTCAGGGTCTTTTGGCATGTCTCCCCCAAGTTTTGCCTTCTTTACATTGAACAACAATTCCTTCAATTTTTTGGCCATGTTTTGCAGAGTGCTCACTGTCAATCAGTCACATCCTCCTTAATATGTGGCATCCAACACTGAATCAAAAGTTATGGTTGAAGTCTTTCCAAAATGAAGTAATAAAGGAGAATTCCCTCATGAGTCTTTTGGATAACATTCTCCTTTATATTTCCAATCTGACATTCATACATATGTGACTGACTCTGCTGAAGCTGGTGATCCGCTACATTACCTCAGATCCTTCTTAGCAAGACTAAACCTATTTGGTTATTTCCCATTGTGTGTTTGCTGAGTTGTCCGTTTCTGACCTCAACTCTCTGAAGATAATTGCCAGCAGCTCTAAAATTCCCTCAATCAGTTATTTACATATTTTAGGGTGAAATTTGTAAAGCCCATCCAATCTGAAAAGAAGTAACTTGTCTCAGTTGTCTCATCTACTTTTCCTTATTATGAGCTGAATTTCTACTCCTTTGTCTTCACTGTTAACCATTGTTGCTTTCTGATGGTAGCCAATCCTTCAAACAGCTTTTTGCTCCCATTGAGTGACAAACCAACTCCTCCTTCTCACTATTGCTAATAGTGGTATTACAATTGCACTTAGTGGTATTCTTAGGAAGGTTTTCTCTTGTAAATCCCCCTATCAAAAGTACGTTGCAACGTTACTCAGACTAGAGGAAGGGCTTTGAAAGATAGCGTACAATTTTCATAGTATGGGACTCCACAGAGGCACTAGACTTACAAGAGCAATTGAGCACTGTTATGGCAGCACTTGACAGATAACACACAGATGTCCCTATTCTTCAAGTCTCAGTGGAAACCTGGCTTAATCTAATTAATAACGTGGAATCAGCACCAAAGAGAATAAAGAAAAATGTTTCAGAGGGACCAAGGATCTTGAAAGCAAAGGTCATATGTTAAATTCAGAAGAGGGTTGGGTCTGAAATAGAGCATCTTGTTCATAAAAATGACTGACATCATGCATTTTGCTTAAAGCAGACTTAATTTCTTCATAATGCTGTTTTTTTTTTCATCTTTGAAGGCCACCAATTCACTTCTGTAGTTAATCACAATGTTCTGTTCTGTATTTCTTTCAGTCCATGAAAACGTCCCAAGTATTTTTGTAATTTATTCCTCTCTCTTCACAAAGCCTTTTTCTCATTTGTTACACAGTAACAGGTTAAAGACAGCATCTCCTGCAATGATCTCTGATACCATTGTCAAATATATATTTTTTTTTAAGTGTGTGTGAGCTATTCAGCAACATCTCCAAAATTCTGGCGAAAGTCCTGCAGAGTGGTTATTGTCAGGTTGTCATGTCTGTCACACATGAGTGAGATCAATCAAATGCACTATCTGGTCTCAATGAAGTCTAGATAAACAGAGAGAGCTGGTTGTTCTCCTGTTCTGTGTCATGTTTTGAGCCTCTGATCCTTCTACAATCCTTCCAGGAGCATTACCCTTTAATATTAGAGGCCATTGCCTCCAGATCTTATAATGACCAGTCCCACAGTCCTTCCTCCAGTATTGCAGCTTTCATTTTCCCATTTGTGTAGCTCCATCTGCATGTTCAAGAGAGTCGAGATACCTGTTGTAAAGTTTATCAGGAGCCATACAACCAGCAGGCAGCTTATAGTACCATAGGACAGGCTTTCAGAAAAAGAAGTGATTGGCCATTGGAATGGGTTGCCCAAGGAGGTGGTGGAGTCACTGTCCCTGGAAGTGTTTAAAGTAAGACTGGATGAGGCACTTAGTACCATGGTTTAGTTGATTGGGTGGTGTTGGGTGATAGGTTGAACTTGATGATCTCAAAGGTCTTTTCTAACCTGGTTAATTCTATGATTCTGTGACACTGTGAAGGTCTTTAAGTTACAATAAAAATCTCAAAAGTTTATGTGGGTGTCCTTGATGACAGCATTTTGTTGGCTTCTTTAAAGATGTTTCACTCCATGTGCTGAGCATCCACTGGACTGCTGACAGTCTCACCACTGAATGCAAGCTGCGCTTAAAACTGTGGAACCTAAATCAAACCTCTGCTCTGCAGTCCTAGACCCCTCCACCAGACATATGTTTAGGCTATGGACTTTTTGCCTGGCACTCCCAGTAGAGAGCTGTAACTCACAGAATCACAGAATCAACCAGGTGGGAAAAGACCTCAGAGATCATCAAGACTAACCTGTAACTCAAGACCCTATGGCCAAGTTCCAGAATCTACTCATTCCCCTGCTTCTTCTGTACTCCCTCCTGCAAAATTTCCCCCAAAGTTTGAAATGCTTCATGTATACTTCAGGATTCATGTATACACCAGGATTCAGATGCTCACTGAGATTCCACAGGCCTACAGATAGGGGTTTAAATCTACCCAGTTCTCTACTGGTAGACAGTAGTTCCCTCAGCCCATTTTCCAAGCCAATCCAAAGCTCTGTCACACAGTGAGTGTGATGCTGAGTACAGGCTAAGAAATCATCATGATTGGCAGTACTAATCAGCTCTGACTCAGTGCAATTAACTTGTCCTGAGCACTGCTAGGAAATTTGTGTGTCTTCCAGTTGCCTCCGACCCTGAGCAAAACAAGTCTGAGTTTGCTCAGTGGGGGCCGAGAAGGCTTCTGTCAACATCCAGAGCATGCAGCCACGTGCTGTGCAAGGCTTTGCCCAATGCTTAAAGCACAACTGATCCCTGGAAACAAATTTCTCTGAGTACTTGTCCTGGTTTCAGCTGGGATAGGGTCAATTTTCTTCCCAGTAGCTGGTAGATTGCTGTGTTTTCACAGACTCACAGAATCAGAGAATATTAGAGGTTAGAAGGGACCACCAGAGATCGTCAGGTCTAACTGCCCTGCCAAAGCAGGATCACCTAGGGTAGTCCACACAGGAATGCATCCAGGTGGGTTTTGAAACTCTCCAGAGAAGGAGACTCCACAACCCCCCTGGGCAGCCTGTTCCAGGGCTCCCTCACCCTCACTGTAAAGGAGTTTCTCCTCATGTTGAGGTGAAATCTTCTATGTTCAAGTTTGTATCCATTGTTCCTTGTCCTATTGCTATGAACCATCAAAAAGAGCTTGGCCCCCTCCACTTGACACCCACCCCTCAGATATTTATAGACATTGATCAGATCCCCTCTCAGTCTTCTCTTCTCCAGACTAAATAGCCCCAGGGCTCTCAGTCTCTCTTCACAGGGGAGAAGCTCAAGTCCACTAATCATCCTCGAGGCTGTCCAGCAGGTCTCTGTCTTTGTTGAACTGGGGAGCCCAAAACTGGACACAGTATTCCAGGTGTGGTCTCACCAGGGCAGAATAGAGACCTAGACCTGCTGGACACACTTTTCTTGATACATCCCAGGATCCCATTGGCTCTCTTGGCCACAAGAGCACATTGTTGTTCCATGGAGAACTTGCTGTCCACCAGCACTCCAAGGTCTTTCTCTGTGGAGCTGCTTTCCAGCAGGGCAGCCCCTACCCTGTACTGGTGCCTGTTGTTATTTCTCCCCAGATGTAGGACCCTGCACTTGTCCTTATTAAACTTCATGAGGTTTGCCTGCACCCAGCTCTCCAGCCTGTCCAGGTCATGTTGGATGGCTGCACAGCCTGACAGGTGTCAGCCAACCCCCCCAGTTTTGTATCATCAGTGAACTTGCTGAGGGTACTCTCAATGCCCTCAGCCAGGTTGTTGAGAAAGATATTGAACAAAACTGGACCCAGTACTGATCCCTGGGGAACACCACTTGCCTCAGGCCTCCAAGTTGACTCTGTGCCACTGATGATGACCCTCTGAACTCTGTTGTCAAACCAGTTTTCAATCTACCTCATGGACCAATTGTCTATGTCACATTTCCTGAGTTTTTCAATGAGTATGTTATGGGAGACAGTATCAAAAGCTTTACTGAAGTCAAGGTATATGTCACCCATAGCTCTTTCATCTACCCTTTTTAGTGGGTTTATAGAAGGCTATCAGATTAGTCAAGCAATATGTCCCCTTGGTAGATCCATGCTGGCTACTCCTGATGACTCTCTTTTCTTCCATGTGGTTAGAGATGACCTCCAGGATGAGCTGCTCCATCATCTCTCCTGGGATGGAGGTGAGGCTGACTGGTTTTAGTTGCCTGGGTCTGACTTCTTGCCTTTTTTTGAATACTGGAGGTACACTGGCTTTCTTCCAGTTGTCAGACACCTCTCCTGTTCTCCATGACTTTTCAGAAATGATGGAGAGAGGCTTAGCAGCAGTATCAGCAGCTCTCTCAGCACTCGTGGATGCACCCCATCGGGATTTGTGTGTTTTCAGTTGGTACCCAATCCTGACTGACTAGTGGAGTGTCCTCTTCCTTCCAGTTCTGCTCTCTTGCTTCCACAGACTGGGGTTCCTGAAGACTGATCTTAGGAGTAAAGACAGAGGCAAAGAAGGCATTCAGCAACTTTTCCATCTCTGCATCCTCTGTTACCATAGCTCCCACATCATTCAGTAGTGGACCCACCTTTTCCCTGCCCTTTGTTTTGTCATTGATGTATTTGAAAAAGCTCTTCTTGCTTTCTTTCACCTCCCTGGCAAGACTTAATTTTGGATGTAGTGGGAGAACAGTGTTGATAATACATTGATGTTTTAGTTGTTGCTACGTAGTGCTTATCCTAAGTCAGAGAGTTTTCAGTTTCCTGTGCTCTGCCAGGAAACAGGTGTACAAGAAGGTGGGATGGAGCATGGTCAAGACAGCTGACCCAAACTAGCTAAAGGGATATTCCATACCGTAGAGTGTCATGACCAGTATATAAACTCAGAGGAGTTATCTGGGACAGACAGATTACTGCTCAGGGACTGTGTAGGCACCAGTCAGCAGGTGGTGAGCAATTGTATTGTGCATCACTTGGCTTTTTTGGGTTTTGTTTCTCTGTCTTTTATCTTCTTTTTAATTACTACTCTTCTTTTACTTATTGTTAATATTAATATTATAATTTTATTTTATTTTATTTATTACACTGTTCTTAGCCCACAAGTTATACTTACTTTTGATTCTCCTTCCCATCCTACTGCGGGCAGTGGGAGGAGTGGGCAATCAGCTGCTTGGCTCTTAGTTGCTGGCTGGGTTTAAACCACCACGGCAGTGGCAATACCACTTTTAACAGACTGATGTTCCCAGACCGCTAAAATTCCTACCTCCGTTTCCCAGCTCACTTTCATGCCCCAGCAATCCTTGGATGTGGAGGTACAGCCATGTCAGCCAGCAGGTCTGCCCAGAACTGCCTGTTAGCTTTTCCCAGGCAGAGCTTGCCCTGGCTGCTCTGCTCACCTTCCCCTCCTTAGGCAGCAATTTGTGTGCTGCTTCGCTGTCCGGCTGCTGGCTTTCATTAAACTTCTACTAACGAAATTACCTCTTGTGACTTCTCTCCAACTTTTATTCTGGCTTGAAAGTGGATTCAAAGTTGCTACTGCCCCAGCTCTATCAGTAAAGGTGTAGTTGATGGACAGGCACAGGTTCAGTTAAAATTAACCAGATAGAATGAATATCATACCTGTTCTTTGCCCTTAGGCTGTATTTTTATATTATTTTGATGCTGTATCACACAGATCTGATTTTGGAGCATACTGCCTTCAAGGTCTAATTTCCACACTCGTCACCAGAGGTTACCCTCCCTTTGGCTGAGCCTACTGGCTCAGCGGATTATTTTTAAATTGGTTTTGAGAAATTATTCATGTTAAAGGAACTTTTTTTTTTTTTTTTTTTTAAATGATTTCCATCATTTACCAGCAGTCCTGGCTAAGTGGAGAGGTCCCAGCTGGCTAGGATGCCATCTACAAGAAGGGCTGGAAGGAGGTCCTGGGGAACTACAGACCTTTCAGTTTGACCATGGTGTTGGGGAACATCATGGAGCAGGTCATCTTGAGTGCCATTATGCAGCATGTGCAGGGCAACCAAATGATCAGGCCCAGTCAGCATGGGTTTATGAAGGGCAGGTCTTGCTTGATGAACCTGATCTGCTTCTGCAACAAGGTGATCCACTTAGTGGATGAAGGAAAGACTGTGGATGTTTTGTTGTTTAGCTGGACTTCAATAAAGCCTTTGACACCATTTCTCAAAGCATCCTCCTGGAGAAACTGCTTATGGCTTGGATGGGTGGATGCTTTGCTGGGTTAAAAACTGTGGATAGCCAGGCTCAAAAGTAGTGGTGAATGGATTTAAATCCAGTTGGTGACCAGTCACTAGTGGTGTTCCCCAGGGCCAGGTCACTTTAATGTCTTTATCAATGATCTGGATGAGGGAATTGAGTACACCCTCAGTAAGTTTGCAGATGACACTAAACTGTGTGGGAGTGTTGATCTGCTTGAGGGTAGGAAGACTCTGCAAAGAGGTCTAGAAAGGCTGGATCAATGAGCCAAGGTCAGCTGTATGGTGTTTAATAAGACCAAGTGCTGGGTTCCTGCATTTGGGTCACACCAAGCCTATGCAACGCTATAGGCTTGGGGAAGAGTGTCTGGAAAGTTGCCCAACAGAAAAAGACTTGGGGACTCTGTTTGACAGCCATCTGAACATGAGCCGGCAGTGTGCTCAGGCCAGGAAGCCATTCATGCTGAATGTTTCTGTGATTCTGTGATCTGAGAAGATGTGGTAGAAGGTGGAACAGGTCAGGAGCAAGACCCTGTTCTACTCACCAACATCTAGAGCTTTATATCCCTCAGAGTAGTACTATTATCACAGAAGCAAATCCTTGTTTCCCAGTGTCCTTATTTCTACCCTTTTTATCTCCATCGTTTGGTGTCTTACAGGACCCTATTCCAGGAGGGAAACTACTCTATAAGCCTGAAATTAAACAATTAAAAAAATGAATGTGTGAATTATTGGAAAAAAATTTACTAAAATATCATCAATTTTGCATGTTCTTGATGTCATTCTATATTTGTGTAAGCTTAGCTTTCAAGGCTGCATGATCTGCCCAACACTTCAGTGGTTATATTCCTTGCGCAGCATTGGAGATGGCTTAAAACATATCCTTTAGGTCTTTCAAGAGGTGAGATAGAGAACAAAACAATTTGATCTCAGTAAAATTTAACTGTGCTACGGTCTTTGGCTGAGTTTGGCTCATACCAATTAGTTTGGGTATCAATAAGTGTAAGAAAATATTGAATGACATTTGTTTGGCTGTAGGAGATGACTGATATAATGAAGAACATTAAGTCTCATTGCCTTCATGTTTGTTTTGTTTTTTGTGGTGGAATGAGTTGACCAATGTGACTAGAGCATTTTGTACCTGGGGTTGCTAGTGCCTTCAAAATCAAGAAAGTCTGAGTATGTTGGCTATGCTGTCATGCTCTCACTCTTCCCTGCTCCTCACTCCATCTGAGAGAGATTATAGATTGGACAAGGTTTGAAATTATTCTCATTTTAAAAGTATGGTTTTGTGAAAAGCAAAGACTAGTTACTGCTTCAAGAGAATCTGTCACCTTGTCCTACAGAAGAAAGGCAACAACAATCTTTTACGATAATGGACCTGTTATCTCCTTCCTGGAATTTATCAGGCAAGAAACATATTGATCCCATTTGCAGGTTGCAGCCTGTAGTTTTCTAAACATGTCCAAAGCCCTAGCACATGATAATGGCCAGAACTTACCCTGCATTTATTTCACATATGTGTACCTCTCCCTCCCTTCTCCCTTGTGGGCTGCTGTTCTCTTTACAGTCTAAGCAACCTAAATTGGATGAAAATTCCTCTGTTTCAACTAATTTGTTTTAGCCCTGTTCTTTAGGAAAATTCTCTTACAATGTTTTTCCTCCTTGCTGTCTCACCAGCTGTGAATTTGATGCAAAAAGTAATGCATGGAAGTATTTATATCCAAGTAAAATATCTTAATTGGAGGTAAAACAAATCTAGAATCTTTTTTTCTGACTTATTATTTATAAATTATTGTAATTTTTTTAATATGCCTTTTGGAGTCAGTGTTTTTTTTTGTGTAGAAGTGATACGTCCTTTCAGTCTCTGCTTCTTAAGATTGCTTTTTGAGGCACACTGACACATCCTGAGAAGACTCTGTTGTAATGATTCACTGTGCTTTACCTGTCATTATGAAAAAATAAAAGAATCTGAAATCATTTGTTTTCTGATTGATTTAGACTGAGAAAGATAAATCTTCCTTGTTTGTAAGAAACTATTCACAGAGGCTACTATGGCAACAATATTAATAACAAACAAGAAGGCTGTTAATTAATGGGTAAAGCTGACTAGAATAAGAAAATCCTGAATCTTTGCTGCATCCATTTACTATCATCCCAACAGCTCTTGGTGATTTGTTTGAAGAGTTAGTGCATCTTTTTACTACACAGGGTTAAAAAATTAAAGAAAAAGAAGTTTATGATAATAAAATTGAAAGGGTACAAAATCCATTATCCTTCCCCTTGTGATCCCATCATACATCATCACTAAATTTTGAGTGATGCTCATAAGGATCCCTTCTGCTCCTGATAATTTGATGAATAAAGCTGATAATGCCTTCTGGGCACTCAAGGATGTTAACAAATAGGAGTAGTCCCTGTCTCAAATGGTTTACAGTCTACAAAGCTGATACATGCCAAGCAAAAAAGTAGTACTTTGGGATACAGACAAAAAGGGTATTTCCAATTGCTTTTTAAAATAGTCCTGGGATGCTAGCAGAGATATTATGTTGAAATGTGTAGGTGGGCATGAGATGAGGGGAAGAATACATAGTCTCCCTGGGAAGAGAGGAAGAACCCTTGGGAGTCCTAGAGGCTGTTAAGTATATAAACTACAGCCATTTCCTTACTACTAAAGTTGGCATATTATGCTCTGTAAAGCAGAATTGATATGTTTTCTACACCTCAAGGATCAAGCAACGAACTGATTCAGGGTGCAACTCATGGAGAAACTGATGTGCTTTACTTTTTGGAATACATTACAGTTTGAGAAAATAAATATATCTATGAAATAGGAACTAGAGAACCAAAGAATGTACACTCTGACTTCCACGGAATAAAATTCCGTGAACAATTTTACTTTCTTTCACAAAGTCAACAATTGTTGCCTCTTAAAAAATTATCAACAATCTTCCAAGGCTGTGACAGGGATCAAAAGTAGTGACTAAATAACTGAGAAGCATTTGCTTGTCTATAATAACTCTTCAGTAAAGATCTAAATCCAGACTATTCAAACAAAAGAATAAGCCTGAATACTGGTTACAACATATGAGTTGTTTTTTTCCTGATGGGAACTCATGCAGCTATTACTCTAGTGACACTTTCCCCACTAGGTTTCATCATTTCTCTATTAGATTAAAAGGTAACATTATAAATTAAAAGTACTGTGAGTTGGTATTTCTGAAAAAGGTAGTGGTGGCTGCTCACAAGCTGTACAGTAGTGAGCTCCATAGCAACGTGCAGGTTTGCAACACTGTATGAAGTAGTTTGGTATGCCTTGTCTTCTTCTTGCAGCCATGTATTTGTACTAGGAGGGTTACCTACTGTGTGGGATATGTATATGATTGTGATTCTGCTATCCTTACTTGGACAGAACTCCAACTATCTCTACTTGGAGTCGTGTGGGCAAGAGAGCTATATGGCTTCATGTGATGGATCAAGTCAGTAGTGATGTTTTCTGCTTGAAAGTAGCCATTAGAATATTTCCTTCTTTCTCTTACTCTAATGTTTACAATCTTATCTTTTTTCTTAGCTAGCTAAGGAGGAGGAAAATGCCTCAGGGCAAACAATGGCAAGGGGATTCTCTTCAGTACATTAGATACCAAAGGCCATCCTGTTTTCCAGGTGCTCTTCTGTTTCTGCCACCTGCGATATCTACACCAAACATGGTGTCATCAGTCAGCTATGGCATGGTGGGTTCATGCATATTCACCAATCTGCAAATTATGCATGTGGAGCACTTAGCATAGCTGCTGCTTTATCTTTCTGCTTTTCTTCCTTCACTAATGATTCAAAATGCTTACATGCAACAGAGGATTGTATTCTATGCTTGCCATTTGCCTTTGTACACCAATTAGGTCTTTGTAATTTAAATGATGTTTTATTTGCTGATTTGGAAGCATCCTCATTGGTAGAATGAGGTTTTCTTCATCCTGCAACTGTTCTTTGATATAATGATTTATTAAGGTACTAGGAAAAATATTGATCCTACTAATAGCTTCTGCCTTGCCACAGAATGCCTTACATTTTACTCACTAAAAGGGCCATATTCCTTTTCTCATCATCTGATTGACCATAAATGCTTTGGCCTTTCCCCAGCAATTACAGCACTTACCAAAGCAGTGGGTAAGAGTCAAGTATTTATAGACTAATTAGAGAAGTCAACATGTCCAAATGTGTACTTTGCATCGTGCAAAGAGTTATTGGACAGTGCTTTGAAATTAGGGAGTGGTTCCATGCTGTTCAAAAACAAATTACCAAATTCAGAGGAGTTACGTGTATGTTATCGATTAGAACTGTCTTACTGGGAATTACTAAGTGGAGTTGTGTGCTTACATTTCATTGCTGTTTTCCACTGTGACCTCCTTTGTCTATCCTAACCTCCTCTTTCTTCAGAAAGGTTTCTAATGTTAATACCCGCAAGGTGGTGGTGAAGGCATCAGTTTTGTAATTCATCTGGAGCTGACTCCATTTGTAGTTCTTATTATCCACCTTGGAAACTGTGGTAGTTCTATGGTAAGCCACAAATGCTGAAAGGAAATGAGAGACAGTAGGATGGAAAATACAGGACAAGGCTTTAAAGGAACACAGTTCTGTGTACCAAAATGAAGCCAGATGGAAATGGAGATGACCTGATCACCTGCATTCCAGGTCACTGGTCTCTCAAATGGACTGCTTAAGGTTGTGGACATACCATTACAGAAATAAATTTCCTCTCTTTTATCCTGTCTTTATTTCCCTTCTTATGATTCAGTCACAAAGACTTGGATTGTGGGATGGCAAACCTGAGTCATTTACTTAATGGTAATGTAAAGGAAATTCTTCTTCATAAGACTGGAGAACTCATTGCTTCAAAGTAGTGTTTGGTCAGTATCTTGACTGTCTATATTCAGGTAAGGTTCAGACATCCATAGATTTGTGTTCCAGGATTATAACAGGTAGTGAAACCACGTTAGTAGAGGTATGCTAATTTTAATGCTTCACAGTTGGAGCTAATTTCTGGCTATTTAGGAGTCAGAAGGACTTTGCTTGTGGGGGGAAGATTATCAGAAATTGCTTTTTTTGTAGTCCTTTGAAAAATTTCCTCCAACAAAGGCTAGAAGGTAGGGCACAGAGCAAGTTTTGCCGCTGTTCAGAAATGTCCTTTGCTCCCATGCAATCGTATACCCCCACAGCTCTGGCTAGAAAGTATGGAGTAGGAAAATATTAATGTTGCCTTGTATTGAGACCTGTATCTCTAATTATGCAAGTACTAGTCTGTTCGAGATTTATTTTGTGTTAACATTTAGTACATGTGCTTTATTTTATTCAATGTAAGCACTGCTGCTAATTAAGCTGTCACATAGGTGAGATGACTTTTCTCACCCATATGTGAGCTAGTCACCCTGCACAGTCAGTGGAGACAAGCAGACATTTCTAGGACAGGAATCATCTTGGCTTTAAATAGACATGCAAAATAAATCAGATTCATCGCACCCTCAAAGTGTCTTCCTCTGTTAACAGTGAAGGGAGCTGGGATTGACTAGCTCAGAGTGAGGTGTCCACAGCTGAGTAAAATGAACCCATGATGATGTACCAGCAATGAATTACCCCCTCTAAGTCCACAAAGGAAAAAAGATACTGCTGAGAAATCCTAAATAACATGCTCAGATTTAATTCCAGTTTTTTAGATTATTTCAGTTAGCTGAGGTCTGCCTTATGTGTCTGATGTGCCTGTTTACTGCTGGTCTGGATCTGATCTGAGTGTAAGAGATGGGTCTCTCATGGATGTAAATAGATATAACTCCATTAATGCCAGCAGAGCTCTGCTCACTACCAGTGCAGGAGCTGATTGGCAAAAAGGTAATTCTCTACCTGAACTACAGTAGCAGTTATGGGATGAGATAATATTTTCCTTTCAACGGGCCAATGTGATGCATGAGTTTTCCTTGCTCCAGCTACAGCAGCTTACTGTAACAGTGTTGAGGGGATGAGGGGAATGGAGGGTTCCTGTTGCAGTAACTGCAAATGGATAGGTTGTAACCAGGGCATGTCTGTTCCTGGGATGTTGTGTTTAAATAAAATATGTTTCTCCATATGGAATGAACAGAAAAGACCCCACCCTGTGACAGTGTTGTCAATAGATGTAATTTCTCTACAGCAACATATCGTCATCTCCAAATGTTAATTAATAATTGATCTTGTTATATATGTAGAGGACTCTCTGTAATTCAGTTATCTATATTTATGTCTCATAAATGACTCTGCCTTGTCAGATTTTATGGTGAAATAGTAGATCCAAAATTAGCATAATGTAACAACCAATTCACATACATAGCCTTGATCTGCAAACACTTTTGCCCATGAATAATTTCAGTTATTACAGCTGAACTCGTTGGGACTCACATATGCTTTTGCAGGATGAGAGCCACAGTGTTTATTGAATTAATTTCTTTCATATACTACATGTGTTCAAATGAAACTAATTTAACTGTCACACATCTAGGCATTTCTCAGCATATATTATGCAATTAATGTTTTTTAAGTGTAGTTCTAGTGAATCAGAGGCCTAGGTAATATTTCCAGGAGATATTTAGACAAAACTCAATCTCAGTTCATATTATGAAAGAGAATCTTTCTTTATGTGTGTATGTGTTAGTAAATGTGTGGTGGGTTGAAATTACTCCCCAACATAAAATTGCCAGACCATCTCAGTTGAAAGCAAATGAAGCTATATTTACAAGCAAAACTACAATCTAGAAATATTGAATGCAGTGGCTATGTACAAAAGGTATAATATTTACATATATTTACAATTCATAAACAACACAAGAACCCCCCTGGACAAAACCAGGCGGTTACCAACAGCTTCCTCCTCTTCCCTTCCTTCCCCTCTGTACAGAGAACAAGAGAAAAAAAAAAAAGGAGAAAAACAAAAAGTAGGCTGTTAGTACTTAGCCACAAAAAAGAAACCCAGCCAAGGTCAGGAACAGCCAAGCAAAAGCCAGCTAGTATCTGCTAGAGGAAAGGAAGCCAAAAAGAGAAAAAAGTTGGTTTATACAACTAACTATGTTAGATTTCAGACCAATGGGATTATTTAGACCTTATCATTATCTTCCCTTTTACGTTCAATGGTAATTTATTTACATTCTACCACTTTTACTCAAGATCTGTGGAAAATGTTCCTAGGCACAGCCTAAAGCTGCCACATAAATGTTATATTAACAGTCTGGGTGGCTAAATCCAAAGGGAGATGGTGAATGGAGTTAAACCCAGCTGGCAGTTGGTCATAGGTGGTGCTCCATGAGACTCAGTACTGAAGCCTGTTATTTTAGTATCTTTATCAATGATCTAGATGGGAGGATCAAGGGTGCTGCCAATAAGTTTGCAGATGACGCCAGGTTATGTGGAGGTGTTGATCTGTTTGAAGGTAGATGGGCTCTACAGAGGGATCTGGACAGGCTGGATCGATGGGCCAAGGCCAGTTGTATGAAGTTCAACAGGGCCAAGTGTCAGGTTCTGCACTTTGGTCACAAAACCGCATGCGACTCTACAAGGCTGGGGAAAAGTAGCTGGAAAGTTGCCTGCCGGAAAAGGACCTATGGGTGTTATTGACAACCTGCTGAACATGAGCCAGCAGCGTGCCCAGGTGACCAAGAAGTCCAGCAGCATCCTGGCCCATATCAGCAATTGTGTGGCTAGCAGGAGTAGGGAAGTGCCCTTGTACTGGGCACTGATGAGGTTGCACCTTGAATACTGTGTTCAGTTTTGGGGCCCTCACTACGAGAAGGACACTGAGTTGCTGAAGTGTGTCCAAAGAAGGGAAACAAAGCTGGTAAAGGGTCTAGAGCACAAATCTTATGAGGAGCATCTGAGAGAGCTGGAGTTGTTTGGAGAAAAATAGGCTGAGGGCAGACCTTACCACTCTCTACAACTCCCTGAAAGGAGGTTATAGTGAGGTGAGTATCAAGTTTTTTCTCCCTAGTATCAAGTGATAGGATGAGGACAATCTGCCTCAAATTCCACCAGGGCAGATTTAGTTGGAAGCCTTTCTTGCCAAAAGAGTCATTAAGCACTGGAACAGGTTGCCCAGGGAAGTGGTGGAATCAGCATCCCTAGAGGTATTTAAAAGATGTGTAGATGTGGTGCTTAGGGAAGTGGTTTATTATCATAGAATGGTTTGGTAAGTCATGTAGTCCAACCCCCTCTGCAGTAAGCAGGGACATCCTCAACTAGATCAGGTTGCCCAGAGCCCTGTCAAGCCTCATCTTGAATATCTCCAGGGATGGGACCTCAGCCACCTCCCTGGGCAACCTGTTCCAGTGTTCCACCACCCTAGAACTTGTTCCTAACATCCAATCTAAATATACTCTTTAGTTTGAAGCCATTGCCCCTCATCCTATTGGTACAGGCCTTTGTAAACAGTCTCTCTCTGTCATTCTTGGAGGCCCCTTTCAGGTACTGGAAGGCCTCTATTATGTCTCCCTGGCTCCAGAGGTGAACACAGTACTCCGGATAAGGTCATACCAGAGCAGAAAAAAGCAGTAGAATCACCTCCCTCTATCTGCTGGACTTACTGGTTTATTGGTGGACATAGTGTTAGGTTAGTGGTTGAATGTGATGTTCGTAAAGGTCTTTTCCAACCAAAACAATTCTGTGATTCTGATTTTATTATTTAGCACCTACTATTATATATGCAAGCAATGATGGATATCTATGCAGGCAGAAATACATGCATATGTCCCAGTGGAGGCTAGTGACACGTGGGGTCCCTCAGGGATCAGTCCTGGGATCTGTCTTGTTTTACATCTTTGTCAGTGACATGGACAGTAGCATTGAGTGCACCCTCATCAAGTTTGCTGATGACACCAAGCTGTGTGGTGTGGCTGACACGCTGGACGGAAGGGGTCCATCCAGAGGGACCCTGACAGGCTGGAGAGGTGGGCACAAGCCAACCTCATGAGGCTCAACAAGACCAAATGCAAGGTCCTGCATCTGGGTCAAGGCAATCCCAAGCACCGATGTAGTCTGGGCAGTGACTGGCTGGGGGAGAGGGACTTGGGGGTGCTGATGGACAAGAAGCCTAACATGAGCTGTCAATGTGCACTTGCAGCCCATAAAACCTTTATGGAAAGATTTCTTTCCTTTTTGTATTTGGTCTGACTGGGATGGGGTTAACTTGCCCCATAGAAGCCCTCGCAGTGCTGTGCTTTTCATTTATGTCTAGGGCAGCGTTGGTACTGCATTCAGTTCTGGAGCTCCTATTACAAGAGGGATATGGACATGCTGGAACGTGTCCAGAGAAGGGCCACCAGGATGATCAGAGGGCTGGAGCACCTCTCCTATGAGGACAGACTGAAAGAGTTGGGGCTGTTCAGTCTGGAGAAGCGAAGGCTCTGAGGTGACCTTCTTGTGGCTTTCCAGTATCTGAAGGGGGCCTACAAGAAAGCTGGGGAGGGACTTTTTAGGCTATCAGGTAGTGACAGGACTAGGGGGAATGGAATAAAGCTGGAAGTGGGGAGATTCAGGCTGGACATGAGGAAGAAGTTCTTCCCCATGAGAGTGGTGAGAGCCTGGAATGGGTTGTCCAGGGAAGTGGTTGAGGCCCCATCCCTGGAGGTGTTTAAGGCCAGGCTGGATGAGGCTCTGGCCAGCCTGATCTAGTGTGAGGTGTCCCTGCCCATGGCAGGAGGTTGGAAGTAGGTGATCCTTGTGGTCCCTTCCAACCCTGACTGATTCTATGATTCTATATCTATGTATAAGTTCATCTAAGACTCACTTTATCCATATATGTATGTTACATATGAAGATATGCACATGCTATGCATTTGAAAATACAGACAATTGCTTTGTTATTAAATATATGTAAACCCAGGTCTACCCACTCTAGTTTAACTCAAACCTATCTATCTTCCTTTAAAGTAAACAATCTATGTCTGGAGTTTAAAACTGATCATTCCTCTTGTGGGGAGCAGCATTTTCCATAAAGAAGGAAACTCATAAGATTCAGTTTTAATGTTCATGCAGTGTGTCGGTGCAGACAAAAGTCATCTGCTTTGTGTCTGTGTGTTGTGAAGCTGAAGAAATGTTGCACTTTGTAATAACACTGTGCTTATATATTGTTTTGCTGAAAAGAGGAAATGAAGAGAAGGTAAGGGCCTTGCTGATAGCCTGTAAATTTAAAAATAGAAAATAAAAAGTTATGTGATATTTTGTATTTAAACAAAACAATAAAGAATATTTAAATGAAACACTGAGGAAATATACTGAGCTTGCTCTGAGGATGTTGCTTAATGATATACAAAAAATCACTCTGATTGCAGTGTTCAAAATGACTGTGGTTTATGATCTAATGCCTAAAGATCATTAACCAACATCTGCTATTTTCTGGAAAGAGTGCTGATAAAAGCCCCAAATATAAACTCCTTTAGTTAAATTGCCCTTTTTATATGCTGTAAGTAATGGGGAGAGAACCGTAGGGAAGCCTGGAGGTGCTACTTGCATTTGGATCAAATGAGATTGTTCTCTGCCATTCAGAAATGACCTGCGGAGATTACTTGGTTTTCTTTGTAGAGGAAAAAAAATGGTTGTTATATTTATGTCTTTTATTTTAAATGGGCTTAGACAGTCATGAAGACTTTTAGGCAGGATGTGGTATTTCTGTTTGGCCCGTGGGGCTGGCAGTGCTGACTTTAAGGCTTTGCTCACTGGCACTAATGCCTGATAGTGCGGATCTCGGTTAGGGTGCTCATCGCTCACACATGGAACTGATTTCTGATCACCACACTCCTGTAATGGTGCGTCTCGATTCATGAGATGCCCTGTTCATGTTGGAGCAAGTACTGCCAGATGCAAATAAAGCTGTCCAGGAGTGGCCTCTGCAGGAGAAAATCTAGTCTTGAGATGTGCTGGTGTGTGGGCGTCAATCCCCTCACTTACCTGGTTGTGTTATTTGGCTAGGAATAGCGTAGGAGTTATGATAAATCAGATGTGTACTGCTGTGCTCATAGACTGAGCTCATAATATATAAATGCCCTGTCTTCCAACCTCTGCTCATAAGATACCTTTATATTCACAGACTTTTCCAATGAGCTTGTCAGGCTGCTTGTAAGAAGAAGGCTTTTTAAGATTGAATCCCTTAAAAAAGATGACTGTAGATAAAAGTGCATCAGTGCACATTAGAGATGAAATTTTCAAAGCAAGAACATCCTGTTGAGCTCTGTTTTGTCACTGTTGGCTTATACGTTCCTTCCTTTGTGTGAAATGCAGTACAAAGATCCCTGCCAGAGGCCTTTTATTTTGGGGTTTATCTGAATTTAAGGTCAGCTGATTAAACAAAGGTGAAGAAATTATACTAAGTGAGCTGTTTCAATTATTTTTTTTTTTTTAAGAAAAAAAGGAAACAAGCTACAAGGTGGCACTTACATTTTTATAGTGGTAAACAGCTAGCATTGTTGAACGTGTTTCAGCAAACGTGTTTACAGGACAAGATATGATCTGTGCATGGTGTCACCCCCTAATAAATTAAAGCAGTTTATGTTAGTTGATTCCACAGTGAAACAGCAAATTGCTTTGCCTTTTCTTTCCTGTGGGGCAAGAACATACTTTGGGCAGGTAGCACAGCAGTTGATGAACGCCTGATTCTCACCCTAACTTTCCCTAACAAGCTTTATTTATGTTCCCACTCTCTGCATGATCACCATTTAATAACTGCCACTCAGGAGTATGTGTATTTAGAGCTTTTGCAGAGATACTGATAGTATGCAAACAAGGGTTACTGGAGCTCAGCAGCATTTGGTTGCATTTTTCAGTTCATTGTTTTGACATATGTTCCCCTGGAAGTGGTTTAACCCCTGGTGTACTCCAATTCTGTAAACTGAATCCAAACAATTGCTGCCTACCAAATGGGCTTACCCCAGGTGTGAATTTATTGGTGTTATGAAGCTCCTTATGAGTAATAGATGATCACACTGAAGATGTTGAAAACAGTCTAAATGATACTAATATTTATTTAAAAGATAAATTCTTTCTAACCCTTTGGTTTTAAGAAGAGTATAGGTAAAGCATTGGTTTAGTTTTGTTAAGATGAACATTGAAGTCAATGTCTCAGTGTCTAAAGGGAGACCAGTGACAAGTGGCATCCCTCAAGCATTGGTAGTGGGAGCAGTGTTGTTTAACATCTTTGTCGGCAAAGTGGGATTGTGGGCACCTTCAGCAAGTTTGCACATGACAAGAAGCTGTGTGGTGTGGCTGACACACTGGAGAGAAGGGATGCATCCAGAGGGACCTTAACAGGCTGGAGAGGTAGGCCCTCGTGAAGTTCAACAAGGTCAAGTGCAAGGTCATACACCTCAGCCACTGCAATCCCAAGCACAAATATAAACTGGACAAGGAATGGCTCAAGAGCAGTCTTGAGGGAAAGGACTTGAGGGTGTCAGTTGACAAAAAACTCAACATGAGCCAGCAGCGTGTGCTTGCAGCCCAGAAAGTCAGCTGTGTCCTGGGCTGCATCAAAAGAAGTGTGACCAACAGGACAAGGGAGGTGATTCTTCCCCTCTACTCTTGTGAGACCCCACCTGGAGCACTGTGTGCAGTTCTAGTGTCCCCCAGCATAAGAAGGACTAAAAACAGCTGGAACAGAGTCCAGAAGAAGGCTGCAATGATGATCAGAGGGCTGGAGGACCTCTCCTGTGGGGACAGGCTGAGAGGCTTGGGGTTGTTCAGGCTGGAGATGAGAAGGCTCCAGGGAGATCTTAAAGATGGCCTTCCAGTACCTGAAAGGGGTCAGGAAGTGACTACTTACTAACTGGGAGGGTCTGGTTGAAGCAGTGAAGGTTGAGGGCAGCCTTGGCTGTAGCAATCATGAAATGGTGGAGTTCAGGATCTTGTGCAGTGGGAACAGAATACCAAGCAGTTGCTAGGGAAATCTCATGGGGCAGGGTACTGGAAAGTAAAGGGGCCCAAGACAGTTGGTTAATATTCAAGGACCACTTCTTCAAAGCTCAAGATCATAGCATTCCAACAAATAGGAAATCGAGAAAGTGAGCCAGGAGACTTGCATGGTTAAACAGGGAACTGCTGAGCAAACTCAAGTGGAAGAAGAAAGTCTATAAATCATGGAAGAAGGGGCTGGCCACTTGGGAGGAGTACAAGACTGTTGTCAGAGTATGTAGGGAGGCAACTTGAAAGCTAAGGCCTTCTTGGAATTCAACCTTGCCAGGGAGGTCAAGGACAACAGAAAGAGCTTCTTCAGATAGACTGCAGGAAAAACTAACACTAGAGGCAATGTAGGCCTAGTGCTGAATGAGGTGGGTGTCTTGGTGACAGAGGATACAAGGAAGGTGGAGTTACTAAATGCCTTCTTTGTCTTCATCTATACTGCTGGAGACTGTCCTCAGGAGCCCCAGACCCCTGAGGCACCACAGGAAGACAAAACAAAGGAGGAGTTTTCCTTGTTTGATGAGGACTGAGTTAGGGAACAGTTGAGTCATCTGGACATCCATAAATCCATGGGTGCTGATGAGATGCACCCACAGGTGCTGAGGGAGCTGGCAAAGGTCATTGCCAGACCATTCTCCACTGTCTTTGGTAAGTCATGGCAGACAGGAGAGGTGCCTGGGGACTGGAGGAAGGCAAAGGTCACTCCAGTCTTCGAAAAGAGTAAGAAGGAGACCCCGAGTAACTATAGACCAATCAACCTCACTTCCATCCCCAGAAAGGTAATGGAGCAACCTATCCTTGGCACTGTCCTTAGGCATATCAGGGACAATAGGGTCATTAGGAGCAGTCAAGATGGTTTTACCAAAGGGAAATCATGTTTGACCAACCTGATAGCCTTTTATGAGGACATAACCAGGTGGATAGATGATGGTAGAGCAGTGGATGTGGTTTATCTTGATTTCAGTAAAGCATTTGATAGCATCTTCCACTGCATCCTTGCAGTTAAACTGAGGCAGTGTGGTCTGGATGGTGAGGTAGTGAGGTGGATTGGGAAATGATTGAAGGAAAGAAGTCAGAGGGTTGTGGTCAATGGGACAGACTCCAGTTGGAGGTCTGTGTCTAGGGTCAGTATTGGGACCAGTACTATTCAATATATTCATCAATGACCTGGATCAGGGCAGAGAGAGCACTGTCAGCAAGTTTGCTGATGACACCAAACTGGGTGGAGTGGCTGACATGACACACCAGAGGGTTGTGCTGCCATTCAGCTAGACTTGGACAGGCTGGAGAGCTGGGCAGCGAGAAATTGAATGAAATTCAACAAGGACAAGTGTAGAGTCTTACACTTGGGAAAGGGCAACCCCATGTATCAGTATAGGATGGAGACTAGCCTGCTGGAGAGTAGTGAAGGGGAAAAGGACCTGGGGGTCCTAGTGGATGGAAGGATGACCATGAGCCAGCAATGTGCTCTTGTGGCCAAGAAGGCCAATGTCGTGCTGGGGTGGATAAGAAGGGGTGTGACCAGTAGGTCGAGAGAAGTTCTCCTCCCATTCTACTCTGCCCTGGTAAGGCCACATCTGGAATATTGTGTCCAGTTTTGGGCTCCTCAGTTCAAGAATGACAGGTAGCTGCTTGAAAGAGTCCAGCACAGAGCCACAAGAATGATTAAAGGACTGGAACATTGTCCTTATGAGGAGAGACTGAGGGAGCTGGGGCTCTTCAGCTTGGAGAAGAGGAGACTAAGGAGACTTCATTAACGTGTACAAATATGTAAAGGGTGAGTGCCAAGAGGATGGAGCCAGGCTCTTCTCAGTAATTCCCAATGACAGGACAAGGGGCAATGGGTGGAAGTTGAGGCACAGGAAGTTCCATATGAACATGAGGAAAAGTTTTTTCACTGTGAGGGTGATGGAGCACTGGAACAGGCTGCCCAGGGGGGTTGTGGAGTTTCCTTCTCTGGAGATAATCACAACCCACCTGGATGCATTCCTGTGTGATCTGGTATAGGTGATCCTGCTCTGGCAGTGGATTTGGACTAGATGATCTCTCGAGATCTCTTCCAACCCCTAACGTTCTGTGATTCTGTGATTTTTACAAGGGCTTGTAGTGATAGGATGAGAGGGAAATGGACTGAAGCTGGAAGAGGGAAGATTTAGACTAGGTATTAGGAAGAAATTCTTTACAGTAAGAGTAGTGTAACATTGGAACAGGTTGCCCAGGGAGGCTGTGGATGCCCTCTCCCTGGCGGTGTTCATGGGTAGGTTGGATGAGGCCTTGAGGGAACTGGTCTAGTGGAAGGTGTCCCTGCCAATGCCAGGGGGCTTGGAACTAGATGATCTTTAACGTGCTTCCAATCCAAACCATTCTGTGCATCAATGAACTTGGAAATTTATCAACCCTTTAGAGTAATATTCTTTAGATATAGTAGAAGATGTTCCTACATATATCAAGTTGGCCTCAGGTGTCATTTTCTTATAGTCAGTTGAGAAATCTGCCTTCTCTCTGTGCAATTTGAGAGTGAAAAGGATTTTCAGAAAGAGAAATGACAGTTCCTTTAAGTTTATGTTGACATCATCACACCAACTGAAAAGGTCAGGAAATTCAAGATTGTCTGTAATGTTACAGGCTGTAAAGCTGGCTCAGGTGAGTTAACCAACCTTTGCAAGGTGGTGGACTTGTACTGTCTTAGCACATACGGCCTTGGAGCTATATATTTAACCATTAATGGTTAAGTGATATGCTAAAATTTATTTTTTATGTCTATCTGGACATGCTTTACTGCGAAAATTTCAACTTGATCATAGAGGGAGACGGAGTCTTACGACTTGAAAAGCTAAGTATAAACTGAGCTTCTCTGCTTGCCTGCTGTAGGTGGACAGACAGGGCCAACCAGACATGCCCAGACAACATACTTGATCCAGCCTTTGTTGTCATAAATCCCTTGTCCTTCTAGCTGAGTAGGACTAGATTAATTTCTCCATTAGAGGACTACACATCCATGTGCTATGAGTTGTAATGTGAAAAACCTACTGTGCAGGAACCGAAAAACGAAGTGCTAAATTAAAGATATTTCTAAGGTGACATAGATAACCTCTGTTTCCAGGCACTGCACCACATCATGGATCAAAGTTCTTTTTTACTAACAGATGTTAGGCAAGCAGTTTTGAATTTGTAGATAAGATTGGAAACCACTCCTGTCTGGTTTGTTGGGGTTTTTTTGAGAGGGGGAGGTGGTGAAGGGTGGAGGTTGGTTTGTTTGTTTTCTGAGGTTCTTATTTTGAATCCACTTAAAAGTCACTAATATCACAAGTAAAATATTTCATTATTACATTAAATGAGGAAAAGTGTCCTTGGGCTGTGGTCACATTGACCAAGATTTTATGGTAAAATTTTTAATCCCTTAACCACAGGGATTTGTAAATTGAAATACGGATGCAACCTTGAAATGTACAGTTCCAGCACTGTTGGCTGTGATAAATATGAGCCATAAAGTAAACTCGTACTCTGAACCAGATTGGACCAAGTATCATTTCTGAAGCTCCTTTGCCTTTTTTCTGTGTTTCTCTTCTCAGCATCTGGTTCTACAGATCACTTTTCTCCATTTCAAGGTTGCATTTTCTTCTGAGGCTGGGGTTAAGGAATTGTCACATCCCAAGGGGAATCTTTGTTTTATTTTTTTAATCTATCTTTATTTCTGTAGCAAGTGGTTTCAGTAATCCATACTGATGAGTTGTCTTCTCTGCTGGTAGACTTGACAGGTAGATTTATGAACCAGAAGAAGATAATCTGCTTCCACAAGAGGTCACTGGTACTAGTGCACACAGCAACTAGTTTCTGCCACGCTTCTGCGAAGGGCAGTTGTAGACAAGCCTCTCATCAAAAGGAGTATAAAAAGAAAAAGTTCTTACTCTTTAGAAGATACCTACAAAGAAAAGAGGAAAACCAAATACATGAGAATGCTTTTAAGAACTTCTTTCAGTAGTCAAGGTAGCCAGATGTCAGAAGTCCTTTGTACCATCTCTGTCTGAGGTGGGACTTAACCATTCTGTGCCTATGTGGGATGCTTGGCTGATGTCACTTCAGAGTCTGCGTTTTGACGGCCGTAAGGATTGCTAGAGCTATGGATAGCATAACAGGAAATTGTTAATTCATCTGTAAAGCAGAATCTGTACAAGTAATTAATATAATTTCTGCTGAAATCCATATGCCTGCCTGTCTGTTGTTAAAAGAGGTTGCCACAGGGTGTAATTTTAGGACAGTTCTTTCCTGGTTTCTTTGTGTGCTGGCAGCAAAGGTTCCTGGTGTCAGGGGACAAACCTCCCTTTCAATTGTTCAGTCTGCCTGAAAATCACTTTTGGAGAGAGGCAATTCCACTTACCAGGAATTAATGGAGCCCTTTCTGTAGGCAGGGTTCTGCCCAGAGTGCTGGTGTTTGTAATAATCAGGACATTTCATGAGCATTTTAATTCTGTGTTCCTGGAGCTTTATTTTGAAGCTGATTGTCTCAGGGTTTGTGTAGCTCCCCAGCACGCTCACAAATACCAAAAGGTTTCTGTCTTGTTTTGGCATCCTGTCTGTGTGCAGCTTCTAGTCCCCCAAGGATAAACAGAGGAAAGCTTTTCTCTGCTATCTGGTGATAATTTTCTAAAGGTCAATGTTGTCATCACTTTTACAGGAAATCTTACCTGTCAGCAGCTACCCAAAATGGCCAGAAGATATTTGCATTGCAGTGGGGCTTTCCATGCGCAGCACCAGCTAAGACTTTTTGTGTTCAGATGTGCTTTGTGCTAGTAAATTATTTCTCTTTAAGCAACGTTCTGCCTTCAAAATCATAATCTCTCTTGTTCCTTCCTTGCCATTCACACCACTTCCAAAACCCCTGGCATGTATGGCACAGATTCACAACATAATGCTTTAATTGCTGATATGTTTAGTTAAGATTCATGCGAGGTGAAGACAGTGTAATTCCCAATGGGATTGTTTTATCTCTTAACATTTAGAGGTGACTTGTAGAGCTGGCCAGTGTGAGGAATGAATTTCTCATCAGAGAAAATTCTCTTTGCCATTGGTTTTGACGTGTATTTGCTGGGTTCCAGAGGACTTTGTCTCTTCCTGCATCTCCGTTCAGCTCTGTCCGGTGAGGGGGAAGGTCTTGTACTGCCTGATGTAATCACAGCTGCCCAGTCCTCTTGGCCAGATGGGAGCTTCATTCACCTCTCAATTTGTTAGAAACAGATGTTTTCCTCAGAGAAAGGCAAAAAAGAGATGGAAAAAAACGTAACAGCTGCTGTGGAATTTCCATTGTGGAAAGATCTGTCTAATCCAAGGTGGAATTTCTGGTCACAAATAAATGTCTGCCATGGGAATGCTGGCTAATTTGTACCTGGGTACATATCGCTCACCTGAGATGTGAGATGGCAACTGGTAGATTACAAACTTCCACAAAAGCTTCTTCACAAAAATATTCATCAGTTGAAATCAGTAATTTATCCCCACTGCAGGTCCCTTTGGTTCTCTTCTAATTAGCGGGATTTTGTGGGATATGAATACTGCTTTTTGCCCAGCTGTAATCATATGCCAGTGTTTGGGCTAGAAGAAGAAACAAAATAAAAGCAAAAGAGGAACATTTTAATTTGGGTTAAATAAACATTTATCTCCTTGAACTGGTCAGAGACGAATTAATTGTTTTATTCTTCTGATCTACTAATTATATGTACAGGCAAGCCTATGTAAGCTTTCTCCTTCATGCTCTATCATTAAAGAATGGATTACATCTGAATTAAATTACAGTATTTCCATCAAAGGTCTCAGTGGGTCAGGGTAGTTGGCAAGATTTGTAGGCTAAAAAGAAGAAGGTCAATGGATGTCAGTGGTTAAGAAATATATTGTTCTGCTGGGGGAATTATCCTTTCCTGAGAGTCTGAATTGCTCTCTTTCACATTCTTAGCATCTATTCACACCATTGCACTACATGGACATTAATTCTAAAATCCTGTAGCTTTTTGTCAGTTCTTCCCCTTTCAACAACCCAGAAACATTGTGTCAAGTGCATACTTTCCAAGTCCCTGCCTCAGACAGGGACGGATAAGAGATCAAGATGGCAATGCTTAATTTTCCAGGATGAGATCTTTTCTTAGTCCTGTTTTGTCTACAGCAGTAGGGCTTTGTGTTTGCTGGCAGTGACTACAGACATAATTGCTTTCTTGCCACTATGACTATAATAACTGTCTTCTGCCTCTTCCTCTGGATATGTAAAACAGCAGATGAGAATGGAAAAGTGAGAAAAAGTTGACCAAAAAATTGTTTCTTAAAGTTGTGATTCACAGGCAGAAAAGGCAATAGATGTCCCCTTCTGGTCAGCAGCACAGAACAGTGATTTAAGAAATAGGGAACAAGTCTATCATTGTTTTTAATAGTGATGGACAACTTTGGACATTCAGTTGTTTTTCTATGCTGTCATAAGAGGTCTTTTCCCAAATTTTGATTTCATAATTAGAAAATATATGTAATTATGAAATAGTCTGAAAAGCTTCAGTAAACACAGAAAATCACAGGTGCCAAATTATTTTATCCGCTTTTCCAGGTAGAGAAAGCAGATTTGTGCAAAAGAAAAAACTGCAGACACCTGAACTATAAATGGCCACTTAACAAAAATTAAATACGTGAACGACTAAATTTCTGCCGATTTCTAGTCAACCATCTGTTTAGGCAGCATACAAAGGGAAAGCAGGAAATCATAAGCACCATTTGAGACTGGAATCTCTAAGCTGTATTAGTTATGCTGCTACTGAAATTAACACATCCTAATGGAACCGAATACACCAGAGACAGTCATGGTTTCTGGGCTTTGGGAGAAAAGACTTCTCTATATGAAAACCAGCAAAAAGGCAGAGGTTTCTTGTGCAGTCTCAGAGGCGTCAGTATTCCCAGCAAGGAGATCTTGCAAGTCTGGAATGGAACCAAGATTTTACAAGAGGAGCTGCACATGCCTCCCTCGATGCATTCTTGACCTCTTCTTCTACTGCACAGTGGTCCAGGAGATGCAGTGCTGGTTAATATGTCAGCAAGACAGGTGCACAGGTCACCTAAGCAGACATAACAATGATGAAAGTGCATGCACCAAGCAAGCAGACAAATTTTACCTGACCTTTAGGAGGACCCACTAGCCTCTCCCAAAGGTGCAACTTGCCCTTGAGACTCACTGATTTTCGAGCCTGGCAGTTTTGTGCAGAAAATCCCAGTGAGACTTTGGTGAGTTGCACAGTTCCATCAGATTTTACTGAATAGTTATTTACAGAGAGAGTGAATGAGTGAATAGCTGCCAGACAATTTGTAATGTGTGTTGCTGTAAAGCAGAAGATAAGACAGCATTTCCTATCATAATCTACTAAAGCATGTGCAATCTTGCCCTGGTTTTTTTCTGGTGCATGAAGAACTTGATGGGAGAGGATAAAGAGGTGACTGAGAGCACTGTTCTGACCTTGAATCTTCACCTATATCTATATTTTAACTTAAATTCTTGTTTGAATGTTGTTTTTTCCACATGAGCAAGTTCTCTGTTATGTTGTCCACATGTTTGGGAATCTGCTGGTGGGAGATCTCTCTGGATCCCTGTCTGAACCTCACATAACTATCTAGAGAGGGAAGGGAGTTTTGCAGAATCACAGGAACTGACACATAATTCAGGTGTCTTTGGGTTCTGTACTAACTGTAAAAGTGGCAGAGAAAAAGGTTGAAGCAAGTCAGAAAGGATCTAAGTAGTTTCCCATTAGATTTTAGCATAAACCCTGGAAGAATGAGGTTTTATATACTTCTGTTTTAAAATTTCTTGTAATCATATAATCTTCATAGTCACTGGAGTCACCAAATCATGGAATCACAGAAGTGTGGAGGCTGGAAGCACCTCTGGGCATCATCTAGTTCAGCTGCCCTACTTGAAGCAGGGCCACATCCAGTCAGAGTTTTGATATCCTCAAGAATGGAGAATTCATAACCTCTCTGGTCAACCTGTGACAGTGTCAACCACCCCACCAGTAAAAAGGGCTGGTTTTGTTTTCCGTTTTGTTTTCCATTTTGTTTCCATTTTCTTTACCTACCTCAGATATTCATATGCATAGATAAGATTCCTCAGAGCTTACCCTTCTCCAGGCTGAAAAGTCCCAGCTCTCTCAGCCTCTTCTCTCAAGCTAAATGTTCCAGTTCCTTCCTTGTCTTTTTGGCCCTTCTCTGGACTCCAGTAAGTCCATGTCTCTTTTGCACTGGGGAGCTCAGAATTGGACATCATCAGATACACTAGACACAGAACAGTTGGGCACTTCAGACTTATATTCTTAAAGCATTTTTTTATCTTTTCATCTTAATCTTGCATGATGAAGGTTTACAGATTGGTACGGAGACCTAAGATACTCATAACAATTGATGTTGTGCCAGGGGAGGTATAGGCTGGATGTTAGGAGGAAGTTCTTCACAGAGAGAGTGATTGCACATTGGAATGGGTTGCCCAGGGAAGTGGTGGAGTCACCATCCCTGGAGATGTTCAAGAGAAGCCTGGATGAGGCACTTAGTGCCATGGTCTAGTTGATTGCTTAGGGCTGGGTGATAGGTTGGACTGGATGATCTTGGAGGTCTCTTCCAACCTGACTGATTCTGTGATTCTATGATTCTATGTAGGAAGGGACCTCTTGAGGATTTAGTCCAACACTTCAATCAAAACAGATCTAGCCTCTAAGTTAGTTCAGGTCCCTCAGGGCAATGTCCCACTGAGTTTGGAAACTCCCCAAGGATGGAGATTCCACAGCCATTCTGGGCCCATGTGCCAGTGTTGTATCATACTCATCAGAGAGTAAAATTTCTGTGTGTCCAGATGGAATTTCCCTGAGTACAACTGGTGGTTGCTGGCTTTTGTCCTGTAACTGTGGACCACAAAAAGAGTCTGGCTTCACCCTTGCTCTTACTCTCTTGTATTGGAAAGCTCAAAGCTGACTACATCATCTCAGATGTGGCCTTGTAAGGGCTGAATGCAGAGGAACAACCACTTTCCTTGGTCTAAGAACTGACACGCTTAGTGTAGAACCACATAACATGTGCTGGCACTTCCACTGTGTCCTCCAGTATGTATTGCTTGAAATCTACCTTTTTTAGTGTTACCTTATTTTAGGTCTCTTCTCTGAAGTATCTCACAAACCTCTCAGATGACCAATATAAGTTAACTACAACCTTTGCTTTCTTGCAGTCCCTACCACAAACATGCTTTCCTCTGTCATACATTTATAGAATGTCATAAGACAAAAGGAAATCTCAAAAGAACTGTCAGTTTTGCCCAGAAGGCAAATCACATCCTGGGCTGCATCAAAAGATGCACTGCCAGCAGATCCAGAGAGGTGATTCTGCCACTTTACTGTGCTCTAGTGAGACCAAACCTGGAGTACTGTGTACAGGTCTAGAGCCCTCCATACAGGAAGGACGTGGACCTGATGGAGCAGGTCCAGAGGAGGGCCACTAAAATGATCAGAGGGCTGGAACACCTCTGCTACAAAGACATGCTGAGGGAGCTGGGGTTGTTCAGCCTGGAGAAGAGGAGGGCCTGGGGAGACCTAATAGCAGCCTTCCAGTACCTGAAGGGGGCCTACAAGAAGGATGGAGAGAGACTGTTTACAAAGGCCTGTGGTGACAGAATGAGGGGCAATGGCTTCAAACTAGAGAAGAGGAGATTTAGATTGGATGTTAGGAATGGGTTCTTTACCATGAGGGTTGTGGAATGTTGGAACATGTTGCCCAGGGAGGTGTTTGAGGCCCCATCCTTGGAGATATTCAAGGTGAGGCTCGACAGGGCTCTGAGCAGCCTGATCTAGTTAAGGATGTCCCTGCTTACTGCAGAGGGAGTTGGACTAGATGACCTCTGGAGGGTCAACCCAGACCATTCTGTGGTTCTATGATTCTACGATTCTGTGAAATCAGAGAGCTGCTGGAGAGTGTCTGTTGCATCATCGTAGAATCTCAGCTGTAGACAAGGAAAAGATGCTGGTAGATGCTGTACAAACAGAGAATGAAAAACTGGTAACTACCTGAAAGACCTAGAAAAAAGTGCTCAATTTTGAGACTAAATATTGTAGGTCAATACACTTCAACCTGTTCCTGGTTGCCTTGGGAAGACATTTCATGTATTTCTGGAAGTTTCTGATGTTGTGGCATTTCCTTTCTTGTAAAATTAGCCTTAACAGAAGGATGCCGCGGACAGTTTCTTGAGCCCACGTTCAGTGTAATTGTTCACAAAACATTTTTTGTTCAGAAGGTACTTCTGTTGGGGGGCTGCAATTAAGTAGTGTTACAGCTGTACAGAAGACTTTCTCAGAAACATGGTGAAGAATCTCAAGAAACACTACAAAGACACCTAACTGCACAGTTGACAAGTGATGAGTGAAAGGAAGGACTACAAACTGTGCAGGTGTGCAAGCTGACCTTTTGATGCTGCAGAAAATGAGCAATAAGGTGGAAAAGTCCTTGAAAAGGAAGACCATTTGGTTGTTTGATATGACAGGGAAAAGGAGCTAGGAAGATGAGCAAAAACAAAAGCCAAATGTGAGACGGGGGAATGATCTCTGCAGTGGCACTGTGGATCAATACACCATCAGGGCACAACTGAGTTTGTCAGTGATCAGGAAAAGGATTTTGCAGTAATTGAGATGTGAGGTGATGAGAGCCTAGATAAGAATTTAACAGCATGTCTGGGAGAGAGATGTGCCTCTGAGAGATGTTAATTGGAAGGAATCTGCAAAATCCTGGGTATGTCCACAGAACAGGCAGGGCTGTGACTGCAGCTTGTGAGCATCAGCCTGGAGAAGGTTCACTCTGAACTTCCCAGCAACCAGGAGCAGTGACAGTGTAGTAACATGGGCTTTGGTGCAAGCAAGTTGTATTCAGATGGGCTATTACAAGTTCAGATGCTGCAACCACTTGATTTCAGTACTCCTTTTGCTTGTGTGCTCTACATCTCCTTGGGGGAGAAAAAAAAAGAAAAAAGAAAAGGCTTCTAAGGAAATTGTTCCTTTCTATACATTTTTTTTCCTTTGGCCTCTTTGGCCTGTGTGTACATGAATAGTTGGAGTTTCCAATTGGGTTTGGCAGCTTCTCAGATCTCCTTTTTTCCTGCACATTCTCTTTCTTTCTCTTGATACTGAAGTCACTGTTGTGGCACTGGTAAATACTGCAGAAAGCTGAAATATTAGGGATGTTTTCAAATTCTGGAAGAGGACAGAATTTGGCCGGTTGAAAAGCTGTGTGCAGGAAATTAAAAAGCAAAACACAAACAACTTCATCTCCCCAAGGCAAACAATAAAATCAAACATAAACATTGCCAAAGGTGGAAAACCTGATCACGGTTATGTAGGACGTTAGCGTGGGAGGCAGCGGGGAAGCAGTACAGTGTAACATAGTCACTATTTCCCAGTAGCTGTAATATAGCTCCAAGTCTTCTTTCCAAGTCACTTATCTCATTAAAATTTGTCACATGCCCTTTCCTGAGGCCTATTTGCTGCATGTTGATATGAGCAGCACAGTGCTCTGGCGGGGGGAGGACAGGCACAAGCCTACTCACTTTGGAAGTGGGAATTCTGCAAATGAGTTTAAGTCATTTGGCTTCAGAGTGTGCAGGGCTGAGCTTTACCCACCACGCCAGCTGAAATCATGATCCTTCTCTAACAGGGAAAAGCTGTGTCTGCTAAGAAAGAAGAGATTCCTTACAACAACAGATCATAAATACGGCCACGAGGTTAATAGTGGTTTCTGTTTATAGTGGCACTGGAATTAATTTATGTTCTTATGCCCTTATGTGACACACCTGCTAAACATGAAGATTTGTAAAAAGGTAGAAAAGTTAGACATATGACTAAGATGGTAGATTACTCATAGGAAAATACATAATGCATAAATTCTTTGTTACATCTGCCATGGATTGTTTTTCAAAGAAGTCTGAAAACTTTGAATTAACCTTGGTACAGTTTCTAGGGAGCTGTAATAAAGCTTGTGCTCTAATACCTTTCGAAGTGAGCAAATGAAAAAAAACAATAAATCAGTGGGAGCAGAGGGATGCAACAGAATGAGAAATACCACCCGTGACATTTAAACTTGAATTAATCTGCTGTGACACTGGTAACATTTGTTGGTGACATAGGGAGAGGGTGTTTGCAGTGGTGGGTGGGCTCACAGATGTCATCTGGCTTTAAGACTGGTCCCTTGGATGAACCAGTTGCCCTCTTAAGGGACCAACCAGTTGCCCTCTTTTCATGATGCTGACAGGGAGATTTTTAGTGAAGCAGACAAATCCTGGTAATAGATAGTTTGTCACTCTGCATCCTTTAGTGCAGTGTGGGTGATGTGGGACATGCTTTGCATTACTGCTCAGCAACGTGTTAACATCTTGTGCAGGGAAATTCCCTCTAATATGAGATGATAACCAAATCTGTTGGCTTTCAGTTGGTTAGCCGTGATCTGTTTCTTTTGTACATGACAGGGAAAACTAGATAGGGACCACCAAATAATTTTTCTTACTAATACTTAACTGGAGTGTCTATCCTATAAGAAACACAAAGTTAAAGCTATTTCTAATCCCTGAGCTGTGCGTTCCATGGGAGTGATACAATTTCAGCTGATAACATAGATGGTTTAGAATGAAATTTGCATGTAGCCAGTGCAGGGGTTTCTGCTTCAAAAGCAAGGAGACCCCAACCCTTTTTTGAGGTAGTGTTTTAGGGAAAAGGTGTTTGGTGTTTCTGTTTCAGGATATTTTTTCTACATTTCTTTTTTACATTTCTTTTCTTCCCTACAGTTCTGAAACTTTGGCAAAAGATGTGGACTTCACTCTTAACCTTGACATTTTCATTTTGTAAAGCTAAGACTCAGCAGCATTTGGTTTTGCCCTAAGTCTTAAAGGGAAAGAAAAAAAGAGTAGAAAAAAGGAAACCCAACCCAAATACAGGATGAAGTCTGATAAATTCTTTGCAATGTATCATTGAAAATATAAGAGTCAGATGTCACCAAGTGGGATTATTTGTTTTAAATTTTGGCAGCTTTACATGTCAGGGAAAATTTATATTTCATTCTGCTAGATTTGTCCTATGCCATTTAGCAAGCTAGCAAAAACTAGTGTATATGGTTGGGCTACACATGCACACATTTTGATGACTGGATTATATCATTTATTTGCTATGTTACTCTTGGTAAAACGTGTGTTTGTTGTACTGCTTTTGATATTTTGTTAAGAAGAATGGAAAAAGTGAGTAAGCTGTTAGGTAAAGCACAGCATCCTCAGTCCAGTTGGGAACTGATATGCTGTCTCAGTTTTAAGTTGCCTGGAGGGAATTAATTGATGTCTGCTGAAACCAAAAATGTCTTTTAAATTACACCAGTGCCTGTCATTTTCTAGCTGGAATCCCAGTGGGACTTGGCATGGTGATTCCATCCCACTGTGCTTCAAACACCAGTGCTGTGGGAATTTCCCTCAATGCCTTGCTGCAGGGCAGTCTCTCCTAACAGTAGGAGAGACTGCTGCACTGCCCTTGTGCCTTCAGTTAGTGTAAGAAGCCAGAAACTGAGTAGGAATCTGATGTAGGTCTCTTCTGAGAAAATCAAGTAATTTTCCAAACTTCTCCCTCTGTCCAGCTCTCTTTTGGGATCCACCATAAGCATAGAAAGCTGAATTCTCAACTGGGTTGAACTCTCTTAAAAAAAGTGAGCTCAGTGCAGATAAAGGTAAGAGTATGTCCATAGCTGAGGGCCATTTTCCAAGCTGAGAGAAACAAGTATAAACATTAAAAGCCAAGTATGACTTAAACCAAACCAAAACAAAAAACACCTGCAAAATCCAGAGGATTGCCAGATTTCAGAGTCCTTATCTTTTGAGTCTACTCTTGTGATCCAGCAAAATATGATAAATTATACTGAAGAATATAGAGTCCAGAAACTTCTCTTTTAAAGCATTCATGAGCTTCATGTGTTTATTTAAAATCTGTTGGCATAGGTAGAAGCATTACAGATTTCCTAAATATCCATGTCTTCAATTCGTTTAATGCCTTGGTAAGCAAAGACTGGTACCAGTACTCTAAACTTTCAAAACAGAATTGAAATTAATGAGAAAAATTGTGACTATGTTAAAAAAGGGCCCTAAGATGATGGCAAGAGTCATCTGGTCTCAGGTAGGCACATTAAAGCCCTGCGATGCAAGGGAACAGGGCTGACAAAGTAGGACCCTTCCTTTCTACTTAGAAATGTGATTTTTTCGTGCAGTTTCTTTCTTTCTTTCTTTCTTTCTTTCTTTCTTTCTTTCTTTCTTTCTTTCTTTCTTTCTTTCTTTCTTTCTTTCTTTCTTTCTTTCTTTCTTTCTTTCTTTCTTTCTTTTCTTTTCTTTCTTTCTTTCTTTCTTTCTTTCTTTCTTTCTTTCTTTCTTTCTTTCTTTCTTTCTTTCTTTCTTTCTTTCTTTCTTTCTTTCTTTCTTTCTTTCTTTCTAATGAAAAAGTCAAGGACAATTGCTGCAGAAAAAGCCATTGATCATCATGTCTGAGCAATACAAGGGGTGCCCTAGGGGTCCAGGCTTGCAGAATTGCAGCTTCTACATGCTAGACCCATCCAGGGTCTCCTTGCTGTGTGCCTGGAGTCAGGACCATGCTGTTGTGCTCTGGTTCTTGTAGTGGCTTTTAATAATTACATTTATCAAGCTCTTTTTCCCACTGCCATCTCCTCCCCAACAAAATCCTGTCACCTTGGTCACAGATAATACATCAAATAGTGAGACTTTCAAAGCAGGAACTGGCCATTATAGAGCTGCTTGCATAGAGGCTGAACATGACTGTGGACATGGATCCTGCTGACAGGCTTGAATTACACAAGGTAAGACTTAGGAAAGCCTGGATATGGTTTTACTGACTGTTATTCCCCAAAATGCTGAGAGGAGGTGTGTGATTGAAGGTATATGACCTAGTGTAGTGAGTACAGAGGTCTTGGTCTTCAGAAATGACTCATGGCCAAAGAGGAAAATCAACAAAGAGCTGCATTTACCTCCTCACTGACATGGCAGAGAAGAGGAGGTGAACATGACACGATAGCAAATAGCAAAGCCATCCCTGATCAAAATAACCACAGCCTGTGAACGGTTGCAGTTTCTTCTCCAGCATGTCCCAGGGCAGAAGTATCACTCTTGCTGGTGCAAGGTAGATGATGGCAGGGTTTGAGCTAATGCTAAGATCTCTCCTGCCTCTGCTGTTCCTCCTCAGTCATATTGTGTCTGTGTTTTCACACGCAGCTCAACAGTGGTGAGCAGTTGCCCACAGACCCCCAGCTCTGCTTGTGGACTTGGCATCTTCTAGGAATCCCACCACAATCACAAATGTCCCCAAGATATTTTTCTAGATGAAGAAGGTGGTACAATTTTGCCTTCTTTTCAGGCAGTTTGTATTTTTAGTAAGAATCTTTTTCTTTGATCATCTTTTTATACTTTGCATTTATTTTTTCCCTTCTTCTATTTCCTTTATTCCTGCCTAAGCTGAAAGAAGGCACATTATATCTAAGTTCTACTCTGCAAAGCATGGATTTGAAATTAGCAGAATGACTTAGTCCATTCCCACTTTATTGGAAACTGTTTTTCTGGGGCTGATAAGGAAACTAATTAAAACCCATGAAGTCTATTTTCATAATAATACTAAATGGGGCAGTTCATAAATTGAAGGTTCACCATGCAAAGAAAAAGTGATTTATTGTAGTTTATTAAAATGACTCCAGGATTCTTTAAAGAGCTACTTTTTTTTTTTTACCCTTCATTTGGAAATTTGTTCTTAATTCTTGCTCCTCATTCAAGCTAACTTCCTGCAAACAGCCAGGAGGCAGTTCAACAGCTGTTCTGTGGACTGAAAGCAATGGGATATTTGCTTGAGGACACAGCAGAAGAGGGTGAATTATATGCAGTGAACAAATAATTTATCAGGTTGGCCCCATTTCTGTCATTTATCTATGAACAGATCACAATTTCAGAGGAGCTGTTTGTTTTTCAGAATCTGACACACAAAACCATAAATAAACAAATATGACTGCTGAATTTCTCATTAAATTTAATCACTTAAACAACCAGATACTCAAAGCATATTGGTTTTGCTCTTTTAATTGAATAGGTGATACTGGTTTTAGTCTCCTGGTTGAATAGGATTTAGTGACTTCTGGGATAAATTAATGTGCAAAAATCAAAATGTATTTTCTATACGGCTCCTGCAGATTAATTTTAGAATTCGAGGCAGAAAATTATTTTCATAAGATTTGGGGAATGGGAAGCAGACTGTAAAAATATTGGCAAAACAGTCAAAATAAATCTGTTTCACCGCTTTCAGGCAGTGTGTGGAGAAAGCTGGTTATTCTGACAATTTCTGTTAGGGATTTAGCCATCCTAGGCAGCAGATATGAAGGCAAGTGTAATGATCGTGCTTTACAGCGGTTTTAAAGTTAAAAACAAGAAGGTTTTATTGATAGTGTCTGTAAACAGTGTTATACTTTTCACTCATGTCTAAATGCCATGTGCATATTAAGTGCCTATTCTCCTAGCAGTAAACGCGGTTTAGTAAAATTTATATTTTGATGTGCATGGAGGTAAATCAGCAGAAGATTGAGTGAACTGAAACGTGTAAACTTCTCTAGCTGAGGGAATCAAATTACCAAAATGTAAAACTAGTTACCTGCTTCATTAAGAAGCATCAGGACGGACAATTTTTATGCAAAAACTGATGGGAAGCAATTGGTCCCTGTACTAATTGGCTTGCTCAGGATGTACACAAAATCTCATTTACCAATCATTTGTAGTTTTTGCAAATTATAATATTATGGCAATTCAAAGATGAATCATTTTTACATGATGTTGCTATACTCACAGTGATCATCTGGACTTAATTCAGAACTAGGAAGAAAAAATTTGTTTAAAAATGTTATTTTTCAGGTCTCGTTTCTTCCTCTGCGCTCTGAGTGCCTCTCCTTTCATCAGCTATATATTGTGGGTTCTTATGCTCATAGTGCAGATCCTAAGGGTGTTCATATAAACAGATGTTCCTCATATCCTGTCTGGGTTATTTTTCCCCCCTTTCTTTATAGAAGTCATAATTCTGCTGTATGTAGTGCTGTAGACATTTTCATGGTAGAAAGCCACAGTGTCTTTCATAAATGCTGTTTCACATGATGGACAAAAGAGTGTGTGGATCCCAGGGTGATAGATGTTCATCTGAGACAGCCTGGGCAGCAATGGGAGGAAAGAAATATGTGAGCTGCTGAGGTAGTGCTTCATGTGGGAAGAACTTAGTTAACCTTAGAGAGAAACAGATGTAAAATCAAACACATTACGAGTTATTTTACCCTGTAGGTTGGAGAGAAAAGTGAAATTCTCTTCTGTAAAGATCTTTTTTTAACCCTGTGTTTCACCTATTTCACTTTCAATTTGCTGAGATTTCCTCTGCACGTGGAGCAATTATTTTTCTCATGTCTACATGACTGACCAGAGGAGGTTTAGCTAAAAAAGGAGCCTTCTCCTTGGCTTCATACCCTGAGGGTCTGCTGTGCAGACTAGCACTTAAGAGCTGTGTTGTTAGCTGGGGGAAAAAAGAGGTCTGCAAGCTCCAAATCAAGAGATCTCTCCTGTTTAACAGGAATCACAGAACTCTGTCCTTGGAAATGGGCTGAGGATTGATGGACATTTGGAGATTTTTTTTTTTCTTTACTCTCACAGCAAGTAGAGGATGATGGATTTTGGTTTAATCCAGCCCTGTAGGATGAGAGAAAATGAAGCTATGTTGAACTGGCTACAGAAAAAGCCTCTGAGTTGGCTACAAATAGATAAAATGTTTCTCACTGTTAATAAAAATTGCAGTGAAAAATGAACTGAGACATGGAGACAGCATGACTTTTGTTTATAAATATTTGTATTTCATGCTGAGAATTCCTTCATCTGTGTGCATGCATTAAACAAAAAAAAAAAAAAATCTGAAGATTAAAAAATCTGACTCTATGAAAGTAAATCTGATTGATTAAATGTTACCAAAATTTAATTCTTCTCAATGCAGGAGAGAGTGGAAGTGCCTGCTGGGCAGCTGTTCATGCAGTGTCTGTGTCATTCTTGAGCCTGCTTCCGTCTGAACCTGTGCTCACAAGTTGACACTGTATTTTGCAAACCACTCATTAACACATGCCTTTGTTGCCCTGGTTGGGTGAGCCACACAGTGATCTAAATTGGCTGCAGGCTGAACAAGTGTTTTTACAAGCCTATTTATTTCAGTAATTCAAGGTTCTCAGTGTAGGGAAGGAAGTTAGGAAAATTAAACAAACCAAACTAAACCAAACTCAAAAGCATTAGGACCATATAATTTTTCTGAACTATTAACCAAAACCTGTGTTCTGATCTACAGTCTTGTATTCACCTACTTTTCATGCATCCTCTCACGTTTATCCTTCTCCCCTTTCCCTGTCAACTACTCCCCCAGGCATGGAGGACCTCCTTCCTTCTCTTTTCTCCTCCCAACTTGTGTGCATTTTGCACATTCTCCTACTGATGTTTTCCTCCTATCAGCTCAAGTTCTGTTAATAGGATGCTACAGATACTAAAGAATATAAACTATAATGTATCCAGTGATTTACACTGTATGCCAAAAGTTATTGCAGGTAGCTGTTAAAATCCTATGATTATGTGCTAAAAGCAAGCTATATGGAAAATAGATTTTTTTTTTGTCCATTCCAAGCACTCCCTGCCTTCCATATCTTACCTCCACTGCAATAGATGGCAGTGCTTTCACTGTCTTTGATGAGGAGGTATCTGATTACCTGCCTGTTTTCAAAGAAGCCAGGAGGTCACAGCAGGAGACATTTTTTTCAGAAAGATTCAGATTCTAGCCAGCCATGTACCCACAGGTTTCAAAAGGATACAGCAAAGAAGGTTAAGCTATCCAGAAATTCTCTCTGTAAATATTGATGAGACATCTGTGGGAAGGTCTGCTTTGTTGAAAGATGCTACTTTCTTTTGGAAAATACAATGAGGGAGGGACAGAGCTCTTCTGAAACCCCCTGTTTGTGGGTGCTGAGCACCTGAGAATATGATGGTGTAATCAATATTGTGACAGACATGAAACCTCCATGGAAGGGGATAAGTATTGTGTGGAGGTACCTTTGTGCCTCTATAGTTTCTCTTGGAGAATTTTCAAGTCATTCTAACAAGCTCACCAGACATCTTTTGATGTGCACTGAGATTCTCTGTGCTTCAGTAGCATCAAGTCATTTGGGCCGTAGCTGATCAGTAGTGTAGCAGCTACAAAGAGAACCTGGCATGGATCCTTTGCAGCTGTCTCAAGGCAGAGTGAGTTTAGGATTCACAAGGACCATTATCTACAGCTGAATATTAAAATATTTGTGTTTGTGTGAGAGTTAATCTTAACACTGTTGAATTAGATCTTCAGCCTGAACTAGAAACGTGTACTGCACTGAATACAAGACCCTTGACTGTGTTGAACATGTTATCTGTATTTGCTCTCTTTGAAAATGTTTTGTTATCAGAGTCACTTCTCTGAGCTGAGCAATACCAGACAAACAAGCTGTTGTGCAGATTTCTGGAGGAATAGCGATCCTCATTTGCACTTCTTAAGTCAAAAGGGTTTGGTGGCAACTGAGAATTTTTTGCTGCAGCTGTCAGGAATGGGCAGGTGTGGTTATCCCTGTTTCTTGAGTAAGGAACTAGAAAAACTCTGAATTTCAAGTGACTTTCCAAGGCATAAAATTTCCAGGACATTGTTGTGTCTGTCCTGTCACGTCTAAATCATAGAATTGACCAGGTTGGAAGAGACCTCCAGGATCATCCAGTCCAACCTATCACCCAGCCCTATCCAATCAACTAGACCATGGCACTAAGTGCCTCATCCAGGCTTTTCTTGAACATCTCCAGGGACGACAACTCCATCACCTCCCTGGGCAGCCCATTCCAATGGGCAATCACTCTCTGTCTGAAGAACTTCCTCCTAATATCCAGCCTATACCTCCCCTGGCACAACTTGAGACTGTGTCCCCTCATTCTGCTGCTGGTTGCCTGGGAGAAGAGATCAACCTCCACCTGGCTACAACCTCCCTTCAGGTAGTTGTAGAGAGCAATGAGGTCACCCCTGAGCATCCTCTTCTCCAGGCTAAACACCCCCAGCTCCCTCAGCCTCTCCTCATAGGGTTTGTGTTCCAGGCCCCTCACCATCTTCATTGCCCTTCTCTGGATGCATTCCAGTACCTCAACATCTCTCTTGAACTGAGGGGCCCACAACTGGACACAGTACTCAAGGTGTGGCCTGACCAGTGCTAAGTACAGGGGAAGAATAACCTTCCTTGTCCTGCTGGCCACACTATTGCTGACCCACCCTTTGAATTCATGTGTTCAGAATGGGATGCCAATGCTGAAGCTGTAACTGGGACCTTCCAGAGCTGAGAAAATTGTGTAGGTTCACAATATATTTAGTTTACAATTAGCACAAATGAGATATCATGTGGAAGAAACAAATCATAGTCAATTTTTTTTTCTTTCATTTTGAATTTTTAATTTCAGGACACACTTCTCTTTTAAGGTAAAAATGCAATTTTTAAAAAATGCATTTGTTTGTTTGCTTGTTTGGTTTTTTTTAATATATCTTTGGGTTCAGTCAGTGTTTTCCTTTTTAAGACACTTTGCTTCTTTTCCTCTCTCAACGATACCATGACATTTGTCTTCTGAAGCTTGTCCTCAACATAGGATTTTTTTTTTTAATATCCTTGTGTATGTAATGGATTTTAAAACTCTCTCTTTCAAACTGTGCTGCTCCTGACATGTAGAGCAGCACTGCAGAGGAGGTGGAGGTGGAAAACACAATGTCTGTGAGCTCCCTTCTCACTAAGCAATCATGCCTGTAGGTGACCTTCTCCATCCTTACCCTGCCTGGGAGAAGACAATGTTGGCACAAGGACTGGACCTGTCCAGCATGGCTCTGGTGAGGAAAAGGTTTTAGTAAGAAGAAACACAATCATTTTGTGTGGCCTTCTCTGCTTCTGGCTGTGTCTTGGGGCAGTTTCATCCCAAATGTATTTGGTGGTCTGTTTTTTTGAAACTTCCAAACTGAAAACTGATTTTTTTCTTTTCTCCTTTTTAGAGAAGAGAATGAGAAAATACTGTACATAAATAAATGTCAAAAATTAGAGTCTTCTGAATAATTTTCAGTAATCTGCAGATTCGTGTCATACAGTGGCTGTTAAAGTCTGCATTCAAAATGTTTCTCCAGGAAACACTCTGAAGTTGTGATATGGTCAAGTTGTAACTAAAAAATAAGAATATTTTTAATATCTGCTTCAGAAATTTAACTATGTAATGATTCAAAATTCATAGGCTTCAGCATCTGTAAGAATGCTGCTTAATTTCCTGCAAATGTTGTTGGACTTATGCTCCAATCAGCTGAAATATTTTAAGCATAATCATGTGGTGCTCAGTGCCCATAATTAATAATTGTGTGCCAATTTGTCAAGTACCACAAAAGATAAATGGGAATACAAACTGTACTCTCATTTTTCTGTGGGTCAGCAAATATTTTTCATTATAAATCCTGTTTTCCAGAAGACTTCCTGAGATTAGTTTGGTATTTTAGTCATTTTAAAACAAACAGTAGCCAATTTGCAATTACAGTCATTCCTGACTGGAAACTCTTCTGGATGCTTCAGTTTTACTTCTGGTTTGTAAATAAGGGAAAGCAGTGTTCCTTTTATAGGCTGTCATAAATATCTGGCAGGTGGCTAATTTGTCTTTTGTGGTTTTGGGTAGATGCTGATCTGGTGAGCTGCCTCTGCTCCTAGTTTGTCATGCAGGGCACTGTGAGGTGCTCTGCTCCTCAGAGGACCAGAACCTTCTCTGTTTATCTCACCACAGCTGCTCTTTCTTTTCCTCTGTTCTCTTTTGTTTCTCAATCTATTTCCCTTGCTGATAACAGTTTAAGTGAGGGTGGGACATGATCATTGCAGTAATTCCTGTGTTCCTTGACGTTAAATCACCGCAGTCAGGCATCTGAAGGAGAATAATTCAAACAAACAAAATAAACTGATGGTGCCAGCCATCAGTTGCACATCCCCTGCAAGTGGAGTAGAGCTGCTGTCGTCAACATCAGTTTTCTTCACAAGATGAAAAAATCCTTCCTAACCATTCTGGGTAGCAAGAAATCAGACTTCAACAGAGGCAGGTATTGAAAGGGTTAAGACATTTTGTCTAATCCCCTTCACTATACAGTTAGAATCATAGAATCATAGAATCAAGAAGGCTGGAAGAGACCTCAAAGATCATCGAGTCCAACCTGTCACCCTAAACCTCATGACTATCTAAACCATGGCACCAAGTGCCATGTCCAATCCCCTGAGCACCTCCAGGGATGGTGACTCCACCACCTCCCTGGGCAGCACATTCCAATGGCCAACCACTCTCTCTGTGAAGAACTTTCTCCTCACCTCCAGCCTAAACCTCCCCTGGCGCAGCTTGAGACTGTGTCCTCTTGTTCTGGTGCTGGTTGCCTGGGAGAAGAGACCAATCCCCTCCTGGCTACAACCTCCCTTCAGGTAGTTGTAGAGAGCAATGAGGTCTCCCCTGAGCCTCCTCTTCTCCAGGCTAAACAGTCCCAGCTCCCTCAGCCTCTCCTCATAGGGCTTGTGCTCAAGGCCTCTCACCAGCCTCGTTGCCCTTCTCTGGACATGCTCCAGCAATTCAACATCTTTCCTAAACTGAGGGGCCCAGAACTGGACACAGTACTCAAGGTGTGGCCTAACCAGTGCTGTGTACAGGGGTACAATGACCTCCCTGCTCCTGCTGGCCACACTATTCCTGATGCAGGCCAGGATGCCATTGGCTCTCTTGGCCACCTGGGCACACTGCTGGCTCATGTTCAGCCTACTGTCAACCAGTACCCCCAGGTCCCTTTCCACCTGGCTGCTCTCCAGCCACTCTGACCCCAGCCTGTAGCTCTGCATGGGGTTGTTGTGGCCAAAGTGCAGCACCCGGCACTTGGATTTGTTGAATTTGTTGTTTGTAAATAGGGTGGATAGAGTATAAGAAGGCTCTACTGACTGCTGGATCGCTATCCCTCCTGCTGAATCTGCCCATCTCAATACACATCTGTGGTTTCTGTGGGGAACAGGTTTGTAGAGGAGAGTTTAGCAGCTCACTGCATTCATTTTGTATATCTATCATCTTTTTCGGGCAGCATTCCCAGTACAGAAATGCTGGTTTTGGTTCACATCAATCAAAAGAAACCAAAAACTGGAATTGTTTGTACATTTTTAAACATCGTGGAGTTTTAGTTGGTTTTCTTTTTCAATTTGTTTTTCTTTCCTAGTGTTCATTGGTTATCCCATAAAACTTTTAGTTACATCTGTTGGAATTGCTGGACACCAAGCACAGAGTCTGGAGATAGAAGTATTTACAGGTCTGCTTCTACAGACAAGACTAATATCCTGTTAATCCTCACTGTTGAGCCTGTTTAACTAATTTTATATGCCTGCAGAGCAATGGAAACCTGGAAGAACCTATTTTAGTGGGAAAAAAAATGTTGAAATTTTTTTGGTTACTTGACTGCTTTGAAAGTGGGGTTACTGAACTGAGTTTAAGTCATTAACTGCTAAAGATCAGTGTGGTCAACCTGGGAAGGTGGGATTTATTTGTGGACTTTCTGTAGTACGTTTAAATTTTATGTAAGATTCGTAGTCACTTGCCGAACCAGAAAGCAAATGCAGCTGAAGTGGAGGGAGGATGTGGGCAAATTATTCTTGACTGCAAAATGGTGCACCTCAGCCCTGTTTTGAAAGAACCACTTGCTGGGGATAGAGTAGCTGCAATTGCAAGGCTGTCTCTGAGTATATGAGCCATTTGATAATGCTGTCACATAACTGCCACATACTGGCTCATTCTGTGATTCTTTTCTTACTGGGAACTGTACTAAAACTTCTAAGAGGTTTATGAAACTGCTGTTAGATAGAAATAATTTTTCTAAATGGGATTAAGTCCAAGATTCAGTCTTTAAAGATTCCCCATATTCCTTAAACTATCTTAATCTATTTCCCATGTGTCCATACCCACATTTATTTTCTTAGCATTCTTCTTTAAAATTATTGGTGAAAACTTGACTTTCCTCTTGGATTCTTTTTTGATCTTTCTGGTGTACTTCCACCTTCTATTCCAAATGTCTTTGACTTCTCTGCTCTCTTTTACTTCTCACACAGAACTTAAATACTGTTCCAACAGAGCACAGCAGAGCTAAAAGCTATATATTTTGATGAGCTGATATATCCCAACATCCGGAATAAATCCTTCCTTCGTGCTGGATGACTGGTATCAGGAAGCACATTTTTGTAACGTGTATGTTTTTGTGTAAATATTAAGTGTCACCTCTGGATTATGGATACCAACTGTGTGTTTATGGCAGTGCACTGAGCACAATGCCATTCAATAGGTGAGGTTGTCAGTGTAGTACTACAGTTGAGATTTAACTGAAAACTTCATTTGGAGCATTCCCCACTGGTGTTGTAATAATATATCTCCTTTTCTGCTTCTCATGGTGGATCGGTGTATTTGAGGCCCATCTTAGAAGAATTCTGCAGTTGTAGAGATTGAAAATAAGCTTCACAGTCTACTAGTTTGAAGTCAGGTCAGGATGGTAGTTGTGAAATGCCATAAAAATCTGACAGCAGGTCAGATGACCACATAGAGGTCTCATTCCAGCTCATACTGAAAGTGGGCATCATCTGAAACAGAAATAGCAGTTATCAAAGTCCCCTGAGACTATGGTGGGTGTTTCCTCCCCATATTTAGAAAACTAAATGTTCTGACTTTGATTTACTCAAGATTTAAAAAAGTCCATTAAAAACTAGGGCTTATCATGTTCCCTTACCAGCAAGGTGAAAGAACAGATTTGGGATATAAGACTTGAACTGTCTCTTGGTGCATGGAGTTCAGGGACATAGTCTCTTCATAGAGATTCATTTTAGAAGTATTTGAGGCCTTTTCCTTCCACATTTTCCATTGGAAGGCTGATTCCACACCCAATAAATGGCTAGGAACTTTATTGGTGTTCTTAGCCTGAGTATATTCATGAACAACCTTTATACATTTGTTTTGTAGCACCATTACCTTTTATCCTGAATAGCTCTTTATTAAAAATTAATTGAGGATTAATTAATATTTAATGGAGAGCGAACATATCCTCCCTTACCTTTCCCCTTAGCTGTTCCTCTTCATTTTGCTAGCCTAAACAATCTAAGCTCCTGTAATCTCCCTTCAAGGGAAAAAGCTCTCTTCAAACTGATTTTTGCAGCCTTTTTCTACACCTGGTCCATTTTCATTTTATGATGACAATGGCCAAACTCCACCCTGCAAAATGTATGTGGCTCGTAAGCTCTTTCAATGTGTCTCTTCTGCTGATTATTTGGTGTTAGTGCTGCTGTTAGTGCTGCTGCCTTAATACAAGAGAATTGCCTTCCCAGCATGACAAAGTAAGAAAATAGCAATAAATAGGCACAGCATCAATGTACAGTGCTCTGACATGTGTGATGCTTCTAGCATCAAGCGGCAGTTTCCATCTCTGCTGTGTATGCCACTGTACTGGCAGGAGCTCCAGACAGAGGATGTATTTACAAGGTAGGACATTGTGTCTCAGTGGGGAGATGTGCAATAGGAAGGAGCAGTATTTGGGAGAAGTGTAGGGCACAAAGTGTGAAGGCAGGGCAGATTCATCCTTTGGGCTGTGAGCATTTTGCAGTGGGCTTATAGACCATTGCTCAGATAAAATGTTAACATGCATAGTCTGGAGGCCAGCTGTCCTGCTTGTGTTAGCACCCTAGGATGTGTCTATATGACAGGCTGAAGTAACACCTGAGCTGTGTGAGCACACTATTCCCAGTGCTGCGAGGCTGTTTGGGCTTGTAATTCCACCTGGACTGATTAGCCCTTCTCACATAGCCAGGCTGCTCCCAGTGCCAAAGCTGGCTGTAATGGTCAGTGTGACCTTGGGTATCATGGCCAGGCAGTATAGGTTTAGACGATGGACATATAAAAGCAGAAAAATCTCCCAGTGTCTTGAATGTTTGTCAGGTACGTAAATATCTCAGATTATTTTCCTCAAATTATCCCTATGGGGATCATTTATGCAGCAGTTTTATAACTAGTTTCTGCATAACATACAGTGCTGGTACTCAGGTTATCTTTTATGTAGTCAAACATTTTCTTGTTTGCATGCTAATCTCAAGTCTTCGTCACTGAATAACTTCAGCAGCTGTAGTGTGGCTTTCTTCCGGTGCTTTGCTGTGGAAAAGAAAATGAATATGCCTGCTTCTCTTAATCATAAATTCAGTCTCCCATTTCTTTGTTATAATTCTTTTGATGTGAACAAAACTCCAAATCTGCTTTATGTGAAATTTAAATACCAAGTATATTTAAGAACTGTGTATGTGTTAACTGAATCCTCTGCAACTGGATGCTTAGTAAAAGCTGGAGCAACATCGATGTTTGAAGAGTTCTTTCATTTTTCATATTTTACTTTGGATTGTGCCTGAGATATCATTTTTGCCTTGAAATAAGTACAGGATTTACTGTTCCAAAGTGGTAAAGTGATCAGTTCAGACTTCTACTTTACTTTCTTCAGGAGCCTCTTTTTAATATTTCATAGAAAACCACAACTCTGGTACAGAAGCCTGAATGACATAAGGAGCGTTGTGGCAACACAGTTTGCTGGAGGATGTTGAGCTGTGGTAAAGTTGAGGATGTAAGTCTGTCTATTGCTGAAGAGTACAGCAAGTCATGGCAATGAAGAGTAACATTTCTGTATGAGGTGTACCTGCGCTGTAATGTGAGGGCTGCAGCAAATCTCTAAGCAATTAACACACAGCTACCATTATATCTGCTTCTCTCACATTCCCGGAGCTTTGTGCACTCAGATTTTCAAACTCTCTATTGCAACCTGCTTGCATGTGATTACAGCTTCTAAACTAATCTGTGTCTAATTTACCACCATTTAAACCCTTGCTGTTGTGATGATTTGCATTAAGATTATGAGTGGCTGGCTGCTTTTTGGCTAGAGGGCAGAGAGATACTTGCACCTACAGGCTGAGTATAGAAGCATAACTATGCCTCAGCTCTTATTTTGGGGTGCTAAACAACTAGATCACTGGTGTAGTGTCACTGCAAGCTAAACCATTTCACCTAGTCAATGGTAGGAGGGATGCTGAGGGTAAAATAATGGAAATTTTCTTATGCAGACTACAATGAGCAGCAGGTGCCTTCTGCAGAGCCAGTGCCTAAGGAATGCATCAGGGTTTAAGGAGGAGACTTCACTGTGGTACAAGGCATCTTTGGGGCCCAAAACTGCTGCCACAGCAGCATTTATAACCAAGTAATAGGTAGGACATGGCATTGACTGTTATAACCAAGTAATAGGTAGGACATGGCATTGACTGAGAGAGGGATTGGGATATTTTAAAAAAATATATATTCTGTATTGTTTTTAATTATATGTTTTTGGTTTTATAATATATATAAACAAGAGAAGAGTAGGTTTAGATTGGATGTTAGGAACAAGTTATTTACTATGAAGGTAGTGGAACACTCAAACAGGTTGCCTATGGAGGTAGGTGAGGCCCCATTCCTGGAGATATTCAAGGGGAGGCTCATCAGGGCTCTGGGCAACCTGATCTAGTTGAGGATGTCCTTGCTACTGCAGAGGGGGTTGGACTAGGTGACCTTTGGAGGTCCCTTCCAACCCAGACCATTCTGTGATTGTATGATTCTATATCCCGGAGGGGTGTGTGTGTGTGTGTGTATCTATATATATATATATATATATATATATGTATGTACCTCTGGGATATATATGGAATATATATGTATGACCTTAGGAGCTAGGAAGGCTGAGTCTAAGGCAGGACATGTCTCGGCCTTTTCTATGATTGTGGTTGCTCAGGATCTAATCTCTAGCTGTTCATGTTGCTTCTTCATGCTACTCTCTTCTCACAGGTAATTAATGACAGAACAAGAGGGAACAGCCTCAAGATGCGACTAGGTAGGTTTAGAGAGAACATTAGGAAAAAAAAAAAATCATGGGCAGAGTGGTCAGGCATTGGAATGTGCTGCCCAGGGAGGTGGTTGAGTCACCAACCCTGGATGTGTTTGAAGGTCGTTTGGATGTGGTGCTTGGGGATATGGTTTAGGGGTGAACCTTGTAGAGTAGGGTTATCAGTTGGACTTGGTGATCCTGAGGGTCCTTTCCAACCTGAATGTTTCTGTGATTCTGTCATATGGCAAAGTTACTGAGATGTAGTATTGTGTGGCAACCATAATGCCACTTTAGACTTACTTCGTATAATCTAACTGCACCTCTAATTTTTTTCCATCTTTTCTTTTCTTTTTTTTCCCTGTAAAGCTTTAAATTCCAGATTAGTAAAAAATATCTCTGCTGTAGCAATACCAGGAAAGATAATTGGATCAGATGAATAATGTGCATTTATACATGTAGTCTGAAGTGTCCCAGTTTATGTGATGGATTAATCACCTTTTCCATGTTAGTTATGTCATCACTTCCAAAAGAATAGCTTAGTTTACACAGAGCAGCTGAAGCCATAGACAGTTGCCTTATTAACTGCTTGTTTATAGCAACTCTATGAAACCAGAATTTTAGTTAGTGGTAATGGTTAAAGAAAGGGAAAAAAAAAAGGAACAAAACTAGGAAGCCCCAGTTTACTTGAAATACCACTTTTATCAAGACAGAGGCACCAATTTTTAATGATGTTTTTCTGGTTTATGTATGAGAGTTGTTAAATAAAGTAATCATGGTCACAGAAATCGGGATGTATATGATTTCCCCTTTTAACCAGGGAAGCCAAATGGTGGCAGATCCAGATCTTATTTCAGCTGTATTGCATTTAAAGAAAAAAACAGCTGAGAGCAATAGTTAATGTCATTAGTGACACCCAGCCAATATATTCAGTCTTTTGGACTCCATTACAAGCATGAACAAATCACAGTTCACAAAATACAGGGACCAAATGTTTTTTATAATAACTCATCTCTGGCACCAAATATCAATATTTTATTTGAAGCTGTAAATGAGCACATTACAAAACTGGATAACTTTAGATCGGGGTAATTACCATGTGGGGTTCAAAAGGGAGTGGGGGGGAAACCAGACTTTTGCAAACTATTCCAAATTTAACCTTTGATAGGAGAAAGAAATAGGGGAAGTCCTGGTACAGGGAACCATTTGTAAAGGTTAAAAAAAAACAATGAAAAAAAGAGAAAAGACAGAAAGAAAGGACAGACAGAGAAAGAGAGGAAAGAAGGAGGGAAAGGAAGGAAGGAGGGAAAGGAAGGAAGGAGGGAAAGGAAGGAAGGAGGGAAAGGAAGGAAGGAAGGAAGGAAGGAAGGAAGGAAGGAAGGAAGGAAGGAAGGAAGGAAGGAAGGAAGGAAGGAAGGAAGGAAGGAAGGAAGGAAGGAAGGAAGGAAGGAAGGAAAGGAAGGAAGGAAGGAGGAGGAGAGGAAGGAAGGAAGGAGGAAGAGGAAGGAAAGGAAGGAAGGAAGGAAGGAGAGGAGAGGAAGGAGGAAGGAAGGAAGGAAGGGAGGAAGGAAGGAAGGAAGGAAGGAAGGAAGGAAGGAAGGAAGGAAGGAAGGAAGGAAAGAAGGAAGGAAAAAAGAGAAAGAGAAGCTGAGAAAGAATGAAGAATAACTACTATTAAATTACTCTTTCTGTAAAAGTACTTGGTTTTGCTCTCTGAGGTATAATAAATATTGTCCAAAAGACAAAATATGCAATTTTGCAAGACGGACTCAAACCACTACAATCAAATCCTCCAGCCTGCTGAGAATGTGCAGTCTACCATAACTCAGTGTTTGTCATTAATAACTGACAGGCTTTACTGACTTACATCTTTTTTTACCACATATGTGAAATTTTAATCAAACTGATCTTAGCATACTAAAAGTGTGATCATTTGCTATAAAATTTCATTGGGAAGGAACAAATACATTGGAAAAATAAAATTGTGAATGCTGAAAGACAACTTTAGACATTCAAAAATGTATTTTCTATGATGTTCAGTTTTCCATCATCTTCAGGTAGGACTGTTGACGTGTAAAACTTTTCCCAGCAGAAATTTGGGTTATAAATCTAAGTCTCCAATATCATGTTCCAGAGTAAATACAAAGAAATCAAAATTCTGTTGAGTCAACTTCTCTTTTTTTCCTGTTCAGAGTCAAGTTATACTTTTTTATTTAGTGCACTAGTCCCACTGACTAATGACAGGCAGCCACACTGGGTCAGATCAAAAGTTGGTCTAACCCAATACCTGGTCATCATCTCTGAAATTAATGCCTAGGAAGGAGCAGGGCATTGGAACTAGATGATCCTTGCAGTCCCTTCCAACCCTAACAATTTTATGATTCTTTGTATCGCCACACTTCGTTGCTCGAAGACCAGTTGGGCTGGAGGTGGTAGCCCCTGACAGGGTACCATTGCCGTGAATCGGTCCAGTCAGCTTTTCAGTGCATGTAAACTACCAACAGTCACAGCTTCCTGTGGCAAGGACTTGCAGATTGCAAGGACTTTAACAATGTGTTGTATGAGTAGCCACATCTTTTTTGCTAGTTCTGAATCCACCACATGCTAGTTTCATTAGATAGGTCACTGTTTTTCTGTGTACCTCCAGGCAGACTAAAAAGGTAGTTGTTCCTTTCCACTCTCTTCAGTCCTCTAATGATTCTGTGAATGTCTGTCATGTCCCATCCTCAGCCATTTCTTTCCCTGGCTGAAAAGCCCCTCTCTGCATTATTATTTTCACCAGGAATCTGCTCTATGCCATTAAGCGTACTTGTCAGGCTCCTATCGGTCTATTCAACTCTACCATGTTCTCCACTTAGGGTGGAGAAACCAGCAGATAAGGCTGAAATTTCTACAATGAATGAATGGTATTTCTTTGTTTTCTTCTCCTTTTTGAGTAATTTGATGCATTTTCATGAGCACTGAGCTGAGCTGTTCAAAAAGCTGACTGTTGTGACTGAGATCTCACTTGTGCCTAATAGGCTACCCAGACTTCATCACTCTGTGTACAAAGTCATGTTTGTTGATTTTTGCCATGTGTCCAGCACTCTACATTTATCTGCCTTCATTTACCTGCTGTTTTATTGTTTGGACCCTGAGCCTTGTAGAATTCACCTGTCAGTGACATAGGAGGAGAAGAGTGCTTTTGAAGCAAGTTTGCTGGTCATCTGCACTTACTGTGCATTTGTATACACTGAAAATGATCTGAGAGCCCATGGACTCTGACTACTTTCAGATGTAATGAAACCAAAAGATAAGCTGAAGAAGTTCAACTTCAGTCTCCTTTGCTCAGACATTCAATCCATGGGAGCAAACTGCAATGAGTTCATGTGTGGTCTTCAGAAGCAACTGTTCCACTGTGCAGATATACTCCTGTTGATCCTCATTTCTTCCTAGTTTTGAAATGGCTTCAAGTCCCATTGCCCTCATCTACGCTACCCAGAGCAAATTAGTTTCATCTACAGGCTTTGTAACCATACTTGTTACTGCCTTTCAGCTTCCCTTAGAAATATGTTCAGTATCTGGAATCGCCACACCAGCCCTCTCTTCATTGTGAAAATGTGTATGTACCTTTTCATTAAATCCAACTTGCATCCTGTTGAGGACTTAAATCTTAAAACCTGTAGATGTCTGGATTTTTGAGACCTTTTGAATGCCTGTTTTTGCTGAATTTCTGACTATATTAGCCAAATTTTCCTTATCCATATGCACAATCATTCCTTCTAGGTCTGCCACGGTGATGGTGAGGTATGGCTTACAGAAACTGTATTGGCTCTGTTAATCATTATCTGTGTGTCCACTAAGTCAATTCTCTTTTATAGATTTTAACAGTTAGTTTGTCTCTTTTGGACATAGAGTTCCCAAGATCCTTTGTCAAATCCTTTTTAAAAAATTAGCCTTACATTTTGCAGTTTAGTTCTCTGGTGCCCCAGTGGTCTTGAGCAAAGACTTCCATGCTGCAACTAATATCTATTGTTCCCTTTTGAACTCATGGTTGAAGATCACCTTCCAGTTACTGATCTTTCTGTACATTTTACTAGCATGTAATCTGGGACAAATCCTTTGAGTGCAGCACTTGAAAACTTCCACCATGAAAGTTTCCTGAAATTCTTCCACAATGAGTGTGGATGAATAAAATATGTATTGGTTTCTCTACTTTTCTGACTGTTCCCTTTACACCCTATTTGCCTGTTGGGCTGTCATCTAGGAGTTATTTTATGTTCATGTGCTTCCAGTTCTCTGGAAACTAAACCATGCAAATTTAATTCAATTCTCAAAGCAAATATCAGAAAATTTTCCGTTGTTAATTTCTGGGTGATGTCTTCAGCGAGTTGAATCTGATCCTCAGCTTCATCCATTGAGCACAGTGCAGCAGAGAATATTTGGTAGAAAAGTGTCACTTTCGTTTCCCATGTCCTGTTGTGTGGCAACATTCATCTTGTGGTTCCCACAAGCCTTTAAAGGAGCAAATCTAAAAGGTACACAAGAAATGAGTGTGTCCCTTCTCCAACATGTTCCTAATTTGCACATGAAAAGGGAGTGTTGAAAAAAAAATATCATCCTAATGGCAAATACTGTACAGTTTTGGTGGTCAAGATCCTAGACCACTATCACTGAGTATGGATGCATTTTTCCCTTCCTTTAGAAATAATTTTTAAAAAGTAGTGGCAGTTTCCTGTAGTTGTTCTGTGTGTTTGAATACTCAGGAATAATATTTCTGGTTTATAATATGTGAGGACATACCTCAAAGATTTTGTTCAGTTTTGGACCTCTCACTACAAGAAGGACATTGATTTGCTGGAGCATGTCCAGAGAAGGGCGGTGAAGCTGGTGAAGGGTGTGGAGAACAAGTCTTATGAGGAGCAGCTGATGGAACTGGGGTTGTGTAGTGGGGAGAAGAGGAGGCTGAGGGGATACGTAAGCACTCTCTACATCTCCCTGAAAGAAAGCTTTTTGTCTTTTCTCCCTAGTGTCAAGTGATAGGACAAGAGGAATTTGCCTCAGCTTGTGCCAGGAGATGTTTAGATTGGGTATGAGGAAAAATTTAATTACAGAAAGAGCGGGTAGGCACTGAAATGGGCTGCTCAGCGAGGTGGTAGAGTCACAATCCCTAGAGGTGTTTAAAAATCTGCAGTCATGGCACTTTGGGACATGGTTTAATGGCCATGGTGGTGCCAGGTCAATAGTTGGACTCCATGATCTTAGAGGTCTTTTCTAACTGCAGTAATTGTATGATTCTAAAAGTAAGAAAGGGAAGCACATGAGTTTGAGAGAATTGTGTATCTGTGAAAACTGGCATACTCAGTAACTGATCTTCAACATTTGATTTAGTGGGAAAGAAAAACAGGGACTAGTTTTGAACCAATACAGTGTTGAGGAGTGATGAACTAGCTAGTGTAGTTATTATACATTGTCTCATAACCTTGTGCTTGCAGCAGTGATTATGATATAAAACCTTTCTAACTTGCAGGATTGTTGCATTTCCCAATACTCTGTTTTTCCATTTCAATGGGCAAAATTTCACTTATTGGTGCATTTGATTTGGGATCTGGAGAAACCAATTTTCTGCTCTTTTTGAGATGGAAACTAATTTTGCTGGACTTCTAGTTAAGGACTCTTGACAATGCTTATATTTTATTTTAGGAAATTGTTTTCATTTCTTCAGTCAACTCAACCAAAAACACGCAGGCACTTTATTCAACTTTAGATACGCAGAGTAGGATAAATATGTAAATTGATGATATAGTGATTTATGATTAATTTACTTTTTGCTATTTCGATGTGTAGTTTCTCACATCTATTCCATTTAGTATAGAAGTAGCCGTGATGAAGGAGTAAAAAAGACAAAATAACATGCCCTAGTCATCATTCTATCAACAGGGATCTGAGAACTCCTCCTTCTTCCATGAAACTTCTGATTACTGTGAAGCCGTAACTGGCCTCATAAATATAAGAGGATCTATAATGAAGTGCTCCTTGATGGAGAAGAGGAGGCTCAGGGGTGACCTCATTGCTCTCTACAACTACCTGAAGGGAGGTTGTAGCCAGGTGGGGCTTGGTCTCTTCTTCCAGGCAACCAGCACCAGAACAAGAGGACACAGTCTCAAGTTGTGCCAAGGGAGGTATAGGCTGGATGTTAGGAGGAAGTTCATCACAGAGAGAGTGATTGCACATTGGAATGAGCTGCCCAGGGAGGTGGTGGAGTCGCTAACCCTGGAGGTGTTCAAGAGAAGCCTGGATGAGGCACTTAGTGCCATGGTCTAGTTGATTGGATAGGGCTGGGTGATAGGTTGGACTGGATGATCTTGGAGGTCTATTCCAACCCAGCTGATTCTATGATTCTATGATTCTATGATCTGGTCTGTTTAGCGCTTTTAATTGAATCGTCCAGGATGGAAGGGACCCCAAGGATCATCTAGTTTCAACCTCCCTGCCATGGGCAGGGACACATTCCACTAAATCAGGTTGCCCAGAGCCCCATCCAGCCTGGCCCTAAAAGTTTTCAGGGATGGCGCTTCCACCACCTCCTTGGGCAACCTGTTCCAATGTCTCAATACCCTTATGGTGAATCTTTCAGGCAGATACTTTTTGAATTCCTAAAAGAAGATAAACTCAATGTTGTTATCATATTGAGTAACAGCTTCTTTGTCAAATGACAAACGTCATTGCTTCACAATCACAATCATCTCTCCCTGCAGTTGTTTTGCCAGAACTGCTAATAAATTAAATTTTTATTGTTAGGCATATTTATGACACATTTTGCTTCATTCCTCAGCTACATGCCTCTTTTTTTTTTTTTTTTTAATACGGTTATGGAATTAGCATACTTCTGTTACATATTTATAAATCTTAAATATCATTATCTTCAAATCACAGAATTAAGTGCCAAATCTGATTATTCTTTTATTGTGAGAATGGAATAAGCATTTGTGCATTTAGTTTACAAGAAAACGTGGTGCAGAGGGTGCCAACCAGCTATCTATTCTGAAAACTGAGTGCCAGAAGATGAATTTTAACCAAAGTCCCTACTGCAAAGACACTGCTGCATTGCTTGGACAGAATTCAGAGGATGTGCACTGCAAGGGAACTGCAGCCATGCTGTCAATGGGCAGGAATCATGCTCCCCCTGCATATCCATCATACAAAGAGGCACAGGCACCTGCTATTCTCTGTGCTCTTCTTGTAGATATTTAATAGAGTGGTTGAGACAGGACTCTGTCAACTCTCTCACCACTTCAAGTAACTACCATGCTAGGGATGTCATTGAGAGAGACCTTGTGGTCTCACTCCCTGCTTGCTTTATGGGTTGCTCTACCTCAGTACTGATTGGGGAAGCTAAGTCCATGTCTGCTGTTCTCCTCTCTAAGTTCACCATGGTGTGTTCAAGCATAGACTTCAAGGCACACCAGTCCCATCCTCTGTTGGAGAGTTTTATCCATTGCTTTAGTGGTGCTGGGCACAGATGAGGAGCAGTCAAGAGACAGATGCGCTTCAAAATCCATTTGCTAACTGGTGATTATTTTTAGCCATTAGCATTTAGGAGCCCACAGTGCTTCCTGAGCCAGCAGTTGTTAAAACACAAGTACAATTCAATAAACACTCTCCCAAGATTAAAGACCAGTTAAAAAACCCTATAGAAATGGAGAGAGTGTAGTCCCAGACCCTCCAGATGGGTCAGTGCAGATCTAGGTTTAGTCGTATCATGACCCTGCCAGTACTAATATAAAATTTTCTTTACTCTTTTTTTTTTTTTACTAATAAATGTTTGTGTCATTTCTCTTTCCTTATCTGATTAAGCTATTCAGAAAAAAAACAATAAAAACCCCCAAACCAACCAACCAAAAAAAAAAAAAAACAACCCAACAAAATAAACTGAAAAAACAGGTTTTTGTTCCTTCTAATGACCTGGAACAGTATTCTTGAGTTCACATTGCTCATTTTTCAAGCACTCTGTTCTGGCCCAGACAGGATTAGTGCAATTCATGTTACCACAGTGTTGTAAAATAGTACTGGGAAAGGAGAGAAGAGTTTCAGTTTTATTGGAGAATTATAAAGTTGCCTTCACACAGCATCTTTAGAAAACTAACATATTTCTAGCAATGTTGTGTGGAATCTCAGCTGGAATTGACTGCATAGCAGTATGTACCTCATGTTAGCTCTAAATGTAATCTGACTGTAGTCAACCAAAAGCAGAGGCAGCATCAGCCATATAAGTGGTATATAAATAAGAAAGGCAGCCACTTTTCTGGGACAATCTTTAACAAAATATTTCTTTTCTATTAAGTTTTCAGGTTGTTATGTTGTTCTAAGGGACTGATGGCAAATGATTTGGCCATTTTAATGCGATTTTCTGATTCACATCAGATTTCATTAGAGGCATTAGTATTGAAGGGAAGGGTCACAGGTTGGACATGGTTCATTCTACCTGCCTATCTCATTCAGCAACAACCAGGAAATGCCCAGTAATTTTCTGGTTTTATGCTCCTTTTAATGTTTTAACATTTCAGATAGGTAAAGTGCAAGTTAATCATGTTTATGCATTAATAAAAGGTACATAAAGAGTTTCTGTTATTCAGCTGAATGAAATTATTTCAGAGATGTGGTAATAACCTTAAGTGATGTTTTAAATACACTTCATATAAATTAGATCCATTAAACAGGACAAAAGTGATGTTTTGTAGGCATCCACTACTAATTGGCATTTTCGCTAATGCCTGCAGCCACTCTGAGCATATCCTGATAGCTATTCTTCATTTCCCAAATTTTTCCATATCATGTACCATGTATTGTCAATAGCACACCTACCCCAATTTTCCCTTCCCAGGCAAAGCCTCCATAGACTCTAAAAATGGACTTTCAAAACCTTCAGCGTCATCGAGCTTCTTTCTGAGGTCAGGGATTTTATTGCCTGTGTGAATTTCCAACCAGAGTCCACCAGGTATGAGAGGCATCGCCTTCCATTGAAGTTCCTACTTGCTCCTATTCAGAGCAGTTTTCAGGCTCACAAGTGGGAGGGAGAATGAATCTCTGCTGATAAAATAGAGGAAAGACTGTATTAACCTGTTCTTTGCTATTTGGATCTAATTGGCGCGTGTTGAATGGTGGACCAGTCACTCAGGCTTTGCATCTAGAAGTAAAACAGGCAGGAGAAGAACAATACTGCATTAATATTGGGCCTATAAGAAAGCTGGGGAGGGACTTTTTAGGATGTCAGGCAGTGATAGGACTAGGGGGAATGGAGCAAAACTGGAAATGGGTAGAATCAGGTTGGATGTTAGTAAGAAGTTTTACACCATGAGGGTGGTGAGACACTGGAACAGGTTGCCCAGGGAGGTGGTAGAAGCCTCATCCCTGGAGGATTTTACAGCCAGGCTGGATGTGGCTCTGAGCAACCTGATCTAGTGTGAGGTGTCCCTGTCCCTGGCAGGGGGGTTGGAACTAGGTGATTCTTGAGGTCCCTTCCATTCCTAACAATTCTATGATTCTATGAATATTTATCAATATGTAAAGGGTGAGTGCCAAGAGGATTGAGTCAGGCTCTTCTCAGTGATGCCCCATTACAGGATAAGGGGCAATGAGTGGAAGCTGAGGCATAGAAAGTTCCATGGAAGCATGAGGAAAAAATATTTCACCGTGAGGGTGACAGAACACTGGAACAGGCAGCCCAGGGAGGTTGTGGACTCTCCTTCTCTGGAGATATGCAAAACCCGCCTGGATGCAGTCCTGTGTGATCGATCTGGTATAGGTGATCCTGCTCTGGCAAGTGGGTTGGATTAATGATCTTTTGAGGCTCCTTCTGGTCCCTGACATTCCTTGATTCTGTGACTCTGTGATTCTGTGAAAAGGGAAGGGGCTGGATCAGAGGAAGAGATATTTTGAAATGTGCCTATGTAGAAAATTAAGGGTATGACCAGTTCAACTAACATAAATCAATCTTTATCTGACGTAGTAGTCTTCTTCCCCAGAATTAGTGCTTATTCCCATATATAGTAAATAATTCTATAATCTGTAGTAAACATTTGATCTTTTCTTCTTCATCTTCTTCAATAAATGATGATTGCATTAAGTAAATATTTAGCAATTAGATGCTATATCTATTTTGGCTTTTTTCCCCACTTGTGGCTTTGAGCACACTACAAAAAGACTCAAAGCTGTGTTTGGCTCTCCCATGCTTTCCACTTTTTTCTGTGTAAACACGCAGTTCAAATTTCCTGTTGTATCTTTCTGAACTTGGCAGTGAAAAGGCAGTTTAAAAGCCAGTCTATGAAGCTTTCCATAGGATGAAGGAAATGGGGAACAAGCTCCGACTGTAGCTCCGGTATAGATGTGGTTACACAGCAGAACAGGATACTGCACTTTGCAAGTCAGATTTTCTTCACTTCTCCTGCAAGCACAACTGAGGGAAGGGAATAAAAATCTGGTGACCTTAAATCTGAATATGTTGGAATTTTAAATGTTCCCTAAAGACTCCAGCTTCTATTTGGAAGGTAAGAAATGCTTTGGCTCTCATTTACTTTTTGATGCAGAACTCCTTACAGAATTGAACACAACACCAAAAAATTAGTCTGTTTTTCATGTATATCTCTAATATCTCCATTACTGTAAATAGGAAAAAAAAAAAACAAACACCTTCTGGAATTTTATAAGCTCCAGGCACGGGGGGAATAAATATGCACATGAAAACAGTATAAAATATCAGAAATTTGGTTTTAAATGTAAAAGAAAATATATTCTCTTGTCAGCTAAAGGTGACAAAGCTTACATTCAGAGTCACTGTTTTCTCTAATTCTAGACTAGGAGCAGCAGTGTACTATTTTAGCCTCACCCTCAACAATAAATCCTGTTCTCTAAAAGGTATTTTCTCTCTCTAGTGAAAATTCTTTGTGTTCCTAAACAAAGCCCTGAAAAGGTCACATTGGAAAATTTGAGTTCCAGGTAGCTCAAATGTAAGCCTGAGTTAAAAAATGATGTGTCTGCAGCTTGCCAAGTGCTATTAGAATCTACAGTGTTCGTTTAAATTCAAGTCAAATAGAGTTGTATCCATTGGGAAATTACGCTTTCCTGAGAAGCATGTATGGATTTTTTTTCTTCCTGTGTGTCTTTCCAATAAATATTATGATAGCAAGATTCTGTTTCCCATGAATTCTTTATTTAGGTTAAATAGGATGTGTGAGCTCTGATTTCATGATTTAATCCAATTCGAAGTCGTCGGTTTTTTTAGTTACCTGGCAGAAAATTGTATTAAAACACACAGCTGGCTCACGTGACATTCCTAATACACATGGCTTGTAATAACACACGTCCAGTTACATAGTAAGGAATTAAAATGGAAGTACCTCACACTCCAATGAAGGAATACTTTTGCTTTTACTGTTTAGATCCATGGTGATCTCAGTCAGTATGTGTGTAGATCAGCTGCTGAACAGAAAAGGCTTTCACAGTATCACAGTATATCAGAGGTTGGAAGGGACCTCAAGAGATCATCGGATCCAACCCCACTGCCAGAGCAGGATCACTTAGGGTAGTCCACACAGGAATGCATCCAGGTGGGTTTTGAAAGGAGACTCCACAACCCCCTAGGTAGCCTGTTCCAGTGCTCTGTCACCCTCTCTGCAAAGAAGTTTCTCCTCATGTTGAGACAAAATTTTCTGTGTTCTAGTTGGAACCCATTGTTCCTTGTCTTATCACTGTGAATCACCAAAAAGAGCCTTGGCCCCCTCCACTTGACACCCATCCCTCAGATATTTATAGACATTGATCAGATCCCCTCTCAGTCTTCCCTTAAGACTAAATAGCCCCAGGGCTCTCAGTCTCTCTTCACAGGGGAGATGCTCAAGTCCCCTAATTGTCCTCATGGCTCTTTGTTGGATTCTCTCCAGCAGTTGTCTGTCTTTCTTGAACTGGGAAGCCCAAAACTGGACACAGGATTCCACCAGCACTCCAAGGTCTTTCTCTGTGGAGCTGCTTTCCAGCAGGGCAGCCCCTACCCTGTACTGGTGCCTGTTGTTGTTCCTCCCCAGATGCAGGACCCTGCACTTGTCCTTATTAAACTTCATGAGGTTTGCCTGCACCCAGCTCTGCAGTCTGTCCAGGTCATGTTGGATGGCTGCACAGCCTGACAGGTGTCAGCCAACCCCCCCAGTTTTGTATCATCAGTGAACTTGCTGAGGGTACTCTCAATGCCCTCAGCCAGGTTGTTGATAAAGATATTGAACAAAACTGGACCCAGTACTGATCCCTGGGGGACACCACTGGCCACAGGCCTCCAAGTTGACTCTGTGCAACTGATGACAATCCTCTGAACTCTGTTGTGGAGCCAGTTTTCAATCCACCTCACTAACCAACCATCTATGCCACATCTCCTGAGCTTTTCTATGAGGACATTATGGGAGACTGTATCAAAAGCTTTACTGAAGTCAAGATATATGACATCCACTGCTCTTCCCTCATCTACCCACTTGGTCATAACTTCATAGAAGGCTATCAGATTAGTCAGATAGGATCTCCCCTTGGTGAATCCATGTTGGCTACTCCTGATAACCTTCTTGCCTTCCATGTGTTAGAGATGACCTCCAGGATGAGCTACTCCATCATCTTTCCAGGGATGGAGGTGAAGCTGACTGGTCTGTAGTTGCTTGGGTTCTCCTTCTTGCCTTTTTTGAAGACTGGAGTGACATTTGCTTTCTTTCAGTCATCAGGCACCTCTCCTGTTCTCCAGGACTTTTCAAAGATGATGGAGAGAGGTTCAGCAACAGTATCAGCCAGATACTTTCTCTCCTTCTGCTTCTCTGATTCCTTTCCATTATACATCTAATATTTGAGACAAACATAAATATTCTGTACCTACTTAGAAAAGCTCTGTAGCTCCATAGAAGATCTGAAGAATAAGAAACAATGGCTCCCTGTTCACTATACTATCTACTAATGACCCAAATCTATTTTATTCTGTGCTTACCTTTTGAGGCACTGACCTCCCTCCATTTTTACATACAAGTGCAGTAGCTCAATGTGATGATCTTTTTGCAAATTAAGCTTCATGTTCCTTGTTGTGTTTTTGATACCCAATGTGTACAAATTCAGTCTTAAGAATCATAGGATCATAGAATCAGTCAGGGTTGGAAGGGACCACAAGGATCATCCTTGCTGCCATGGGCAGGGACACCTCACACTACATCAGGCTGGCCAGAGCCTCATCCAGCCTGGCCTTAAACACCTCCAGGGATGGGGCCTCAACCACCTCCCTGGACAACCCATTCCAGGCTCTCACCACTCTCATGGGGAAGAACTTCTTCCTCACGTCCAGTCTGAATCTCCCCACTTCCAAGTTTATTCCATTCCCCCTAGTCCTATTACTACCTGTTATCCTAAAAAGTCCCTCCCCAGCTTTCTTGTAGGCCCCCTTCAGATACTGGAAAGCCACAATAAGAGACTTTGATCAGTGCAGCTTTCTCTACTTCTGCAGGATATATGGATGCATAAGATGTCATAAGCTGGCCTTTAGAAGTTGGTTGTCCATCATGCAGTCTGACAACCCTCTGTTTCTGGACAAAGTGTATGCTAACTAATAATACTGAAAAGCTGATTGACATCAATTGTGGGTTTGGGAGGCTTTGAGTTTTAGTTTAGAGATAGATTTAGAACACAGTGTCAGCACTGCAGAAGGGCTTCCTCTGCCTGATGCTGTACATCTGAATATTCTGGCATTATGAGTATGAATGAAATTCTGTGTATTTTGGACTCAAACAGAAGATAAACGTGAAAGTGTTGAAACTAATAGAATAGGATGGAGGGTGCATGTTGCCAAGCATCATTTAAAAGACTGTTCTTGTCTGAAAAGTGTTGGTAAATACAGCAGTGTTTGACTCAGAAGATCTAATCCCACAGCGTATTCCGTATGCTATGTCCCAATGCTAACAATAAAAATAAAGGGTTTTCTCCCCCCTTACATTTTATTTGTTGTTAGCACAGCAAAGTCAGCATCACCAAACATGAGTTCTCTATTCCTTTTCACCTGCCAATAGAGTAGTTCTGCATGTTTTGCTTACAGAGCCAAAAATCATCCTTTGCAGTGTGAGCCAGTGTACTGGCTATTGCTCAACCAAGGCAGGGTGAAAGACAAGAGGCTGGAAAGAACACAAGTGGGCAAATTGGACTCATACAGTTACTGTTTACTGTCAGAACTGGACATAAGGATTCCAGCCAATCTAGAAAATACCAGTTTCATGAACTGGAAATTCTTCACCTGGAACACCTGGGGTTTGATCATCTTTAGGAACAGTAATCCTCAGTACAGCTGAGAACATCAGTCGTGATTTGTGGCTGTAGTGCCATCATCTATAGTAAGAGTTCCACATTTCCTGCCCAAAACCTACAGAATCAAGGAACTCAGAAATGTGTCACAGTATCTGACTCCATCACAGAGACATGGAAGCCAAGGAAGCCCCACCTTGTTCTAAAGCTTTTGAACATGTGTATGATCTGAAGTCAAGAGTGTGTTTAATGGAGAGTCTTACAATAAGTATATCTGAGAGCAACACAATTTACTGGGAGTCATCTAGTAAATTAAGCATCATGCTGGAAATCTTACTAGTCCCATTGCCTTAGACTTATCTGGGAGCTGAACAACAAAGATGCAGAACTTGGCATGCTGAATGTGATTCACCCTATCCCTGAGAAACAGGAATGTGAGAAAGGTTCTCGTAGTATTTCCTAAGCTGCCGAATTGACATGTTCAGTTGAAATCAACATGAGGTAATCATATTGACACTATTTAAAGAATATTTTTATGCTGTCAAATAAGGAAACAAAACGGAAGTATCCAGCACACATGTATGGCTCTTCTTTCTCCCCTGATAAGACTAAACTCATTTGCATCCATTCCAGAAAACTGAAGATTTCTAGGGTCTGATAAAGAGAGGGGGAGTCCATTTTTAAAACACAGCTCTGCATATTCCTGTATTATCTTGGGATGTTGTCTTAAGGAAAACGTGGTACATGGGAGCAGAAGCATAAAGCTTGCATTAGTGGAGGTGAATAAAGGCACTCTTCAAGGGGAAGAAAGATCTATAGGAAAAGTAAAGAAACGTCTGAACTGAAGCACATTGGCAGCAAAAAACAATTGCACCTGAAGGCACAAAGAAAGGAAGACATTGAAGCAACCTTAATAATAGAATTTGAATTTATTAATTGGGGCTCCCTGTCAAAACCCACTGAAAAATTGCTGGAGTACTGAGAAAAGAGTTCATGTCCCTTGTCACCAAGGTCACTTTGTAGCTAGAATTTTCTTGTGGGCATCTTAGAATGCATAAGCATAGCCCCAGGCCTGAGCAACATCATTGCAATGAACAGATCATCTCAGCTAACCCTTAAAGAAGCACAACTGTTAATTTTTGGCCTTCCAGATTGTTTAGTGATAAGTGAGTGAGTGACTAAAATGTGTTACTCTGAGTGAAGCCTTGGAGGGTGTACATATACCTGCCCCCATATAGAACTGTGTGCACGAGAACTTCATCAAGAGCAAAAACCTCTCTGTCATTTTTACAGGACAACAGACCTCATGTTCTGATCTGTCCCCTGTGGCTTCAGAGCATCAGATTTGACTGCTCATCTAAATGAAAAGATGAGCTATGTCATTTTATATTTATCCCTTTCCCAACCTGTGTTGCCCTTTTACTCCAAATGTCAAGGCTTTCAAAGAAAATACATCTGTCATCATGTGTTGGTGCTTATTATTCTTAAGCTTTCCAGGCACCTGGATGTTTTACAACTTGTCCCAAACCTTTCTTAATGCATGGGTTAAAGATTGCATATGAAATACATCACACAAAGTGGCTTTCTTCATGATTCAAAGCATGCTGTAAGCTGGATGGTAAGATCCCAGCATCAAGAAGAAGGTTGGATAAGATTCCAGGCTGCTTAAGTAGTTTCTCCCAGAAATGTGCCTCTTGGTAACAAATTTATTGAAGTAGTGGAGTTGTTCCATTTACCTATTACTGTGTTACTGCAACAAAGACAGAAGTGAAGTGGGACCCAACTGCAGTGCTGACACCATTTAAGTGGTGTTTTTGGCAAGGGTTTACTGCTGGAAAGCTACAAGCTCTGGTGCATGTGTGCATATATGCATGTGTGCACCGACGGCGGCGGAAGACTGGCTTGTTTGCAGAGCCAGGAGCAGTTCTTTGACACACGCTGAACACATACATCTTCTGTGGCCTCATAGTCCAGTTGTGCCCTGTGTTGGAGCTGGATGACATTAGGATTTTCTGTGGACAGCTTGGTTAGTCTAGCCTTGTGCACCACCAGTTTAGAAACATAAGAGCATGAAGAGCACCACTACAGTGGTCATTACTCATCCCAGGCTTTGTGCTGAGACCTCCAGCACAGCAACTGAGGAGCTGCTCACAAAAATATTTCTTTAGAAACTGCAGCAATTGGACAAGAAAGTAACTATCTTTTACTGTCAGCTGTGTTATGGAAATTAATTTTCTCACATTTTAAATCTTGTCCCTCTGCTTTTCTGTTATTGTTTTGAGGAGCTGCAATCCTCTTCAATTGTTGTAGCCTGACCAGCTGTGTATTAGCAAAAGGGCAAATACTGAGCACAATGCCATGATTAATTTTATATTTCACCTGTTTTTCACAAGGAACCTGTAAACCAGATAAGTTTAGTCTGCAAACAAAGAAACTATAAAGCAGTCACAGATGTTGTTTCTTTGTAAGTACAGTGTAAATAAGAGTATTCATAAAACTTTTATGGACTGTGTACCTTTTTTTTTCCTGAAATGTTATAGAAAAAAACTTAATAACTCCCTTCTATCATGAAATAAAATACAGAATTTTGCCCTACTTTCACGGTGAAAGAAATAAATCCTTACAGGCTGCTCCTTGTAGCCTTTAAGAATAAATATTTACTTTTTGCACCTGGGAGGTGCAAAAGAATAAATATTGACATTTTGAACCTGGGAGGTTCTGTCTAGCAGGCCTAGGGAGATTCTTTTCCCCCTCTAATCTGCCCTAGTGAGACCACACCTGGAATACTGTGTCCAGTTTTGGGCTCCCCAGTTCGAGACAGAGACCTGCTGGAGAGAATCCAATGGAGAGCCACGAGGATGATTAGGCGACTTGAGCATCTCCCCTATGAAGAGAGACTGAGTAAAGCCTTATGGTACTCACATTTATTTTTCACACCAGGGATAACTTCATTAAGCTTTTATTACGAAAGGTTGTACAGGTTCCCATTGAACCTTTTGTAGTTAAGACTGATAATGGTTAGATTAGAAATTAGACATCTGCAAATCTGTAGCAATATTTTATATACCTATAATAGAATATCAATTACTTGAAGTTACTTCTTCAAATGCTGCATATCTTGCACAGAAATAGGAGTGGTTTCTAAGTGAAGAGAAGTTGACTACTTCTATCAGAATTTAAAAATAATACAAAATTGGAAAAAGCAATTTTCTACAATCTGATGGGAGTGTCTTTAGAAAATAAACACTCTTAGCATTAAGCATATAATTTTGTTTAGTAACCTTTCCATCTTCTCCAACTGAGCAGCAGATATTTCTGTGGACTAAAAGGAAGGAAATTATATCAGAAAATTCCGAATAGCTCCAGTCTGCTAGGCTTCTTTCACTACTTTCCTGGGTAAGGACTTCTGACATAAAGAAAACTTTAAAAAATGCATTAAATATATGAAATAAAATTTCCATTGGTCATACTAGCACCTTCTAATTGTATTCATGTTGTGGCTAAGCCACACACGGTTTTCAGGCTGTCCTTTATGGTAGCTATTTGCAGAGGTCATGCAGCAGGAGAAGCCATGAGAGTGCTGTTCATAAGAAACAAAGGAACATCTCTTTTCAGTTTTGTATTGTACTGTGTTCCCTGTTTGAAAAGATAAGGCTCATTAAAAAGCAGAATGCATTAAATGGTGTATGAAAAACTGTTTCATAAGTCTGACCTTAAGTGGCCCACCTGTAAGCTCTCAGCAGATAACAATGACTCAAGAAAGAAGTAAGAGACCTTCTTCATTCAGAGGGTAAAGTGAAATACTGACAATATTTGGATTTTTTTGTGTCTTTGGAAATTTAATAAAATTGAGATGCTGCAAAATTGTAACCGTTTGGTCCTTAAAAAAAGAAAGTTATATTTATCTGCAAACCTTTATCTCACTTTTGGGCTTTTAAAAAGGAATATGCAGACCTGTTTGTTTGTTTCTTTTTTATTTGCTTTGTTTTGTTCTGTTGATATTTTTTTCCCCTGTGTGTGGACAGCTTAATTGCCCCTGTGTACTGAAAATTTTTGTTTCTTTAAAGATGTTGCTTAAAGCCATCTCCAGATCCCCTATTGTTACTAATACAGCAGTTATGGTGACAATTTAGTCACTCAGTTAGGAATCTGGGGAGGAAAAATAAAGTATTTCTCAACATTTCATTCTCTAGGTTACACAAACCTCCTCATGGCATACAGAAAATAACAGAATGTCCAAGGGATTATGTCTGAGAAGAAAAATGAGGAAAATTATAGTAGTAAAATAAATTATAATTATAGAAATTACAAATGTGTATTAATAATAATTACACTGGAAATTTCCTGGGCATATTCCCATGCTTCATTTTTTATTTTTGGCATTGAGTTAGTGCTCAGGTTTTATATTTATATGCCCTTTCTTTCTTCCTTGCTTCCTTTCCTTCTTTTCCATGCCAAGCCCCCTTAAGAAGCAGAAAAAACTATAAATGCTTTAATGATGCCTTTGTGGTACTAAACCACTTTCAAAGCACCTTAAAGCTGTTCCTAAATACCTCAAGCCTGCTAAATCACTTTAACAGTACATTCTTATCTGTGTATCTGTCAAAGTAGGTAGTCATGAAAGCTTATCTGTGCATGTTCAATATCCTAAATCTGTCTAAGATAAGAACAACAAGGAGAAGGGAATGGAAAATTTTAAGGTGCATGAAAATGTTAAAAATCCTGAGACAAATTTACTTCTTCACAAACTAATGTAATTTTAGTTATTTTGATCCCTCTGTTTGAAAGGGTGAGCAATGAGTGGGTTTTATTTTGCCCACATATGGACCTCTCCAACGCAGATGTCTACAATGGCGGCACTTACCTGAAGTTTCAGCATAACTAGTGGAAAGAAAAGGGCACATCTAAAATAGGTCAGGGGAACTGACTGCCAAAATCTAGTTGTTTCTCTCCTGTACCTGTAAAAAGACAAGTACCTCAAATGTAAACACCTGCTTTGCAAATGTCCACTGCTCAGCAAGATGAACCACTGTCTAACCCATATTGATTGGCAATGCAGATTAAGCAATAGAAGAGGTGTTAAGTGCTGCCGAGATGCAAAGTTCCTGCTTTTAAAAAAAAAATCACTGTCAGATCAGACATGGCAGAAGAATAGTGGAAGTAAAAGGCAAGATTTTATCTGTCTTTTGCTGACGAGAAATAGAGGCATGGTTAACAGAGGTTATACTGGTTTCAGTCATCTGGAAATTAACCATCCCTGAGGTTAATGGAATGGATGAAACACTGAAATTCCCAGCCTGTGCCTGTCCAAATTGAGCTTTACCACATATATTGACCTATTTTTGATGTCCAGGTTAGGATCTTGAATTTTTAGGGTATTTTTCATATTTTAGAGTACAGGATGTTTTTATAGCATTTTATATGTTCCAAACACAATGGACAATGATTTCAATCTACTGCTGGCATGTCACCACCCACTCAAAATGAAGTAATCTGATTTGCATAGCTCATCCAGGACCCCAGAGATAGCATAACTGCTAAATGCAGCAACTGGCTTTCCCTGCTGAAATCCCACTGCCTTTACATACAGTCTTATTGTTGTAGTTACACCTCCTCTTCCAAATATACCTTTGGTCTTCTGCAGCTAACTGGTGAGTCCTGCAGGAAATAAGGTCTTACTCACTGTTCAGCTTAAACCTAGTCATTAAAAATAACTTAAACTGAACTGCTGAATGCATCAGACGTTAACATACAGCCCCATGCATTATCCGTATCATAATTACTCAGTATTTAGTAAAATAGGCCTACATTGGGGTATTTCTTACCTCCTAGAAGTTTGATTTAAGGCACTTCTCATCTAGCTTCTTTTAAAATACAAACTAAGAAGTCTTTCACATACTACTGCTCACAGGCTAACCGCAGGTTGAAATGTCTGCATTCAAAACTCATACCTCTCCCATTTGAGTTAGTGGAGCAACTGATGGTAATAGTATCTGCCCTCTGTGGACACCAGATATTCAAGGAGTACTAAGACAGACAATTTCCTTGTGCATTTCTGAAATATTTTGCAAAAGCAGACTAAAGTGAGAACTCAGACTCTCTAGGATTAATTTTAGACTCTGAAGAGAGGCATGTAACCATCACTTACAGACTCGTTTGATTTTTATGCCTTTCAAGCTAATGGTTATTCAGCAACTCAAACATTTCCTTCCCAACTCCCATTCATTTTTTACTTTTTTTCTTTCTGCACCTGGTCCCTCTTCCATTGACTATTTGCTTCTTTGCAGACAGTCAGGATAAGTAGGTTTAGTCTACCCTGTGCAAGTAATCTGAAACATAGACATTGATAATTGAGCTGGGCTCTCAGGGCTTCCTCTGTATTCTCTGAAGAGAATTAAACCGTTCTATATACAACTCATACCATCATAAAATACACAGCTGAGATCAGATAGATCTCAAACATGCATCTAATGTCAGATAGCCCTCAAGAAGAAACTCTTTTTTCCACTAACTGCAAAGGGTCTATTCCAGATCTCAGTGTCTCAGTTTTTCAGCAAGCAAAAGTTAGGGCTCATGAATCCTATCTAAAGGTTCTTTTTCTCCTGTGACAACAGGACATTAGTTTAGGGAAAAGAATGGGCATAAATTAGAAGATTCTTTGTGGTCTTAAAGGTAATGCCCACAATCAGTAGGACAGTCCTGGAATATGGTCAGTTTAATACCTGGAGATACAGTTGGAAGACTGGAGCTTCGTGGGCTGGGGCACACTCAAGTGCAGAGATCATCTGTGTGCAGTTTGGTGCTAACAAGCATCTGTATGTATGAATTAACGTGAATTCACTGCCAAGGACAGGCAAAGTATATTTCTGAGATCCCTGCTCCATGCAGAAAAAATTCTGTAGATGCTCACAAATATAACAAATGCAACTTTGCTTGACCCTAATCAATATGAGAGTTTTTCTGGAGATAGCAGAAGAAAATATACACAGAAAAAAAAAGTAATCCCTGAGAACCTTGTTCTCAAAAACAAATCAATTGTTTAGATGAACTAGCACAAGTAGCTTTTAATTTCTGATCTGTTGCGAGTAGGGTGACAGGAGAGACTAGGAGAGGGACAGCAGCCTGACATAGGCACCTCGTATGAAAAACTCCAGCCTTCATAAGTGGTGAAGTTCTAAACTACAATTACAGTACTACAGTATGATTCAAACTCAAATATGCATGCCACTAGGGCGATTTAGGTAGAATATTTATCGTGTCATTTTATTTCACTGCATTTCAAGATGCAGGGATAGAATTTGTCTTCTCAAATGGTTCTGGTTTTATCATTTTAAGCAGCCCACTGTTGTAACTTAGTATTCCCATGTTCTTCGCATCCTGATATATTGGACATTATCGCTAAGGGGAGGCAACTAGAAATGTCAGGCTTTGCAACCTGCTTCCACTTTCAATTCATCCTGCTTTGCTCTTACAATATCAAGCCTTCTGGGAGTCTCTGTAGAAGACATGGACTATAAAAGGTATCAATAACAACAGGAATTCCTGCCATGGAAGGGTACTGTAATTGCCTAGGTTCAGGAGATTCATTACAAAGAAGGTGAATGTTCTATAGTCCGGTTCTCTTGGGTAATTTCTGTCTCTCCCTAACAATTCACCACTTCTAGAGTGACTTTTTTATTTATTTGCTTATTTATTTACTTTAAAAATAATTGAGCAGAAACCAGTGCACCTCTGCGAGTGGCAGAATATCAGAAATGGGAAAAAAAGAAAAGAAAAAAAAGATAGCCACTGGCAAATAATTTAAGATATAATAATGGAAGATTAAATGTTTTACATGCATCCTTATGTTACTCTGATTTAAAGCTTGAAGACCACACACTTGGAGAGCATACCCAACAAGTATCGAGAAGACATATTTCTTCTTCTGTACATGAAATAAGATGTGTTTGTATAGCTCTAAGTCTTGGGTTTGCAGTGTAGCTTGGTACTTATAATAGAGGAATAAATATTAGTTTTATGTTAGATAATTTTAACAGCATTTGAAAAATAGGATATAATAAAACATAAACATAATATTAAAAAATATAGGTATGTATTTTCTTTACTTGCAGGTATATATTTCACCTCTGTACACAGTGACAGCTTGCTAAGGAAAAGCACATTTGCAACATAACTTGCCTACAGTCATTAATTCATTTCTTCTTTTTAAACTATTCCTTTTAAATGACTTTAAAGTAATCTCACCAGAAAAATGTTTCTGTCTCATTGTTTTTGGCACTGTGCCGTATTAAGATATTTTTAGTTGTCTATTCTCATTTTACAGTTCATATCATACATGAATACTGAAACTAGCTGCCCAAAGTACTATTTCCTGCCTTCTGCAGGTGTTCAGCCTCCACATCTCAACACAGAAGTTTATGAGAGTTGCAAGTAATAGGTGCTCCTTGAAGATCATACTACAAACTTAATATTCTATAAATTTAGATCTATTACTCCCACTAATTAATGCATTTGTGAGTATCCTGCACCGAATCACACATTAATGGTATAAGCATTATGCTATTAAGAATGATTTAAAGAAAAAACTCAAGCACAATGATCGTAAAAATAGTTGTAGTCTTAGACAGCTGTAAAGAGCCCCTAAATGACTGTCCAGATGTAGACCTCTGTAATTCCATGCATTGATTGTGATTCCTGGTACATTTGTACCATCTGTCATAAGGAAATGACACATTTCTAAATGAGCCCTTTCTGTTACGAGTATTCAATAAAGCCAAATACAGCCTAGAGATAAAATGTAACACTTAAATTGTGCTATTTTACATACATTAAGAAAGACCTATTTTCAAAGCTCTTTCTCCTAACTTTTGGGAAAAAATTGTTACTGAAGTATTGTTTGTGATAAAACAAGCCCCAGTAGGCTGTTTGAGCTCCAGAATATCTGGCCATTTTAATTCATTTCAGTATAGCTATGCTCCAATTTATTCCAGAACTGGCTCTGGTTGTGAAAACACTGCTGCCAACCCTGAACAAACCACCTAATCCAGTCCAGCCTCACCAGAAAGATCAATCTTTCATGTGACACTGGAAAGCAGTTAGCCACAGCCATCCTCTTAGAAGCTTGGCTTCTTCAAAGGGCAGGGCCATTAGCTCTTCAAAAATGCTTCTCAAGTACTCCATTTCTGTACTGAGAGACAGCCCTTTTTGAGGCATCAACTAAATATTACACCATCAGCTACTTGGAGATGCAAACACATTTTGTGCAAGGTGTTTTCATTTACCACGTGCATCTGTTGTTTTAGTCATCAGAGCTGTCCCAGAATGCCACAAAACTCTCTTCTCACTGTCTGTTCATCCATCCATCTATCCATCCATCCATCCATCCATCCATCCATCACATACTCTATGGAGTCAAACAGATAGGCAGATCTTAAGGATTGCAAGTGTGTAGTGATGGTTGTGGGATCCTCCAGACTGCTAGAACTCCCTCTGGTATCACATTCTCCTCTTGATGACAACTTCTTTGGAGCACGTTCATCCATCTACTTAAATGCAACACAGCTGCACCTGGATATTCTTTCTATAGCTGCAGGCTCTCTCAATCATGGCAGAATTAATATACATTCTTAAAAGCCATCCTTACAAGGGGTTTCAGAGTTCAGACCTTGCAGAAGATGAGCTTTGGGAGGTTTAATTTGCAGCAGTTTAAGACTTTGCAATATTGAATTATTGCTTTGTAATTGAATAATAATTCTCTGAGATCACTGCCCTTGAAGTGAAGAGTAGCAGAAGAGGGATCATATGCTTATAGCTGATTAGCCCCAACACAGAAGATGGCATTTTAGTTTTTACCATCAGAAGAGGTGGTTGTGTGGGTAGGATGGGTATTAAGGAAATGAGTTATAGGCACAGGTCACCTTCTGCTACCACTGCTACAGATCCAGGCAAGAAGAAACTGACAATTAGCAACAGCAATATATGGAATCAATCTACCTTTTGCATGCAGGAGCTGGAGTTTTGTCTATCTATTTTTGGCTTACATGCCAACTGTTGAAATGGCACATCTGCTCCACTTCAGTGTCTACAGTGATCTGTTCCAGTGCCTCACCACCCTTATCTAAATCTACTTTCTTTCAGTTTATTACATTTAAGTCATTGCCACCTATGCAAATATGATAAGACAGGAAGTACACATCTGTCAAAGAGACTACAGGCTTTGAACTCAGCAGAGTAGCAGAAGGATAAATAGTGGCTTGATTTTGTTTACCACTCCTTTGATACTAATAGAGATACAGGTAGAGAAATGTCCAGCTCCTTTTCAGACCCTAGTCTGATTACTCAGAGCTGGGAATTAGTCCTCTCACCATTTTTTTTTTTTTTTGCATTTAGCATGAGACAATTCATGTGAAGCCATGTGTGGATAGCAGGAGTGAGCCTAAACATAGACATTAAAGTGTCACTTTCTTAGTGTTAAAAATGTGTTGAAACTGAGTTTGTCCAAGCAGATTAGCAAAGCAATGGGCTGAGATGTTGAGGGTCATTTTTCTCTGCTGTCATCACTTCAATGCACCTTTACAACTTCTGCATAGCTCAAGGACTGTATGCTAAAAACTGTGCTAAAACAGACCTTAAATCTCTTTTGGAGGACGGGAACAACTTTGGAAAGTCTCACATATAAAAATAACTGTAAAGATTGCTTTAAAAAAATAGAAAGTGACTAAGTCAAACTCTGTTTAACTGAGTGTGCCTTCAGAATACCCCAAATGATCTGACTGTGCAGTTCTATGGATTTATCACTTGCCAAGTTTCATATTTGTAAAATCAAAGCCTTTTTTTTTTTTTAAGACCACTAACAAGCATAGAAAATGTCCTTCACACTGTTAACCACATAAAAATGACCCAGATTTAATTTGTTTTGAAGATTTGTTTGTGGCAAGAAAATACTCTCAGGCTGAAGTGTTCTTTGCCAAATGTAGTCTACAGTGAGACTCTGCAGGCCAAATTCTGAAAGCAGTGGAAAACAAGGCTTGTTAGAGGGAATCCTGGCATTACTTTGGCCTCCCTGTATGTTCTTGAGCATTGCAGTGATGTTTGTTACTTCACTGCATTGAAAATCAATGTATTTGCCTAGTAGATGCCTCATTTTATGAGAGTTTTAAAAATTCCTCATTAAACTCACTTTATGCCTCCCCAAATCCATAGTTTTTATTGACAGTGAAAATAAGATAGAGTCATTGGAAGCAAACAATAAAACCTGTATGCATAGGGCAGTTTACTTACTGTTTGTGCTAAGAGAATGTATGCATGTTTTGATGAACTGTCCAGGCCTTGTTTATATAGCTGATTTTTTTACCCTACAATGGTCATATAGTATGTCACTGAATGCTTCTTATCTGAACCCTGGGGTACTCTAATTCTTGAATCTTAGAGTGGAGGCATGTCAGACATTAAAGAGGAAATGTGGAACATGAGGTTTCAAGGAGTATTGCAGATGATTTTGAAAAATATATCATAGCTAATAACAAGAAATGCTGCTCTAGGGCAAAGAACAAAAAATAAAGAATGAGAAGTGAAGATATTCTTTAAAAGAGGTTTTAGCTATGATTGGAGAAACAGAACATGTGCAAAATGAAGCCAGTAATGTGCTTCTGAATAATGAGGGAATTAGATTTGGGGAATGGGTGTTAAGAAATTTATGTTTCAGTGAGGATGGATGGAGAGAGGCGAAAGGAATCAAACTGAATAATGGAAATCAAACTCTGGAGTTTTCAGGAGCTGTGTGGGACAAAAATGTCTTCCTGTAAGTCTTATCCTATGACTAAGGATAGGAAGAGAGCAGAGGGAGTGTGGCAGAATATGAAAGAAGAGGATAACAGGTCCATGTTCAGAGCTTTGTAATCTATTACTTTTTAAACTCTGACTAGGACATTAGAGCTGTGGTAATGATGTGAGCTGCAAGATGAATTTTGAGGGACAAGGTTTTCCTGTTTTATGGTTAGGTTGTTATTCATATGCTGCTTAATGGAAACTGTGCAGCAGTGATGTCTGAGGGGTTGTGTCTCTGTACTTGCAAAAGTATAATTTTTTTTTTTACAAAGCTTTGCAAAGAACCAACCTGTAGTTTAAACTTTGTATATCATGATTTTGTGAACCTGGTGCATTGACAGACCTTACAGAATTGGACCTCAGAATACCTAACTCTTTGGTATATGAGCGCTCTAGAAAACAGTGTGGTAAAAGCTAACCATTTTTCCCTTATTTTTTGTTTTTCTTTAAATGAAAGAGATGTCAGAGTGCATGTTTTGCTTTTGAGCATGCTCCTTTCATGTTGTTCCCTCCACACCTACCATCACTACATCTTCATTTTTTATATTTACCCCACTTCTGTCATATAGTTTTCTTCTTCTTTTCCAAAATTGACTCAATCTTAGCTTAGTAGTAGTAGTAGTAGATATATATTATGTTGTATAAATGTCTGCACAAAATGCAGGAGAGAGTTATCTACTCACTGCTCTCTGATCACTGCTTTCACTTCCTATACCAGTCAGAAGGAAAAAGCCTGGTGGCATCTCTTTCACATTCCCAGTCAGAAGAGATTCAAGACATAAAAATCACTTCTTTCCCTGCTCCCAAATCATCAGAGCAAAGGAGGAAGCTAGGCTTTTTTGCTGCCACATCAGAAAAATGCTATGGTCCTTCTTCAACTACTTCAAGACTGCAAGGGAAACAAGAGGGCATGGGGCTTCTTCCTCACTTCTTTTGAACTAGAGGACCAAAGGACATGACACCTGCTGATGTTTTTAGTTCTCTGAAAAGAGAAAAAAAGATGCAAGCCAAGGTAAAGACAG